>NC_083808.1:13261537-13888857 GCF_015708825.2 Lethenteron reissneri
AGCATGCCGGGGCACTCTTTGGGCACACCTGGGGCACGCCGGGGGCACGTCGGGGCCACACCAGGGCACGCCGGGGGGCGCGCACGCGCTCATTTCAGTTCGACTGTTGTGATTGTCGTAAGGGGCGCTTGCGTGGTGCTGTGGGTAGTGCGCTTGGGCCTGGCGATGCGAAGGTTCACTGGTTTCCCATCTGCCAGCGTGGCAGTCGAAATGACGGTGCGAGCTTTCTTGAATTTTTCTCCAATGTTGGTCCTCCTAGCAGCAGTAGAAATGGGTACGTGCCACGGCCGGTCGATCGGCAGGTTGCGTGTAGCAGGGTAAAACTACAACTTTTTAAAAACTTTTTTTTATTTGACCAGGTAAGGCCCACTGAGCTATGTAGCTATTTTTTCAGATGCGACCTGAACATATATGATAGGTCAACGAAGTGGATTATCATCATGTGGAAATTTAAGACAGCCAAATACTTAAACGCATGTTGATTCTAAATATGGAGGGGAAAACCAGAGGACCCGGAGAAAAATCCACATGACCCCAGGGAGAGAAACATGCAAACTCTAAATATACAGGCTTCAGGGTCGGGATCGAACCCATGTCATCCTGCATACCAGGCGAGGGAGTTAACATCTCACCACCATGGTGCAGCTGCTCCCACATCTTCCAAGGCATCTGGGCCAGCGTGGAGTAGTAGGCCAGAAACCCTGTAGAGAGTGCTTTCTAGAGCTCCCCCTTGCTGAGGCCTTTCTGCCAGCAGTGGCGAGAGCGGGATATTGCAGTGCTGCAGCTTCACCTCTTCGTTCATGAGTGAAGGGCGGCTGCTCCCTCACATCAGATGTGAGAGAAGGAGAACATCTACCCCCCGCATAAAAGGGGGGAAATGGCACGCGTCCCAGTGTCATCGATGTTTTTCAAATTTGATGGTGTTAGACCGCAGTATACATTTTATAGTGCGATGTAAAATGTGCCCCGTTTATGAGGCCTTTTATGCATATTCCAAATGTTCACAGGTGCCATAAAGCATAATTTCCCATGTCCAGCCATGCTTTTAAGTGCTATGATGCACCAATGAATGATACTTAAATCTAACCATGGCAAGATGAAACGGCAATTTATTATTGCCGTTCAATTGAGAAAAAAGTGCAACAAAAGGGGGGTTTACGGTCAATTGTATAAAATGAAGCTATTCGGGGAGTGTTTTAGATGACGCCTCCGCCACGATTTTCACCGCGACTCCTCGCAGCCAGCACCAGGACCTAACACCGAGAATGAACCCAAATTCCCCCCCGCGCACCGCGACCGAATTTCCACCAAACGAACGTAAACTTCCCACTCACGCCACGGCGCGTTGTCAAAGCCCCATGTAGGCAGGGCGCGCACGCCGGTCCGGCCGCGTTGCCTTCGCTCGACACCGCCACGGGTTTTGCGGGCACGCTCCACGTCTATTGCTTCGGAGCCCTTTGGGCTCTCGGATTGTTTTATTTATGTGTAGAAAACTGTTGATGAAAAACGGCGTGCTTCACTTTTAATGTCGTGCCTCTAACCCCCCAGCTCCTCCGCCCCCCAGCCCGTGCTGAAACACCTGCTCGCGTTGCGGCCAACAAAATAATGATTGTTGGCTGCAAAAATAAAGTGCGCTTTATAAAAATGGATGATGATGATGATGAGAATAATGTTAATAATGATGTCGTGGTTAATGCAATGCGTTGTTTCTCTTCGTTTGAAAAGTTTAGAGGTTTTGCAATGCGCGTATATTTGCATTGTTACGGCAAGTCGTAAGTGCGCAGCGGTGTTTATCGCGGGGATATTGAATGATATCGAAGTCGTGCGTGTAATATTAATGAAGAGCCTCCTCTTTAGACCTGAACATTATACAACAAGTACCATTGATTTATTTCGCAGTGTGGCAATCAATCAGACATTACAGAAAAGTAATTTTTAACAGGAATCATTTTGTGTTAAAGTCAAGCAAGGACTACATCATGCTGCGCGGCTTCCAGTCGAGCTATTGGAATGTCAGCAGTCTGCCCGTGGCCTACTTTTGCGAATAATCTCATGCGATACATTGTGTGCGAAACTAAATCACCATAACGAAAACCACGTCTCAAGAGTTGCTGGCACATGTTTGGTAGGGAAGGGAGGGGTGTTGATCGGTGAGTGGTGAGAGGGAAAGGGAGTAAGAGAGAGGGAGGAGAGAGAGAAGGTTACATGCAGAGGAGATCAAATAATGTATCCAGGGTTTGAGTAGGCAGAGTAAATCGGCAGGGCAAACTACTGAGACGAAAGAGTTGCAGACACACGGGGCAGCAAGGAGGTTGGTGTTACCACCCCTCGAGCAATCGCTGACTGGGGGGGTCTTTATCAACGTTTGACTTCGCACCTCCGATTATTACGGTTGGCTACGTACGATGCGAATGAAGTTCAGAATACCTACAACTGAAAGGAAACTACACGTGTTGATAACTTTATAGTCAAGCCATGTACTCATGATTGCTGGCCATACTATAGAACACAGCCCGCTAGGCTATAGATCAGCGGTCGGGAACCTATGGCTCGCGAGCCATATATGGCTCTTCCGGTGACGGCATATGGCTCCCAGACAATTTTGAGTTGAAAAAAAAAATCAGTTTGGAACTGATTTTAAGATACTTGTGATATTGCTTAATAATACTGTGTCATTTTAAAGTAAACAGAAATTAGTTTTGAAGATAAATTTCACGGGTCACGGGTCCCGTGACCCGTGGGTCGGGTCGGGAACCAATGGCTCGCGAGCATGTCACGGGTCATTGTAAAGGGGAAGAAATCCATTTGATCAGATAGCCAACTAGTTTATCCGCTTCAACCCTTGTAACGGAAAAGATGGCGAAAAGAAAAAAAGACGATGATTACCGTGCATTCTAGGCTGCGTGGACAGAGGAATTTGCATTTGTGGAGAGAGCAGGATCTGTGGTATGTCTAATATGCAATGATAAAATTGCATCGATGAAACGGTCAAATATAAAGCGGCACTTCGATATGCACCATGCTTCATTTGCATCGAAATATCCAGCGGGGGACAGCAGGAAAAAGGCATGCGAAGAGCTACAGCGGAGAGTGCAGACGAGTCAGCAGCAACTACGTGTGTAGACCAAGCAAGGTGACGGGAATTTTGCTAGCTTTGCGGGTGCTTTGGCAATAGTAAGGAATGGAAAGCCATTCACAGATGGCGAGTATGCCAAAACATTCATGCTTGATGTGGCCAATGAACTGTTTGATGACTTCCCAAATAAAGACAAGATAATCAAACGAATAAAAGACATGCCTCTGTCAGCAAGAACTGTTCACGATCGTAGCATCATGATGGCAAATCAAGTCGAGGAAACACAAATTAAGGACATAAACGCCGGGACATACTTTTCTTTCGCGATAGATGAGTCAACAGACGTTAGCCATCTATCTCAGTTCAGTATAATTGCCAGGTATGCTGCAGGTGACACACTGCGTGAGGAAAGCTTGGCTGTTTTGCCAATGAAAGGGACAACAAGAGGAGAGGATTTATTTACGTCTTTCATGGAGTTTGCTAAAGAAAAAAAACTACCGATGGATAAACTTATTTCTGTCTGTACTGATGGTGCACCCTGTATGTTGGGGAAGAACAAAGGATTTGTAGCGCTTCTCCGTGAACATGAAAAGAGAGCCATCCTAAGTTTTCATTGCATTCTGCACCAGGAGGCGCTTTGCGCTCAGACGTGTGGCCAGGAGCTTGGTGAGGTGATGTCGCTGGTCATTCGAGTGGTCAACTTTATTGTTGCCCGAGCTTTAAATGATCGCCAGTTTAAAGCTCTGTTAGAAGAAGTTGGGAATCATTATCCCGGTCTGCTTTTACACAGCAACGTGCGTTGGTTGTCAAGGAGGAAGGTGCTCGGCCGTTTGGCAGCTTTCCTGAGTGAAATCTGGACTTTTCTTGAAATGAAAGGCGTCAAGCATCCTGAACTAGACAACACTGACTGGCTCCTGCAGTTTCACTATCTCGTGGACATAACTGGCCATCTGAACCAGCTCAATGTGAAAATGCAAGATATTGGAAATACAATCTCATCCCTTCAACAAGCAGTGTTTGCATTTGAAAGCAAGCTGGAAGTCTTTCTCAGGGACATTGAAACAGGTCGTCTTCTGCACTTTGAAAGACTGCGACAATTTAGAGATGCATGCTTAGCAAGTGACTCCACTCAACATCTAGATCTCCAGCAGCTAGCTGGCTTTACGTCCAATCTCCTGCAGTCATTCAAAGCACGTTTTGGAGAATTTCGTGCGCGTACTGGTCTTTTCAAGTTCATCACTCATCCACATGAGTGTGCAGTGGACAAAGTCGACCTGACATGCATCCCCAGGGTCTCTATCGGAGACTTTGAGCTGGAAGTTGCTGACCTGAAGGCATCAGACATGTGGATGAGTAAGTTCAAGTCACTTAATCGAGAGTTGGAAAGTCTTGCGCGACAGCGAGCAGAGCTGGCGAGGGAACACAAGTGGACAGAAATTAAAAATCTTCAACCTGAAGACCAGCTGATTCTTAAAATTTGGAACGAGCTTCCTGTGACATACCACACAAAGCAGCGTGTGAGTATTGCCGTATTAACCATGTTTGGCTCTACATATGCATGTGAGCAGTCATTCTCGTATATGAGGAACATTAAGACCAACCTACGCTCACGTTTAACTGATGGAAGCCTCAACGCCGGCATGAAGCTCAACCTCACCACGTATGAACCAGACTACAAGGCCATCAGCAAAACCATGCAGCACCAGAAGTCGCATTAAAAGTAAGACATATTTAATTTATTATACGTTAAAAATACTATAAGGCTCTCAATGAAATATATTTAGAAATATTTGGCTTTTATGACTCTCCCAGTCAAAAAGGTTCCCGACCCCTGGTGTAGATGTTTCATCCCAGACACATAAACACTGTGGACTGAACAAAGTACTAGTGAATTTCGCTTGGGATGTTGAATCGCAGTTTATTTAAGTTCAAGTACTTGTCAATAACGCAGCGATCCCATTTGTCTTCTCAGCAATGAGTGATACTCATCCATGGTGACAGCCACCAACCAGTTTTGGAAATTCCGCATTCCTATGACAATGTATGTATGTATGTTGAACTTCGTTCGCACCGTACGCAGCCAACCATGCTAATCGGAGGTGCAGGAGGACAACAAACTAAACAAAAAAAAGTAGTTGGATTTAAAAGTGCATAGCTCCAGTGGCTTCCTAATATCGGAAGAAGTTTACCAAAAGGACTTCCCTACAGCATGGTTGCGATTATAATGACCTCGTGTAGATCTCGCTGATAATGACGATGATGAAGACAGTGATGATTGCGTAAGTCGACCGTAGCCAGGATTTGAACTCAAGATTTTTGTGATCTTGAATCAGCATCGTGAGGGCATTAGGCTCTGAGCCAGAATCTATGTATTAGGTGTGGTTGGACATGTGGTTTTTCCATTGTAAAGCAAGCAGCCCACACACTATATTAACTGCTGTCTCTTGATAACAAACATGTAAATAACGCTGATTCGGAAATCATGTGGTCTACAGCCAGCAAAGCACTCCCCTCGCTTTACAATCGCCACAACTGCTCCCTTTAGTCTTGCCCACAGATTTTTTTTCATCAATACCGAATCCACGGATGCTTTAATGAGGCCTGGCCCTGAGCCACGATGCATGCTGCGCTTAATGGGAATACGCAGCATCCTGAAAAGTGCATTACGTATACCGTGTTGTGCAAATACACGTGCGCTGTGAATGCAAAAAAGCAGTTGTAATCTAAAATCCAATGACAATAAATTCCCCCTGTGACTGAATGTACACAACGTAAAGATAAACATCCCCTCTTTAGACTATTACAGCAAAGTGCTGTTGGCCAGAAATTATGTTCCGGCACTCTGAAGGTGTGCAGGGGGAGAGAGCGGTGGGAGCAGTGGTTAGCGCACGGCGCTCTGAACTCAGAGGAAGCCGAGTACGATTCCCCGGCCGTGGAAAACATCGAGGGCGAGCGATATCTAAACCGGTCCTGGGCAACCCCTATCAACTCACATCAACCGTGACCTACGCGGTATGAGCATGCCTTCGTCCAGCAGTGGCTTTATATAAGGGCTATACATTGGTAGTAAGGCAGGTTCATGTTAGGTTTAAATTACAAGTTGCCACTGAGATTGTGCGTGACCAGAAATTCAACCCGTGGTCAAGTGGGATTTGGAGCCACCGTCCAACTAACCAGTAACTCATTCGCCATCGCACCAACAGATATTTAATAAACAAACACAAGCACGCGCAACACACGTTAGCCCACACCGCACATCGTAGTCGGCTGTAGATCATGCATAAATATTTTTTCCTCTTTTTCTGACTTTGTAAGTGCCAATTAAATAGAAATAACATCGTCCCTTAATTGTTCACTTAATTTCTTTTGCCTATGAAGTGCAATTAGCCTATTAAGAAGTAGAATTAAAATAATCAGCCGAACTGAATGTAACACCTAATTATTGCGGCAGATACAAGCACGCATGTCAAAACGCAGATGGCTGAGCAGGTCACGGTTGCACTCACGCAGTCTAACTACAGCACGCACTGCGATTATCCACTTTGAAGCACATTTGCATAACAAGACTCCTGGCGATAAAAATGTAGGTACATGCCGCGAGGATGCTAGGTATTTCATGACAGGGTAGAGTAAGCAACTCCACCATGACATTAAACATGGCAGCTACAAATTGTGTAGCTACACATTGTGTAGCTGCCAAACAGTTAATTGGCTTGAGGATACATCATGCCTGATGAAGGGGCCACTTTGTTAAAATGGATATTAATTCGGCTAGCACGTTCACGAATTAATGGGCGTAGGTAGGTTAAGAGGTCATCGGGCAAAGAGGTCATCATTTCCTGCATCTCCGGTTGATCACGGTTGGCTACGCATGGTACAAAAGACGTTCAACATAAAAACATAGCCAAAGCCATAGGTGCCACCAGATTTCACCATCATTTCCATCCTTCTGTAAGAGCCCAAGGCTGTTACAAGTTTGAAACTCACCTCCACGATCTGATCTCACAGTATCCCATGCTCTGGCTTTAAGCCTTCCCTGGGTCACGGCAGTGGTACAAGGTAAAGGTGCAGCCCTGCAAATTCCTGCCCAGCACAACTGCTGGCAGAAGGGCCTCCACTCGAGGGGCCTGTAGGCAGCCTCTCTTAGGGAGTATTTAGCCTACTCCTCCGTGCTTGCTAAGATGTCTTGGAAGAGGTGGGAGTACCCACACTTTACCCCACCACACGTGACTTGCCGATGCACGAGCTGTGCCACAGTTATTTCCACTGCTTTGTGGACAAAGGCAGGGGGGGGGGGTTTAAGAAACTCGCCCCCATTTAATTGAACTGCCGGAGGGGAGTTAGAACCGGTGACCTCTGGATGGCAAATCCAGTGCGAAAACCGTGACATTACGACGGCATGCACGTCATTAATATACTTTGTGTAGTAGTTAATTGACCAATGCAATTAAACAGAATCAGAAATTTCATTTATCCTGGAGAAATCCGATGGCCTATGAAGCTCTGTTTCGCAGATGTCCAGCAATGGCAAAAAGGAAGATGACCTTAAGCCAGATTGTGGAATGCTGTTAGAACAGAGCTTGGAGATATTTTGTTTGTCATTCCATCAGCTTCAGAACCTAGCAGAGAGAAGGAAGCAATGGTGATGGTGTGGGTGGCATCAACAGCATTGACATCGATGAACCCTTGTTCATGGATATCATGCATACCACAAGTCCCCCTGGCACACGAGACTCGTTGTGACTAGACGGGCTTTGCTTTGCCACATTAAGGCACATGGACTAAATATATACAGCGCTGTACCTGCAAATACGGACGTGCAGATGCGCTATGGAGGTTGGGGGTGAGCTACTCGCGAATGGTCCCCCAGTGGTTGTGGGTTAGGCCACAGGGGCACGGCGTCCCCCCCCCCCCCTGCACAGTGCATTGGAGTGTTGTGTGCAGATAGGGGCTCCGCGGCTAGGAGATGTTAACTACCTCGCCTGGTATACAGGAAGTCATGGGTTCAAGCTGACCCTGACGTGTGTCTAAGAGTATTTGGCTGTTGCTATGAATTTCCACACGATAAGCCACTTCATTGGGCTATCATTTGTGATTGCCAGGTCGCTTCTGAAATAGAGATACACAGCTCAGTGGGCCTTACCTATTACAATAAAAAATAGGTGTCTCACACTGGCTTTAACCTTGTGTGACCCACGAGCCCCGCCTCCCAGTCACTGGATCAGAGGCGTGCGCCATCACACAAAACATCCGTGACAATGCTTACAGCGCCGCGCCGCCGCAGAGCTCAGTGTGCAGTCTCCTGTAATTAGCGCTTCTTTCACAAGTGTCAATTTGAACGTAAAATGACAAAACAAATCACGTAATTTGTGTTTTCATCAATTGTCAATGGTGTAAATTTATAATCACTAATCCACATTTCTCAGTGGTTGCTTCTGAAAAAGAGCTATATAGTAGCTCACTGGGCATTACATGGTCAAATAAAAAATTGCTTTAGTTCAAAACAATGCACAAACGGCCGCAGCATGTGCCCTCGTGGCCCAGGTTGGTGCACGCTATGCAGAGCTGCACCCGTCGCTCGGGAAGAAAACGAGCGAGCGAACGTTGTAATGCGCTAATGCGTCCACGCGTGACAGAATGCGCAATCGCGCGCACGGACACCCGCGTGAACGAGTGAGTGCTCAAAAACGAGCGCGGGCAGTGCTCATGCTCGTTTGAGCACGGGACACTCTCTAACCCCCTTTTGTTGCAGATGTAATGTAATTGCTTTATTGGCAGAGGGTAGTGGAGTGCCTCTGACAACTAATGGCCGGGTCAGCGTATTCGGCGGCATTGCTCGTGGCGATACTCGAGTGCAATCCCGGGGTTATCTTCTGCGGTCGAATAATTATCTTTTTGTGCTCGGGGCCAGTGGTCTACGCCTAGTAACAAACAATTGCAGAACTATTCTCCCCACCCCCCAATCGATTGAAATGGTTTTTGGGCTAAAATTGTATTTGCACTGGATAATATAATGATAATGTACGACCCTTTGTCAACGCACTTCTGGATGAGTGCTTTGCCACGCTCTGTAGGCTGTGCAGTCGTTCGACCATACTTCGCTATGCTGGTCAGTAACGGCTTGGTGAAGGGAGTTTCATGACGGCCGAAGATAACTCATGAATGCTGTTAGCCTCGATTAGGAATTGAACTCAGTTCACCAGATTCAAAGGTCGGCTTGCTCACCACCGGTACCACCACTTGCCCCTTGCACTCGTTATGCCAGCGCGGTGTCCTCTGTAGGCTTAAGATTCATCTCAAGACTGGACGTGGATATCGCAAGATGCTGATTCTCTATTCACTCGAACATAAACTGTTTTTTTTTCAGGAGATTTAAATTGCATTATTCCACGCAATTACAAAATTACATCGTATATGTAGCATCTACTTGCCATAAAAATTTAGTTTTTATACCGTTCAGCAAAATATGGTAATATTAAAACGATAAAGAGGTAATGGGAGGTTGCTTAATTGCTAAAAGTAAAAGCCACTTAATTTATTGGCTGATGGGACTTCCATTTTTATGTTTATTATTGTCTTTAAAAAAAAATTTAACAAAAAAACATTCAACCAGCTTTGAAATTTACTGATTCCTATTCTCTTGGGCGAGGATTGGAGCGCTTTCTGGAAAACTGGGCTCCATCGTGAAAAGCAAAACGTAGCAAAGTGCCTAAATAGTACATTCTTAATCAGTGTACATTACCTGCTATGACATTTAGAAATAGAACAAAAGTGGAAAGTCTATAAAGTAGCGTGATAGATGCGCAAGCTTGGAATTACTCTTGAGAGGCAGAGAGAGAAACCCGTGGATCAGGGAACAAACTCAAGTTAGAGACAAGTAATGGACTGTTCAGACAAGTAGGTGGCCTTGGGTGGGACACGTGACTTGGGTGGGACACGTGACTTGGGTGGGACACGTGACTTGGGTGGGACACGTCGCTTGGGTGGGACACGTCGCTTGGGTGGGACACGTCGCTTGGGTGGGACACGTGACTTGGGTGGGACACGTGACTTGGGTGGGACACGCGACTTGGGTGGGACACGCGACTTGGGTGGGACACGTGACTTGGGCAGGACATGTCGTCACTTGCCACAGGTGTGAGAGCTGATGGTTGAAACCAATTACGGAAGTGCAACCTTGGGAGGAGATTCACCCAGGACGCCTCAACCATGGAGATGGAGCAATGGCATCGGCTCATGGTGCAGGAGATCCATGGCTTGTGGCATGAGATTACACTAGAAACCCTCTTGACCATTCCTATTAACGACTAATCACTTAACGACGGGCCTCCATAGAGCCCAATGTGTTCGCTTAACGATCATTCCCCTGTTATCGACGAGCTGTTGTAGGTACAATAAATACGAATTCATGCATTGATTAACCATGTTTCTTTCTATAGTATGTCTTTATAATGTTGTTAGTATCTTAATGTATTAATATCCATTGTTTAAATATTATCAGGTACGTTTTGGGGGTGAAATGGGTAACTTTCGATGCTATCGGAACGAATGGAGCCTTTAACGTGTATTTACTATAATCGCTTAACGACCAAATCACTTAACGACCGGTTTCCTGGAACCAATTACTGTCGTCAAGAGGGGTTCTGCTGTATAGCGGATGGTGATGACGGGGGGAGGGCTTCATCCAGCAGGGGCTAGATCATGGCTGATGATGATGATGGGATATTATTCCTGTCTCACGACATGAGTGTATTTCAATGGGCATCTAGAGACTCGTATTTATTATGTAACCCACACAGACGCAGTTATACAAATAAAAAATGCTTAGTGAATGGGTAAAGAGCGTGATATACCCAGACGTGATATTCACTTTGGATGTTTCCGTTAGATGGTAGAGAGAGACATTGCCTGGTCAACGATGTCAGCAACCTTGCACGACTACACTCTATAAAAGATCGTGGAACTGTTGTTTATCTCCAGGTCTGAGGTTGGAAGTGAAAGTCGAATGTATGGAGATGAAAGTATTGCAAGATGACGACGACCGCACCAATTGGGGTGACGTTACAGATGGGGCATAACCGTGGCGTTGAGGCAGGAACGTGCTGGCAGAGGCGTGGGTTGAAAGTAAATCCTGTCCATTGTATGGTCTTTTATCAACAATCCTAGCACCCAACAGCCACACACCTTTGAGAAATTCAACTCGTGGATTGTCGAATGTACCATTGCCTCATTTATCGTGATGACCTCTGATATATTTGATTAATCCCTACTTGTCTGGCATGTGACGTTAACCTCTCAACGCAACGTGATCTTGGCTGGCATCAACCGGCCAATCACTTCTGTTATCGTAAACAAGGTCATGTTTTCATTGCAGCCATTCCATCCATTTGTAAACATTGCCGTAAGGAATCAAATTTAACCGAATTCCTTATTTAAACAAATGTCAACGTTTGAATAAGTACGCTCTCAAAGAGAAGACGAGTTACAGACCGATGCTATTCCCATGCGCAGTCGTGCCAGGGTGCACGACGAATCAGAATCGGGAATGCAAAACACGGTGATTGTCACCAGCGAGTGCAGATGTGCGACGCTCAGACCGCGACTCTGCACTAGCCTACGGGGTCAGCAACGAACCAATAAAGAATTTACTTAAATATTAACACCTAATTTTACGTATATATAATGTATTAAATATGCCAGGGAATGGGTCACCATGGAATGTCCTGGTGACAACATAATGTACAGTCAAATTGTATTGTTAAAGAATAACTAAGAGGGGAATAAACTAGATGCAGATTTTCTATCACCTATTTTGTTTTATTCAAGTCACAATGTGTGTTGTCATCTGCTGTATATACATGTTGTGTTTGTGTACAAGTAGCTCTGCGTGTGATGTAGCTCTCGAACCATTTTCGGCCAAGGACAAAAAAAACTAAACAAAAATTGCTCTTCTTCTTTTTGAAAGGTTGCCCCAAAGCCTGCTTGAAGACTTAGCTGGGCTTGCAGAGCAGCAGCAACAGCAGCAGCGAACATGCATCAGCATCAGCAGTCTGTTGCATGGGGTTTACTTACTACCAGAGTTGCTGGGCGCACGTGCGCCCCGCTCATGTGGTGGCACTGCGTGACGCCGTTGCTGCGCTGCGTGCGTGTGTGTGCGTGTGTGTGTGCGTGTGTTCGTGTGTGTGTGTGCGTGTGTGTGTGCGTGTGTGTGCGTGTGTGCGTGCGTGTGTGCGCGTGTGTGTGCGTGTGCGTGCGTGTGTGCGCGTGTGTGTGCGTGCGTGTGTGCGCGTGTGTGTGCGTGTGCGTGCGTGTGTGCGCGTGTGTGCGTGCGTGTGCGCGTGTGCGTGCGCGCGTGTGCGTGCGTGTGTGTGTGGGGAGCGGTAGTGTAGCGGTTAGCGCGCTGCACTACGAACCTGGCGACACGGGTTCGATTCCCGCTCACGGCAAACACCAGTGACGATTATCTAAACCGGTCCCGGGCCTCCCCTAGGTCGACTCAGCCTCAAATGAGTACCCAGTGCGGTGTGTAAACATCGCCACTAGGGAGACAAAGGCGGTCGGGCGTGGTGCTGGCCACCCCACCCCCTTGTGTACCGTTCTGGCCTTCATAGGTGCTCGCTGACAGCACTTGCCCCTACAGTCTATTAAGGCTATACGGGGGATCTTTGTCTTTGTTGTGTGTGCGTGCGTGTGCGTGCGTGTGCATACGTGTGTGTGCGTGCGTGTGTGTGTGCATGCGTGCGAATCGCACAGCGTGCAGCACGCTGGGGCCCGGCGGCCAGGTGGTGCACACCGAGAGCGTGGCGCTGCACCTCGCCTCCGACGGGGGCCCTGGCTTCGGCCTGCACCTGCAGGGCGGCACCTTCTCCACCGACGTCTTCGGAGCGCCGCTGCTCATCGGATACATCGAGCCCGACAGCCCTGCCGAGAGGTAATCAGCACAGACTCGCTAACAAGCGCCCTGTTTAATGTAATGCCTAGGCCATGGCGCGTTGGCATTGGAGGGGTGTTTGTCCAGACGTCGTCAACATGCTGTGGTCAGTGCGGGTTGGTGAAGGGATGGTTCCCAGGGCCGCTTCAAATCACTTGCCACACCAATGTCAGCCGTGGCCAGGAATCGAACCGAGGTCGCCGGGTTCATGGTTCAGTGTGTGAAACCACTGCACCCACCGCTCCCATTACTTCACCTCCGGCAAGTACAGCACATATGATGTATTTATTAAATATTTTGGTCGCTGTTCACACAAACGGAACTGCAGAATTAAAGTTGTAATCGTTAAGCGTTGATGTTCTTAAGTTTTGCAAGGTTACAAAGAACTTAATAAACAGAGACGGTTTGAGGCAATTCAAAGTGTGAGGGAAGAAGCGGAGGAAGTGAGGTGACCTGCAGTGTGGTGAGTCAGTAGGTGAGTGGGTGGGTGAGTGAATTACTGTGACCTGCAGTGTGGTGAGTGGGTGGGTGAGCGAATTACTGTGACCTGCAGTGTGGTGAGTGGGTGGGTGAGCGAATTACTGTGACCTGCAGTGTGGTGAGTGGGTGGGTGAACGAATTACTGTGACCTGCAGTGTGGTGAGTGGGTGGGTGAGCGAATTACTGTGACCTGCAGTGTGGTGAGTGGGTGGGTGAGTCAGTTGCTGTGACCTGCAGTGTGGTGAGTGGGTGGGTGAGCGAATTACTGTGACCTGCAGTGTGGTGAGTGGGTGGGTGAGTCAGTTGCTGTGACCTGCAGTGTGGTGAGTGGGTGGGTGAGTCAGTTGCTGTGACCTGCAGTGTGGTGAGTGGGTGGGTGAGCGAGTTTCTGTGAACTGCAGTGTGGTGAGTGGGTGGGTGAGCGAATTACTGTGACCTGCAGTGTGGTGAGTGGGTGGGTGAGTGTGTTGCTGTGACCTGCAGTGTGGTGAGTGGGTGGGTGAGCGAGTTACTGTGACCTGCAGTGTGGTGAGTGGGTGGGTGAGCGAGTTACTGTGACCTGCAGTGTGGTGAGTGGGTGGGTGAGCGAGTTTCTGTGAACTGCAGTGTGGTGAGTGTGTGGGTGAGCGAGTTTCTGTGACCTGCAGTGTGGTGAGTGGGTGGGTGAGAATTTGGGGGGAGGCTCTCTGTTCGTAGGGGATGTCTGGTATATGTAAATAATTTTCTCAAGTTAAATTATGTTTACACATTTATGTTTACACATAATTTACAACGAACTCATTTAATTAACACTTAATAACAATTGATGTAATATTTACAATTTGATTACACACAATAATCACTATCTCCATTAAGCAAAGGAGGAGGCTGAGGTTCAGTGGATGTGGAAGGCCGAACAAATTTGCTGACGGGCTTGAAGAATGTTTGGAAAATAAATATAAAAGAAACTAAACTAAAGATGTGAAACGAAACTATGTTTTTTTACCAGGCCCACCAAGCTGTAGAGCTCTTTTTCAGAAGAAACCTGGCCACAAATGATTGCTCAACGAAGTAGCTTTATCTTCTTCTTGGTTTTTTCGGTAAAGTCACGTAGAATGGAAATAATAAAATAATAATAATAAAACATAATAAAATAACATAATTATTTTACTAATAAAATAATAAAAATAAAACATAATAAAATAATATAATTATTTTGTTATGTTTTATTTTTATTATTTCCATTCTACGTGACTTTACCGAAAGAACCAAGAAGACGAATCCCTGCAGTCACGAAAGCTTTAAATAGAAGTAGCTTTTGTGGAAATGTATAAGCAGCCAAATACTCTAAACGCATGTTTCTAAACGTGGAGGGAAAAACCGGAGGACCTGGCGAAAAATCCACGCGACCATAGGGAGACGTGAACTCCAAATGTCCAGGCGTCAGGGTCGGGATCGAACCCTCGCTTTCCTGTATACCAGGCGAGATAGTTAACATCTCGCCACCATGGTGCTCCTGAAACAAGTGAGTGACCACCTTTGCAGAGCACGTGGCATCCAGGGGAACGGGTTCACCGCATTCCATACAACGAGTACGTTTGAAGGTTAGAATTTCTAGTGAACATATGCAGGTCGGGTTTTTGGTTTCTGTGTAAAATTAAAATAAAAGCAGTATTTACTTAATATTGTTGGTTCTTTCAGTAAAGTCACGTAGATAGAAAACAAAAAAATTAAATAATAAAAGTTTAAATTTAAATCATAAAAAAAATGGAAAATAATAAAAGCAAAAAACCACAATAAAATTTTAAAATAGTAAGACCGCTTGTGTTTCGATCGAAACGTCGTGGATTTTTTTTTTCAATTTATTTTGTACTTAATTTAACTTTTTTATTGTGTTTTTGTGCCTTTATTATTTTCTATTTATTATTATTTTATTATTATAATTGTTATTATTATTTTTCTATCTACGTGACTTTACCGAAAGAACCAAGAATATGAATTCCTGCAGTCACGAAAGTTTTAAGTCAAAATGTATTTTATATAACCTTATGGCTTTGAGAGGTTTTACTGTACCTGTTTACAGTAATTGTGATATCAATGAGTGGATGTCTGAATGTCTGAAAATCCTTGAACATAATGAACAGAATTCGAATGTGTTGGGTTAGCAACCCTGATGCTGTATATACGGTACCTGGCTTTAACAATCATTGAAGCAAGGGCTCAATGCTAAGCACGATGGCTATCTCACTATCTGTCCAAAATATAAATATTGTGCTTCGTAAAACGTGGAGCTCTCCTTGGTGCTGGATTTGCAGTGAGCTAATATAATATGCCTGCTGTGCAGTTCGCGAAGAATGTGCCTTGTTAGTCACTGAGAGGGTGAGGCCATTCTCTCCAGTTCAGGTGTTGTCATTGGAAGTAAATCAATTACGATGTGCCGAACCGCTCACCTTCACGCTTTAGAGGCCTTGGTCGTGATGCGCGCACACACACACAGCTCATTTAAACAGGTGCTGCTTCTACAGTGTGTGTCCGTGTGTGTGTGGTGACCTCTGTTTCAAGCCTTTATGGCTGTGTCTCGGGTTCGCAAGTACGGTGCCAACTACTCGCATGGGAGCGTCATATTATTCTATCGTTGGAGTTTACAGCCGTATCCCAATTCTCCTACAGGTTCCATGAGCACAGTGCAAGCATGCTGCCTGCTCATGTGCATTGACTCAAGCATCTGATCCCATTGTTTTCCAAGATGAGCAAATGTGTGTCTGCAACGTCGCCATCGGCACCTTTGTTGCCCGTCAATATCATGGCTGTCGAGACGGCCTGTGCTGCAGTTTGCATGCTTGGCTCAAAGGTTGCGAGTTCAAATACAAGGCCGGGTGGTCGTCTCAGCTCGTCAGGTCTCGGGATCCAATAAAATGTTTAATACTTTGGATACGTTTTGAACAAATCGTCATCCTTTGGGTAAACTGTATCCTGTCATAACAATGTGGAATTTCAACAACTGGTTGTCAGTTCGGATGAAGACAACTTTTATTCATTTATTTAGCCAATTGAGCTATAAAGCCCTTTTTCAGAAGCGACCTGGCCACATATGATAGCTCAACGAAGTGGCTTATCACATGGAAATGTATAGGAGCCGAATGTAGTACTCTAAACGCATGTTGATTTTAAATGTGGAGGGAATAACCCGGAGGAGCTGGAGAAAAATCCACACGACCACGGGGAGAACATGCAAACTCCAAATATACAGCAGGCGTCAGGATCGCTCACGACCTCCTTTATGCCACCGTGGCGCACTTACTTTTCTCATTTGAGCAAGTGATGTTTTGACTTAACCAGTCAGTACTCGTGAATTATACACAAGTCATATATAAATATGTGTACTTACGATGTGCATTTGTCTGTGACAATGTTCTCAAGGGAAGATTCAATATAGACTGATGTTTTCGCCTTGTAACCACAATGTCCATTGGGAAGTTATTGGACAATAGCAATGGTTTGTCGACCATGACCCTCCAGGGAGCGCTTTCAGATGTGCTTCTGCAGCCGTCTGGAATGCTCTTTCTTCCGATATTAGGAAACCACTGGAGCTATACACCTTTAAATCATCCAGAGCAGTGGTTCTTAAACTGGAGTGCACGCTGCACTCCCTGGGGGGGGGGGTGCAAGATGCCCTTGCTGGGAGTGCGAGACATAGCCAAACTTTTTTAGAAGCTAATCATCGAAACACAAATTAAGCATGGGCATGTAAGTACAACCACTTTGTTTTTTATCAAACCTATGTATTTATTAACATTAAAAGTTTTTTTTATCGATTGAGAGGCTACAGTGAAGGTTAAGAACCACTAATTTAGATTTAAATATAATTTCTTTAAAGCTGCTTTTTGTGTTTAGTTTGTTGTCCTTACCCCGCACCTCCGATTGACATGGTTTATAATGTAGAGTGCGGAAGAAGTTCAACATACAAGGCGTAGAAAATATTGATTGAGAACGCATCAAGCAAAACTTCTTTGCATACCCCTTGGTGTTACAATTTTAAGTCCAGTGTTAGATATACATATTTGTATTCCTTAACTTGATTTGCATTACAGCTGACATTACTGCAAGGGTGTACTGCCTCGTGAGTATGCCTTGCTCAATCCTTGATTGCACGAGTCAATGCCTATACTGTCTGATGAAAACAATTACAATTTACATTTCTTTGTCAATCCACTGCTGGATGAAGCCTCACTGTGGCGTGTCCCTCCTGTGGAGATTGTTTTAACTGTGCTTCACCACACTGGTCAGTGCGGGTTGATGAAGGACCCATTCAGATATCAATCACCTCTGACGTTAGCCGTGGCCAGGAACCAAACGTAGATTGCTGGTTCTGTTGCATAGCACACTAGCAACTGCTACCTTTGCTCCCCAAAAATGTATCGTATTATCTCCGCTGAACTGCCACATGGCAATAATTGGAATAAAGATGATGTTTGGGTACCACATGTAGCTTTGCATCAGAGAGTGTAATGAGCTTGGAGGCATTGCTTTTCGATAAAACTGAGCAGCCTCAAATTGGCTTCGAATGTTCCCACAGGGTAAACTACTAAAATGCTTTCATTCTCATTGGAATTCCATATTTGTAACAACGTGTTTTATGTCTTTTTTTCCATTTTAATCAAATATCCTCCAGTTAATTTGAATTCATGGCAATATAAGAGCGGGGGGATGGGGGGCAATATTTTTGTAATGTTACCGGGCTGCTGTGTAAGGGGGGACACCTTGGGGGCCGCTCAGTCCACCAATCCCCCACTGTCCACTGGAGAAATCACGGCGCTGTAGTCGTCGCCCTCATTTAAACGACCTGAGGACGAGAGGCGCATGCGGGACACGGAGGCCGGATAAGAATGTCCTTGGTAGCAAGGCCATTAGCCACAGTGGCGAGATGTCAACTTCCTCGCCTGGTATATAGGAGGTTGTGGGTTCGATCCCGATCCTGAAGCGTGCTGTATATTTGGAGTTTGCATGTTCTCCCCTTGGTCGTGTGGATTTGTTTCCGGGTCCTCCGGTTTTTCCCTCCACATTTGGAATCAATGTGCGTTTAGAGTGTTTGGCTGCTCTACATTTCCACATGATAAGCCACGTCGTTGAGCTATCATTTGTGGCCAGGTCCATTCTGAAAAAAAGCTGTGTAGCTCAGTGGACCTTACCTTGTGAAATAAAACATAGTTTAGTATAAATACACCAAAAAGGAAAGAACACAGGTCCTCTGTTCCTACCTCCGCTACATGGGGTATAGTAAAATAGTCATTGCACGATCAGGTTTCAGCGTACGAGGTAATCCATGAGCATGTCAAAATCTAATTGATCAAATATTGCAATGACCGTTGATAAATAGAGGTCACTGCCATAACTCTGCTGTGTTTTCAGGTTGCACCGTGTGTTGTTGTTCAGCCGGCACAATGTTCAATGTTTCCTGCTTGGCTCCTTTAGAAGCTCCGAGCACGTGAAGTAAAACGTCGGACGCCGTGCCAAACGATGCGCAGTGCGACAGGGGGAGAACTGGTCAGCAGCACCACAACAAAAAAAACCTACACAGTAGTAACGATCAGCGCTCGCCGTTGTTGTTGTGTCCACCCGCTTCCTTCCGCTTCCTTCCGACAGGTGCGGCCTCCTGCAGCCGGGCGATCGCATCCTCTCTGTCAATGGAATCCCCACGGCGGAGCTGGGCTCGCTGGCAGAGGTGTCGCAGTACCTCCACGAGCAGGCCCTGGTGGGCAGCGCCTCACTCGAGGTGGAGTTTGACGTTGCCGGTGAGATTTGGCTCCGCGAGTCATTTGCCGCCACCTCTTGTGTGCGCAACGCAAACGCCCGCCGCTTCACCGTGAAAATGCCACGAAATGTACCACGGAGTTTAGCCTAATTAAGTGCGGTGCCTATTTTGATGACGGGGTTTTTGTGTGTATGTGTGCAGTCATTGGTGATTGGGCTGAGACCATAATCTCACTGCGCTTGAGAACCCAATTGATTCACAGGCTGCCCGTATTCAACCGAGGAACTCAGCAGTGCCACCTCCACACTCTCACCTCTGAGTCACCCAGCCACTTCTTTTGGAAGTATATTTGATAGAGGGGATTATACCTGTGGCGCCGTAGCAGAGTACTCACCTCACAATCGAGCCCATAATTGCTATCCCGCTGCAAAATTCTGCAGCATTCAATCTACGCCGACTTTCAAGAGACGCTTAGAGGCGCCACCTTCTTCACCTGGCTTTAGAGTTGCACGGAGCTTGGCTCTCTTCCTCAACGGTCGTGGTCACTTATGTCTTTGAAACATTGTGCACGTTACAGATTGTATTACTATTCCATTCTATCTCGCGGCAATATATTCCGGAGATGAATGCCAATGTCGAGGTCTGTTAACCATGACGAGAGGGTTTGGGAAGTTAAAGTTTGCGTGGTTTTGCTTTTCCTCCACTAAAGGAGCGCAGGCTACAGTGGTTTACGAGATGGTCCATAGTTTGGGTTTCATGGCCATAATTGCAAATGTTTCCATTTGTTATCCATCACAATATTCATCTTCTTCTTTCGTACGGCTGCTGATGTAGATGGCAGAGCAATGACTACAATTTCACATTCAGGTGGTCAAGCCAGATAACTGCGTCAAAGAGCAGCGTAGTTGTTTCATCGCTGTGACGTCTCTTTCGTATAATACGAAGGAGTGTCACATTGAGGGAATTTATTGACCCCCCCAACTTGAAAAGTGTAAATCCGATCACTGGCTCAGCGACACCAATTAATAGACGCCCCTTTGAAACTGGAGACACTTCGAGTTGCTTTATAGAAGTGAGCCAACCAGGCAAAGCGTTGGCGGACGCAGTTTAAACTGGACTTAACAGTTCACTAAAATTGGATCAAATAAAATCAATACAGTTGTGTCCAGAGTATTAATGATCAACTATGTTTTTTTTTAAACGCGTTTATGCTATGCATGATTTATTTTGAAATCTCACTTTGACAAATGTCAACATGGCAACAGCTGAACAATGTTTTGGGAGCATGGCATGGAATCTATACCCAAATGCACCGAGAGTATTTACTTAATGTTTCACTTATCCAACCACATGCAATGTGTTCAAGGTTACCGTAAATGCATTTCTTTTTTAATCCAACAATGCATTTTACGTGTACAAATCTGTTCACCTCAACAAATTTTCACATTTGTGTTATCCTCGTTGAATCTGCAGCAGTGCCACTTCTCCGCAAAATACCCAGGCTGTGCCTTCTGGAGCCTGAAGAACATTGTCACTCATCAGTGGCCACTAATGTACTTCGTCAAAATAATTCGAGAGCACTTTGGTGATGAGTGGCGGTAACGGCATTAAATTAGTGCAAATCAGTGAGCGACAAACACGGCCCAGCTCTACCAACTTGTTGAAAGGTTTCGGAGAAAAACCCAACTTCCAGCCTCATCCAGGATACACAAGCATGGCATTGCAGAAGCTCTCTCCCTATGATTGTTTCCACCTTGACACTTGTACTACCACAGTGAGAATGCATCCTCCAAGCACCAGAGGACCTGTATAAAATCTACGCGACCCCGGGGAGACATGCAAACTCTAAATATACAGGCATCAGGGTTGGGATCAAACCCACGACCTTCTGTATACCGGATGTTAACTATCTCGCCTGGTATACACGAGGTGGGTTTGATTTCAACCCTGACACTTGTATATTCGGAGTTTACATGTTCTCTCCGTGGTTGCGTGGACTTGTCTCTGGGTCCTCCGGTTTTTCCCTCCCCATTTAGAATCAACATGCGTACAGTGTATTTGGCTTCTATACATTTCCACGCAATAAGCCACTTCCTTGCGCTATCATTTGTGTAGAAGTATGGAGGCAATCCTGCTCGCTGTTGTTGTTGTGTATTTTATTCATAGAGTCGGTGATTCCGAGCAGTGGCACTTTCCACGTCACACTTCCCAAGAAGAAAGGCGTGGAGCTGGGAATTACCATCACGTGTAAGTGTGAGATTTCCAATTACTAGCAGTAGCACGCACACATCCATGTCAAAGAAACACGGAAACACATGTGCATGCACAGAGATAACACACACACACAGACATGTGCTCACACACAAAGACAAAGATCTCTCGTATGGTCTTTTAACAGGCTGTTGGGACAAATGCTGTTGGCGAGCACCTATGAAGGCCGGCGCACATAAACAACAATAACCACCGTTCACCACTAAGCAGCGGTGATGTCTTCACACTGTTCGTGCTAGGATAGGTGCACTTTGAGGCGACGTGATGTGTCGAAGGGGCGTTGATAGGAGGTCATGAGACAGACCCAGGTGCCATGGGATAATAGACTGGGATGACAGACAGTTACACCACCTGTGCTCTCCCCCTTTGCCAGCTTGCAGAATTTTATCCGCCTGGTGCTCCACGCATTGTTGTGAGCATCGTTCCTCTGCTTTTTGTTATTGTTGGCTGACCAAAGACAAAGTTCCCCTGTATAGCCTTACCAGACTTTAGGGGCAAGAGGTGTGAGCAAGAACCTATTAAGGTCACCATGGCACACGAGGGGGTGGGTAGCTAGCACGACGTCCGATCAACGTTGTCTCCTCGAGGCGATGTTCACATTTCACACCAGATATTCATTTGAGGCTGAGTGGTACATTTCGTGGCATCGTCACTAATGTTGATCGTAATCGAAAGTTGGGTCACCAGGTTAATCGCGCAGTGCGCTAACCACAGTGCCACCACTCCACCCATACCACTGCGAACACACTCTCGCACACGAAACCCACTTATAAACGCATTACACGAGGCGCTTGTTCAGCAATGCTCACCGTTGCCAGAATTCAACAGATGTTAGTTCAATCTATTTCCGTGAACATTGGATTTTTCCTCACATTCTGTGTGCTAACTTTAATATAGAAACAATATACCACCGTTTGATGGGGAGCCGTGGTGTGTGCCAGATTTTCCTGGCTTCACAGCTCGGGATTTCTGTGTGCTGCCACTGCAAATTAAAAATGAAGCCCTTTTTTTATTTCCTCGAAAAGACAGCAAAGGTGAAAGGAGATTGGCTTTTATTGCACGGTGAATCCAAGAGCTAAATCACTTTGTTAATTGCGCAAAGGAAATATAATGGTTAATACATTCACATTTAGAACCTCTGTCCGACGTAAAGTTTCCGTTGTAGCGTCCCTTTAAACAAGCATTTGGACAAGTTTCAACCTGACTGAGTCGCATCAGTAGGGCTGGGCCTCATAAGCAAATGCAACTGCGAAAGGTGATCTAATATGTAGACAAAGCTACCCGAGGACAATGTAAAACCACACCTGTCTTTCATGTTCATACTGACGATTTGGTGATGCTGCTTTGTTGGCACAAATCACAAAAAGCTAACACACATTCGTCAACAGCACTATAAAGGAATAATATATCATAAGCAACTGTTTGGGAAATGGCCCTTCTTCATAGCACGTAGAGAGGCCACGGATATCGAGTGAATAATAGTTGAAAGCATACTACAGTATATGCCATGGGGCCCTGATAAGAATGACATTTTTTAAATCCATATTTTCATATTTTTAAGTGTTAAATGTGAAGTCTAAATCCCGCTGTATTAGTTAGCGAGCATCTGTGAAGGCCAAGAGGGCAAACAAGTTAATAATGTGACACATTTTCCCCCTGACAATGATAACTTGTTCCTGTCTCTTTGGTTCATGCATGAACAATGCAATTACTTCTATGGCCAGTGTGAGGGATCATTGTGATTGGCTACTGATGCCTCTATGGGCTGTGTGAGAGATCATTGTGATTGGCTACCGATGCCTCTATGGGCTGTGTGAGAGATCATTGTGATTGGCTACTGATGCCTCTATGGGCAGTGTAAGAGATCATTGTGATTGGCTACGGATGCCTCTATGGGCAGTGTGAGAGATCATTGTGATTGGCTACGGATGCCTCTATGGGCAGTGTGAGAGATCATTGTGATTGGCTACTGATGCCTATATGGGCAGTGTGAGAGATCATTGTGATTGGCTACTGATGCCTCTATGGGCTGTGTGAGAGATCATTGTGATTGGCTACTGATGCCTCTATGGGCAGTATGAGAGATCATTGTGGTTGGCTACCGATGCCTCTATGGGCAGTGTGAAAGATAATTGTGGTTGGCTACCGATACCTCTATGGGCAGTGTGAGAGATCATTGTGGTTGGCTACCGATGCCTCTATGGGCAGTGTGAAAGATAATTGTGGTTGGCTACCGATACCTCTATGGGCAGTATGAGAGATCATTGTGGTTGGCTACCGATGCCTCTATGGGCAGTGTGAAAGATAATTGTGGTTGGCTACCGATACCTCTATGGGCAGTATGAGAGATCATTGTGATTGATTACCAATGCCTCTATGGGCAGTGTGAGAGATCATTGTGATTGGCTACTGATGCCTCTATGGGCAGTGTGAGAGATAATTGTGATTGGCTACTGATGCCTCTATGGGCAGTATGAGAGATCATTGTGATTGATTACCAATGCCTCTATGGGTAGTGCCTGTGCAGCGAATAGGATCTCAAGTATCGTGCTCTGATGAAGGCTGCATTGCTGCTGTGTGGAGCAGCCACAACTGAAACAAAAAAAAACTCAACACATTCCTAAATAACACCATGTGGCTTCAAAATGAATGAAAATATATACAATAGGTGATGCTTCGGACAATCGCCCATATTCATAGCACATACGTATACAGGTCAGAGATAGAGAGTGGATAATTAGAGTTGGAGACCTGTTGACACCATGAAGCCTGATGAGACTGCTGAAATATATTGAGCTGAGAAAACGGAAGTTTGAGACTGGATGCGTACGCTTCTCTTTTGCACGCGGATACGTGTCAACACACATACATATATCCAGGGCGGCGCAGTGGTAACACTCATGCCTTAGCGCAAGAGGGACCTAGGTTCAATTCCCGAAGCGGGCGCCTCTCTGTGTGGCATTTGTATGTTCTCTCCCCCTGTTGTGCATGGGGGTTCCTTCATATGATCGGTTCCCTCCCATAGCTATAAAGAAAAACACACACAATGTCACGGATATTGACCAAACATCCAAATGCCGACATGTATCTGCAAATTACTCGGGACAATGTCGCTACCAAATGAGAAAACTTGACAGGCCTTCCTTAAAAAGTGTATTGGGACTCAGGCTTTCCTCAGGAAACAAGCATAACAACAAAATATTCAAATTCATGAAATAGACGAATTTAAAACGCACCGTGGGGCTATAGAAAGGCAATAGATAGCATCCATTGTGGGTGGGTGTGGCAGCAACAGCATCTCCCTCTGTTAGATGGCGTTGTCGCCATTCCACAGCATCCGGGGTGGGAGCTGAGTGGAGTTCCGCTTGCCCCACCAGAACACGCGTGTGTTGTATTGGGGTAGCTGAATGGAGTCTACTTGTCCCACCAGAATATGGGGGCAGTCATCAATGATGTGTGCCTGATGGTCGTTCTATTCATGAACAAAATATTTCCACACCTTCTTTAATGTGCGGTTGTTGCGACGCGGTCGAGAGCGGTACCCGCTGCATTGGGGCTGCAGAGAGAGAGAGGAATCAGGGCTGATACCCACCTAGTCGAGTCTTCAATACGGTTCCTGTTTGAGACTCCACCGTTTTCCTCCCCCTCGTCTCGCGCCATCGCGTGACACTAAGGGGACCAGCTTCGGCCAACATCTGCATTTCAGACTGGGAGGGTGGCAGTGGGGATTTGACATCGATACGCAGAGGGGAGGGGCAAGTTTTCAGTTCCAGTTTCATTTATTAGGTATAGCCCTGTGAGCCATTCGGCTCTTGAATCGGGTGCAATCGATGTGCAAACAGAAAATCCAAGACAGCAAAATATTGCAGAAAAATCACTGTACAACAACGCTGTGTGCAAAAATCCCAAAGTCAAACAACAACAACAATAACCACAAGGCAACTTAGATTAAGGCCATCAGTCTAACTCCGTACTACAACAAACAAACATGGGCAAACCAAAAAACTTTTCGAAATCACCAAAATAAAACCATAAAAGCAATGTGACAGTGATCATAGGAACTGTGACCGAATTTTCACAATAAACGATCGTCCCGAGATCTTCTCACGCTCCCTCCGTGTTGCGGCAGCGTCCCTGTCCGATGCTCCGTGGCGGAATATTCGCGAGCGACTGGCAGTCGCGCTGCAGCTGCGTAGACTTCAGCGGAGCCGCCAGCCGCATGCGGCGCAGCGCTAATTATTTGCCTGGTCGACGAGCCCGACAGCTAATGTTTTGCCATATTAATTACTGCCCATATTTAAACAAACACAATGGTGGTACTGTGTTCTCTCGTTCGTACTTGTCCACCACTGCCAACACAGTCGTTTAGTATTAATATGCATGCGCTAGTGAGTTAGTATGCATTGCCAATATATAATCAAAGACAACGATCCCCCGTATAGCCTTTCACAGGCTGTTGGGGAAAGTGATGTTTGTGGGTTGCCTTTTTAAGGCCGGCACAGCACACGAAGAGCTGAGTGGCCAGTACCACGCCTGGCCGCCTTTGTCTCCCCAGTGCTGATGCTTACACACGGCACCAGACACTGAGGCTGGATCGACCGAGGGGAGGCCCAGGACTGGTTCAGAAATTCGTCACCGTTATTATTCATGTGCAGGATATTGGTCATGGAACCTAGGTAGGTGCGTTCATTGCACAGTGTGCTAACCACGACCCCACTGCACAAAAACAAAGATCCCCGTATAGCCTTAACAGACTATTGGGGCAAGTTCTGTTAGCTAGCACTTATGAGGGCCGGATCGGTACACGAGGGGATGGGTGGCCAGCACCCTGCCCGAACGCCTTTGTCTCTCCAGTGGCGATGTTTACACACTGCACCAGGTACTCATTTGAGGCTGAGTCGACCTAGGGAAGGCGCAAAACCGGTTCAGATGATCGTCACCGGCAGTGGCCATGAGCAGAAATCGAACTCGGGCCGCCGGCGGTGAGCGCAGCGTAGCGCTAACCACTACACTACCGCTCCCCATAGTCGTGCAACAACAACAACCGCCATTCGCCACTAAGTGGCGGTGACGTCACCACAACGCTTGTGCCAGGCCATGTGCACCTTGAGGCCACGTGAAGTGTCGAACGCCCGCTGACAGGAGGTCACGGGGCAGACCCAGGTGCCACGGGTCGACTGAGATGAGTGGCCGATGCACTACCTGTGCCCCCTACTGTGCCAACTTGCTGTGTTTTAGCCACCCGGCGCTCCGCTCGTTGTTGTGAGCATCACTCCTCCCCCCTCCATTGTTGTTGGAGGGCGACTGCCTCCAACTGCCCAGTAGCCTCCTTCACGAGCCTCCTCCACAGAGGCCGATCTTGACACCACTGGTACCAGTCATCGGCAAGTCCACTCAGCTCCACATCCTCCTGTACCACATCACTCCATCTCTTCTCTAGCCCGTGCCGTGCCCGTTTATCCCCCTCGATCCGGCCGAACAAAAGCTGTTTAGGCATGCGGTGGCTCGGCATGCGAGCTACATGGCCCAGCCAATGGATATGTGAGCTCCTCACACAGTCGTGCACACACACAGGCACGCACATGAAGGTTTCTGGGAGGAAGTGCAAATGTACAAATTGGCCCTAAGGCAGCGACGAGTGTGTTGTGATGCTGCCAGGCTTCCCATTTGCAACTTCTCCCCGTTCGAGCTGCTGCTCGCAACTGACTCCTCTCCCAGCTGGCTCGGGCTGCTGGCAAAAGTGGCTGGCAGTGTTTGTGCGGAACGTGATACGGCAATTTCCACCGTAATCAATGCCAACGGTGCCTGAGCATGTCCAATTAGCCCCGCAGGTTCAATGGAAATTGATTGCCTCCACATACAGGATGCAGGGAAGGCAAGGTCACTTCTTTTTTTACTAAGTTTCCCCAAAAGATCTTTCAGGCCTATTCTGTTCATTATACTTTAGGCTTTTATTCATCACTCGCTTGTGGTTGTATGCAATGGGTCTTTAAATGTGTTTTCCTTCACGTATATTTTGTGCTGATACGAAACTTTTGTCTCAGTCGAGCCATATCAGGCAGCGGCAGTGAAATGGGTTTTATTTTACGAGTATATTTTCTTTGTGATTAGTGAATCTAACATTGGCCATATCTACTTTCAAATCATCTGGCCTGTTCAAGAATTCCAAATTATATGTTTGTTTAGCTTTCGTTGTGCTTGATGAAGTGATCAAAAACAAATAAGTATTATGTTTGATTTGGCCTTCGTCTGGCTGGGCAAGTTCTGTCCAATATGTTCCCTGGGTTCCACTCTTGGCCAATGCATATTCGTGGAGGTTTGTATTCTGAACCTGGCCTGGGTCTACTCAGCTTTAAATAAGTATGCGGTGGTGTGTGAACACCAACGCCAGAGAGACAAATGCAGCCGGGTGTGTTGTGCCGTCCACTCACTCACCGCACCACCCATCACCGAGTGAGTGCCGTGCTCACAGCACTTTTCTCCTACAATCTAACTGAAAGCTACTCGGGTTAAATTGCAGACATTTGTTTGTTTAGGCTAAACAGATTTTAGGGACAAGTGCTGTTAGCGAGCACCTATGAAGGTCGGCATGGCACACGAAGTTGGGTGGGAGGCCAGCACCTCGCCTGGCCACCTTTATCTCCCAAGTGCTGATGTTTACACATCGTGCCAGGTACTCGTTTGAGGATGAGTCGACCGAGGGGGATGCCCAGGAGTGGTTCAGATAATCGTCACTGGTGCAGCGATGAACGGGAATCGGGTCGTTGCGTTCGTCGCGCAGCGCACTAACTGCTGCGATACCACTCCCACTAGCACTCCCACTACATTACACACACACACGCATATCCTCGTTCAATCAACTTTGTGGGTGTTTGCACACAATTACTGGCAAACGCATTCACACTATACTCATTCTGGAGAGAGCAATTATGTGCTTTTAATGCAAATGCTCCCCGAAGCTGACATCTGCCACTCTAAAGTTGTAATGCGTCCCATTCCCCAAGCATTCATATTTGCCCAAGAGCTATGTGTTCGATAAAATAAACCAATTAGAAGATTAATAGGCTGATGTCACCAACCACCATGCCTCGCAGGCTCCATCAGAGCATTGTGTCCTCCAGGGCAGCGATGTTTCCCTTGCATGGCACGTTGCTGCATCTCTTCCACCAGTCCTCTATGATGAAAAGTTTTTTTTACGTAAACGTTTCTGAATTTAACACATTAGGCTTTCGCGACCGATATAATGATTCATCTTTGGGGTTTTTATTTTTAGGTCGGATCGCGTGCATATAATGTGTGTCGTACTCCCTCCTCCATCCGACACTGTGAATTAATAAAATTGCCAATGTATCGCCGCTTCGACACCACCAGTAGCGTTATTGGAAAGCAATCCACACATTTTATTTATTTATTGGATAAAGCACGAGCCCCATTACAGTGCGCCGCAAGACTCGTTTAGTCCCGCCTACATCACTCAAGTGGTACAATCACGATGCCACTGGGCCATTTATTAGGAGGGGGGAGACTCAACGGGGGATACATTCGCACAACGTTTAACAAGGTGCGTCATTTTCCCGGGTAGTTAAAACCAGCATTATCAGGCAGTTGTCAGAATTGTGACAATGTCCCCCAGTTTAAATGGGTGGTGTGATGTCATCAGAATATTTCTAAAGGGATTTGGTTAACGATTTGTGATCCACTAAGCTCTCTGTACCAAAATCGTGTTGTCAAAAAATAAATGTATTTGTCAGTTTTCGACGTGTATTTTACATTGTAGAATTATTTTTCAAAAGTAAATTAACAGGTATAGTGTAGTTCTGTGTATCTGTGACCCTATTCACCCACGGCCAGACTCTATGGATTGAAACTCCTCTATTACCCGTGGAGATATTGCACCAATTATCCAAGGCTATTTCACAAGCCAGAAGAGTGAACCAGAAGTGGCAAACAAATTACTCCTACGGTCCGTGCTTATCAGTGATTATTATTGTGGATTGATGCTGCTGTTGACGATTATCTGTGCCACATACAAAATTCCATTGCCATTGACTCCGGTTCCTGCGGATAAGAGGAGTCGTGTAACACATTCCTCCTAATATTCGTGTTTATCCTTGACCTCTTTCCGAGGTTTGATGATGATGAAGTTGATGGTGGTGGTGATTATGCGTTTATAACGATAAGATTTCAACGATAAACATAGTTAAAACAATGGTAAAGTTTAGAGTTATATGCAAGTCCGGAGTAAAGCGCGACCTTCACCTTTCCGGGGTCCTTAACACAACTCTCGCAAAGCGAGAGTTGTGTTAAAGAAGTCAATGTGGATAAACTGGGCCCTACTATGGGAATGTGGAATTATCACCGCTGCTCGGGGCTACCAACAGAGATGAGCACCACAGAAGGCTTGTTCGAGCGTGGTGGAGACGCACGCATTTCCGATACTCATCTCTCCGCTGTGAAGAGGGGCCATTGCCTGAAACGGCACCTATTTTTTTTCTCTTTGAGGGCTGCCTGAATTATGCGGAGTTGTTTTTTATTCATACATCTCAAAAACGCCTTCGTGATGTGACGCTCCTGTCGTTGTCCTGTGTTGCAGCGCCGACTCACAGAAAGCCGAGCGAGCCGCTGGTGATCACAGAAATCAAGAAGGGCAGTGTGGCGCACAGGTACAGCAGCAACAACTGCCACGGCGATTGTGCCAGACTAGGTGCACACACCGCGTCGCCTCGTGGTCCCTTTATGTGCAGTTCTCACGCAGCTTCCTATGCGACGGGTCTACGGAATGAGCAGAGTGCAACTCCCGCCCTCTGTGCGCATCGTGAGGCCTCACTCACGGACGGAGCCAACCGATCTGGCTCAGAATATTCTGATGCGTACCCAAATGTGGCACATGGTTCACATTTCACCCGGTACCGTGCATTGTTATTTCAAAGGGAGAGTTTGTTTTATTTCAATACTGTAATTCTCGTATTCTGTACGTGTACAGCCCTTTTGTCAATCTAGATGAAGAATCTCCTCCCCATGCCGTGCAGGTCGTTTGGAGGAGGCTATGTCATCATACTTCGCCATGCTGGTCAATGCGGGTTGGTGAAGGTGGTGAGCGTAGATGCAGGAGCATTGTAAATAAGTACAGTACAACAATGGATGTTCTGCATCCTGCACTGTCTGACAATGTAGCCTCCACGGGCTACACCAACTGTGTTGTGATTCCCCATCCGAGCATTGAACAGGCTCAACTATGCTTAGCTTCTGGGATCTGTGCTTAGCTTCTGGGATCTGGCAAGACTGTGCGCATTTCGTGATGATTTGGTCCACAGGCGTTCCATCCAAATATATATTTTTTTAATCTGGGCTTGTGTAACGTCAAAATTACATTAAAAAGCCAATCCCACGGTAACAAAAAATTACTTGGTTGTCGATGGCAACTGTTAAAGTCCACATACAATATTGAAATCTTCACTGAGGATTCGAACAACGTTTCCTTGTTGTGTAATTTATGCACGAGTCTGTTCCACAGAGAAGGAAATCATATTTTAAACTTGTCTTTTTTGCAGAGTAAAGTTGGGGTAATAAATAAAGGCTTTGGAGAGGAGTCCGCTCTACCTAACCCTTGGACGTTATTATTCAGTCCAGTTCTATGCCCCGGAGTGAAACTCATTGCAATATCGTTCTATTGCCATTTCCAGGCAACTTCTTGTTCAGTGGACTAACAGCTGTTATGAGTAACCAAGCCCAATAACAGGCTGTGTGCTGTATGTATGTACGTTGAACTTCTTCCGTACCGTACGTAGCCAGCCGTGCTCATCGGATGTGCTGGTTACATTAATGGCTATGAAAGTCATTTACAGCAGCGGTCCCCAACCTTTTTGGCACCAGGGACCGGTTTCGTGGAAGACAATTTTTTTACGGACCGGGGTGGGGGGGTGGGGTTCATCATTGGGTCTTTCCCCCTTTTCAAAGAAGCTCTCCAGCGACGTTTGTTTTTTACTCATTTTGGCTACTAGGGGTTAGCTTGTGGGCTTACCAACACTGTGACTGAGACAAGTGCGCAGTGCGGGAAAGAAGCGCGGACGTAAGTGGTCAATAAAATAATGGGGGGGCCACGCGCGGACTCACCGCTCTCACCTCCTGCTGTGCGGCCCGGTTCCTAACAGGCCACCCACCCGTACCGATCCGCGGCCCAGGGGTTGGGGACCCCTGATTTACAGCACTGATTGATGAAGGCCTCCACATGTTGTTTCGGTCATAGGGGTTGTTTGACCCTACTTCACCATACAGGTGCGGGTTGGAGAAGTGGCAGAGGGAGGCCCCCCGCACCGGATCCGATTTTGCGTGCCACTGATGTTAGCCGTGGCCAGGAGTCAAACGTCAGGATGTCAAGCTCATAGCGCAGTGTAGGCTAATCACTGTCCCCACTACTGCCCCCCCCCCATTTGCTTTGGTGGCTAAGTATCCAATCAATCCTGAGGTGGCAGGGTGGCACATGGGACAAATACCGTGTCAGAGCACTGAGCCAGCACCGCCAATGTCCGGCCTTCGAATCCAGGCCAGCCACCCATGATTATTAAACTGGGTTCTCACTATTTCCGTGTCATTTAATTTCCCCCAGATTTATTTCAATGTGCTATGGACACCGTGTCCCCTGAGATAATAAAAATTCAAAAATACATTTGGTACTCTGCAGCTGCAAGAAAAGACAGCCACAGAAGACGATATATTTGTGTGTCACAGATCTACCTCTGAAGTCGCTTCTATATACCTTTTTTTTACACAAACGTTGTTTGCTGCATATCAATCAATATCGAGTCTTTGAGCTGGTTTTCAGCCGAATGCAGTGACGACATTGGCGATCAGGCCGATTCCATCGACTCACTACGCACGAGATCCTGAAGATAACGAACGGGTGGTTACCCTAGATGCAAACCTAGGACCTCAGTGGTGCTAGCTTAGTGTATAACTTCTTAACCCACCTTCGCCATTTTATAATAAATCACTTGTGAAAGACCCAACGCAGATGATCATCCACGAAGCTCATGGTCCACTCTAAACCGCATCCACTGCAGAAACCATGGCAGATGCAGATACCTGATGCACAAATGGAAAATTAAAAACTCGCCAGTGTACGACTGTGGTCATTCAGAACAGATAACACAACATATAACGTTACAATGCCCGATCCGCAAATACGAAGGAGACATCACAGCGACGATTCACTCCGCTGGCTCCTGATGCGGTTATCTAGCTTGACCACCTCAATGTGAATTTGTAGTTAGTTGCTCTGCATCTACATCAGCCGTACGGAAGCAGAACAATCAGGCAAGTTAAATTTCGTTCATGACTTCAACAAAAACTCTCAGGATTATTGAATTCATTCCCATGCTGCCATCGCCGTTTGCCGTGCGATGTAAAAAAATGCAACGCTTAGGATAAGTAGGAGGCTTTTGAAGCGGACTTCAGAAGTAGTTCTGTGGTGTCATCTTAATGATAATAGTCATTATAATAATCAGTGATGGAATCAGTCGCGTCAATCGAGCAAACTGCATCCCATACCTTCAATTAGCACGGTTGGCTACATATGGTGCGAAAGAAGTTAAATGTTCAAACATCCCACAACAATGCACAACGTGCAACATGTAAATATACATTTACGTAAAGATTTAATCAGCCAGTTAGTGAGTGTTGACACTGGGCGATGCACATAACAGACTTGGTAACACATTTAAATATAAATTGGAAAATTAAAAAAGTTAAATAAAAAAAAGCATGACTCAGTCAACACCCAATTGCAGTACTGTATTTGTTTACTACGGAGGGATGTTGACTGTTTACTGTATTTTACTGATGTTGTAAGATTGCCTTTCAAGTAGTGTATATAACCCACTGGTAACGAAGTGTGTGTGGTTGTATTTGAAGTTAGTGGTTGGTTTCTAAATTAGTTCTGCAAATTAGAACATTTGGTTGATTTTTATTTAGTATGAATATTTGGTATTTATTACACTGCAGAGTAAGCGCAAACGAGGTAAAATAAATTGTATACGAGTCATAATTCTAATAATTCTCATTATAACTTTTAACGATCACAATTTCGCGATCGGACCGCCAAGTTCCAGCGCGACTCGGTAAGGTAGAGCCGGCGGCGATGGCTCAAGCAGGAGGAAGTGGAGTCGAGTTAAAACGTCGCCCGGTGCCCAGTAGGAGGAGTGCTTGGGATTTCGAGGAGTTGTGAAGGTTGAGACCAGAGGATAGCTCTCAATATCTGATGTGCAAGCTTCAAGATTTAGTGCATTTTGGGCAGGGATGAAGCCAATTTGGTATCTTAAAATGTTGCTTATATGCAAACGATGCAATCAATTACCCCGAGTTCTGCTTGGCAAGTTTTGCTTTTTGTATAAATTTTCACATACAAAAAAAATAACTAGCTGTTATATACATCTGAGTACTTACAATATTAATAAATCTGTATGATGCAAGGTGGTAAAAGGTCAAATTGTAACTCACACCACTGCCGGCAGAAGGGCCTTCACTATAGGGAGCTCTAGAGAGAGCCCCAGCTGAAGGGAATTTGGCCGACATTTCTATGCCGGTCTGCCAATTGACAGACTGCGATGAACCCGTTTATACAGCTCGGTGGATGGGCGCGGGGGGGGGGATTTTTAGAAACTTCCCCATTGCTTCAACTATCGTGCCGGGGAGATTGAACCCGGTGACCTCTCAATTGCTGCGAGCCCAGAGCGATAACACTTGCACCAAGGCAGAATCCCTTCCAGTACAGTAAACTGAGCCCAAATGTCTCCGTGCTCTGTCGAGCATGACACGGCGCCCCCCCCCCCCCACGACCATCTTTGGACATCCCACAAAATAATTATTTTATTGACTCCGTAGGGAGACAATGCGGTGAGTCAGCACATGACGATTAATGGCATTGCCATAATTGTCATGGCAACTGAATGATGTAGTCCAGGCCGTGTTTCCAAACTACTTTGTTCCATTTAGGATCTTGGACAATTCATTAAACCTAAAAAAGAACAAGCTGTAGCTGTCAATCTCATTCATATTCAAATATCAGACTGCACGTGACATCATATACATGCTGTCTCAAGCTCTGCCCTCTACCTTTGCATAAATACAAATAGCAGGCACCGTACAATGCCTGGCCCTGCCAGTACTCGTGTGACCTCATTGGGCACATTCCTTTGCTTATTTGCGTACCGCTTTCAAATAGTCCCTCGCTGATATCAAGTTAAAAAAATATGTATTAAAGTTAGAAATAAAGAAACCAGGTGGGTCAGAGAGAAGAGAACCCCAGCAGTCATGTAACGCGAGATTACAGCAGTCGGCCTGGTAGTGGCCAAAGCCTGTCAATAGGACAGAGAAGTTAAACAAATACAAAATATTGTTTAAAGAAAGCTGTTATTGCACCATTTCATATTCTGTGGACAAATTGATTACCAGATTTGCTTTTTAAGTTTTCGGAGATGAAACATTGACTGCCTGTCGATGAATAACCTCTACAACAAAAAAACACCCCTATAACCTTTAACTTTGCTTTAAACTGTCTCATCCCATCAAATCGTGCTCACACAGGCGTTTGTAGATGTGTGCTGTGTTTGGCTGGGTGCCCTTTGCACAACCGGTCTGTATAAATCCTGCACTCATTGAAGTTTACTTTCACAAGGGCCCGGGTTGCAAGTTTCGTGTTTTTTTCATAAGAGATTAAAAGTTGCCTTCAGAAACACAGACTGCCATGGGAATCATTTCTCATCCATATATAACAGGGCAGGTGGCAAATTTATGACACCTTCTTCTGTGTGTGCGTATGTTTCTGTACACTAACACTGCAGCATTATTCATCCAGCCGTGCCTGTGCCATTTCCTCATATTTGCTTTGCATCACCTAAAACCAATGGGGTTGGCACTGCAACTGGGCTTTGCTCCTTCCACAAACACAGGAGAGGTGCTGTAATAGGAGTCCTCTGTCTTGTGCGTATCCTTCATATGCAGAACGTAGCTTTTCAAATAAATACATATGTAGTGACTGACTCAGAGACATTATGAGTAGGAGGCACTCTATTTATTAACAGCCTTCACAGTCCATACAGAGTAACTACAGCTCCCAGTCAGGACAGATGGCAGACTGCCTGACTGACGACGCCGAGCAGTAAAGACGTTGACGGCGGCGAAGACTCCAGCAGCACAACGGGAATCCCACTCTAAGCAAACAGCCCCGAGCTCCTCCTCTGGGTCCCCTTTTATCTTCCCAGCATGGCCTCGCTCCGCCCCGGCCAAACTCCCTTTCTAGAACCTACTAGCGGGTTCCAAGGCTTCCCTCACGTGCCCCCTCTGTAACCTTTCCCTACATCCCTCTCTATGGCTTGTCACGTGACCTGCTGACAGACAGGGCTGCTGCAACTGCAGATCCCCTTCTCTGCCAGCAACCAGCGCTATGCTACGTAGTGACCAATTCTATGTCACTACACATATATTAAATCTTGACTTAAAGCTTTCGTTACTGTAGGAATTCATTCCATAAAGTCACGTAGATAGGTTCAAAGAAAATAACAAAAAACTACGACGTTTCGATCGCAACTCAAGCGGCCGTCATCAGGAAAAGGGGGGTTAGCTTCTAAAGACAACTGTTTATAAAGGCTTGAAATGGGCGTAGCCCAATTTCAGCAGCCAATGTTGATGTAACTGGTGGTGTATTTTCCACCAATCAAAGTGCTGCCAGGTAAAAATGAGCATGTTAATGGGAGATCGCCGATCATCCTCCACGGCGAGCGCGCCAAGGTGGCTACAGGTAGTCCCCGAGTTACGATGGTGATAGCGATACGAAAAAATTGTAAAATATTTTACATTTCGTGCGGCAGGCAAACGCAGCAGTGTACGAGGTACGATACTGTACGTTGGGATGCTGCCGGGATGTACGCATCTCCCGCCTTTCTATTAAATTGCAGTTCATATAGGTAGGCTCAGAATTTACCTTGGTTTTTTTACTTTGCATATTGCTGTACAATACAGTATTGTAATTAATAAATACAAACAGTATATAGTTTATACAGTACGGTACTGTAAATTGATCTGTTTTGCTCAATTATCACCATTCTTTAAGACTCCTGGGTAGGCTAGGCCATCTTTGACTTACGATATTTTTGACTTACGATGGGGTCGTCGTAACGCATCTCCATCGTAAGTAGAGGACTACCTGTATGTCAATGTGAGAGATTAGCATGTTCATGGAAAATCGTGAAGCAGCAGCCTCGAGGATGGCGTGCGAGGTAGCTGTGTTAGTGAGAAATTGAATCTGTTAATGTAAAAAATCAGAGAGCCGAAAATAACAACTAACATCGGATGGTGGTAGGATGGGAACATCACAGCCAATTGTGACTTAAACTGGTTAATAACGTCCTTCCAATGATTGCTCAGCTTGTACCCATCTTCTCGGTTGAAATTGTGTCTGTGTCTATATATATGGATGGCTTCGTGAACGAATCTTTGTTGATAGCCAGTGGGTTTGCAAAGTACTTTCGTCTTAGAGAAATCAATTTCGTGTGAGCCCACCGCGTTAAAACAATGATCAATCACGGCCGAGGTATTGGTCCTACCGTGTTTCAGATCTGCCTTATGTTTACGAACACGGTCCGAGACATGTCGCTTAGTTTCCCCAATGTTACTACTGCCACAGACATAGGTTAGTTTGTAGACGCCGGGGTATGGAATGTCAGGGATCACATTCTTCACAGATGGGATCAGATCACGAATTTTATGTACTGTGTTAAATCGAACCTGGATCTTGTGTTTGTTCATGATTTTGGAAATCCTTTTGGTGACCCCTGCTATGTATGGCAAGGTCATGGTTTTGATTGGGTCTTCAGATGGTTCTTTCCCACTGGTTGGGGTGATAGCTTTACGGATTGTGTAGTCTGAATATCCATTCATCTTGAGAGCTTGGTGTACGTGTTCCAGTTCACTGGCTAGATGATGATGGTCAGAAATACATCAAGCTCTATGGTGTAGAGTTTTGATGAGGGAATTCTTCTGGGATGGATGGTGGTGGGAGTCAGGTCTTAGGTAGGCATCCGTATGGGTGGCTTTCCTGTAGACAGTTTCCATTCTTGGATGTTTTAATCGAAAAGAGACCAGATGGCTCAATGGGACACTCTGTCTACAGGAAGCTTTTGCATGAAAGGGTAAAGCCTATTCTCTTTTTCCTATATTCATGTAATAGCGGTTGTGTAGTGGTTAGCGTGATGTGCTATGAAGCCCCGTGCATCCTTCGTTCAATTCCGGCTCACAGCCAACATTGGTGACGAGTATCTGAACCCGTCCTCGCTCTCCCCTAGATCTACTCAGCCATAAATGAGTACCTAGTGCAGAGTGTAAACATCAGCATTGGGGAGACAAAGGGAGCCGGGTGTGATGTTGACCTCCCACCCACTTGTGTGCCATGCCGGCCTTCATAGGTCCTCTGTTAACAGCACTTGCCCCAACAACCTATATAGGTTATAGGGGGGAATCTTCGTCTTTGTCACCGTAAATGTCCTTAAAATTATACAGATATAAAAGAAACATCAAATTATATGTTGTTGTGTTTCGGCATGTAAAGGCTAATTCTGTCTGCAACTATAAATAAAAAATATAACTGCCCTGTTTGTTCTGAGGACATTGGTTAGGCTTTACCCAAGAGCATTGGCTTGTCCATATTGAGTAACTACATTACTCTCAAGAACTTATATGTACACACACAACACTTTCATCCCCTTCTTGATGCTTACCTACTCAATGGGATGGCTGCCGTCAACTCGGCTGATCATCCTTCTGAGTTCAATAAAATAACACCCACTTTCTAGAAGTCGTCAGCGGTCGTCTTATGAAGAAGAGCCTGGCTCCTGCTATATAAATTCAAAATTTCCACCACTGACCCAGGACAGCTGATCGAGATGAATGCTCACCCACAATGCTCTGCTTGGCTTCTAAGACATTAAACGATCAGATTCCACGCTCCTGTAGCCAAAACGCGGTGCGGTAGGATGTCCAATGTGCGTGTTTCCGTGTGCGCGTGCGAGTGATTGCCTTGTTATTGGTTCTCTTGGCAGCTTGGCAGTTTGGCAATTTGGTAGTTTACAATCCAGATTAGGCTGTCAGCAATGCCCCTCAAGCTAATGGGCTCTCTTTGGGTTGGCTCTGCAGAAGTGCGCATTGCATCCTCTCCGGGGATTTCCTTGCGAACCGTGGGGGGGGGGGGGGGGTCACGTATTACGAATCGCCCCACCTTGGCCGTCCAGTGACTCAGGCGCAGCTTAGCGCTCTGAATTAACATGCAATTGTCTCGTGTGTCAAGACGTTCGCCTACCAGGCAATGAATTGACGCACATTACGGCACACTCAACTTCGGCAATATCCCGCAACGGCAATTTCGCTCGTGTGATTACATAGAGAGGATTGGGGAGAGAGAGAAAAAAATCCCCCGAGACAATCGCGATTGCCCACGAGGCATTGTTTGCAAAGGCAATAGAGTGCACGGTATTTTTTTAAACACCGTTGCATGTTGTACAGTTGTACGTTATGCCTTGTTAATGAATGCGTGGAAATAAAATTCACACAGTCACGCATACGATGACATCTGGTCTCCGTTGGTGAAATTAACCAAGCAGTGGAAACTCCACATTAACAAAATCGCGGGGGACAACTGCTCCATCACATGGCCACTGCCCGCTGAGTGGTCCCAATTTTACCAACGCCAGATTAAAAATGGACCAGGTCGACCACCAAATGAGACTGAAGCACAAAGTGCACCGATTGTGCTTCACATGCAGCACCACTTGCCTGGATTTTACATCTGTAACACTGAACTTCAGAGGGAATGCATCTGTAGCAAACCCGCTTTTTGGTTCTCTGCGCGCTTCTGTAGGGCTGTCTTAGTTGCTCGACCGTGATCCCTCCGCCTTGCGCTCATCCCCTCTCCAGCCATTCATTACCTCGTCCTTGTTTTTGGTGCGATGTGCCTGTTGTACATTTTGTTAATGTTGTCAATTTGTCTGTACCTCTGACGGGTTCTGTTCCGTTGTTGCCCATTCAGTATCACTTTGATGTCGTTGCTCTTGTTCTGTGCCGATACGCCACACCACTCCCTTGTAAGCTATCTTGTTGAATGGCGAAACAGGATTTGCCGCGCAACAAATTGAATTGAATGGAAGTGGATTATTACATTGCAGGATCACAAGAGATGGAGATGGCTATAGAAGGCATTCGTCCAACAGTGGATAGATCATGGCTGATGGCGATGATTATCAATTTGGCCCAGGGCATACATGAGTGCTTGGAGTCAATGCTTGCATTAAAGAAAAAAATATGATAATTGGTTTTTTACCCTTCTATCTGGCAACAAAACTGACACCTTTTTTCTTCTTGGTTCTTTCGGTAAAGTCACGTAGAAGGGAAGTAATAAAATAATAAAAATAAAACATAATAAAATAAAATAATTCTCATAATTCTCACGACGTTTCGGCTACAACGCAAGCAGCCGTCTTCAGGTGAGCCGAAACGTCGTGAGAATTATTTTATTTTATTATGTTTTATTTTTATTATTTTATTACTTCCCTTCTACGTGACTTTACCGAAAGAACCAAGAAGATGAATCCCTGCAGTCACGAAAGCTTTAAATCGAAATTTGACACCTTTTTTACAAGGAGGCATGTTTACATAGACCACAATACCTGCAGTCATAATGCAAACAAAAAACATAACTCTGATAATGTGAGGTTCCAATGGTGTAAATGCTTACCCCGAGCTCTCATACTCTGATGGTGCATTGTCTTTGAGTTGTGCACCTTTTGGCGTCATCTGGTCCAACCCATGTGAGACTAGGCTCTAAGGAAAGCTGTCTCGGGTGTGGACCAATCAACTTCAAGGACAGTGCACATTATCAGAGTTATGTTTTTTGTTTGCATTATGACTGCAGGTATTGTGGTCTATGTAAACATGACTCCTTGTAAAAAAGTGTCAGTTTTGTTGCCAGATAGAAGGGTAAAAAACCAATTATCATATTTTTTACTGGCAAATGAGGTTCCATTGGTGTAAATCCAAAGATTCTTGTTACTGCTCGCCTGTAAGTTGAAGAAGAATCCTCACAATTAACTTTAGCAATTAGATACCACGACGTTTCATTTGAAACTACATCAAGCATCATCAGGTCAATATTCTGGAAGTCAGAATAACAATGTAACCTGACGCAGCTTCTTAAATACGTGTAATGACCTCACAACAGGATCGAATTAGATTTAAACGAGATATTCACCATGACAAATTAATATACATTTTATTATAAATTATCTGAGCCATTCATGAACATTTTCTATGCATTATTCATTACAACTACTCATGAATACACTATCTTGTAGCAGAATCGCATTATTATGTAAAGTGAACCCTAAAACTTCGTACATTTGACAATTAATTTGTTTGTCTCTATCGGGTGGTGGAGGGTTCCTATCGTCACAAATTTGGCCTCAACAAAGCGTCAATTAGGAATCGTGATACTGGCTGCGAAAAAAAACAACTACGTACTTGTGTTCACTTACCCCAGGGGGATATATGGCTGAGTTGAGCCCCGGCCGGGAAACGAACTCCCAACCTTCCAATTTGGAAGAGGAGCGCTCTAGCCACAATGCCACGTGACCAGTATAATAATACCAGTACAGTATGATGTCCCTTGTGTGTCTCGAGAAGCCGGAGTGAATTTCAAAGACTTTCCAGAAGGGTACTGCTTGAAATAGGGGAAGAAACTGGATTTAGTTTTAAAAAAAAAATCTCTGCGTGGATATTGATACTAGAAATTATTTGTGTAATAATGCATTGAATGATCAATTGCTATAAAGTCAAAATATCATAAAGACATGGAATTGTGTAATAAGTGTGTTTTTATTTATATATCCTATGCCATGGGTTCCCGTGACACCTGCTGCCAATATGTAGAACAAAATCATCCAATCTTAAAATCTGATTGCAAGGCCGAATGGCGACACAATTCATCGAACCAGCAGTTTAAGGGTGAATTATTACACTGCTAGCAGAAGCTTGATATCGTGTGGGTAATGTAACAACAACAAAATGAATTGGTAACGACATTGTTAAAACAATAATGAAACTTTTACCCTTTATCAGCGAACCAGAACTGATGTGCTGTGACGGTTCCACCTGAAGACGGAAGCTTGTGTTGCCTCCGAAACGTCGTGATTTTTATTTTATTTTTATTTTACTTTTATTCATTTTAATTTTTTACCTACGTGACTTTACCGAAAAAACCTAAGAACAGAACTGACGTGTTGGCTCGGTGCCACTGGTGGCCATTTCACCTTTCCCTGGGCTTCCAAAGGTGTGCACGCTTTTACGCGGCGCATTAATAAAACAAATTCCGCGTAGAATGTATAACCGGTTTAAAAAAATTCTCGCTGCAGTTCTGTAAAAGTGAGATTCTTTCCTGCAGCTTTCCCGTGAATCGATTCCAGCAGCCAGACTTAGCTGCGTGTGTTTATTGAGGTGTCCCCGGCGCATTGAATGTGTTCTTTGTGATGCATTATGAATGCATAGCCTTTCACGTACTCCGGGGTTGGAGGGATGATATTTCTTGCGCAGTTATACGCTGTCAACCGGTGGAAATTTTACTTTTTTGAAAGTGTTTGACTGTTTGCGCAAAAGAGCGGTGGTTTATCGTTATGATCGGCGCAGAGTTCAGAATGTAAAAGCTTTACAATGATGACGCCGTCACGCCCGGTATCGTTCGCCCAGTGAAAAGAAAGCAGTGTGGTGTCCCCCCCCCCCCTTCAGATTAATTTCCTCGCTGGCATCGCACCACCCGAGCTCCCTCCGAGGCGTCGCGCCCCTCTAGTGGCCGTGCAAACAAACGCGTGGGCAGCGGAGGCGCGCATGCCCGATCCACGGTGCGACTGCTTAATTGGAAACGCGCTCTGTCTCTCTCCTCCAACTCCCACGCTGCAGGGAGTGACGGCGTGACGTGGCTACAGCCCAACTCCTCCCTGCCTTTCTCTAGCAGTGCCTCCTGGGGGGGAGGGAGGCTTGAGGTGCAAAAAAATGTCCTGTGTTCTAGTTGTGAAAACATAGGCCCATGCCCAAATTGCGTAGATACCTGTGCGTTGTTAACCGTGGATTACGTGTGCCAATTCACAGGGCTACACCAAATAAATGAAACTGAAAAAAAACTGGGAAAAAATGCGCAGTTATTGTGTGATTACTTGGTGTGCTTATATGCACGCGTGTATACAGTGAGCCTTTCATGGTTTACCATTCATGTTACTGTGAATGGCTGTTATTATATTAAGTCTTCGATTTATTCCTGTCTCATGTCTTTCATCAACCAAAATCCGTGGTTGCCTGCGACTCAAAGATTTGGCGTGGGTTATTTTTTCTGGAGCATCTCATAATCCGTAGAATACCATGGTGGTACAGCTTTCACTTTCGGCTTTTGCGTAAAAAAAAAATTAACAATAAAAAAGTCAGCATCTTGGCCACGTGGAAAAGACTTTTGAGTGCGATTTCTACCTCAGAGCACCCTGACCCACAATTCCCTGTATGGCTCGGTATGGTGCATTGCTTATCCTGAGTGTTTGCTTTTCTCAAAAACAGCCCTGCACAGCTTCCACACTCAAACCCAGCTGTCATTGCCACTTTGCTTTCTGGCTATGGAGAATAACCATGCTAACCCCATTGTAACCAATCACAGTACTCGTCGGACCCCATGTGACTTAAAGGCAATCAGACTCACACTTATAAGGACGCGCCGATTGAATGGCGGACTCGGAGATGAATATGACTAGAGAAAAATAAAACAAATATTTATGAAGTAATAAAAACAATGCACAGACTGGTATCAATACACTGCTGGATAATGGATGATGGCCTGCACGTGGTGGCAGTCATGGAGGATGAGTGACCGTACTTCACTGCGTGGACAGTGTGGGCTGGATGAAGGAGGGAGGGGGCCCGAGGTCCTGACAGATACAGCTCGCCACGAGTGTTAGCTGAGGTGGGGGAATTTAACTCAGGTGGTCGAGTTGGAAAGGCAGCGTGTTTACAACTGCACCACAGCTGCATCCGTCATACTAAGATTAACCCTTTCCCATACCGAGACGTCTGCAAGTCACAGGGTGAGTGTCCTGTTCACCTCTGAATCTCGGAACACACAAGCGGTTCAGCGTTAATAATATTTAAAGAGACGTAGCACCGTTGTTTTAAAGACATTGTACTCGCCGCAGAGAACTGTTGTGACACGACCGCACTCTATGATAGCTGGCGGCAAATTGTGCCACATGCCCTCCTGCATGGCCTTGTGGGAGCCTTGGTACTGATAAAAATTATTTTATTTTAGTTTTTATTCCTGTTTCATACACGAACGTCATCGGAACGGAATACGTCATCGGAACGGGACAGGGTTCAGTGTTGACCGCGGCGTGTGTGCCCGCGTTGTTACAGACTGGGCACGCTGGAGCCCGGCGACCGCCTCCTGGCCATCAACCACACGCGCCTGGAAACCTCCTCGGTGGATGAGACTGTCCACATCCTGCAGCAGAGCGACGACTTCGTCAAGCTCAAAGTCCGCAAGGATGAAGACAACTCTGGTGAGGAGAGGGTTCGGGCTCTGGGGGGTGGGGGGTAGGTGGCGTGGGCGAAACCAAATCCGCACGCGCATTGCAGTACGGAGAGGAATCCACCGGGCAACGCCGCACGATCAGCCAGCTGCAGCCATTACAGGGCGCCATGGTGGCGAGATGTAAACTACCTCGCCTGGTATACAGGAAGTCGTGGGTTCGAACTCGACCATGACACCTGCTGTATATTTGGAGTTTTCTCCGAATCCTCCGATTTTTTCCTCCACATTTAGAAACATGCGTTTCGAATATTTGTCTGCAATAAATTTTCCACGTGATCATAAGCCACTTTTTTGAGCAATTATTTGTGGCCAGGTCACTTATAAAAAAATATCTATGTTGCTCAGTGGGCCTTGCCTGGTAAAATAAAAAATAGTTTAGTTTAGTTCCGTTTGAGTCTTTGCTGCAGGTTCGGTCATCTAGCCGAACCGCTTTGGCACAGGCTCCTGTACCAGCGTGGTTAGGACACTGACAGAACTGGTCATGACATTTGTGAGCTGACCTCCATTGTCTGAGTCGACTCGGATCATTTCTCTGCCATCAGAATAAGGAGCACCACCCCGTGGACCCCACTTTGTGAGAGATCAACATTGGTTGTCCTGTGAAAGCCCGCCCCTCAGCAGAGGAATGTGTCATTTACAGAGCCGTGATGAGCTCTGGCTAACCACTCGTTTGCGCATGGGGGGTCACCCTCCATCTGTTTTACTTGTGGCTTGAGCATTAACTGGTCGGTTGCACCAGCTGTTTTGACGATTGGGTCCTTGTACACCAATTGTCATTGACGCTCAATTTGTATCCATGTGGAAAATGCCAAGCAGGAGAGCTCACATACTTTACAGCTGTGCCGCTATTGTACAAACTGGGCTCGTTTTGAAGTTTGAAGGTTTTTTTATGGTCATTGTTAAGCCGTGATTTACGTGCAATTTGACCAAAGCTTTTGGCTCAAACACACGTGTCACTGAGTGGTCTGTGATTATGGCAAGACAAGGAGTGAGACTAAATTATATTTCAACGCAAAGGGAGAGGAGAAATGCCATTAATGTGCACAAGGGGCATATTGCACTTACACCAAATTGGCATCTTTTAATGCGGCGTATATATATATATAGCTCTGGTAGGAAAAATATGAGATCGGGAGAAAGAAGCAAGACAGGATTCGCGATCATATTGCGTTGAGTGTGTTGTGTGCGAGATCCAGCGAGGCCGAGTAAGCCATTACAGCTCGGCTCTTTGTGTACTGAGTGGTAGCATGTGCCAGAGTCCCTGGTAAATGGATTCGTTCTGCCTTTCGCAATGGGAGAGATTACTGGAGTACGTTCATAATTTGTGAGCGGCGTGGGAGGTTAATGAGTCCCTTAATCCAAAAGGGGTTTCCAAATGCAAAATTGCCCACACTTAATTGAAATACGAAAGTTGTAATAAGGACAGTGGTGAATGGCGAGCCTTCGCGACTGATTGAACCACGCTCCGGCGTCATGCCATGCAACAACAACAACAAAACGTTGCACTTTCTTTTGCAAAGTAAATTTACAAGGCAGATTTGGATGCCTGAGTCGTTGCTCATGCGTCAGTCACCCTGTAACTGCCGCCAAAAGTCAACGTGAATCAAGCGATTGTAAAAAAAATGTTGATCTACATTCCTATAGCAAGGAGCCAGTACTTATGCAGGACACCCACTGTTGAATTTCACAGTGATACTAATTTTTTCAATAAGAGGCTAAGTCATGCTACAGGCAAGGTTTGAAATTGCACCTGTTGACTGTTATTCTTGCTCACCTCCTTATTTCATAAAAAATGTTTTATCCCAGTCTGACTTCAGTAATTGCCCGAGATGTCCTCTGTTGTGTTTTCTGTTTGTGCCCCCTCCAACAATCATTCACTTTTGTTGAGAAAACTTGTGTCACGTGACTTTGTTTTGCTCACAGTTACATTTTGCTCCACTTTTCAACCTTATGAGTGTTCGATTCTTCAATTAGTTCCCATCGTTTGTTGCGATTGATTGTCATACTGATAAACACATTTGAGATGGTTAACACTGTCACCATTTTCATTTAGGTATTTTCCACTTATTGGAAAAGATCCTTTAGTTCCACTTTGAATAGCTATGCGGATTATTTTTTGCATTCATTGGGATGTGGGAGTCACTGGTATGCCAGCATTGACTGCGCATATTTGCCTGGTTGCGCTGAGGAAGAGTTTATGCTGCTGGGCCTTCTCACCGAACTGTTTCGGTCTTTGTGGTTAGGGTGCGCTCCCCCCCAATGCCGTTCAAGAGACAGTTCCAGGAGTCTTAGCCAGCAGCGATGAACGAGGGGTGGCGATAAATGTCTCAAGTCAAGACAGCGGGTGACTAAGGACGGGAATCTTGGGAGTAGGTGGTGGAATCCTCTCCTTAACTGATGCTGCTGCCCTTGCCATTCTTAGTGGTGGAGCTTGCAGGTTTGGGGAGGTTGCTACTTTCTGTATTCAATCTCAGGGCAGCTTTTTCTTGGTTTTTTCGGTAAAGTCACGTAGAAGGGAAATAATAAAAGAATAAAACATGATAAAATAATTCTCACGATGTTTTGGCCACAACGCAAGCAGCCGTCCTCAGGTGAAGAACAGGTCTGTCGGAAAGACAGCGTCTGAATGAAACACCACCAGGCTTGGAGCGTATATTTAAGCTGGGTTGGAGGGGGAAGAGCGCCTTGACAAAAAAAATTGCATATCAATAGAAATGTAGCATATTTATGGGAAATACAGATATGGGATTAGTCATTACTTGTGGAATGCGTATCGTAATTGTATAGTGAATATACAGCAGTGTGGTATACAGTAGGGTGGGTAGAATAATACATAGTGTAATATTACAATGTATAGTCTGAGGTGGTGTATAGTAATGCAGTATATAATTTAATGTTGGGTTTGTCTATGGCAGTATATAGTATGGGGTAGACCCGTGTGATGTAAGATAAGAAAGTTTAGCTGGAAGCATATTATATTTTTTGCGACGTAGAATTGTAATGTATTACTTACTGTTAATAGCTCAGCTTATTGGAGAGTATATTTAGTATACTGATGATACTGATGTAGTTTATACTTTAGTTTTTTACGTGGTGGTTTAGTTGCTGCAGCTCCATACTATTAACATTCCTTCCCTTTATTAATGCTAGCCCTACTCCCTCCCTTTGATGCTGCTAATCCTGCATAATGCACGGGCATATTATGACTTTGAAACCCCCCGCCCACCTCCTACGCATTCCACAAGTAATGACTAATCCCATGTCTGCATTTCCCATAAATATGCTAAATTCCTCTTGATATGCAAATTATTTTGTCAAGGCGCTCTTCCCCCTCCAACCCAGCTTAAATATACGCTCCAAGCCTGGTGGTGTTTCATTCAGACGCTGTCTTTCCGACAGACCTGTTCTTCACCTGAGGACGGCTGCTTGCGTTGTGGCCAAAACGTCGTGAGAATTATTTTATTAAATTAAATTTTTATAATTTTATTATTTCCCTTCTACGTGACTTTACCGAAAGAACCAAGAAGATGAATCCCTGCAGTCACGAAAGCTTTAAATCGAAACTCAGGGCAGCTGTTCCATATTTTAAAATGGTTTTGATCATTTGTATATCGTTTTTTATTATTATTTTAAAAGGACAGGGTGGAGTAAATTTTGTGAGGATTACAAGGAAAATTTACATTTTATCTCAAGGAATGGTGAACTCTAACATTAAACGTTGAACAACAGCTGACAGGTATTACAAGAAGCATGGGAATTACTCGGAGACACAGAGATGACAACGTGGTTTAGAGAACAGACTTAAAGTAGATGTCATTTTGATTATTAGGACAAGTTGAATAGGCTGGGGCAAGACATGTCATGAGCAGGGATGATAGCCAATCGAGGAGACTGGCGACGGAATTTCAGCCAAAATGGAGGGAACACGCCGGAGAAACCAACCACTGGATATGGAGCAATGAAATTAGCTTACACGGAAAGAAGTGAGATGGATCGTGTGAGGGACGGTAATGGCATTTGGGAGTCTTCCTTCATCGGTGAATAAAACGCGACTGATGATGATGATGATTGTTCGTCAAGCGCTTTAGCCACAGCGCCACTTAACGTGTAAGGGCTCCGCGCGTCGAGCAATCGGGGCGTTAATGGCCGCCCACGGCTGGGGTGGCTTCCTGTTGAAGGGTCGTGAGGGAAAAATGCATCCTCGTCTCTCCTGCTGCAGGCTGCTTATTCCATTTCCTGGAAGCCTGTCAGCTCGGAGATCGAGCGGTGTTTGTCAGTGAGCGAAACTTAGCCCCTTTTTGTGAATATATTTTCGTTTAGTAACCTTGCTGAAGAAGCATCGTCTTAATGTAAAATTGTAGCACAATGTGTTCTGCACTCTTTGAAAAATGCAACGGCATACCGTTACTTCTTTCACTCTTGAATATATAAAAGTTGCAGCGAGGGAGAGGGTCCAACTCACAATCTCCTCAAGTACAACCTAGGGTTGCCGCAATATGATGATGGTTTAATGATATATCGGACGATATGAAACATGATACTAATACCATCCATTTAGCACAATATTGTCAAATCGTGATTTTGGTTGCTCATTTAAGTTTTTATATACTTTATTTAATTTTGGGATGACCTATTTATGAAAGAACTAAAAGTAGAGTTGACGCTATTAATGAAAGTTTAACTTTACTTTTAGTGTGCGCCTTTTGGCGTCATCTGGTCCAACACCATGTGAGACTAGGCTCTAAGGAAAGCTGTCTCGGTTGTGGACCAATCATCTTCAAGGACAGTGCATACATTATCAGAGTTGTGTTTTTTGTTTGCATATGACTGCAGGTATTGTGGTCTATGCAAACATGACTCCTTGTAAAAAAGGTGTCAGTTTTGTTGCCAGATAAAAGGGTAAAAAAACAATTATCAAAGTTCAACTTGTTGAATGGTTCATGGAGTAATTGACAACACGTCCACTAGATGACGTCATAATTTTCCAACAGTTCGTGCCGAAATAAGCGTTTTAGATTATAAAGTTATAACGATAAGAAGATATAAGATGGGCTTGCTTTGAGTGATTTACATTTCAATGACTATTAAGACATCTCTTTTCCTATTCCAGTTATGTTAAAGCACAACATAATATAGATGTGAATGCAATCACAAAGTTATGGGAAACTGATATTGAGATAATCGGCACATTGGGAAGTGTGACATTGAACTGTATTGTTAAAGATTACATTATGGCAAAACTCAGTCCGGAGTCGACTCGGTCCAACATCTCTCTGGGACGATAGAACTATTCCTCTTTGCATGAAGCAAGTAAACTAATCCCTGCCTAAAGAATGTGGCATGTCCAGCAAGGGCTGAGGAGTGCCTTGGGGAACGAACACGCAACAGCGCTCGTTTGAGCGTTGTAACAAGACGCGGCCCCCCTTTTGCTTTGTGCGTCCAGAGAGGCATCGCAGCACTGTTTGGCTCTCTGTGACGCTGTCCCCGTTGCTAACACTGCCGTTGCTGCAGATGAGCAAGAAGCATCGGGAGCCATCAGCTACTCGGTGGAGCTGAGGCGACATGGCGGTCCCCTGGGCATCACCATCTCGGGCACAGACGAACCCACGGACCCCATCCTCATCGCCAGCCTCACACCGGACGGCCTCGCAGAGCGGTACCTGTAGTGCCCCGCACCGCAGCCACAAAGTCCGACCACAGCACTGCAGTTCGTTCCATTGAAGATGTGTCTGATGTCTCACGTGGTTAGATTGAAAACTCATTTCTTTACAGCTGCTTTTTGTGTTTAGTTTGTTGTCCTTCTCTCTTGCCTCCGATTCGCACAGTTGGCTACGTCAGAAGTTCAACATACATACTGCACACCAGCCGCCGCTAGTTACGATTGTCTGTTTGAACTTGATTTATGGTGTTTTTCTAGTTGTATAGCTGTCGGCGTCGCGTTTTGAGACACGGATCTCTGAAGGAGCAGTGCAATCTTACGTCTTTGAGAATGGCCTATGGAATCGGATAACCACAGAGCTATCTCTGAGATCCCTTCTTCAAGTGACCTCTGTTCCATAGTAGAATGGGCAAAACTTTTACACCTGCTCACAGTATCAGTAATGTTAGTCACATGACAGTCAAACCATTGTTTAAATTCTCAGGCTCGAATTTATCCAAAATTAAGTGCAGAACCAAATTACAAAAAATGATGTTTATTTCGTGCAGTCATTGGTGACCAGGCTGATAGGATCAGTTCGATACATGCGAGAGCCTAATTTAATCACAGACGGTTGCCTGGATTAAAACCCAGGACCTTAGCAGTGCCAGCTCGGTGCTCTGACCTCTGACCTTTGACCTCTTGACCCCTGAACCACCCGGCCATCTCCCACTCGTGCCCTCAGAGTGACGCAACTGAAGTGAAGGGACGGCCTGGAAATTCAACAGTCAGGAAGTGCTTCCCATTACGCCGGGGACCAATCGTGGAAGGTGTCATCCAGAATTACTCACGGATTCACTTCAACTGGCCTCTCATCCAGCGGCACTATAGAATATTATAGTGCTGCTGCTTAATCGTCTGTGTAGAATTGCTCCCGATATATGTCACCCTTTATATTTAAATTGTAGACATTATAACCATCTTGGTAGAATTGAAGAGACAATTTTTGGAAAATAAGAGAACCTCGTTTGAGCCTGAGTGACTTGAACCTGGTGTCTTAGCAGTGCTTACTCACTTCTGAATTATGAACCATGTCACCCTTTATCTGTTTTTGTGTTAAAACACTGTTAGGTGCCATGTTGGCGAAATATTAACTACCTTGCCTGATATACAGGAGGTCGTGGGTTTGATCCTGATGCCTGTACAGTATATTTGGAGTTTGCGTGTCTCACTCCCCGCGGTCGCGTGGATTTTTATCAGGGTCCTCCGGTTTTTCCTTCCACATTTAGAAACATGCCTTTAGAGTATTTGGTAACGATACATTTCCACATGATAAGCCACTTCATTGAGTTATCATTTGTGGCCAGGTCGCTTTTGAAAAAAGCTACATAGCTCAGTGGGCCTTACCTGGTAAAATATAATTATTAGTTAAATAGTTATACTCTTTGGGTCTGTTGGTAAAGTCACGTAGATAGAATAAAAATTATAAAATAATAAAAAATCACGACGTTTCGATCGCAACACAAGCAATCGTCTTTACATGAAAAAATACAGCAGGCGGATGGCTGAGGAATGAAGAAATGTAGCGAGAGAGCTACTGCAGCCAAAGGTTATATACGTTTGAGATGGGTACAACCCAAGAGTAAGTCGGCGGACTGCCTCAGCAGTCTGCCTAGTGTATTTTTTCACCTGAAGACGATTGCTTGTGTTGCGATCGAAACGTCGTGATTTTTTATTATTTTATTATTTTTATTCTATCTACGTCACTTTACCGAAAGACCCAAAGAGTATGAATTCCTGCGGTCATGAAAGCTTTAAGTCAATTTAAATAGTTCGTTTCCTACCTGGTCTTTCCTTTATATTTGTATTCTTTTCCAGGAAATATTACTGATCTTTAAAATTATTTTCTAGAGAGTCCCGCATTAGGATATTTGGCCAATTTATTTCACTTCGTGTGGGAGTCTGGGTATATGTTATTCTTTGGGGAGCATTCGTGAAGCAGTTAGCCTCCCCTTAAATGAGTACCTGGTGCGGTGTGTAAACATCGCCACTGGTGAGGCGTGGTGCTGGCCACCCACCCTCTCGTGTGCTGTCCCGGTCTTCATAGGTGCTGCTTGCTAACAGCACTTGCCCCAACAGTGTGTTAAGGCTATGGGGGGAAACTTTGTCTTTGTTTGTAATTCTGAAAGTGTGGGATGTGGGAGTCCCTGCAGACACCTCACATTCTATACAGGAAAATTTCAAATCCTGCACGGACAGGTCAGAAACTAATTGGATGCACTCCCACCTCCTGACCACCTTTCAACCCCACAGGTGGCATGTTTCAGGCACAAGATTATCACGGTTGGCGACGTACTGTACGAAAGAAGTTAAACATTGATGCATAATACAAGATTCAATCTGAGTGATTCACCAACCCCAGACCTCTAGAATAGCGGCATGCACCGTCGTGCCCAACTTATAATCGTTTTTTTGGATTGTTTCTTGTTGCGACTTGCTGACTCGCTCCTACTGAACATATATAAAAAAAGAGCTGAATAGCTCATCGGATTCCTCCTCCAGTCTAAGTAAAGATTCTGATTCTGATGTCGTTAGTGGGCATGTGTGCATGTCCATCGGCAGCACTAGTGCTGCATTGGAGTTATTTTTTTTTTGGGTTTTGGAGAGATACTTATTTGCCAACTGCCTTTCCCTCCCCTTATAACCCCCCCCCCTCCTCCACCGTTGTGTGACACGATGTGCTCTGAGCGCGGCAGAACCGGAGCGATTCACGTCGGCGATCAGATCTTGGCCATCGACGGGATTTCTCTGAAGGGCAAGCCGCTGAGCGAGGCCATCGCGCTGCTGCAGCGAGCCGGCGAGATTGTGGCGCTCAAAATCAAGAAGCGCACCGCAGGTCGGCCCCCGTGACGCGTCCGTCTTTAATCCGAAGCCGTCACTGTGCGGGGACGCATCAAAGGGACGCGCGCGCGGATCTGGCCGTTTGGGATGAGAGGGCCAGGTTGAAGTTTCTGAAAGAAACGGTGCTCAAAGCCGTCAACGCATGGCTTATTTGTATTTTTTCTATTTATTATTTTATCAGCGATCTAAAATTTGATTGTGATGCAGCACACAGTGGGCTATATTTACAAATCATTTCATGTGGTCTCAAGCATGCGTTTTATCAGCAGATGATGCATTTTGCAAAAATCCACCCTCGTGAATTGGTTTAAGAGACATTTTGTCCCTTCATTGGATTTTTACTTCGTATGAATACACTTTATATAAATTGATTTATTTATTGATTGCCATGTGGTTGGGTGGAAATCTAATAATTGAACACATGCAATCTGCAGATTTATTGGCAAATGTGCCACGGAGCCGTAAGTCACATTTATTTAAGTTTCTTATCTCGTTCGAGAGGCGACGCTTGGGCCAAGGCTGAGTGACAACCCCCGAGTGCAGAGCCGATTGGTTTGTGACCCAGTTTTAGGTCTCTCCCCCCCCCACCCCTCACCCTTTCTCAAGACGAATCTTCGTGAGATCGCTGCCATGCAAGTTGTGCACGCCATCTCAAATCGTCTCTCTATCCCCTACTCGCTCTCACAGTAAACAGTCGCTTATCTGGGAGGGCTTCACCGAGTCTCAAGAGTCCTGCTTGAAAAGCCCGGGCCCAGTTCCTCATTGAGGGATTTGCTTGTGGAAGAAAAAGGGATTATCCTGAGTAAAAATATCCACATTTCACGGGAACCCAGATTAATCCCTGGGGAGCTATGTGGGCTGATACACTTCTGAATGCATGTCAGTGAAATTACGTACAAGTGAACCTTCGTTCATATTCGAGCTGGTCCAAACACGACCGTGTCATGCCGTGTAGCAGTTGACCTACATGCAGAAGGTCAGGAGTAGAAACTCTGGTTGGAGGTTGACTGGCTATAATCCCTCTGGAGGTTAATAAAAATAATTACCACCATGTGGTCAGTTAATGGTTGTTATCCTATGCAGAGACTGATCTTCTGCCATAATCATGTGGAACTTCAGCAACTATGTTGAGGCACAAAGGGAGATGCACTCGATCCAAAAGCTCGTTCGAAAATGTTTTTATTTAATAGAAAAAAACATAGCTTAGTACCGTATCTGTAATACTGTGTGCATACTATGTATATGTTCAAGTGAGATAATATCTCTGAGCAGAGAACGACAACAGCAGGCAGCCAGAAGCTTGTAGTTGGAGGCAGCATTTAACACGTTGGTGCCTTATTCAGTGTCTTTAAAAAGCAGTGTTTTTGTAATTGTAACCTTTTGCTCAATCACACAGAGTTTGTCGTTATTCCTCTGGGCACGACGTGCCTGGGTACGTGCTGTGCCTTTGCCTGCTTACAGATGGCGATGTGTACCCTGCCGCCATTCTGTCACAAACACTCATCCTCACTCTGGATGTCTTCCCACCAACCCCACACACTACAACGCAGCCCCTTTCATACTAAGCGCTTCTCTCCTTGATATATTACCCCCCCGCCACGCCCCCCACCCCTCCAAACATACACGAATTTTTATTCAAGTTTCAGTTCGGCGTACAGAGGAGAAAAATAAATCTTCATATGCGGACGGAAATTGAATCTCGAAACGTCACAGCATTCCTTGGCCAGATATCACATATATTTGATGACATATCGCAAATGCTGCACGGCCCCACCTGGCTTCTGAATGAAAGTATGAGCCGGGGGCTACGTGGAACGTCTTGATAACACATTCCATTAACTTCTGCTCAAAGTGTTATTTTTTTATTAATGGACACTACCTGCGCTCAAAATTACTTCTCTGAAATATGCGTCACGACGGTGTTATGCCCCCAGAGGGTTTCGCGGCGATTGAGAAGGGACTGGGAGGCTGGCGGTCGTTGGGAGGTAGGATGCAGCTTCGCGGTGTTAACTACCTTGCCCGGTATTCAGGAGGTCGTGGGTTCAACCCCAACCCTCACGTCTGTATATTTGGAGTTTACGTGTCTCTCTCCCCGTGGTCGTGTGGATTTTGCTCCAGGTCCTCCGGTTTTCCCCTCCACATTTAGAATCAACATGCGTTTAGAGTATTTGGCTGCTAGAAATTCCCATATGATGATAAGCCACTTCGTTGGGCTATCACTTGTGGCCAGGTTGCTTCTGAAAAAAGGGCTATAAAGCTCAGTGGGCCTTACCTAGTAAAAAAAAATTTTGTTTCATTTATCTGGTTGGCATGGAAGAGGAGAGGGGCTCGATAGGGCTTTCCCTGGAGAAGGCCGTTCAGCCAGCAGTGGCGTCAGCAATACATTGCAGGGCCTGCGCCTTTACCACCTAGGGAAATGAGATGCCGCCCTAGCACGGCATGGCTGCCCACGTGGATGTGCCAGGCCTGTGTGTGTCTTGCTCAACCACAAGAAACCCAGCGGCGGGTGGCAGCAGTGCCGGCGCGTGTGTGTGTGTGTGTGTACACGGTGACAGATGGCGGCAAGGAGGCCCCGGGCACGCTGGGGGACGTGAGCGACTCGGACGAGGACGACGGCGGATTGGGGGGCGCGCGCCCTTCCCGCCTCTACCCCGGTGCCCTCACGCCGGGCTCGGACAGCGCCCTGGGCTCCTGGGATGGCTCGGCCACCAACTCCAGCCGCCACAGCCACAGTGAGGGAGGGCCTTTGCGTGTCCGTGCGGCAGGGCCCCCTGCAGCCCCACTGCCTGGCGAACGGTTCCCGATGGTTATTAGAATCAGAATACAGACCCCCTGCGTTAGATACGAGTCTTCTCACCAGTGTCCAATTGGCAGTACAAATGAGCACCCGATTCAAGAGCCGAATTGCTCACAGGGCTATACCAAATAAATGACATGAAACTGAGTCCCACCATATAGTCGATGAAGAGATAAAGTGTCGGTACTCCCACCTCTTCCAAGATGTCTGGCTAGCGTCTGAAAGAGTAGACCAAATACCCTCTAGATGTGCGCTCTCTCTGGCGGTCCCTCCAGCGGTGGCTCTTCCACCGGCAATGGAGTGAGAGAGAAATTGCAGGGCTACAACCTGCGCCTTAACCCTGTTCGCAAGCCAGTTCGTTGCAAATGAGAGGACACACCGCTGGCCAGTTGCGTGAACCCCTGAAGTGAAATATCATAATTTAAGTTGACACTGATTTACCGTAGCAGCTGAGGGAATTGTTTTACTTTAATTTGCTTTGTGCAGCTGACCCAATTCTATTAGGGGAGCCTCCGTTTTGCTTAGGGCTTCAGCTGTACAACTCGGAGAGGGGGACAGTCGTAGTCTGACGAACTCACGTGCAAGTGGGCACACGCGTTAGAGACGCATGCACTTAAGCCGGCGTCCCTTCATTCTACCACGCATGTGCTAATTGTGCTGGCAGACTCAGCGTAACGTTGTTGGGTTGGGTTTTTTTACATTGTAAATATTTTGTTACTAATCTCGTCCAGGAACTTTGCTTTGGTGTTGGTAAGCCATGGGCCAAGTTTCTTCGCACTTGCTTTCGAAATTTTGTTATTTTTCGTGAAAAGACATTAAGTGTCCTGAAACTGATGGACAGTTGGACGGACTAATTTTCAGCCTCAGCAATAAGTGATCTTTCAATTTCCGAATAAATAGCCGCATCTTGACACAGCAGGTGTTAGAAGGTAGATTTGTGTTTTGTTTTATTATTCTCCTTACCTCATTTGGACCATCAAGTGTGGTCATATTAAGAGTCTTCTGACTGTTGTCGTCCCAGACCCTCATGACTTGTCCCATTAATGTTTGGCTCGTGGTTACATAAACCCAAATGCAGTTACATAATTAATGTACCATTCGCAAAAACGCCGATGCAATAAATCCCAACAGCTGATTGGGGCTCTGCAGCAACAAATAACATCTACTTATCTTATGCAGTCACTTTCAATAGCACTTTGTCAAAAAATGTTGTCCGCTGCGTAAGTTTTATTTTTTCGCGATCGTGCAGCACAGCTCCCTCTCGTCTGTGCCTTTGGGTCGTAGCGAACAACACGCGGAGGCATCCCGGCCGCGCACCGTCGCGAGTTCGAAATAAGCGATGGGCGTCGCAGCCTTCCTCACGGGCGGCGACGGCCAACGGCAGGGCAGAATGCGCGATAGCAGATCGCATCGTTACTCATTCTGTTTATCGAGCGTAACAATTACCTCTGTCATTGTACCCCATCTTGAGTTGTCTTGGTGTGGTCTGGGACTGTTTTTGGAGTTGTTTTGTTGTCTTGTCCAAGCTTTAATTTAGTGTTGAAATAATCTAAAGCATTTTATGCACTTATGCAATTTGTACTTATGTATGCTATTTATTTATTTAGTGACTTGCTCAACCTTTTCTCTACTTTGTACCCCTATGTGTACAAGAGAAATCTGCGTGATCCGCCAAACCCACATCCAAACCACTCGAACACAGGCATGCACCATCATGCCCGACTTATCGTGTGCAAGATGTTGACGTGCTTGCCATTTTCACTATTTTCCACTCCTATCGTGTGTTTTTGTATCGTTGTCACGCGCTGAAAGGCCCCGACTGAACATCTTTGAAAAAAAAGCTTCATAGCTCATCGGATTTCTCCAGTCTGTATAAAGATTCCGATGTGCCCCCCTTTTAAAGGTCACTCTCCAGGGTTTCCCCCCTACTATTGTGATGTAATTTAACCCCCCCTCACCCCCCCCCCCCTCCCCCACACGTGACAAAATGAGTAGAACCGGCCGAGTAGCTCAGTGGTCGAGCGAGCGGCTCGCAATGGAACGACTGGACGTTCACATTCCTGGTTGGGAGGTTGACTCAGCCCATCATCCCTTGGGCATGAGTAAAATAATTACCAATTTGCGAGGAGGTCAACGGCGGTCGTTCCAATGGGAAAGACCCGCCCACGTCTCCCACCATAGGAATAGAGGGTTTCCGCCTACTGGCTCCGCAGGAGATGAACACCAATTCCTCAGCGCTCATTTTTGTAGGAAATAACTTTGACTTTGTTGTGAAACCGTTTAGCCCCCCCCCCCCACTTGTCAAGTTTGCTGTTGTCGCCGTGACCCCTGAGGATTATCCTAATTGACTGCCCACCGAATGGTGCAGCATCACCGGGTAGTGAATATTTTATTGACCTCGCCGGGGATGATTGGCCGAGTCCAACCCCAAGCCCCCCCCCCCCTAAAATTGAACGCATTCATGACTGTGAAATGCCTGCACTCTTTGGTCGAAGTGATCAATTTCCAAGCCAAAGTACCTTGATGTGAAACAAATTACCGGGTTTCCACAGCACATGCTCGCTTTGATAGTAGCCGCGAGATATGCAAGTGGGGTTTTTTTCTAAATATTTGTTTTATTGTCTTCAAACATATGTCTGTCAACCGAGTTGGTTCTCTTGATATACCCACAGTATTCAATCTCTTACTCATGAACGCCTTCTTACTTGGATTCTGTTGTGGTATTATTGTTTGATCTTGCTCTGCGGTCTACTTTAAATACTCTGAAGCCTCATTGAATTAACTTTCACAAAGTCTGATAATCCATTTCATTGCATGTGGGATAATCTTAAATTACATGGGAAGGGTGTTGGAATATATATTATTTTTAAAATCGTATATTTCAGTTTATTCCAATTTCTATATCGGCTTCACGTCGTGAGCTAAATAATACATCTGGGAATCTCACAGAACAGCGTGGCGTGTGTCCAGATTGCACCCTGTGGAAGATGTACTTCACAGGCTTTACCCGAAAAATCCTTCAAGTGGCCTTGTTATATCTTACATATTACGGGAGATATAATTTGACAAGAGAACTTCTATTAGGTTGCCTCATGACTGTCAGCCCGACGTTAAATATACATCTTCTTGGTTCTTTCGGTAAAGTCACGTAGAAGGGAAGTAATAAAATAATAAAAATAAAACATAATAAAACAATTTTCACGACGTTTCGGCCACAACGCAAGCAGCCGTCCTCAGGCGAAGAATGAAGCACCACCAAGCTTGGAGCGTATATTTAAGCTGGGTTAGAGGGGGGGAGGTGGGAAGAAGAGCGCCTAAACAAAATAATTTGCATATCAAGAGGAATTCAGCATATGGAAAATGCGTAGGAGGTGGGCGGGGGGGGGGGGTTCCAAATCAATACTATGCCCGTGCATTATGCAGGATTAGCAGCATCAAATGGGGGGGGGGGGGGGGGGGAGGGGGTAGCATTAACAAAGGAAAGGAATGTTAATAGTATGTAGCTGCAGTTACTAAACAACCACGTAAAAAAAACTAAAGTATAAACTGCATAACAAACTAAAGTATAAACTTCTACGTGACTTTACCGAAAGAACCAAGAAGATGAATCCCTGCAGTCACGAAAGCTTTAAATCGAAATTTAACCGCCTCTACGGGGAGGGTTTCCACATAACTTTGAGATCCTTCAACAAGCTCCGGGATAAGAAGGCTCAGCTAATCGAGTCTCTCACCTTTCTGAAGAGATGCCGCGACTCTAAGGTAATACCAAACGCATTTACACTAACATCTGCTGCTGTAACTTCTTCTAATGCGAAACGAATTCTGTCTAGAACTAGCTTAGCTCTTATCTCAGAGAAAATCAGACTTACGCGCACCGAACTAGATCAGTTAGACAAGACACTCTACAAATCACACTTATCTTTGAGTGTAACAATGTCCACATCGGATTGGGAACATGTGGAAAAAATGACTGCCTCTTCAGCTGCCGCTATGTCGACTAAATGTAAGGACAACTTGATTTCCAAATTCAACCGCCTCTCAAACAAGAAACCGGACCCACACATTGAAAAGCTAGATGTTAACAAAGTCGTAATTAATCGCAGTAACAGTCCTATTTCTGAAGGTTTGAAATCCGTTTTAGCTAAAGGACTAAACTTTGCAGGCACACCTAGACACATACCAGTTAATGATATAATTGCTCGAGTAGATGTAGCTCTCAAGGGCTTGAGTCACATCGCTGCAGACGTAGCAAGATCCGAAATCTCTGTAACCCTCAAAAACGCTAAGATGCCAGCTAGCAACATCAGCAAAGATGAGCGTTTTGAATTAGCTCAATTAAAAAAGAGGGATGACATTGTCATCCTCTCAGCCGACAAAGGCAATGCCACTGTCATCATGGACAAAATAGAATACAACAACAAAATTCAAGAACTACTCAACGATGGCAGCTATACAAAAATAAAAAGAGACTCCACCAACAGCCTCGTCTCCAAAACCAACAACATCATTTCTGCTTCAACCGCATTAATTGATCAGACCAAACAGTTCTCGTTGAAACCTTCTGCAGCCAGGCCACCAAGATTGTACGGCTTGCCAAAGATACATAAAGAAGATACACCTCTTCGTCCCATTGTCTCTACTATCAACTCCCCCACTTACAAACTGGCTGGTTTTTTGTCCGAAATCCTACGGCCTTTCACTGGAAAAACCACCTCTGCAGTACTAAACTCTACTGACCTGGTATCGACAATCAAGGGGATTGCCCTGTCCCCAGACGACCTGCTTGTCAGTTTTGATGTGGTTTCCTTGTTCACCAAGGTGCCTGTGCCTGACACCATCGCAATCATTGAAGACTTGGTTCATCAAGGACTGAATGCTGGGGTACCCCCCCTGGTGAGACACTGCTTAACCAATACATACTTCACCTGGAATGGAACCTTCTACAAGCAAATTGAGGGCACCCCAATGGGCTCCCCCCATCTCCGGTTGTAGCCAACATCTTCATGGAGAAATTTGAGACGGACGCCATCCAGACTGCCACTCTACGCCCGACCTTATGGAAGAGGTACGTAGACGACACTTTTGTCATCTGGCCACATGGCCGGCCTGCTCTAGACCAATTTCTCGACCACATCAATTCCATACACCCAGCCATCAGATTCACCATGGAAGTCGAAAATGATGGCAAGCTACCTTTTTGGATGTCCTAATCAAAAGGAGACCTGATGGTTCAATGAGCCACTCTGTCTACAGGAAAGCCACCCACACGGATGCTTATCTAAAACCGGATTCCCACCACCATCCATCCCAGAAGAATTCCCTCATCAAGACTCTATATCATAGAGCCCAATGCATCTCCGACCATGAACACATTTCCAGTGAACTCAAACACGTACGCCAAGCTCTTAAGGCTAATGGTTACTCCGACTACACAATCCGCAAAGCCATCACTCCAACCATCAAGAAGGATCCTGTTGAGGAGCCTTTCAAGACCATCACCTTACCCTACATTGCTGGGGTCACAAAAAAGATCTCCAAAATCCTGATTAAACACAAGATCCAGGTCCGATTCAACACAGTACATAAAATCCGTGATCTGGTACCGTCTGTAAAAGATGTGGTTCCAGACATACAGTACCCTGGTGTCTACAAACTAAGTTGCCTCTGTGGTAGCAGTTACATTGGGGAAACCAAACGACATGTCTCGGACCGCATCCGTGAACATAAAGCTGACCTGAAACACGGTAGGACAAACACCTCAGCCGTGGCAGATCACTGTTACAACTCAGTGGGCTCACATGACATTGACTTCTCCAAGACAGAGGTTCTCTGCAAGCCATCTGGCTATCATGAGAGATTCGTTCATGAGGTGATCCACATATACAAACACAGAGACAATTTTAACCGAGAAGATGGATTCTGGCTTAGCAATCACTGGAAGGACGTAATAAACCATTTTGATACACATTAGGGTGGGTAGAATAATACATAGTGTTATATTAAAATGTATAAGGTATAGGGTGGTTTATAGCAATACAGTATGTAATTTAATGTTGGGTTTGTCTATGGCAGTATATAGTACGGTATAGACGCGTGTGATGTAAGAGAATAAAGTTTAGATGGAAGCATATTATATAATTTTTTTTTACAACGTAGAATTTTTTTTATGTATTACTTACTGTTAGTAACTCAACTTATTGTAGAGTATAGTAAGTATACTGATGATGCTATGTAGTTTATACTTTAGTTTGTTATGCAGTTTATACTTTAGTTTTTTTACGTGGTTGTTTAGTAACTGCAGCTACATACTATTAACATTCCTTTCCTTTGTTAATGCTACCCCCTCCCCCCCCTCCTTTGATGCTGCTAATCCTGCATAATGCACGGGCATAGTATTGATTTGGAACCCCCCCCCCCCCCCCGCCCACCTCCTACGCATTTTCCATATGCTGAATTCCTCTTGATATGCAAATTATTTTGTTTAGGCGCTCTTCTTCCCACCTCCCCCCCCTCTAACCCAGCTTAAATATACGCTCCAAGCTTGGTGGTGCTTCATTCTTCGCTTGAGGACGGCTGCTTGCGTTGTGGCCGAAACGTCGTGAGAATTGTTTTATTATGTTTTATTTGTATTATTTTATTACTTCCCTTCTACGTGACTTTACCGAAAGAACCAAGAAGATGAATCCCTGCAGTCACGAAAGCTTTAAATCGAAAGTTAAATATACATTTATTTTATTATTTCCCAACCCCACAATGTTGTGCTATCCATGTCACTCCACAAAGCAAAGTGTGATTATGGATCTCTAGTGGTGCAGTGTGATTATGGATCTCTAGTGGTGCAGTGTGATTATGGATCTCTAGTGGTGCAGTGTGATTACAGATCTCTAGTGGTGCAGTGTGATTATGGATCTCTAGTGGTGTAGCGTGATTATGGGTCTCTAGTGGTGCATTGTGATTATGGATCTCTAGTGGTGCAGTGTGATTATGGATCTCTAGTGGTGCAGTGTGATTATGGATCTCTAGTGGTGCAGTGTGATTATGGATCTCTAGTGGTGTGATTATGGATCTCTAGTGGTGCAGTGTGATTATGGATCTCTAGTGGTGTGATTATGGATCTCTAGTGGTGCAGTGTGATTATGGATCTCTAGTGGTGCAGTGTGATTATGGATCTCTAGTGGTGCAGTGTGATTATGGATCTCTAGTGGTGCAGTGTGATTATGGATCTCTGGTGGTGCAGTGTGATTATGGATCTCTGGTGGTGCAGTGTGATTATGGATCTCTGGTGGTGCAGTGTGATTATGGATATCTGGTGGTGCAGTGTGATTATGGATCTCTAGTGGTGCAGCGTGATTATGGATCTCTAGTGGTGCAGTGTGATTATGGATCTCTGGTGGTGTGATTATGGATGTCTAGTGGTGTGATTATGGATCTCTAGTGGTGCAGTGTGATTATGGATCTCTAGTGGTGCAGTGTGATTATGGATCTCTGGTGGTGTGATTATGGATCTCTAGTGGTGCAGTGTGATTATGTAACTGACCGTTTTGCCTCCCCCACACTGGGTACAACCACCACATTGCAGGTCACGAGACTCCTCTTTCTGCTTCTTCCCTGGCACTACCCAAACTTTCCTTCCCATTGTCCCTATTCCTTCAAAAGCTTTTGTAACAATAAAACAACAACCTTGGCCAAATTTAAATAACGTCTTGCACGTACTCTTTCCTATCACTACTTTGATAGTGCTGTTTTGATGCTGGCCCTTTTAACGGCTCAGGCCCTGGGTGCCCTGCGCCGAGCAACAATGTTTTAACCAAAAACGTCGGGCGATAAAACGATGACGTTCGACGATGGTGATGATGTGTGTGCCCCCCCGCCCGCCACCACCGCCATGCTTAGGTGTGAAGGACGAGCGAAGCTCAAGCCCGAGCGTGCACACGGCGGAGTGCAGCGGCAATGACGCATCGCACAGGGACGGCTCGTCCCTCGGCGGCAAGAGCCCCGCCGCCGCCTCCCCGGGCCTCACGTGAGCGTCGCACTGTTCCCAATCGACCGCTCTCATCGAACATCCAGGCCACAATCTCAACCCTGCACGTTTTCGAGCGGTGGTGGATTATTTTTTAAGCTCCATTCGCGTCACTCGCTGCCTTTTCATTATATTTTCTATTTTTTGGTTGCAGATTTTACTGGGTGTGAATCGCAATCGCTGCGGCCACTCAGCCGACTGATAATTTACACGGTCTACCGTGAGGGTATCTCGTGAGGTGTTAATGGTGACTGATTCCTCATTCATTTCTTGTGGGTCAGATTGTGTAGGTACAGTATAATGACAATTACATTTAAATTAGCATTATAGCTACGTGATTTAAACTAAAAGAAACGTATTATATGAATTGTAATATTGGTTGTGAATGCCGACGTATAAAATGAATAGTGGCTGTTTGGCCAGGTGGCTCTTGTTGACGTAGAGTTGACTCACAGTTGGAAGATGACAAACCATTCACATGAATGCCAATATCACAGAGGCCAACAAGTGGTTGTCCAGTGGATAGACTGCCCCCCTTTCATTGGAATGTAGACTCTTCACCGTAAGCAACTGGACACATGTGGGAATGAGCATTGTCACATACTCACCTGAGCCGGGAGACGCTTAATTTTGAACTGTCTTTTGACGTCATTCAGAGGCAGCAGTCGCCAACGTTGTGCCTGATTGTTAAATTCTACCCACGTGTCGATGTGCTGTCCATCAAACACAAAGCCAAATATATACGCCAATCACAGAATGGACAAAGTTACATATATGTAACATACTTTGTCAGCATTGTGTAAAAATATGCAGTCATTATTTGAACTTGCTGCAATGGTCTTCTCTCGTGAAAAATCGATTATTACAGTGGGCTGTTAGCTAGTTAAGTAGACAAACACATTTTGCAGTCAAATATATATACTTATTGCTTTGCTTGTGGCTGTTGTCAACAACCAACTGTCATGGACGTGGGACCTTGGGGACAGAGAGGACAGCTGTCCCCAGACTTTTGGCCATCATGGCTAAGCTACAGCTGTGTGCCAACAGCCATCAGGGGCCCCCTATGGCTACTCAGTGTGAACTGTGGAATTCGAGCTCCGCCAACAAAACTAATTCAGCGTCTACATGTTACCTACGAAAGTCTGAACGGAGCAGGAACCTGGGGTTCCTGATCGTTTGGCCAAGTCCCCTAATGAGTGGTTGTGCACATGGTGAGAGGATTCTGCACAATCTGTAGAAAGCCATCGGTGTCGCGCACACACACAATCGCTTAACGCAGTGGGAGCCTCTGGCGATTGAATCTTTCATGTTAGCTAATCTTGCACGGTAGTGCACACACAACGTATCTCTTTCCAGCCAAACATTGCTTCAACTGAAGTTTTTTGGGGATTTCTTTCAAAGAGCATTGTTTTTTAAAGGCAAAATGCAAACCTGATTGAGTACAGGCATTTGTTTTACTTCTACTTAACTTGAGTGTAAAGGAGATTTCATGGGCTAAATAGTTTGTTATCCACATACACAGTTGCGCAACGGCATATCACGGTTTTTCTGGAGTTTATTGTTCACCGTAAAACTCCTACCATTGCATGCGTACACCCCGTGTGTTCCAGGGTGCCTACAACAATTCAAATGACAGAAAAATTACAGGCAGAGACACTACTAAGTGATAAGCAAACCCGGCAATCGCATTCCACTGAAAACCCATAGGTGTTAAAATCGCTGCCACTGACAGTACGGTATTAATGGCAAGAGCGAAAAATTAAGGAGCGAACACTGACACACAGTGGGCTTCCGTAACCACACTCGCGATTAGAGAGACAGCCTTAACATCTGGATTTGCGTGGCATTATCGGCACAAGGAAATCAATCATTTGTGTCAGCGGGGGTGGGGGGAGGGGCGGCTCCACAAGACTTCACACTCCGCAGTGATTTACACACGAGGGGTTCCAATTAAATTGCCCCACATGGTGATGCGGGCAAAACAGATAACAGAGCCGGTAAATTGGATAATACGGATATTATTGACAACACTGTCCCAAGTTTAATAATGTTACGTAGTCCGAGCAATAAAGTATAATCAGCTCAAAATATGTCGCTTATCTCTGATGCGTTTCGGGAGAAGAAGAAAAAGATGTATTGGTCATATCTACTGCAATCAATGTATGGATCTTATCTGTGATACGTAATAGGATCATCTGGCTTCCAGGGGTCAAGGAGGGGTCACGCGAGTCATGACACTCAGGCTTGTGGCCACAGTAATGAAACAAAACGTGAAATTCAGTGCAATATTTGGATGAGAATGATGGTTTGGTCTTCGCAATACTGTTAACATCGTAGGCGACGAGTCCCTTAAACGTAAAGTCCTTCTTCTCTCGACTTCCCTCCAGCCACTGTTCATAACCTTCCTCATCCCATCCTCGCCCCCGCTCACCCTGCTTGTTCAGGAGCATAGATACATAAATGTGCAGGTCTGATAAAACTAACAAGAGCCCGTGGGCCAGAAACATGCAAATAAATAAATGTAGTTATTAGCGAGATTTACCAAGAATAAATATATTATAAGAGACCGGAAATCAAATCGTCATGTATTTACGTAAGAGACAGAGAGATGTATTCAACAGAGAGATAGCAGACCTGGAAATGTAACTGTAATTAGAAGACAAATAAGAAATGAACAAGAGCAGGAGAGACTCATAGAGGGAGAGGGCTCGCGCTGCTCCACTCCATGTCGTTCTCACTCCCGGGCCGCACCCCCACGATCGCCCACGCTCCCACCCCCCCGCGTCACGACAGACCCTACGCATTGACCTCGATGGTTAACCTCATTATTTTACACAGTCATGTAAAATTATTAACTTAATTTAATTTTAAAGTGTGGGCGGTGAACCATTTTTAATGGCAAGTCCATGTAATAAATGAGTTGGCAGGCTATGGACTGGTGTAACAAAGCTAGAGAAATTCCCTTTATCCTCCGGAAACCATAGCAACACCCACCAGGGCCCGAGGATTTCCACGTGGGTCCATCCGGCACTTTTCTTGGCCCAAATTTTTTTTAAACTCCGAATGAAAGTCATGGCCTTAAAGCAACCTCCAACACTGAAGGACATTACTAGAATGTTTTTTTTTACAGTACATGAAAAAGTTATGGTGCGTCATTAATGAAAATGGGCAGTAGTGTGGTGGTATCATTAATGGAATATAAATTTTGCCAGTTTCCTCCAAAAAAAATATAAAACAGTAATGATGTCAGTTTCTGCATTGTAGAGTTCCCTTCGAGCTGCCTTGGGCAATATATTTTCTGTCTCAATTGGGTCTCAACAGAAACTGAATGTAGATAGAACGTTTAGAAGAGCTACCAAATTTTCATAATGGCTCAGCTGCTTTGTGATTCGATTTGGCAAAGTCTACGCGACCTTTTGCCTGATGTTTAAGTATGCAAAGTGGCAACAGAAGGTGCATGCAATGTGAAAACATTCAAGACGCAGCATGCTGCCGCTCACCTACCATCACCCCCAAAAGCAGCAGTGACATCACAGCAGTTAAAAAACACTGAGCTGACCGAGTGGCTCACACGGCTAATGCTTCACCCACGACAAAATCATCCTAAATGCACCCAATCTCTGGTCATATCGCAAAAGCTAAGCAGGTTAGAGATCCTGGTCACAGTACGCAGTGGAGTGAACAGGAGAGGTTGCCAATTGTCGCAGGCATAGGGCAGCGGAGTGGTCAGGACGTGACGGTGTTGTCACTCGCTTGCTCTGTGTGTGGACTTTCTCTGGGTTCTCCCGTGTCCTCTGACGTGAAACCAAAACGCATTTTTAAAAATCTAAAATAGCCAAACATCCCCAATGCAAGCAACCTGCAGAAAGGACTCGGAGACTCGGCAAGGCTTTTTTTCCCCCTGGCTGGGTATTTTGGCGTTCGGCATTTATTGCTTCCACTTCAGAACACTTCAGAGTGCAGGATCGCCAAGACGCTGTGTTGGAACGGCAAAGCGCCACACCGAGGGTCGAAGGCTGCTTCTCACTCGTGGCAATGTGGAGTCGCTCGGCGTGGTCACCAGTGACCACTGAACCACGAAATGGAATGCGTAGTAACTTTATGAGGTTATGCTCTGTGAGGACTTGTCTGATGTGCTCTTAACCAGGGGCCATTTCCCCCCCAAAAATGTCCCCTTTTACATAACACTTCCTTTTAAGGCCAGAGTGTTATCGATGGCTGCGTTGGGGTTTTTTTGGTTTATTGGTACAGAGTGAACTGCTCATGTAAGAGCACAGCCTAGCGATTTTTGTAAGGTGGACCCTTAAAGGACCATTGATATCATTTCAGGAGATGTTTCATCTTTGGATGAATTGCTTATGTACATTCTTGCCTGCCTAGATGGCAGTGTCACAGTCAGGATGTGTGATTCAAAATACAAACCCATCTCCAAAATAATCATATTTATTTGTGTGTGTATGTATGTATGTGCATCGTCGTTCATGCAAATTCCATCTCACCGTGACTGAGGAACCACAAAGCTGGAGGGCATAAGCCAGGTGGTGAGCCGGCACTACCAACAATTGCCCAAGCTCTGCAGTTCTCCATATATTTAGATGTTTTCGGGCAATGAGTATTCATACATGTAAGTCACGTGAGGAAATAATTTTTGTTTAACAGGTATATTGGAAGGAGGTACTCAGCAGGCTCCGACAGCGAAGGACACTTCTTGCCACGAAAGCACGAAGTGGTGGATGTTTGTGGGCCATCTGCAGCACTGAAGGATGTGAAGGTAAGCTCTTCGTTCAATAATTAACAAGAAATAAGCGGACAAAACATCTCTCCCATACATCTGTCCCTTCACACACACAACAAGTATTTTCCACGCTTCCTGCCAACCGCAAAGTCTTCTGGGAGGGCATAATCTCGGCAGCATTGGTTCAGCAAAGCAAACTCTGGACTGGCTTCGACATACACAACGTCTCATCGGGAGAGTTTGATTTCTGAACCAATCCTGATCAACTGCTAGATACAATAGGGGCCATCCATAAATGACGTCACGCGATTTTGGACGATTTTTTAACCCCCCCCCCCAATCGTCACATGGCGTCACAAAAAGTTAGACTCCCCCTCAAATATGACGTCACAAAGCTCTGCCCCCCCCCCCAAAAATAAAACATGCTTCAAATCGCTTTAAATTATTGTCATTGTAGTGCGTATTTAATGTGGCGCTGCACTGTAGGAGAAAACATTTATTAATAAGTCTATTTAATTAAGTAGAACGTGTTGTCGATATTTATTTAAAGTTGCGCATTTTGATATTACGTCACATTTCTCAACCCCCCCCCCGTCACACATCGTGACGTCATTTATGGACGGCCCCATAGGCAAAACCCTCCCCACAAAACATAGGTACTAGTTTGACGCAAAAATCGTACACTAATCACAAAATCATCATTATCCTCTTTGAGAATATAAGTGTGTGTGTGTATATATAAGTGGAGGGACAGATGTATGGGGGAGATGTATTGCCTGCTAATTAGTTTGATACTTGTATTCTCGACAATGCTCTTGAATATTTTGTCTTCAATAAGGAATCTTTCACCATTCTGAAATGTCCGTATTTGGGTCGTACTCAACTCCAAACATGGACAGAAAAAAACTCCAAGGGTAATGTGAAACAGATGCTTTTACAGCTGACCTACACTCGTTAGGAAGGTAGATATAAAAAAAGTCAATTTATAAGACGATTATTATATTTTAAACCGGGGCGATTTTTGGACGAATGGCACTCCGTTATCAGTTAGGGGGCGCTCCGATATTGGAATAAAACCCATCGACGTGACTGAGACGAGTGGCAACATTTATCATTGCCATTCGCCCAAAATGTAAATCAGTGAAGCTGGGCGAGCCCCCATCTTCGCGAGGAGAGTAAAAACTCGATCAAAGGCCGTATGATTAAGCCTGCTTTTCAAAGGCACACGAAAGCCGAGAGCTCTTCGGGTAGAACACCCAATGTCGTTTCTCTTGTTTCTCGTCCTTCTCCAGGAATTGTTTCCTGGCTAAAAGCGATGCAGCGACAGCGCAGAAAATTAGAGCTGTTGAAAATAATCTTTCCACGTATCGATACAAAAAAAACTATCTTCCCACCAACAGATGAACGATGCACTTGATGGAGCAATGTGCTACCATTATTTATACAACATTTTAAAAAACTATAACTATATACAGCAAAAGCTCTGTTATCCGGCAATTTACCATCCATAATGCTCTATTAATCGGTATCTGTCATAGACGGCAATACAAATGTTCCTTCACGTATCCGGAAAAAATCCAACAGCCATCCGGCATCTTACTGTGTGCTTCTCATAGACCTGCTTGTTATACACAGGGGATGACAGCTTTCTTTGGAGCCTAGTCTCATATGATGTTCGTCATCTGGTCGAACACCATATGAGACTAGGCTCTAAAGAAAGCTGTCTCTGGTGTGGACCAATCAGTTTCAAAGACAATGCATAAATTATCAGAGTATTGTTTTTTATTTGCATTTGACTGCAAGAATTGTGGTTAATGTAAGCATGATTCCTTGCAAAAGGTGTCAGTTTTGTTGCCAGAAAAAAGGGGAAAACCCCTATTAGTAGTAGAGATGTTGCTGTGCCTATCTACCGATAATCCTGCATAAAGACTATCACGCTACCTACAACATACCTATCAATCTACCTTCAACACACCTATCACTCTACCTACAACACACCTATCACTCTACCTACAACATACCCATTACTCTACCTACAACACACCTATCAAGCTACCTCAACATACCTACAACATACCTATCACTCTGCCTACAACATACCTATCACTCTGCCTACAACATGCCTATCACTCTGCCTACAACATACCTATCTCCCTGGCAATCTACAAAATCCATCTGCCAGCTGGGAGTGGAGCAATCCCCTCCCCCGCACCCCCGTGATTATTCAGTGAATTGTCACGATAATTCAGGATTGCGATTCGAGGATCAATTCAGAAAAGCAAACCTAAATACCTGCTCACCCACCTCTCATAATACCCCCACCCAATGCAATAAAGATTCGTGGATGTCGGGGGCATTTGATCCGGCTTGAGTAGCTAACCCGATATGAACTTCATAATCACAAGAACTTAAATGCAAAACAAATACAAAATGCGTGATTAACATATAACAGATTATAACATGCGACGCGATCTGCATTAACATGGCATCCAAATTCCACCGCACTTCTTTACGTAGTGTGGGACGTGCTTTAGGGGAGGAAGCGGTAAGAATCCGTGGGTGCCCGCTCACCCATGCGCATTCTGGTTTGCACCTTGTATCGCCGCTTGGCATGCTGTCCGCCGTTCCGCCACCACGCGCAGGGAGCTCCTTCAAGGAAACGAATTTAATTGCGTGGAAGCAAAACGGCAGTGACTTCGTGCCGAACAAAACGCGGTACAACCAGAAAACACATCGGAGATCTGCACAGCAAAAACGGCGGAAACCCACGCATGGGGAGTGGGAAGTGACCTGCACTGCTAATAAGGAACCCACCGCTGCAACCACCACAATTACTATTATATTAGAAGGTAAGGCCCACTGAGCTACATAGCTCTTTTTCACAAGCGAACCTGGCCACAAATGATAGCTGAAATTTACAGCAGCCAAATACTCTAAATGCATGTTAATTCTAAATGTGGAGGGAAAAAACTACAGGACCCGGACAAAAATCCACGCAACATACTAAGGGGAGATAGTCACGCAAACTCCAAATATACAGCAGGCGTCAGGGTCGGGATCGAACCCGAGACCTCCTGCATGCCAATTGAGGTAGTCAACATCTCCCCACCACAGGTGACGCTGCACCGGAGGGACAGCACCGAGGACTTTGGCTTCAGCGTGTCGGACGGGTTGCTGGAGAAGGGCGTGTTCGTGACGTCCGTGCGGCTTGGCGGGCCCGCCGAGAGGGATGGCCTCAGGCCCTTCGACAGGATCGTGGAGGTGCGCCCGATCGCCGTGCACACCGGCCTCCGAGCCGCGCGGCACAACAGCACACATGCAGGGCGGGTCGAGGACGAGCGGGGACTTTTTTGCCCGCGCCCACCTGCCTTTCCCACGGATTAATGGTTTGCGCCTCACTGGACTTGCAGATCCGGAGGTCGCCAGTTTAATGTGACCTCCCAGGCGAGGCAGTTGAAATAATGGGGCAGGTTTATTAAATCCCACCGCCCTCTGTGCACACAGCAGTGTAAAATGGGTACACGCCACAGCGAGTCGATTGGCAGGTTGCGTGGCAGGTTGCCTGTACCTCTGATTAGCACGGTTGGCAATGTACGGAGCGAAAGAAGTTCAACATACGTACGTGTAGTGCAGTAAAATTTAGGTACTCCCACCTCTTCGAAGACATCTGGCCAGCGTTGAAGAGTAGGCCAAATAACTTGTCAAATTTGGATTACTTTTCAACGTAACCGGTTTACTGAAGGAAAAAACGTAATTGCCTCATGTCCACGTGACAACTTGATTTGTTGGCCGTGTCGGGCGGTGGAGAGTTATAGCTCCAATTTTTAGTCTTTAAGTTTTTTTTCATTTGACATTGTACCTCCACGATCTAACCTCCCCCTCCCCCCTCCCAAAAAAACAATTACTAATCAAGTAACCTCTTCAGGGGGTTCTCGAGCTCCCTCCAGTGAGAGGCCATTCTGCTAGGAGTGGCGTGAGCGAGCACTTGCAGGAGCTGCGCATTGACCTTTGTAGTTACAGTGACGGAAAAAAGTATTTGATCCCCTGCTGATTTTGTACGTTTGCCCACTGACAAATAAATGATCAGTCTATAATTTTAATGGTAGGTTTATTTGAACAGTGAGAGCCAGAATAACAACAAAATCCAGAAAAACGCATGTCAAAAATGTTATAAATTGATTTGCATTTAATGAGGGAAACAAGTATTTGACCCCTCTGCAAAACATGACTTAGCACTTGGTGGCAAAACCCTTGTTGGCAATCACAGAGGTCAGACGTTTTTTGTAGTTGGCCACCAGGTTTGCACACATCTCAGGAGGGATTTTGTCCCACTCCTCTTTGCAGATCTTCTCCAAGTCATTAAGGTTTCGAGGCTGACGTTTGGCAAATCGAACCTTTAGCTCCCTCCACAGATTTTCTATGGGATTAAGGTCTGGAGACTGGCTAGGCCACTCCAGGACCTTAATGTGCTTCTTCTTGAACCACTCCTTTGTTGCCTTGGTCGTGTGTTTTGGGTCATTGTCATGCTGGAATACCCATCCACGACCCATTTTCAATGCCCTGGCTGAGGGAAGGAGGTTTTCACCCAAGATTTGACGGTAAATGGCCCCGTCCATCGTCCCTTTGATGCGGTGAAGTTGTCCTGTCCCATTAGCAGAAAAACACCCCCAAAGCATAATGTTTCCACCTCCATGTTTGACGGTGGGGATGGTGTTCTTGGGGTCATAGGCAGCATTCCTCCTCCTCCAAACACGGCGAGTTGAGTTGATGCCAAAGAGCTCCATTTTGGTCTCATCTGACTACAACACTTTCACCCAGTTGTCCTCTGAATCATTCAGATGTTCATTGGCAAACTTCAGACGGGCATGTATATGTGCTTTCTTGAGCAGTGGTACATTGCGGGCACTGCAGGATTTCAGTCCTTCACGGCGTAGTGTGTTACCAACTGTTTTCTTGGTGACTATGGTCCCAGCTGCCTTGAGATCATTGACAAGATCCTCCCGTGTAGTTCTGGGCTGATTCCTCACCGTTCTCAGGATCATTGCAACTCCACGAGGTGAGATCTTGCATGGAGCCCCAGGCCGAGGGAGATTGACAGTTCTTTTGTGTTTCTTCCATTTGCGAATAATCGCACCAACTGTTGTCACCTTCACACCAAGCTGCTTGGCGATGGTCTTGTAGCCCATTCCAGCCTTGTGTAGGTCTACAATCTTGTCCCTGACATCCTTGGAGAGCTCTTTGGTCTTGGCCATGGTGGAGAGTTTGGAATCTGATTGATTCTGTGAACAGGTGTCTTTTATACAGGTGTAGTAAGTTGCAGGAGGCTCGGACGACGTAGTTGGAGGCACACTTATTTATTAATACCAACTTATGTACAGCAACAGGAATACACAGCACTTGAAGGGGTGTCGGCCCCTTCACCCGTCTAACAGGGAGACCCAATGTCTAACCTCGCTAACCTACGCCCGGGTCCTCCACTATGGAGCTAGGGGAGGCTACCTATCCCAGCCCTGGTCAAGCTGGGATCCCGGCACCCTGAGTCTCCAGACCGGCTCTTATAAGAACGTCAGTCTGGGCTCTCGGGGCCACGCCACCGGCTTTCACTAGTCGGTCCTGACAAGGACAGCGAGCCAGGGGAGCTCTGGGGCCTATTCTAGCTGGTCTTCACTCTTCGCTGGTTTAAGCTAACACTCGACCTCGAACCCTCCGGCTCACCACCTTTTATAGCAATCGGCCCCCGGGGAGGGGCCGTGGGGGATGCAGTTGCGGACGTCGGTGTGAGCACCTCCTCTGTGTACGGCCCTAACCACGCCCCTTGTGTTTGTTACCCATCCGTGCCCATACATCTTTACAATTACACCTCTACATCACCCCCCCTGTACAGCCCGCAGCCGTCCCCGGCTGCAACAAAATTTCAATAAAGGTGCATCCCCCCCAAATCCGTGTGTGCCTCGCGTAATTTTAACAAGAACAACAACAATAACAACAATAACAACAGGAAAGAGAAAAATAACCCGACGCACCCCCCCTGAATAAATACCCCGTCCCATAAAACCAACATATATACACGTACCCAGGACGCTCCCCCCCCCTTTCGCAAGGGCCCCCCAACGGCCGACCTCACAAAAGTCTGCGCGTTTTGGCGCGCGTTCTTGCGGTGGGCCCGTCACAAGGGGCAGCCCCGGCTTGCCCAGTGGCGGGTGTCGACAGTCCGGGTGTGAGAGTGTCTGGCTTCGCTGCTGAGCGACATCCGACCCCCCCGGGAGGGGTTGGCGGTCGTGGGCACGTCACTCCTGGTGCACCTGGAGGTGGAACAGTCGGTGTCAGGTTAGGCGAAAGCAGCGGAGTCGGGGAGTCGGCGGACCCCTCACACGTTTGGCCACGCGTGTGTGTTAGGGAACACGGGGCGGCGTAATGAACGGTTTCAACCTGGAGGGGTGCACGTACCACCGACGCTTCCCCCACTTGACGCGTACACATTGCGGCCGCAAGACCTGTATGACCTCAACGGGCCCCCGCCACGGCCGTACCAGCTTCGACGAGGTCGCCAGTGGCACCTGGGGACAGTGCAACCATGCCCTGTCCCCCGGTTTCCATTGGAGCACATGTGCCCGCCCCAGCCTAAGCCTCTCATTCGCCCTTTGGCGGTGTTCAGAATTTTGCATGGCCGCTTCCCGCGCCTCCGTTAATTTCCCGATGTTAAATTTAACGTGGTCGGACAATTTCGAGTTTGCCTGCGGCGTCGAGAGCTTCAGCTGAGTCGCCACAGGCGGGTTAGCCTCGCGGCCATACATTAAGAAGAAAGGTGAAAATCCGGTGGCCGCATGGGGAGCCATCCTGTAGGCTTGCAAAACACCCGCAATGTGAAAGTCCCAATCGGTCTGGGATTCCGATACCTGCTGGGACAGCATGGATGTGATAGTCCGATGCAGCCGTTCCACCATCCTGTCAGTTTGTGGGTGATATGGGGAGGTTCGAATTTTCTCCGTACCCAAGAGGTCGCACACCTCGCAGAGGAGTTTCCCCGAAAAATGTTTACCCTGGTCGGTCAGAAGCCGTTCCGGAGCACCTTTGTCGAGGACGTAGCCCTGGACAAAGGCCTCCGCGACGGCTGCTGCCGACTGGTTGGCCAGGGGCCAGACCATGGGCCATCTCATGAAGTATTCGACCCCTGTCAATAAGTACCTATTTCCCCTAGGTGTAGCGGGAAATGGCCCGAGAATATCCAGTGCAACGAGCTCGTTAATCCGGGAAACCTTTATCGACTGCAGCGGAGGGTTGGACCCCCTCGCCGGTGGCTTCCGCTGCGCGCATTGAGTGCACGACCCCAGGAGATCCCCCACGTCCTTTGCCATGCCCGGCCAGAAGAAATCGAGCTGGAGCATGGCAAGGGTCTTGTGAGTCCCCAGGTGAAGGAGCCGCTCATGCGCAGCCCACACCACTTTACCCCTCAATGCTGAAGGCACCACCAGCCGTTGGCGGCGGCATCTCCCATCCCAGTGCATTAAAAGCCCCTAGAACAACCCCCACGAGTCAACGTTTGCCGCCCCCTGACCAACCCCCCCGATGCGACGGCGCAAAGCGAGGAGGGAGGTGTCCTCCATTTGGAGGCGTCCCCACTCCGCAATGGACAACCCCAGCAAGGCATCCCTCCCTTCTTGCTCGATAGGACCCGAAGTTGAAGGCGCATCAGCGGCGGCCACAAAGACCGAATCAGCGATCACGTTCGGAGGCCTACAACGCCCCGAACCCAAGAGGCAAGCGCACTCTGAAGTGGGCGGCAACCGTGACAGAGCGTCAGCGTTCGTGTGGCGGACACCCTTACGATATGTAGTGACAAAATCGTAGTCTTGGAGAATCTCCAACCATCGAGACAACTGTCCCGATGGTTGTTGAATCCGCAAGGCGTACTCCAGCGCCGCATGATCTGTACGGACGGTGAAACGTCGACCGTACAGATATGGGCGGTACTGCTGAATGAAATAAACGATCGCCAATAGTTCACGACGGGTAACGCAGTACCGTTGTTCCGCCGGAGACAACACCCGACTACCGTAAGCCACCACATGCTCTACGCCACCAATGAGCTGCGACAGCACGCCCCCAATGCCCGTGTTACTTGCGTCTGTATCGAGCAAGAAGGGTTGTGAGAAATCGGGATAATTCAACGGCGGAGCCCCCACCAGGGCATCCCGGAGGGAGCGAAAAGCAGCCTCCTCATCCGGTCCCCAACGAAACTTGACTCCCTTGGACGTCAAGGCATGCAAAGGTTTCGCGATTGTAGCGAAGTCAGCCACAAACCGTCGGTAATACAACACGAACCCAATGAAACTCCTGACCTCCCCCATCGAGGTGGGAGTCGGCCAGGAGCTGACACATTTCGTTTTGGCGGGATCAGTGGATATCCCCGAGCGTCCAACAATATGACCCAAATACCGCACCGATTCGCGGAGCAAATGGCACTTCTGCGGTTTAAATTTCAAATTGGCAGCCCGCATTTTGAGGAAAACAGCACGCAACCTCTGGAGGTGTTCATCTAATGTTTTGCTAAAGACGATGACATCATCCAAGTAAATTAAACACGAATCCCATTGCAAGCCCGCCAAGACCAGTTCCATTAACCGCTGAAAAGTTGCCGGCGCAGAATGTAACCCCATCGGCAAGCGGTTAAATTGGAAAAGGCCGTGCGGTGTACGGAAAGCAGTCTTAGGTTTAGATTCGTCATCCAGAGGAAGCTGCCAGAATCCAGAAAGTAAATCCAGGGTGGAAAAGAATCGCACCCCCGCCAAGGCATCAAGCTACTCATCCATTCGAGGAAGCGGGTACGCGTCAGCTACTGAAATTTTGTACAACCGCCGAAATTCGACACAAAACCGCAGTGAGCCGTCGTGTTTTTTCACTAAAACGATCGGTGCGCCCCAAGGGCTGTTGGAAGGGGATATGATATCGGCGGCTAGCATGTAGTCAACGGCCGATTTGACATGATCCTTTTCGTTGGGACTCAACCAAAAGGGATTTTGGCGGATAGGCGCGCTGTCACCCGTGTCAATGTGGTGTCACAGCAATTTAGTACAACCAATATCAAATTTGTGTTGACTAAAAACGTCGGCAAACTCTTTCAGGAGAACTCGCAGCCTCTCACGCTGTGAGTCGGACAGGTCCACTGATCCCGCGCAAAGCGCATCCAGCCATCCGTCATCACGGTCCGAATGCGGTCGCGACGGAGGATCGGTGCTCACCTGACCCACGAGCGGTTCCTCACAGGGTGCCGGCGTCGCGTGTGCAAGTACGGTCCCTTGAGGAACCACGGCCGTTCGCGATCCCACATTAAGGACTGCAATGAAGGGGTCCCCATCCCCTTTTACCATGGTCTGAGCCACTAGCAAATCGGGTCCATTGACCCCGGCTCGAGATGGTCCCAACAAGACCCCCCGATCCGCAACCCCCTAGCAAACGGCCGACGCAACCTAAGAGGGACGAGCATCTGAGCTCCCGGGGGTACGCGTGCAGTCCTTGCCACGAGCGCCTGCACCGTCGCAAATGCCCGACGCTCCGTGGCGGGGGAAGACAAAAACATTACACGTCGGCCCGACGGGAGTTCGATGCACCCCTGGTCGATCAATATACGGATAGGCATTTTGGCCAAGAAATCTGTCCCAACAGGCACGGAACCGCCAGCGAGGAGGAAACCAATACCAGCCCGGATAATTTGATGTCCCCAATGCAAATTTTCGCGCGGATCTGCCCAATGATGCCCAGCGAGCCCCCGTTAGCAGCATAGCATGGCACGTCAATGGGGAGCAAAGGACGGCTTTGAACGGGAAGGATGTTATAAATCAAATCAGATATAATGGTCGCCGATGCTCCCGTGTCAATTAAAATCCGCACCTCAACCCCATCAATGTGACCGACCACGACCGACGACCCCGCTGACGCGGCAACGACACGATGGGCGAGCTCCGACCACTGGCCCGGTTGGAGCGCTCGCCGCATTTCAGAACACTCCGACGCAATGCCCGGTGATTTGCGAGCCCTGTTTGTTTCAGCGAGTGAGTGTGTGACAGATGTGTGCATGGACCAAACGTGCGAGGTGCCACGACTCGCCGTATTTCTCTGCTGGAGCTTGGGTGGAGGCGGCGCAGCGTCCGGACGAGGTGTCGCTCCGCGCTGTCGAGGAGCCCGGCATCCTGAAGCCACGTGGCCTTGAAGGCCACAGTTGTAGCAGCGTGTGAGCGCCCCAGATGGCCTGGGCCGCTCCTGGCGGCTCGGTCCGTTCCGAGCCTGTGGTCCCGCAGATTTCCACTCCCCCGGCCGCTCCACCCCACAGACCTCTTCCGATGGGAGGGTGGTAGCCGCCATGGCATGGCCGGCCACCCCCTTGCCGGCCTTGCGATGCAGGGACCGCAGGCCCGCGTGGATGTGGCGCGCAACCAGCAAGGAAGACATGTCTGTGTCATCTTGTGCCAAGACGGCGACGTCCAACTCGTCCGCGAGTAGCAACAGCTTTTCCGCCACCATGGCGTCCACTCCCTCCTCGTCCATCCGCGGAAAAGCTGCCTTCGCCAGGGCCAGGAGAGCCGTCCGGAAAGCCAGAGGCGATTCGTTGGCGCCCCGATGGCGATCGTGGAACAGCTGCCTGCAGTCGGAAGGCGGGCCGTAGACAGCGGACAGAAGCTGCAGCACCAACTGCAGCGTGGCACGCTTTTCCTTAGGCGCCGAGGTGAGGGTAGCCAGGGCGTCGTTGTCCAGCATCGCCGGCAGCGCGCGTAGTGCTTCGCTGTCCGTCCAATTCGCCATCTCCTGATGAGCGAGGAACTGTCTCTTGAAGCCACCCCAGTCCCCGTCCGCGCCCACGAACTCTTTGAGAGGCGGTAGTCGCTGCTGTAACGCGACGACCGTGGTCGTGGATCGCGCTCCGTCGTTCCCGGCACTCGGTACAGTGTGGGCGGGCTGCGCGTATGGCATCGCCGGTCGCTCCGTTGGCGACGCGCTGGCCGATGTTGATGACGTCGCGGCTTCTGCTTGGCCCTCGGTGGTCACCTGACGCGGGCCGGCCCCGCCCTCTGCTCCCACTGTAGCGATGGCGGGAAATTTGACTGCGAGCCGCGTCGAGGTGGCGGAAAACGGCACTGCGCGTCGGCCGCCATCGTCCCGTGCAGCTTCTCCAGCCCCCAGCCGCGTGATCTCCACCAACGTGGCGGCCGCAGCGTAGAGCAGCTCCGCCAGGCGGGAGTGAGCCAGCCGAAGACCCTCGGCCGACGCTCCCCACCCTTCCTGTCGTTTCGGCGCGGGTGCACTCGGCCCCGGCTGCTCGGATCCGACTTCGGCCATCTCTGGTGCCGAGTCGGCCGAGGTGTCCTCCATCTCCGGCTCCCTGGTACGAGTCGTCCCTCGTGTGTCCATCGTTGAACGATCACTTCTGACACCAGATGTAGTAAGTTGCAGGAGGCTCGGACGACGTAGTTGGAGGCACACTTATTTATTAATACCATCTTATGTACAGCAACGGGAATACACAGCACTTGAAGGGGTATCGGCCCCTTCACCCGTCTAACAGAGAGACCCAATGTCTAACCTCGCTAACCTACGCCCGGGTCCTCCACTATGGAGCTAGGGGAGGCTACCTATCCCAGCCCTGGTCAAGCTGGGATCCCGGCACCCTGAGTCTCCAGACCGGCTCTTATAAGAACGTCAGTCTGGGCTCTCGGGGCCACGCCATCGGCTTTCCCTGGTCGGTCCTGACAAGGACAGCGAGCCAGGGGAGCTCCGGGGCCTATTCTAGCTGGTCTTCACTCTTCGCTGGTTTAAGCTAACACTCCACCTCGAGCCCTCCGGCTCACCACCTTTTATAGCAATCGGCCCCCGGGGGGGGGCCGTGGGGGATGCAGGTGCAGACGTCGGTGTGAGCACCTCCTCTGTGTACGGCCCTAACCATGCCCCTTGTGTTTGTTACCCATCCGTGCCCATACATCTTTACAATTACACCTCTACACAGGTAACAAGCTGAGACTAGGAGCACTCCCTTTAATCCTAATCTCAGCTCGTTACCTGTATAAAAGACACCTGGGAGCCAGAAATCTTTCTGATTGAGAGGGGGTCAAATACTTATTTCCCTCATTAAAATGCAAATCAATTTATAACATTTTTGACATGCGTTTTTCTGGATGTTTTTGTTGTTATTCTGTCTCTCACTGTTCAAATAAACCTACCATTAAAATGATAGACTGATCATTTCTTTGTCAGTAGGCAAACGTACAAAATCAGCAGGGGATCAAATACTTTTTTCCCTCACTGTACCTCCATAACCTGGGTGTGGTGAGGCACACCTCGACGCAGCTCTTTGGAGGCAGGTTTGGTGGATCGTAGACGTTTCACCATGCGCGCAAGACTCACCGCCTGCACGGCTTCCAAGGTGGCCAATAACTGGCAGCAAAGTGGCCCCCTATTTTGATTTTCACAGGATCGTCCTCTTGTTGAGGCAAACTAAACTATTTTTATTCTAAATTTTTTACGCTATATTTTTTCACCTGAGTACGATTGCTTGTGTTGCGATCAAAACGTCGTGATTTTTCACAATAATGTTTCTATCCACGTGACTTTACCGAAAGACCCAAAGAGTATGAATCCCTGCAGTCACGAAAGATTTAAGTCAAGTTAAATAGTTCGTTTCCTACCTGGTTTATTCCTTTATATTTTTATTATTTTCTAGGAAATATTACTGATCTTTGAAATTATTTTCTAGAGAGTCCCGCATTAGGATATTTTTATTTTACAGGTAAGGCTCACTGAGCAATTTGCCTCTTTTTCAGAAACGACCTGGACACAAATGATAGCTCAACAAAGTAGCGTATCATCATGTGGAAATTTATAGCAGCCAAATACTCTCAATGCATGTTTCTGAATGTGGAGGGGAAAAACCGGAGAGCCCGGAGAAAAATCCACACGACCACAGGGAGGGAAACATGCAAACTTCAAATATACAGCAGGCGTCAGGGTCGGGATCGAACCCACACTTCCTGCATACCAGGCGATGTCGTTAGCACATACAAACTCCAGTTTGTTTCAGTTCCGTAAAAGTAATGATGATTGTACAACACTCTAAAGCAATAGTTCACATGTAGTCTTCTGGTATCGTTGTACAAAACAATCTATTTATTATTTTCTTTCATTTCAACAACAAAAAACATTAAATAAAGAATCAGATAGACATCTTCACTTGCGGGATCTTGAACGAGTGTTGGGACTCGCTGAGGCTTTCTTGAATCAAGGGCTATTATATAAAGTACATTTCACAGTGTTTATTTACAAGAAACTAATTTATAATGTTGTGTTGCATACCGTATGTTTATCCTCTATCTACGGGACCCTTTTTTGCCGGTATCATGATACTGATAAAAAAAAGGCGTTAACACTGGAGAGACAAGAACCATGAAGGAGGTCGTCTCAAGGACATTGCATACAGCATAATGTATGATAATAATTAGTTGATAATAATAATTATAATAATTAATAATTAAATAATATTTTACTTCTTAAGATTAATAATTCAAATATTAATTGTTATCAAAGCCGTGTTTGTTTGCATGTTTTCCCACAAGCACGTGTGTGGTTAATGCAGACGTGGTGTCTTGTGATTGGTGTCTATTTGGTGTTTTGACATCGTAACACCTCCTGTATTCTTGTCGGAGAGGGTAAAGTCTGTTGTTATTTTTTTTCATCATGTTTATCCGTTGCATGAATGTTCGCGTGTACTTGGTCTGTACTGCATTGTGCGTTTGGGCGTGTGTGTGTTCATGGGGAACCGTGGTGTAGCGGTTAGCGTGCTGAACTACGAACCTGGCAACCTGAGTTCGATTCCTGCTCACGACCAATAGCAGTGGTGAATATCTTAACCGGTCTTGGGCCTCCCCTAGGTCGACTCAGCATTAGATGAGTACTTGGTGCGGTTTGTAAACATCAGCACTTGGGAGACAAAGATGGGCGGGTGTAGAATTGGCCACCCACCCCCTCGTGTGCCGTGTCGGCCTTCATAGGTGCTCGCTAACAGCACTTACCCCAACAGTCTGTTAAGGCTATACGGGGGATCTTTTTCTTTGTTCATGTTACCGCGATATTTATTGTTCATATAAGCACCGTGCCTTTACTGAGCAAGGTGTTTGTAAAGCCCCTATCACACACACACCCTCGAGCCGTACCATTTCTCTTTTTGAATCTCCCACATTAATCAACCCCGCAGCCTGCAAGCGTATAAACAAAATGTATTGTCCATCCACGCGTCCATGCATCTGCACATCAATCAGGCTATCTATACGTGTCCATCTGTCCGTATATATGTTAACATATTTCACGAGGATGCGCACCTCAGACGCAGCATCTCATTTATGCTGAAGTGCATGTGGCAGAACGAGGTCACGTGCTGTTGTGGAAGGGATCAACAGTAAATAATCCACGTGCATTTTTACAGCCACCGTACGCTATTTCTGCATGATATATTCCTGCTGCAGCCGAGTGTTTACAAACTCTGCGCTCGTGTGCCATTCCTTCTGAAAAACACATCATCCGTTACATTTTTGGCACACGTCTATGTGTGTGTGGGGGGAGCGGTAGTATAGCGGTCGGCGCGCTGCGCTCAGAATCCGTCAGCCCGAGTTGGATTCCCGCATCACGGCCAACACCAGTGATGGCTATCTGAACCGGTCCTGGTCCTCCCCTAGGTCGACTCAGCCCCAAATTAGTTATTGGTGCGATGTGTAAACATTTCCACTGAGGAGACAAAGGCGGCCGTGCGTGGTGATGGCGACCCACCTCACCTCCTTGTGTGCTGTGCCAGCCCTGATAGGTGCTCGCTAACAGGACTTCAACAGTCTGTTAAGATTACACTATGTCACACAAATTTTGTTCCTGGGTAGTAAGTGTTATTTCGTAATTGTTTATGCCTAAAAAGTATAGAAAATGGCTATTATTTCTCACGAACTTTGTTTTTGTGACCAGGACAGTGATATTTTGAAATTTACCTATTTTCAATGAGAAAACGGGCGAATTTGTGTCTTTTCGTTCACATAAAGTCAGAAAACAACATATGAATCAAATTTAACATGTATTTATACTAAAGTAATACAAAAATTACGACAAAAGATTTAGAAGTGAGTATCTTTTTGAGATTTACGATTATACTGTAAATAAATATCACGAATCAGCCCCCAAATGTAGTCTCCCATCATGTTCTCGTTATACTGTCCTTGGTAGCGGCGTTTAAAGTCCAGTATATCCTGGTGGAAGCGCTGGTCTTGCTCCTCCGAGTACGCTCCCATGTTCTCCTTGAATTCATAAAGATGAGCGTCAAGGATATGGACTTTGAGGGACATCCTCCAGCCCATTGTGCGGTAGTTCTTCACCAGAGTCTCAACCAGCTCTACATAGTTTTCGTCCTTGTGATTGCCCAGGAAGCCACGAACCACTGCGACAAAGCTGTTCCAAGCCGCGTTCTCCTTAAAAGTGAGCTTCTTAGGGAATTCATCGCATTCCAGGATCTTCTTCATCTGTGGTCCGATGAAGACACCGGCTTTGACCTTTGCCTCAGACAGCTTAGGGAAGAAGTCTTGAAGGTACTTGAAGGATGCTGACTCCTTATCTATAGCTCTGACAAATTCTTTCATAAGGCCCAATTTGATGTGGAGTGGTGGCATCAGCACCTTCCGGGGGTCCACCAGTGGCTCCCACTTGACGTTGTTCCTCCCCACAGAGAACTCGGTCAGCTGTGGCCAGTCCCGCCTGTGGTAGTGTGCCTTGGTGTCCCTGCTGTCCCAAAGGCAAAGATAGCAGGGAAACTTTGTAAAACCGCCTTGGAGACCCATCAGGAATGCCACCATTTGGAAGTCTCCGATGACCTCCCAGCCATACTCATCATACTTCAAGGCGTCCAGCAAGGTCTTGATGCTGTCGTAATCCTCTTTGATGTGCACCGAGTGAGCTAGGGGAAGAGATGGGTACTTGTTACCATTATGGAGCAGCACGGCTTTTGACGCTTATGGATGAGCTGTCAATGAAGAGGCACCACTCATTCTGGTTACAGGCGATTCCGATTGCCTCGAACATTGTGGCAGAAGCAGAGCCAATCTTGACGGGTGAAGAATTTGCAAAAAGGTTGTTGACGCTTCCTTTGATCTGTGACTTGCACACTTTTATCCAACAAGTTCCACTGCTTGAGCCTAGACGTGAAAAGCTCGGCATTGGACTTGGTGAGACCAAGATCTCTGATCAAGTCGTTGAGGTATTTTTGGTTGGGGTTACAAAAATACATTTATTTCACCCATGACTAATGTGTAAGAGATTCTCGCAACATTTTTCATGTATGATATATTTTTAAAATAATATTGAAAATTGTAAAACATTTTAAAATAAAAAACTTTGAAATTTTTTTAAATTGTAACAAATTTTATAACAACATTTCGAGCAAAAATTGTCTATCTTACCTTCCAGAGTTTTGTTGCATTCCTCGCAGGTGAAATGAGATGCCGAGGGTTTGTCTTGATCCCTGACAGGCATGCCCAAATATGCCCTGTAGGCCTCACACATCTTAGCAGATGCTTCCACAGAGTACTTTTTCACGCTTGTCTTGATAAATTGGCCGCAGACATAGCAAAATGCGTCTGCCAGATGCTTGCAGCCTCTTGATTCCATATCAGAAAAATGCATATATGTATCCACTTAGGCAGCTGGAACTAAACTGAACTGGTGGGCTTAAGGCCCCTGTATTTATACTACTCTTTATATTACTGGAAAGTTCTAGAATGTTCTAGAAAGGTTACTACAAGTTTACTCAGCACTGCATCTATCTGGAATGTTCTGGAAAATAGGTAAATTTCAAAATATCACTGTCCTGGCCACAAAAGCAAAGTTTGTGGGGAATAATAGCCATTCTCTGCACGTTTGAGGCATAATAAATTCGGAAATAACACTTACTACCCAGGAACAAAAAAAAATTGTTACACAGTGTTATAGGTGGGAAAGCAGCGGTGTGGTGGTGAGCGTATTTTCCCCATGACCCTAACGACTTTGGTTCCACCCCTGGCCACGGACAACATCATTGTAAGTTATTACCGAGTGTTGTTCGCCATGACATCCGGTGTTTCGCTACACGCACTTGGCAGCTCATTCAGAGTACCGAAACACAGTAGAGCTATACAACACGACCACAAAAACTTACGCAGTGCTATACAGATTATTACACATTTGCACCAGATACTTATTTAAGGCTGAGGTGACCTAAGAGAGGTTCAGAACCGGTACAGTTATACACCAATGATGTGAGCCATGGCCTAGAATATGAACTTGGATCGCAAGGTTGGAAGCGTAGTGCGCACACTCAAACAAAGACAAAGATCCCCTGTATAGCCTTAACAGACTGTTGAGCAAGTGCTGTTAGCGAGCACCTATGAAGGCCGGCACGGCACACGATGGGGTGGGTGGCCTACACCACGCCCGGCCGCCTTTGTCTCCCAAGTGGCGATGTTTACACATCGCACCAGGTACTCATTTGAGGCTCAGTCGACCTAAGGGAGGCCCAGGACCAGTTCAGATAATTGTCACTGGTGTTGGCCGTGAGTGGGAATCAAACCCGGGTCGCCAGGTTCGTAGTGCAGCGCGCTAACCGCGACACTAATGCTCCTCACAAACACACACTGACACACACACACGTGTGCTTGCCTTTGAGTTGTGTAACCCACACTGTTCTGAGTCGTGGCTCGGTTTTGGCTGGACGTCTAACGCGGCTCAGCTCAAGCTTGAGCCGCTCGGTCACTTCCAAAGATGCGCTCGGCCAAGGCTTGGCTCAGGCTCAGCCTCATAGGAATTCTGAGCATGACCAAGACCAATGCTGAGAGCCGGCTCGCTCGAGCCAGACCCTGAGCAGAGCCACGGCTACGAATGCAAGCCTGAGAAACTTGCGCACGTCCCCTCTCTGCCATGGTGGCTGCAGGTGAACGGCGTGCAGCTGGGTGAGGCGGGCTGCGGCTCGCTCGTGCCGCTCGTGTCAGAGTCGCGCGACTCCGTCGAACTCCTCGTGAGCCGCGTGCAGCTCCCCTGCACCACCGAAGGCCGCCGGACCCCCACGCCGCCGCCGCGGCCTCGGCCCCCTGTGCCCGCCCCCCCACCGCACCTGCGCTGCAAGCCAGCCGAGCCCTGGGTGCCGGGGGGCGTAGGGCGAGCGGCGGACGGGGGCCGCTCGAGTCCGCTTGCGCTCTCCTGCCTCCCGCAGGCCACGCCGCGCCACCCCGATTTCCCCGGTGGCGGCGGCGGTGACGACGTCGACAAGGGTGCCGCGCTGCCACCTTTTATGCCCCTGCACCCCCGCGAGCAGCCGGCCGGAGCGGAGCATCACAACAACCTGGAGATGCTTTAGCCACGGACGCGCTGCGCCCCCCTAAGTGCGCCGAGCTAATTGGAGCGAACTCTACGTACGGTCACGATTGTCGCGTTTGCAGAGCGCAGTCAACAATCAAAGTTGGAGGTGGGCCCCACGTTCTGACAGGCATTGTGAACGGCGTTCAACTATTTTGATGGTCCGGAAACGAAAGTGGAAATTCCACGTTCCTATGGTGGGGGGGAGGGGGGGTCAGTCTGTCTCCATGTGTGGAAGGGTCGCTGTTCACATCCCACAAAGTGGTACTAATTTTGGCGACCTTGAAAGGATGAAAGGTGTCAACCCCCGGACTGGTATTCAAACACGCAGACTTCCGATTGCGAGCCAAGCACTTTGCCATCAGCACCGCTCGGTCAGATGATGCACAGAAACGACTTGATGCGGTTGGTGATGCAGATCAAATTGATCCTTATGCTGAAGGAACGCGATGTCACTGTTGCAAGATAAGCAACTTTGAAGGAGAATTTCATTAAATGGAACTTGATGATTCTTCGTTGAGTAACGGTGGGAATTGTTATTTGAATCAACAATGCCTGGCGATGACGGCTTGCTTGGCTTGGCGTAAAACGATTGAGGATGTAATCGTGCACTTGTCTCGTTGTTAAAGTAAAAAAAAAAGTCTCCATCGTACAAAGTGAACATTACATTGTTGCAATGGCTTCATTAAATTAAACATTCTAATGATGAAATTTTGGTGGCTATTTTGAACGTGCAAAGTTTCACAATGTTCGTTTTTTATCACCAACCTTAGCCCCAAACGGAATATGAACACAAGAGGTGAAGAAACATCCCTGCAGAACTGCTCATCACAGCGCACTCCGTCAGTGCATTGCCCCCGGGCAATGACACCACGGGAACACTGCTCAAGTCACTTTAGTTTAAGCAAGCATAAGCAAGTTTGCAGAGGTTTGCGGTTCGAGCCCAGTGGCCACCCCGGTTACTACTGCCTGTTGAATAACCAATGTATATGCGCCATCCATTTGGTAGTGGACTGTAGAGATCCCGTGATGTTATTCGCAAAAGATCAGGCTGTGTGTGCCGGCATCATGTTCAAAATTATCTTAATGTAAACATCCTATAAATGAAAATCCTTATCTATAGATGGCACTCCTTCGTATTGTGTAAAGAGTGGTTGGACAAAGTCATGCAAAATACATTTTATATCATAGCCAGGCAAAGGCCAAAGTGAAAATCTACAGCCATAAGGTTGTAGTCATTACACACAAAGCGCTTGCCACAGATGAACCACAATACCTTGCTGATCTCGTCAAGAAACATAAACCATCATGAGAACTCCGGTCATCCTCGCAGCAGCGGCTTTTGGCTTGCTATCAAACAAGGACGGTCACCGCATTGCGCGCTTTGAGATGCGCTTATGCAGCCGTCTGGAACACTCTTCCGATATTAGGAAGCCACTGGAGTTATGCACTTTTGAATCTCGATTGAAAACTAATTTCTTTAGAACTGCTTTTTGTGTTTAGTTTATTGTCCTTCCCTCTAATCTTCGATTAGCAGGGTTGGCTACATACGGTGACCTCTTCTGCTGTGCAGATGGGCCACTGCAAAAACACTAACGTAGGATGAATGTTTAATGTTTTAAGGCAGTACAAGCATTAGTGACGAGAGTGTGTAATACATGGGTTTGTCGAGAACCGTTCTAACACTGAAAATTATGTTTATAAGGGTCGGAGGATAACGGTTCAGGCAATGGCTATTCGGAGCAGACAGCGGTGGTGAGTAGAGTGTCTGTCCACTTTAAAACAGCAAAGGTAAATTGTCGGCTTTTTAATTCGCACTTATTAAGACAGTTTGACACGTAGGCTTTCGCGACCAATATCATCCCTAATATAGGTGTTTTGGGGTTAGATCGCATAAATATAAATGTGTCGTTAAACCCGCCACCACCCGATCCAGCAAATTAGTAAGGTTTGTCACATAAACAGAACATGCCAATTGGTTACTAGTACAGCACACCGGTGTGTTGTACTCAGATTGTACATTTTGTGTATTTACTCTCGAACACACTGGTTGAACATTCTAAACATAAACAATTGACAGTGATATAAAATGGTTTAATTCTAGGGCACGTTAAAATCCTGAAAAGGCTGTGATGAGCATTTCGGATGTGTAGACGAGTAAAATTGGTAGAAGCAACATTGCTGTGTTTGTCGTAGTAAGCATGGTAATACTAATAAGTTGGCGGCCATTATAATTATACAAAGAGCTCCAAACCAGAGTTGTGTGAAGATGTATTTACTCAGAGACAGGAAATGCATACGACAAATCATTGACTATAATGATAGGCATTTATCATGATATTGATTCAGTTAGACTGTGCTAAAATCAATACAATCTTACCTGACACGATACACTGGGCTACAGTTATTACAAAAGAAACTCTTTCTCACTTTGAGAAATTCATCAGATTTTTTTTATAAACAGGATAAAAATGATTTTAAAAAATTAATTGGCTTTCAAAATAAAAAGGTCTAAAGTTAACATCTCCCCGTTCAAATGTGCAATCTGGCAGCCCTGGTGTCCCACGAGTGGTCCCAAGCCAGGGATGGAAATTCCACATTTCCATGACGAAGGTCAGCACCCCACAGGACAATAACACGAACTGAAACCGAGACTGAAACTGAATATAAATCTGGCTTCAGCTACTTTAGTTCCAACTCGGTTCTGCTGATGACTACTAAAACTAAATCCTACCTTGATGTGACGGCGAGAGCGTCAAGGGCAGATATGGTCCCCTATTTCCAGCTTACTGACTTCACATTGCACAGCTGATAAATGTGTTTGGCCCAGTGAAATTACATTACAAATGACCGGGAAAAATTTTGCAGGAGTCAGAAGGGTAATTGCCGCAATTGTTACCCAACAATAGTGTGGCGTGCTGCACAGATTGCAGCAGACTTGTTGAGTAGTTCCTCTCATCTAGGAGAGCAGAGGTGCTATCAATGTAGGTAGATTCAAGTACTCTTATGTGCTGGTATGATTCACAGTACAGGATATTTCTTATATACTTGTAATGTTCGTGCAACAATGTGTCATCAGGGCTACGTCCATTGATGAACGATTAATTCTGACTGCCGGTAGTGAAGCGATGAGCATTTATTTATTTTGACATCTCTGGACTGAAAACAACCCCTTTGCGAGATGGTGCCTTCCCGTTACCGTATTTGTGTGTGTGTGTGTAGCTTATCAGTGCACACCACCACAACAGCCGTCTGAGACTTTGTATTGTGAAGCACAGGATCTCTTAAGGTGGGTCCATCACCTCCCGTCGTTTCAGCCCGTTTATTTATAGCCACCGACTGGTTTACCTTCGAGCAGACAATTCAGAAGGCAATCTGATAGTTTATGTCGGCAATTATTGGTGTGAGAAGCCAGCTTAAACCCTCGTTACTTTTGTCAACAACGGAGTTTAACTTTGAAAGCTCGTCCATGGGGGGGGGGGGGGATGGTCGAGTCACGTTTCTCCGTTGTGAGTTTGAGCCAGTTGGCACAGGCCACGGTACCCTTTGACCCCACTCGCCACTCGATCCTGTAGTTGGGCCAGGAATAAAGTTTTGCAGCCGTTATTCCGTGTTTCTAGCCTCTGGTTCCTTTTGCCATGAGCGGATCGTTTTTGGCTGTGATTTGTTGTGCACTCTTGTGTCAGCGGGTATCTAACGCGGGTGTGGAAGGGGAACACTGCCCATTGGTGATCATTTTTGTGAGTGGATGTGCTGGTTGAACTGTGTAATGTAAAGTGACTGGATAACAAAAAAGAATTGTGATAATAATTGTCTGAAAAGAGACTAAATGTGTAAGAGCCACCCACAGAATTGAAATTAAAGGAGGTGTGACCCATTACTCTGCTACATTGCAACATCGTTTACATAACAATATTTGTTGTTATACTTCTGTGCAAAAGAGCCTTCGCCTCAGTTTATAATGTAATGCTGGAACATTTTCATTGGATTTCAATTTGTCTAAAGTTAAAAACATTTATGGGATTGTGCTTAATGACACGCCCTATAATGTGGGAAATGTGTAGAATTAGAGCAATGCAATTACTGGTCAGCTTTGTATAATGCGGTAGTCGTGTGTGGACATGCACTTTCCAGATAACAAGAATAAAACAAGCCCCAGTACAACAAACAGGATATTACAAATATCATATCACTGCAGCAAATTATCACACAGCCTTATTACTCTCCTGGGATATTAAGCATCCGGATTAGGCAAGCAGGCAATTGCAGTGTCTCAATATCCAATTAAGTTATGAAATTATCAGACCAATGAGTGGCAAAGCGGCACTTAACACGACTTGAAAACAGGCCATTGAAAGCAATAATGCTTAAACAAAATTACTGATTTATTATTTTAGCCTCAATCAATCCTAATGCAAAGGCAACTAAATTGCATTAACCGCAGAGGTGTTGCTTACGAAGTAAGTGAAACATACATTTCACCCGGATTTTCTTTACATAATTGGACAGCAGATTTTCCCCCACACAGTCATAAAGTGCTATAGAGTACAACACTGAGGCATTGTGACGCGGTGTTTCTGTGGGCCCTGCGTGTCGCAGGCGTAAACGCCTGGGCGTACGAAAAGCGCAATGTTGTCATGTGAAAACTCCACGAGAAGCCCCCACCGCCCCCCATTGGGTTAATAGGTCCGCATTGTTTTTGACGACATGGCCAATAGAAATCAAGAGTCCACAGTGTGTCCACGCTCGAATGAGCCGAGCGATTTCGAGCTTTTGGACGCTCAGCCGTGGTGCCACACGGCCATTGGTGCCCCTGACATTGTCTTTCCAAGACCTCACTCACACCCAACACACCACTTGGAGGGCCAATTCCTTCTGCACATTCTACACGGAACTGCCCCAGTGTGTTGCCGTGTCATGGGTTCCACACATGGCTGGCGTTCCCAATAAGTTAGCGGCCATAAAATTGGAGTCCATCGACCCCCCCCATTATAAACCTGGACCTGTGTAACCAATACGTTGAGCAATATGGAGAGAAGTGGGAGTCACCAACACGTTGCTGAGTGCTTGTATTACTCTTCTACAAAGAACAAAACAAACGTGAGGTTTCATGACAGTTGTGAATTCCGGCGGTCGTACAGCCTCGTGACTCATTAACATGCCACGTGCAGATTCTGTGAAATTGCGGTTGTCAAACCTTCACGAGACAAAATTTCCCCACAAAGATAATACTGAGAATGTGCTGTTGTAGAATTTTGAGAGAAGTAATTACATTTAATTCGAACATTTTCGTAATGTGGGGGGTGGAGTGGCTCCCGGAATATAAAGTGAGCATTAACGGTGTGGCTAAACGTACGATTAAAGCTGAACGTTTAAGATATCCTCGATGCATAATTTACATGTCAGCAGTTAATATTTTCAAAATAGTACCAAATGGCACAACGTGAAACGAAAGTTTATATTTATGAAATGTTTATGCCGTTACCACGGATGGTACGAAGATTTTGAAAGGTTCATTGGTAACTTGGCTGCACGTTTCAAATGTTCTGTTTGTGGGCTTCACATGTAGCTACCGATGGTGCTTTCTCGTGTTTGAATATACGGCCGTGGTCTTAAAAGTTAATATTTAAAGAAAGTTTCTCAACGATGGAACTCCAGTTTTAATAATAAAATTACATTAACTCAAAGATGGTGATGAGACATGTTTTTGTAGGGCTGCCACCTCTGAGGTACAAACAAATTCCCAGGACATTGTGGGTAGAAAAACACATCTCAAGAGGGGAGAACTACATATCAATATAGGGGTTTAAAGCGACGTATTATTATTACTACGCAAATGACAAAAAGAGGACTCTTAATGTCCCAGGGAGAACTTACAGATCCCCAGGAAAACTTCTTCAACAAGAAGACGAGCCACAGAAAACCAGGACAGGTGGCAACCCAAGTTTTTTCAGTCTCCTTTTCGTGGGGACAAATGTCCACAAAATTGTCAACTTTTTATTTTCTCGTTTGAGCCACAGAACCAGTTTTCCGTCTCTCACTGGAAAACTCTCCCCGGTAGGTTTGACATCACCTTTTGGTGATCGAGACTGACATAGGATGCCTCTTTGCATCTCTCAATACTCTGCTTGAACATTGAGATTCCCCTTTAGCCCGCACCTGGATGTCGGTTGGAATGTTCTGGAAGATCTGTGTCTGGCTGGGTCTCATGCCACCACATCCAACTTCAGGTGTCTGGTATAGCTCATATGAAGTGCAAATGCCAATTGTATTCCTGTATTGTGTATGACACGGTGAAGGGGTTTGTGTTGTCATTCATCACTTAGCAGAGACTGTCAAACTCCCACAAGCCATGCAATGTTGCAAGAGTATGTCCGTACATATATCATTAATTAAGAATGGTTATTAGCAGTTTCGAGTGTGTTTAGAACATTGGCAACATATTCCTAAACGCTTAGGGGTTTTTTTCTCACTGAAAACCTTGAGTGCCCGTCAACAGTGCATAACATAAATATTTGAAACACACCTAAGATCCAAATAATCACCTGGCACTGTCTCACATACGATGCAAGCTACCAATGCCATAAAGTGTGTGTTTGCATTGTCTAATTGACCTTGCCTCAACCGCTGTGCAATTATAATTCTTTAATAATTGATGCACTTTATCAAAGAAGCGTGCAATTACAGAGAGAACCAAAAATTGGAAGGCATGGATCAGAGAACGAATGCCAGTAAGCGTGGACACATCACTCGAAGGGATGTTGGCCAATGGTAAAAACTGATGATGTTGTGGCAGCCAATTGAGAGAACATGCCCTTCAGTATGACTACTACTGAGACGGAGCGATCAGATCAGCTTAGCATGCAGAAGCTAGATGGATGGTGTGTGCATCGTGAGTCAGCGACGACTTGGGGAAGCCTTCATCCACCAGTGGATAAATCATATCTGATTGTATGATGGGGTGCGAGCCAACGGACTGATAGGAGTTGAACAATACATCAATGAATTTGATCGATTTTAAAGCAGAAATTTTTTTTAAATATTGGGGGTGAATTGTTTAACCCCCCAATATAAAATTAACTTGTTCGATATGATGAAAATCCTTTCCACCCAGTCTTGAACTCGAGTTTTCAGATTTGCTCGCTCATTACTCTTAAATGGAAGTTAGCCCAAGCCGCTAAGCTACCACATGTGCACGCAAATAATAACGTCATTTATATATCCAGGAAATAATTTTGTTCAATGCAGTCTCAAAACGTGAATGGGATTTTTCTCCCAATTCCTTGTATATGAATGTTATTGCATCCTACAGGAAATCGGAGTGCCCAGAGAAGGTCACACAATCAAGGCGATCACGCTCAAAGGTCTGCACAGATGGGCTCACAGTCCTGTTTTGTGCTGGATTACCATCTCCTGGTCTCCACGCAGTTCTTCTGTGTTGATGTTTATCCAACCTTTGCCTCCAAAGTATTGGATCGTAGTTATGAAACATTTCGTCTTTGCGCCGTTCTTAGACATACAGTGAGGGAAAAAAGTTTTGATCCCTTACTGATTTTGTACGTTTGCCCACTGACAAAGAAATGATCAGTCTATAATTTTAATGGTAGGTTTATTTGAACAGTGAGAGACAGAATAACAACAACAAAATCCAGAAAAACGCATGTCAAAAATGTTATAAATTGATTTTCTATTTAATGAAGAAAATAAGTATTTGATCCCTCTGCAAAACATGACTTAGTACTTGGTGGCAAAACCCTTGTTGGCAATCACAGAGGTCAGACTTTTCTTCTAGTTGACCACCAGGTTTGCACACATCTCAGGAGGGATTTTGTGCCACTCCTCTTTGCAGATCTTTTCCAAGTCATTAAGGTTTCGAGGCTAACGTTTGGCAACTCGAACCTTCAGCTCCCTCCATAGATTTTGTATGGGCTTAAGGTCTGGAGACTGGGTAGGCCACTGCAGGACCTTAATGTTCTTCTTCTTGAGCCACTCCTTTGTTGCCTTGGCCGTGTGTTTTGGGTCATTGTCATGCTGGAATACCCATCCAAGGCCCATTTTCAATGCCCTGGCTGAGGAATGGAGGTTCTCACCCAAGATTTGACGGTACATGGCCCCGTCCATCGTCCCTTTGATGCGGTGAAGTTGTCCTGTCTCCTTAGCAGAAAAACACCCCTAAAGCATAATGTTTCCACCTCCATGTTTGACGGTGGGGATGGTGTTCTTGGGGTCATAGGCAGCATTCCTCCTCCTCCAAACACGGCGAGTTGAGTTGATGCCAAAGAGCTCCATTTTGGTCTCATCTGACCACAACACTTTCACCCAGTTGTCCTCTGAATCATTCAGATGTTCATTGGCAAACTTAAGACGGGCATGTATATGTGCTTTCTTGAGCAGGGGGACCTTGAGGGCGCTGCAGGATTTCAGTCCTTCACGGCGCAGTGTGTTACCGTTTTCTGGGTGACTATGGTCCCAGCTGCCTTGAGATTATTGACCAGATCCTCCCGTGTAGTTCTGGGCTGATTCCTCACCATTCTCATGATCATTGCAACTCCACGAGGTGAGATCTTGCATGGAGCCCCAGGCCGAGGGAGATTGACAGTTCTTTTGTGTTTCTTCCATTTGTGAATAATCGCACCAACTGTTGTCACCTTCTCACCAAGCTGCTTGGCGATGGTCTTGTAGCCCATTCCAGCCTTGTGTAGGTCTACAATCTTGTCCCTGACATCCTTGGAGAGCTCTTTGGTCTTGGCCATGGTGGAGAGTTTGGAATCTGATTGATTGATTGATTGCTTCTGTGAACAGGTGTCTTTTATACAGGTAACAAGCTGAGATTAGGAGCACTCCCTTGAAGAGTGTGCTCCTAATCTCAGCTCGTTACCTGTATAAAAGACACCTGGGAGCCAGAAATCTTTCTGATTGAGAGGGGGTTAAATACTTATTTCCCTCATTAAAATACAAATCAATTTAACATTTTTGACATGCGTTTTTCTGGGTCTCTCACTGTTCAAATAAACCTACCATTAAAATTATAGACTGATAATTTTTTTGTCAGTGGGCTAACATACAAAATCAGCAGGGGATCAAATACTTTTTTCCCTCACTGTAGTCTGCAATAGTTCCACAGTAGGGGGTGATGATGATCCCAGTTTAACACGTAGGCTTTCACAACCAATATACATAGAGTAAATTCATGTAGAAGGGAAATAATAAAATAATAAAAAGAAAACAATTAAATTCTCACGACGTTTTTTTTTTCTTGCTGTGGTTTTCACACCTGATGATGATTGCTTGTGTTGCAATCGAAACGTCGTGAGAATTTTATTGTTTTATTTTTTTTATTTTATTATTTCCCTTCTACGTGATTTACCGAAAGAACCAAAAATATGAATCCCTGCAGTCACGAAAGTTTTAAATCGAAAAATACACATAGAGGCTTTTGAGTTAGATCTTGTAAGATAAGGAGGTTCGCGTCTGGTGTGTCGTTTAAACCCGCCACCACCCGACACAGCCAATTAATAAGGTTTGTAACGTAAACAAAACATTGCAATTAGTTACAAGTTCAGCACACCGGTGTGTTGGAGAGTAAACCCACAACATTTACAATTCGAGTACAACGTGTCGCCGGTAATTACAACCAACCTCATCAGGCAACAGCCAGGGTTCAACAACACATTTATATTTACACAATCGAACCTAAAAACCTCTATTATGAACGTTGATCCCAATTTATTAATTGGAAGGTATTTTTTCTAATTTTAACAACTTCTAGACCGTAATGCTGGCAACATAACGGCCTGCTCTTTTCAAATTACGCGACGGGACACTTCCGTGGTTAATACAAACCTACAGTAATAATCAGTGCGGCCAACCGGATTCGAACCGGCAAACCTCTGCAACGAGCGACGAACGCATTCCTGGCCCGAGGCTACTACATCCAGCTCGATGCGAGTACAACTCCAAGGTCAGAGATGCAGCAGCGATAATCTACGTTGGGCGCCAGTCATAAAGTGAACGCGGAATTTTGTGTGAGCGTGACCACTGTGTCCTGCAGCTACTGTATATCCCAGTCTCTTATTGCTTCACTTAAATCAAATTGAGATCTGCATTGTAATCGATAAAAAAATGTAACAATCTTATATTACTATGAATAGCGTATATCACTTTAACACGTAGGCTTTCGCGACCAATATCTATAATAGCGTTTTTTGGGTTAGATCGGGTAAATATATAAATGTGTTGTTAAAACCCGCCACCACCCGACACAGCCAACTAGTAAGGGTTGTCACGTAAACAGAACGTGCAAATTCGTCACTAGTACAGCACACCGGTGTGTTGGAGAACCAAGCCACAACATTTACAAACTGAGTACGACGTTTCGCCAATAATTACAACTAGCTTCATCAGGCGACAGCCAAATTTGTGGAGAAGTCTTACTGTTTCATTCCTTATATAGAGGTGTAGATGTGTTGGCCATCCTTCTGCGCTCTTGCACAATGATGGGGGGGGGGGGGGGTTACAGAGGCAACGTACATTATGCATGTGCATTATGCGAGCCCTTTGAACTTGTCTTTCCTGTCTATTGTGTTTATGCAAATAGCCCTACCAACGGTAATCCCTATTGAAGCACGCTTCCCTTTGTAGACATGCATTTAAATAACGTATTATTTGATGATTCGCTTGGCCAGTAGTAGCTAGTTGCACAAAACTAGCTACTACTGGCCAAGACTAATTAGAGAATCTATCGAAATTGAAATAAATCAAAATAACTTTAACCGTTCGGATAGCTACCGTCTTAGTGCTGTTTGGAAGCGAATCATCAAATAATACTTGAGTTTAAGCTTTCGTGACTGCAGGAATCCATACTCTTTGGTTCTTTCGGTAAAGTCACATAGGTCGAAACAATAATAGATCACGACGTTTGGATCGCAACACAAGCGACCGTCTTCAGGTGAGAGAGAGAAAGCTTCTGAAACAAGGTTCTTTGTCGGCTTGAGATGGGTGCAGCCTCAGGCTAAGAGGGCGGGGCTAGAGATGGTCTGCCTGAGGCTGTGGAAGCGCCTATTGTATTGTTAGAGATTAGCATATCAATTCACGAGCTTAGTATGCCACCACATCGGTGACTTGTCTCGTATGAGAGTGCAATCCACATATGGGGAAGACACCAGAGTACCCAGAGAACCCCCACATGTATGGAAGGGTGACACTCAACACTGCCTTCTGGTTACCTCAGCCTCATGCCTATACAACACCTGGCAAGCCCTGTTGTTCACATATCCAAGTACTAACCAGGCGCGAACCTCCTTATCTTACAAGATCAGGCACATTGGGGTGATTCAGTCATAGGCAGTAACATCACTATAGCACGCGTGCCAGCCTTGGTTATGCACTTTGATGCACGTGAAGTCGTGAAGGCTTGTCGGCAGGTCATGGGGCAGGCCCTCGTGTTCTGGTTTAATTGACGAGGTTGGCTGCCCTGTCCACTCGATACTCGTCGAGTGTCGCATCTACACAGGAGGGCACCTGTGAGTTCTGTTACCAGTGTTACATATTTCGCATAGAGACATGGCCGTAACTCGCTGATAGAAATTATAATTGAATGGCTGGAAATCCGACATTTGGCACTCTTTTCGTCACGTCTATGCTCATGACAAAAATATGAATATTTAAAAAAACTAAAATTTGAGGCCCCCAGTATGATTTTATTTTTGTTTTATTGTTTTGTGAAGTACGACGTTAAAGTCAAGTTGAACATACATAAGGCACAATATATTGGCTTCTCAGTATCTTTTGAAGAGAGGAAGTGTTAACGCTCTAGAATTCTATAGGCTGATTTCCTTAAAAATTTGTAAACTGTTAATGAAAGGTTAAAGTTCAGCAAATTAAATTATTGCTCTTGATTATTATTATCATTACTGCAGAACCAGTGCAAATTGTATTACCAGGGGCCTAACGCATCACCCTACCACCATGGATTCTATAAATTGTCACGATTCAAGACTTATTCAATTATCAATTCGATTTTGTAACTCATTAAGGATGTGCATCTATAGGGTGCTTCTTTAAATGCCTCAGCACCGCAAAGTGCCTTACATCAAAACTAATCTCTACCATTCCATTGCCCTGCAGCAATCTAGCCAAGGGGACGCCATTGGCACAACATCGGCCTACAAATAACCATTGGTTTGCCAGTAAAGTGATTACTGTCGTCTCTCATTTGTCCATTGTTGACCGGTGCGTTGGGGTGTGTTAGAGTCAGCAGATTGGTATTATTACTGCTCACAGGTGAAATTGGAGAAACTCTGATTTTGTCGAAACTCAAACTTCCTCGAAAGAGGGCCCACAAGCACAGACAACCCAAACAGCCACCTATGAACAACGACGCAGAGTCCAGTCACAACTTGTTTTTTTTTACATTCTCAACCTCACCTCCTGAAATGGTTCAATGCAAACGAAACCAAAGGACGAGTTATACAAGGTCTCCGTTTTATTTGTCCTATCCAGATAACCAAACTCCATTGCAAGGATCAAGTCAAAGAGAAAACAAGTAACTAGTGTTTGCAAAAAACAACTCAAGAGAATGTGCAATTATTTACAGGGGTTACAGGGAATTGTAATAATGCAAGTCACATAAACAATATCAGTGTAAACGGTAATAGACTGCACACGGTTAGGTTATAACAAGATTAACACAGTCCTAAGAGTGGCACACCCACAATGGGTATCATGTGGGTTTTTTTACGTTAAACGACGCCTTTAAAAAGCCTTGCATTTCTTAACCTCTATGTTTTTACAAATGCACAAGCTCCCCCGTGTAGGCTCATAGTCCTATTTTCAAAGAGGGCATGTGCCCTCTGCTGGCACACTTGAACTATTCCTTTATTTTCGGGGTTTTTTTGCCGTGTCTTATGTACTATCCTGTCTCATATGGCCATGACTGCCACCAACAATGCAATGACCATGGGAAAAATTAAGTGCATGTGTGAGCAACATTTAAAATTCCTTCTCAAGGACGGCTTGCGTAATGTCTCGACCTCACGATGTAACGACGTGGCGTGTACATTCCCTTGTCATTTGCCTCCAAAATGTCTCGCATTTCCAAAAGCTGATACCGAACTAAATTTGGCAAAGTTTATTTTTGTGATGCCCCTCAAACGGGGAACTATATTGCTCGTGCGTTAAATTAAACATCCATCCCACCTAATGTATTACATATCTTCTCGTGACGATCCCCATTGGGCCAGCACCATCACCACCACCACTGTCGGGTCGCATCGGACACTATAGGTCGTGATGACTCACAGACTGCTGGTTTTCAATGAAAGCATATGCTGTACCTGACTAGTTTTTATAAAATCTTGGATTCGGCACTTTTCAAACATTTCCAACGAGTCGTCCGTTACATAAAGTAAATGTAAACCTCTCTATCAATCCACTGCTGGATGAAAGCTTCTCCATGCTCTGTCGATCAAAGGGATTATGATTATTCAACCATTAGTCGCACATCCGATTAGCACAGTTGGCTACGTATGGTGTAAAAGAAGTTAAACATACATTTTCATACTTGAACATCCTGGTCAGTGCAGGTTGGTGAAGGGGGACCCAGGACTGGTTCAGATATCACTTGCCACTAATTATTAAATTATTTTAAATTCTGGAAATCCACTCTGAATTGAAGCACCAATTCAGGAGAGTACTGATACGTGGGTTTTTCATTATAGGATGTTTCAGACAATGTATGAGTATACATGTAGAAGGAAACCAGAGGCACTTGGAAAAACCCCACACATGCGAGGGAGCAACACTTTATCCCCCTACAAATGGAAAAAGATGCAGATTAGTCCACTTGCTGTACTGCCTTCTGGCGAGCCAGGGTATATGGCACCTCGACCCCCCACGGGAAGGGTGTTTCGCAACATGTGTGTGATCCACATACCCATGCCTCCGCAGTGCTGGGTTACAGACAGACATTGAAGTTGTGTTGTTGAGAGACAATAGTTTACACAATTAAAGAATTCTACGTCATAATGACAAAAAATGTACATAAATGAGCAGCAAAGCCAGTTATAAATTGTATTTCAATTCAGCTATGAGGGGTGGATAACAATGACAAAACGATAGTGTACCGTACACGTTTGAGTACTCGTGGTACAGTGGCTTGTGCACTGCGCAATGAACCCAGTGGCTGAAGTTAAATTCGTGGTTATGGCTATAACATGAGTATGTATGTACTGTATGTTGAACTTCTTTCCCACCGTACGTAGCCAACCGTGCTAATCGGATGTGTGGCGCAAGGACAACAAACTAAACACAAAAAGCAGTTCTAAAGAAATGAGTGATGATATCTGAACAAGTTATGTCCCCCACCCCTTCACTCGCCTGCGCTGAACAGCGTGAAGTATGCTCAAATAATCCACATTTGACTGTCACGACATTAGCAGGCTTTTAGCAGTGGCTTGACAAAATGCTGTAAATTGTTTAATTTATTGTGATCGTCAACTCACGCAAGTGTTCAGTGAAACCGATGTTACGTACATGTCATAAAAATGTGAAATATAGTGTTAGCAGCTTATTATATTATAAATACAATTGCAAAGTGTTCCGATGGCCTTTTTATTTTCGCAAAGTTCGCACTGTGCTCTACACATTGCATCAATCATTGCAGATTTGTAGTTTTTCGAGTTTGGGCAGCTCGGTCGATTCCAATGTAGGATGATTTTTTTTGTGCAATATGAGCTACGGACAGTTTTTGTGTTAACGCTGTTTGGGCTTTCATCACCAAATACACTTCAACTGGTCAACTCGCTATAATCCCAGTTCCATGTCACGGGAGCACGTGGCATACACTCCGTACATTGCTGCATAGTTTACAATCCATGTGAAATATAAAATCTGCAGCAGCAGGCCCAGCGGGGACTTCCAGGGACTGTAGCTTAGCTGCCCATTGCTTGTGTTCTACATGCGGCTCATGGTGGGACAATCTTTGGTCACCTTGCTTCATTTGAGACCTGCAGAGCTGACTCAAGTTTCCTACGTGGTGAGATGCCACTACCCAAGCAGACTACGGCGATGTATACATAGGCCTATGTGATGAACTCATCCATTACTGCAGCCGATTTCGTGAAATCTCAGAAGCTCTGCGAGGTTGATCCAGGACACCGCTGGGTTGGCCGAACACTGAATTCGTCAAACATAAATCACCCACGACACTCATTTCTTCGAACAAAAATAGTTTTCCGAGCTCGAGCTGTGGCAAAGTCACGAATGAGGCGATCGTAATTCACCGACACTAAATTCCCGACGGCTGCGCTACCGTCGCTCAGCTGTTCAGCATGGCATGGAGAGCCGACAGAACTACGAGGGCCAAACGCCTTGTTTAGCCTCTGCGTTAACCCGGGCGCCCTTGCGTGCGTGCAAGTGCTACACGGGAGCAAGGGGTGGATGAGAATGATAAATGTCACGGTAATTCGAATTGTAAATGTTGTTGGGTTTACTCTCCAAGACACAACCGGTGTGCTGAAGTAGTAACCAATTGGCACGGTTTATTTCCGTGACAAACCTTACCAAATTGGCTGCGTCGGGGTGGTGGCGGGTTTCACGACGCATTTATATTTACGCGATCTACCCCCTTCCCCCCCAGAAAACGTTATGGATAATTGTTTAAAAAATGTGAAGAAAAAATGTTTTTAATTACGACAGAAATAACGAGAGGAGTTATGCTCAAAGATCAGTGCGTGATGGCTTATCGAACTGAAGAGGTGCCTTGTGATTGTCTAAATGTTGCTTATCGAACTGGCTTATGATTGACTAAATGTGGAGACGGTGGCTGCTGTTGCATTATCCAGGTGGAAGTCTGTGTGCTTTGGGTTGACGGTCACCATTACGAGTACTGGAGGGGTTGCACAACCAGCATTGGAGGAAACCTTACAGCCAATAGAAGAACGACCACAGAAACTTCGTGGGCCGTGCACGTGCAGATTTGACCAATCGGTAGAGCTCCCCCCACCCACGTGTGGTAGCTCCTCCAATCAGAGTGGCTCCTCACCCATTGGGAGCTGTGGGGTGCGGGGCCTCGGCGAGCCACGAGGTGGGAACCACGAGGCTGAGAATCCATTGGCGTCACATTTATGGGAGCCTATCTGTGGGAATCCTATCGCGTGTCCGTGTCTCCCGGTTTTTTGTTGTTAAGTAACACGGAAGCAGTCCGTAGTACATACAGGCCAGTGAGAGGGAGAAGCTTTAGGTGCGTGTTGAGAAAGCGCCCCATGAGTGTGAACAGAGCACCGCGTGAGCTAACAGCCCCGTGCACGCGCGAGTGTAACGTTGACACACCTCTACTGGACCGCTGATGCGGACTTAATGTGTAAACTCTCTACACAATTCGAATACGATCGTTTTTTTGCAGCTAATGTATAGAATAGAAATCGTAGCCAGTTATTTATCAGCAAAGTCAGCGTTTGAGTTTTAATATTAGAATATTCGATAGTTTATGTTTGATAAACACCTTCGTAAAATCAATAAGAGGCGCATTAAGGTTTAGGAATTTGAGTGAATTAACTGGAGGAGTTCTTTGGAATAACAAGTAACGCTACATCGACCTTCTTCTGGATTACATCTGCACTCTACAACAGTACGTGGTGGACAGCAGCAGAGCCCCGCACGGCTGTCACGGTAAGTCCTCGCTTAACGCGTGTTCACACCACGTTTTTGCTATAATACGGTTCTTGCATTTGGGAACACTTTACACAAGCTTCCGTCTTCAGGTGGCACCATCACAGCAAAATTACTGTATCTTGATTAAATTTTTGCTTCCAATATGGATCGCGAATTATTATAACGCGGAACGGCACGCCGTATAACGCGCCCGCTATAACGCGGTTTCTGAGCGGTCGAAGGCGAACTACTTTCTTGCGCTGCGTGCCTGAGCGTGGTGATACATTGACGCGGCGACGTGCCCTCGGTTATTTGTCTCGCCATCTCGCCGTCTGCTCGGCACGTCGTGATCTCAATAAAACGTTCTAGTTATTACTCATGGGGGAAATGTTTTTTGTTGAGCGCGTCTTTCGCTTGACGCGGCACTTTTTAAGGAACGTATCTACCGTAATTGTCGACATCTATTTTGGCGGCAAAATAAAATATTATAAACAAAAATAAACACGCTTTAATTAAATGTACAGTCCGAGCTGCCCCTGCCCCCATCGCCCCTCCCCTCCTTCCACACCCCCCCCCGCCCCTCTGCGTGGCTCCCCGAGGCTTGCCGTGGCGTCAGGGACCACGTGGTGATTGACAGGCAACGTGAGTTGAGCGTGGACAATTAGAGCCGTAAAAAAGATTGTTTACAAATATATATTTTAAATTTGTAATGCTATAATATAGTCTTGTCATCAGTATGACATACCTATACCAAGTTTGCAGTCGATAGCACATTGGGAAGTGGGTAAAAATTGAGTTACAATATTTTTTAGAGGATACGACAACAGATGGAGTGAGTTAAATATAAAAACGTGTAAATAATAAAGAAACTCTCAAGTTGGGAGACGCAGAAACTCGCAAGTTGGGAGATGGCCTCATGGCGATTGTGCGTGGCCTCGAATGTGCGGTGGCGATGGGGAGACGAAGGCGGCCGGGCATGGCTGCTGGCCACCCCCACAGGTGCTGGACCCAGCGCTCGCCCCAACAGGCTAAGGTCACACGGTGTGTGCGCTAAGATGCTGTGACATGGTGGTGAGTGGGTAGATGAAGGGAGGAGCTCCCGTGGTGTGTAAATAGTCGGCACACGCGGATTTGCAATCCAAAGTCGCCGGTTCGGTTCCATCTCCCTGGGGAAAGGGGTTTGAAACAATGGGGCAGGATTTCTCAAATCGCCCTCGGTCCGTCCAGGAGTATGAGTATGACAGCAGCAGTGTACGATCGACAGGTCGTGTGTGGTCACCTGGTGGAGTAGGGTGTGGATAATGTGGAGGATGTGTAAGATTAGACCAAATGTCCATTATAGCAGGGGTCGGAAAACCAAAAGAACAAGAAAAAGGACTTTTTTTATTTGGTAAAAAAAAAACACGAGACGGTGGTCCTTAATGAAGGTCACGAAGCAGTCCAGAGCCACATGTTGCCGACTCTTTGCCATGGTGAACTGGACTCCCATGGTGAACTGGACTCCCATGGTGAACTCGACTTTCATGGTAAACTGGACTCCCATGGGGAACTGGACTCCCATGGTGAACCGGACTCCCATGGTGAACTGGACTCCCATGGGGAACTGGACTCCCATGGTGAACTGGACTCCCATGGTAAAACTGGACTCCCATGGTAAAACTGGACTCCCATGGTAAAACTGGACTCCCATGGTGAACGGGACTCTCATGGTGAACCGGACTCCCATGGGGAACTGGACTCCCATGGTGAACTGGACTCCCAAGGTGAAGCGGACTCCCATGGTAAAACTGGACTCCTATGGTGAACGGGACTCCCATGGTGAACGGGACTCCCATGGTGAACTCGACTTTCATGGTAAACTGGACTCCCATGGTGAAATGGACTCCCATGGTGAACCGGACTCCCATGGTGAACCGGACTCCCATGGTGAACCGGACTCCCATGGTAAAACTGGACTCCCATGGTAAAACTGGACTCCCATGGTGAACGGGACTCCCATGGTGAACGGGACTCCCATGGTGAACGGGACTCCCAAGAAGAGAAACGTTTTCCCCGAATTTCGAGAGCCGCACTGCAATCCGTAAGCAGCAGCGTGCGGCTTCGGATCCACAGGTTTGCGGACCCCCTCTCTCGAGATGCCCTCCTGGAGACCCCGCCGGCACTGGCGTTTGAAATCGGTTTCGGGACGGGCACCTTCCCACCCTTTATATTCAGTGTGAGATCGGCGAGTGATGCGTGAAACTTGCTGCAGATTGGGTAAGGAGGAGCATGCCGTGTTGGTTCATGGTTGTGGGAGGCGAGGTCAACTACAGCGTGTTAGCATGTTGTGAATGTATCCAGAAACGGGCGGTTTCTGAGCAAGGGATGAAAGGTTTGTTGCAACCTTCAATTGTGGTTGTGGTGTCCATTTTAATGAAGCGGTGGTGTAGCGGTTAGCGCGCTGCGCTACGAACCTGGCCACCTGAATTCGATTCCCGCTCACGGCCAACACCAGTGACGATTATCTAAACCGGTCCTGGACCTGCCTAGGTCGAATCAACCTCAAATGAGTACCTGGTGCTGTGTGTAAACATCGCCACTGGGGAGACAAAGGCGGCCGGGCGTGATGCTGGCCACCCACCCCTTCGTGTGCCGTGCCGGTCTTCGTAGGTGCTCGCCAACAGCACTTGCCCCGACAGTCTGTTCAGGGTATGCGGGAGATATTTTTTTAAATTATCAATTGTCATTCATTGTGAAACTCGTGAGAATAAGGGTAACAGCGTGAAACCTAACAACATGCGTGACGATTTCAGAGGCATCGCGACTTTCATGCATTGCCATGGAACAATCCCAGAGGATGATAAATTACACGATTCCCAGAAGATGTCTCGTACATAGCCACCAGATGGCACTGCACGTCACGTTCGGGAGCTGAATACGAGCCACGAGAGGGCTTCGGAAGAGAGTTAGTGTCCTGTTGCTATTCCTCCTCCGTTGAACGATCACAGACTTTAGTGGTTTACTAAATGCTCAGTTTTGGCTGCATGGCATGAATCGTACATGCCTCCATCTCCATGGGTCTATGTCTGTGTATCGCTATGGTTCTATGAGTGCGTAATTCTAAGTCGTTTATGAGGACGTATCCATGACTATGGCTGCGTGTCTCTATGTAGCTACATCTGTCTCCATGTATTTGATTTGGTTTACTCAACGATCCACAGTTTGTGTTGCATGGCCACAATCGTACAGTGGATTGTGTTTAACGTAGTTTGATCTCCAAGGGTATCTATGTCTGTGTATGGCGTTGGATTTCTTATGAGTTGGTATCTCTGATTATATTTCTGCCTGTCTTTGAGAAGCCATTTTTGTCTCCCATGTATTTGATTGGGTTTGCTTATGGCCTATAGTCTGGGTTGTATGGCCACAATCACAACTACAGTACCGGACTGTGGCTTGTTTTTTTATTTTCCGTGATTGAAGGTGAGATGTGCATCAGCCTATTGATGTGATGCGGTCGATGGTTGCACCAATGTCTTCGAGGAGGAATATCACAAGTCATAAGGTGCGATGTTTGGGTCTGGAAGAGGGGGTCGCCAATCTTTCAAGGAAGAAGAAGAGACATTTTAGTTTTTTGTCTTCGACAACAATAGTTCGAGAGCTGCAATCACACGGAAAGCTACTTAAACACTAACACAGCAACAGATTTCCAGCAGATGACAACATACATTCTGACTTAAATAAACAAAGTAGGCCGTGGAATAAATTGCATATATTTAGTTTAATTTCCCCTTCGTTATTCTTTAATAATACATTTTGTTATCACCAAGACATTCCATAGTTACTCATTCCCTGCCATATTTGATCACATATTTACGTTTAATTATATTTTAAGATTTATTTATTCTTAAACGGCTGCCCACACAGGGGCAGCCAAAGAGCAGCAAACGGCTCCGGAGCCACAGGTTGCCTACCCCTGGTCTAGAATAAATAATGAGTTTATTCTGAATGTCCGCGTTGTTCCACTCTTTTTGCACAGCAGCAGCAGGGTTCTTCCGGATCTGGGTGAGATTATAGGGATGGTGACAGCAGCACGAGCCCAGTTCTGGCCGTGAGATAACTCTTAATAAGGGACTCAAACTGTACAAATCTGAGGTGAAACCTAGTGCAGGATCCTTGAGACTCTGAATTTTTTATTTTATTTATAATTTATCAGATAAAATACGAATTAAAAAATGTCATGTATGCCCCAGTTTTAAAAGCCTGACATTTTGGTATCATCCCCCTCCACCAACCATTGAGATGTTTCTTGATTCACCTCTGGTGAAACTCTTGATTTTATTTTAAAATGCAGTAATTCAGGCATACCCCAACAGCACAAAAGCACAAAGAGACCAGAATATTAATAATGTACGTCCCTTTTCTAGTCTACTGCTGAATGAAGGGTTCCCACACATTTTTCGATATGCAATTTTTTCACTTTATTTTCAGTTTTTCAAGAACATAACCCAAACGTATATTGTGGTGTGCCCGTATAGCCATTTTCATCCACTACTGGATCAGGGCCCTCCTCACTGGCATTTCAAACAACAAAAAATATGGAACGAGCATGCGTACTTGTGGTCCTATTGTCTTTAGTCATCATCAAAATACATTTTGAGCAAATGTGTAGTGCTCCTGTCAGTTGGTCACGTTTGCTCAAAGGTTATTCCGATGGTGACCTTAAGAGAAATATAAATGCTCCCTCTTCAGAAAATGCTGATAGGTTTTCGATAATGCACAAAGGCCGTGTGCTTTTTACACACGTTTGCGTGTTGTTCGAAACGTATGGCTTTACAGCCTGCACTTTTCTGCTCTGATGATGGGAGTTTTCTCATCATTTACAGGTTTGGTTACTGTTGGTATTCGCCAAACTGATGGGCCTCATAGTATGGAAGTGGAGGCACTCGTGTAACGGTTTGATTTTTTTAGCAGTGAGCTTTGGTGATGATACTGTTCTGATGAGATCCAATGGGTGCAAAAAACCTGTTCACAGTTGTCTTAACACTGCATCACTGCTCTCAATCACATTTGCTCAATATCTATTTTGATTGTGACGTGAGACAACAGGACCACAATGCACTTCTGTAGTGTCTTAAAAAATTACTCACACCAACACGTCATAACAAGTCCCCTGCTTACACTTTATTCACCTATTTTTGCACTAGTTGTAGCACTCCTATAACTATCTATTTGGTCACTTATGTTTAACTTCTTCCCACTCTTATCTAGCTTTCACCTCACTTAGCCTGCACTCAGCAGTTCTGCTTTCAGTGTCTTCGCACACAGCGTCTTCGCACACAGCGTCTCCGCACACAGCGTCCCCGCACACAGCGTCCCCGCACACAGCGTCTCCGCACACAGCGACTGCGCACACAGCGTCTCCGCACACAGCGTCCCCGCACACAGCGTCTTCGCACACAGCGTCTCCGCACACAGCAACTCCGCACACAGCGTCTTAGCACACAGCGTCTCCGCACACAGCGACTCCGCACACAGCGTCTTCGCACACAACGTCCCCACACACAGCGTCTTCGCACACAGCGTCTCTGCACACAGCGACTCCGCACACAGCGACTCCGCACACAGCGACTCCGCACACAGCGTCTCCGCACACAGCGTCTCCGCACACAGCGTCTCCGCACACAGCGACTCCGCACACAGCGACTCCGCACACAGCGTCTTCGCACACAACGTCTCCGCACACAGCGTCTCCGCACACAGCGTCTCCGCACACAGCAGTGTCCGCACACAGTGTAGTCGCACACAGCGACTCCGCACACAGCGATCTCCGCACACAGCGACTCCGCACACAGCGACTCCGCACACAGCGACTCCGCACACAGCGTCTCCGCACACAGCGTCTCCGCACACAGCGTGTCCGCACACAGTGTAGTCGCACACAGCAACTCTACATCTCCACAGCTGCCCTCACCTACGCTCCCTCAGACCCGCGCACCCATCTGTCCTGGGCGGGGGGATCAGCCAACACCCGCCCGGCGAAGGCGTGAGGGTTGAGGTCCTGTTGATGGCTGGAGCTGCAGCGGCGAGATGTGTTCACTCTTCGTCCCCGGCAACAACTTCCCTCCACTCACGCACACACCCTTATATCCCTCTGCTAATTATCCGAGACCTCTCGTGCGTCTCTTTAAGCTCTCACCAGGCCGGCGCCTGTTGGCCCATCAATCATCCCTCATCTCCAGTTTCCCTGGCTACACCTCCGGTCTCAACGTGCACAACCGGTCGACCCCGTTTGCATCTGCTTCGCCCCTTAACAAATGGCGGTTTGTCCGTGCAAACCTCATGTTGCACACGCGCACCTGTTTGCCCTCAGTTGCCCTCGGTTAACTGTGCGCACCGCGTATTTCACTCCTCTACACTTATTTAGGAGATACTCATGTATTCCTATACAAAGGCTGAGCTTTTTACATACGCGTTTTGCGTGTTGTTTGAAATGTGTTTCCAGCCAGCACTTGATTCTGTTTATAATCAGGTTTTTATTATAATTTACAAATTTTACTGGTCATGGGGGTTGGTTGATCATAGTTCGTCATGCTGGTCAGTGAGGGATGCTGAACAAAGTGGTTTAGACCTGACTCATTGTAATGTTGGTTGAACTTATGTCGTCAGGTTCATAGCGACAGGCAGTCATCGTCATAGTTTATCCCTCGAAATCGAAGATGATTGTCTTCCATACAAAAAGTTGGATTATCTGTGGATCCAAAGATGGCTCAAGAGACCGATCTTGGATTGACAGATTCTGCCGCAGCTCTGGCACGTGTCCAGAACGAGTAGTGTGGGTGGACCTGGGTTACTAAGTCGGCCTGCAGAATGCAAGGGGAAGGCAGCACAGTAATGTTGTCCATGTCAAATGCACAGTAATGCCTCTCGAAGCTTGGAATCATGGCATAGTGTGGTACAAAAATGTTGGCCGAACATGTTAAAAAAAGTACAGAAACAAAAAAACTGGAATATGTCTTCGTGCTAAGTATACCAACTGTGCTAATTATGTTTCACATTCCACAGACAATCTTCATGCACCAATCTTAGCACGTGGTCTGCTGGTTATGTATGATCTTAATCCCTCTTTTTTTTGGGATACTGTTATAAAATCCATCTAATTAAAAGTGTACCTCTAAAAACATGTATATATGTGTTTAATTTAATTCATGAAAGTTATCTGATCGTTAACAAGTTTTGAGGCATGACTATTCCCTCCATTTGGCTCTGTCTACCCCTGCTCCCTTCACCTGCCCGGACCGGAGACCCCCCTGCCCCCCCCCACCGGGCCTTTGGACGATTCGGTCATCTGCCTTGTGCTCTGCTGCTCAGGGCTGTTGTGTTTTACATCTATAGTACGGTACTGTATATTGCATCTACAATTGATTGATTGTTGAAGCACGTAGGACAAACATCTTCCTTATACGTTTGGTGAACCTTTCAGCCTTCCGCTTCTTTTGCATGGTGATACAGACTCTGATTAATCTGTACACTAGTCATGTTGACAGTTTTGTTGAATTGTAAATAATATATTGAAGTAAGGAAATTCTAACTTCTGCTTCATGTCCATACCGTGCAGGTAATCACGTTCCCACTTGCGTTTGAGCATCCTTTATAATAAATAAATCCTAGGCTTCCTTGCATGAGGATTTTCTTCCTGCCAGGTGATTGGCTGGTGCAGTGACGACAAAACCACCCGAGCCACCGCTGCCACGCCCCGCAGAGATGCCATAACAATAATAGCCATTTTCGAATTCGGTATTAAAAAAAAGATTTCAAGAACCGCAATGCATGTGAATATGAGCCGGTCGTTAATAAATAACGTGAAGCAGTCCTTAAAGAGCCACACGTGGTTCTGGAGCCGCAAGTTGCCGATCCCTGTACTAGGACATCAGCATTTCTTTTGAAATGTTTTCTCTGAATTCAATAAAGTCATTGCCATCGGATTTTTGACACGTTTTACGAGCACTTTCTATTCCCCGGCCTCTGGTTATAAATAAGGGAAATTGTATTATGTCTGTGTATCCATCTACGTCTCGTACAACACATTTATGAGCTATCAGCGATTCATGGCCCTGACTGCAGCAGCCTTTATTTGCCTGCAATGTCGTGCTGTGGTTAGACTACCTTTGCGGTAAACCAGTTTAATAGTATCCAAGAATGTCTCTCCACCACATTATCCACTAAGCTAGTGAGGAATGGACATAAGCAGCTGGGTGACTTTTACAAGTGTAGATCATTGCGTGCAGATGCGTGTGTGGTAGTGTATGCCTGGTGAAGGACCCTACTGGGCAGTTGGAGGCAGTCGCCCTCCAACAGCAATGGAGGGCAGAGGAACGACGCTCGCAACAACGAGCGGAGCGCCAGACGGCTAGAGTGCAGCAAGTAGGCATTGTAAAGGGCGTGGTGCATCTGGCAGTCATCTCAGTGAAACCATTGCACCTCGGTCTGTCCTGTGACGACCTGTCAGCGAGCCTTCGACACTTCACGTGGCCTCAAAGTGCACCTGGCCTGGCACAAGCGCCGCAATGATGTCATCGCTACTTAATGGCGAATGGAGGCTGTTGGCTGTCGTTGGTGGCCTGTAACCTGGTGACTTTGTAACAGGTAGACTCCAAGTACGAGACACATGCACATCAACGGGGCACCTGTAGGGGGCAGCATATCAAGCAGGTTGCTGATTTGTCCCTGAGTTTGGTATCCACTCATATGTGTTTCTTCTGTCACTGCAATTCCATTCCAAGCATGACATGGAAAAGTAAATTTTTGACACGTTAAAAATACTGCACTAGTTGTGTACTGATTTCTACAGGCATCTCAGTCTCCTTTCTCATTAGTGGAGATTATTCCCAATTCACCAACCACATCTCCACAAAGTGCTGGATTACAAGCATGTACCCCGTCGTATCTTACAGACTTTTGTGACAAAATCGTACGTTTCTGAAAGACTAGACACGACTTGGTTTGTAGCATCACATCAATGAAAATTCCACACCACACACATTGCTTTGTTGTTAACGTGTATTGCTTGTTTATTTACATTATACAATCCACGTCATTTCAACATAGGTATGGAAAGTTCAAAAATATAATAGAGTGCATGTTTTTGTTTATATATAGCATGATTATGCAATCGTCTGTGACTTTAGCAGTGAAAATATTCAGAGCTTCCTCTTGGCCAGTTTCCACCAACTGAAGTATGTACGTTGCATTTTCTTTAAAATGTTATATATTTTTTTTAATTTATGACATGTGAATATGGAATTTATACCACAGGCACAAGGAAACACAATTTTACATGCAGTCTTAAGAGATAAGTTTTGTGGGCATGTGATGTCTTTTCATCACTGCATAAAATATCTCGACTTGGGTGAACAAATTCAGTTCCCCTCCCAGCCTGGTGATTCGATCATCGCAGCTTGCACTCGTGATTTTAAATACAGAGATACCCTGACTTTCGTCCACTTGACTTTCGTCGCTTCGCTCTTTCGGCCGTTTTCAATTATAACCACATTTCAAATTTCGTCCACGCGCTTTCCTCTTTCGTCCGATTTCATCCCAAATCTTCCACGACATTCGTGCCACGCGCCATCTTTTTCATTCAGTCTTTGAATAGAAGTCGTTCAGTGAGCATCTCTTATATTTGTGTTTATTCACATGATTAATACTGTACTTATTTCTGTGATTATACTATGAACAATTCATAGCTATTTTTGTGATAACAGTATAATACTAGTGTTCATAGTTATTTTCGTGATTATAAAACACGTGTACAGTATTCATGCTGTGCTTATTTTTGTGATTACTGTAAAATACTTTATTTTGTGCTTTAATATATTCATAATGGGTCCTAAGTGTGGTGATAGTAAAGCTAAAATAACTCATAAGGTTCTCAATTTGCAAGAAAAGCTTGGCATAATCAAACTTAACGAGCAAGGCTAAATAAAGCCTCTGCTTTGACATTCCTCCATTGTTGACATTCGTCCATGCTCTGGTCCCTAACCAGACGAAAGTTCAAGGTATCGCTGTAGATTTATTTTGTTACAGAGCAGTGATCGGTAGCGCCTCCAGTGGCTGGAATGGAGACGTTAACACATTGTATATATTCTTACTTGATGCACGTTTCATGAGCTGAAGAATTGATGTCAATTGATGGTTCGTTCACCCTTGCTATTTACTGCATAAGCTATCCACTGTATTCGCTTATGCATCAACTCTCAGCTGATAATCTCTGCGGCTTCCTGGAGGGTTATTTCCTCTGGCACAGATTTGCTGACTGGCTGTGTGGCGAGGAAGGCAATAGGTTGTACAGTTATCTCCAAATCGGGTGTAAACAAACGACACCCTACAACTTTACAACCTACTACCTCACCTCACCAACACAACAGTGACCACCGATGGCAACAGTGGCATTCATTACCCTGGTGTAGCCAGCAGACGGGGAGGCATGTGCCACCCAAGTCGACACAGGTAGATCGCAGAGGTCAAAATTCCATCCTTCTGCCCCTTTCATTTCTCAAGCATGGCGTTGGCAAAAAGGAGCATCAACGTTAAAACATTTGCGGTGGCATTTTGCCAATCACATCTGGTTTACACCTCCGATTAGTACGGTTGACTACGGATGGTGCGAAAGAAGTTCAACATTACATTATGATTTGTAGGTGCACGTGAAACAGGTAAAGATGAGTCAGGCAGTTGCTTGTTCACACAAATTGCTGGTAGAAGGGTGTCCACTAGAGGAACTTTTTGAGAGGCCCTCGATAATTATTACGTGCCCACTTTACCCCACCACACATGACCAACCTAACGAGATACTAACTATGGTATACACATGTATGGATGTTGAACTACTTTCACACTGTACGTAGCCAACTGTACTAATTGGAGGTGGAGAGAGGTGGGGCGGATTTAAAACATCTTGCCCAGGTCCAGCGTGCTAACTGTTACATCATGGCAACATCCAATTACAATTAACCATCACATTAATTTAGCTATTTGACATTTGTTTAAGCTATTGGTGCTACTGCCACCAGTTATAGAGTGCAGCACTATCACGAACAGGAGAGTCATGCATTTCTCATGCAACAGATCCACAATAAGAGAAGATGATGGGTTTTCTCTACTGTCTATTCATGTGTTCTTGAACAAGGTGAGAGAGCCCAATTGAGATCCTTTCATTGTCTATTGCAAAAGACAGAAAACATTAACTGAGCAATGTGGGATATTCTGCAGTTCATCATGGGTTGTAGACTGATAGCAGAGAACACATATATTAAAAATATATATATTTCACAAAGTCTTTGACATCACTTATCGCGTGGATGTACACTCCAGGTAATTTCATGCAAGAATTACCATGCAGCTTGGGAAATTGGAACATCGAGTTCATGCAAATCCATTAAGTGGCGAGCGAGCTGACCACAGTTAATTGGCCCCAATGAATCGACTATAAATTATCATAAATACATGAGCAATGAACAACAGGTGCCCTGCTTGGGGAAACTCTCAATCGATGCAATGATTTATTAATGATGACAGTGGGGCCAGTGTTGTCAGTTTGCACTCGTGACCCTTTTTGTAATGGCCTTTGATAAACATTTCAAGTTATGTATTTATGCAGTTTTTACAAGTCTCAGCATTGTTGGGGACAACATTCATTTTTTTATGTATTTGTTTAACGTGATGTCTATATGCTCCCTGCTGCATAAACCATTGTGGGCTATGCAGTACTATTATTCGTATTGTTTATCTATATTATTACAATTGTTTTCCCAGGAGAGCTTCACTCGGTCACAAGACTCTTTTTCAGGAGGGTCCTGCCAAGTTTTCACAGTAGTGTGGCGGTATTGCTGATATGTGTAATCCCAATTGAGTAATAGGGTATGGGATGTTTAACCATTTTCTGTTTTTTTTTATTTTCAGAAAACCAGGATTCGGAGCAAACCCATGCAGAACAGGGGCAGAACATGAAAACTCCACGGAGAAAAGCGTCACCATGGGAACCTTTAGATTGGTTTAACCTCTTAAGTCTTGTTCCAGTCAATATGCAGCGATTATAGACTTCCTGTTCGTTTTCCAAATGTACCTCTGCAGTGTCTCTGTTGCCTGTAAAATAGTCAGCTTTGAGCATTCATAAAAGTTTTGGAAATACATGTTCACATTTTTTTCAGCAAGTATCAAAGTATTAAACTATGTGCATCTTTCGTGTAAAGTTAAAGGCAAATGTGCAGCCCTGCAAATTCTTGCTCACACCACTGTTGGCAGAAGGGACTCCACTAGAGGGAGTTATAGAGAACCCTTGGAAGTAATTTGGCCTACTCTTCCATGTTAGCAAGACATATTGGGGAAAGGTGGGAGTCCTCACGCTTTGCCCCACCATGGATGGATGCGAGGGGATTTAAGATACTTGCACCATGGTTTCAACTGCTGTGCCAGGAGATCAAACTGGCGACCTTTGGATTGTAAGTCGATGTACTGGCCATTGCACTACAGCATCATCCTGACGCTTTATGTAAATGTTCTTTTTCAATAAACGACTTAAACATTCAGGGGAATTAGATTCTGTAATGATAGTCTGTCTGTTATACCCATAGGTAGTAGTGTGCTGTTAGTGAGACTACTGCCATTACTGTTTTGTAAATGCAAACAGTTCACAGATGTGTAATATCCCTTTTGGGGAAATCAACCAGCCAGGTGGATGTTGTAAGTGGTAAGTTTGTTGCCACGGTGACATAGTCCAATAAGTCAAAAGGCAATACAGTACTGCACTTGTTATAATCTCTTGTTAGAGATAATTAACTTCACAGTTTTAAACTGTCATGGAGAGATGTATGCTTGTATATTACATTAAGAGCCAGAAAGAGGAACGTGTAGATTAGGCTAATGACATGATTGAAACTGTTAGGAAATGTAAATGGGCCTGGAAAGGACATGCTGCTGGAAGGAATGATGGCTGGTGGTTCAGAATAACAAAAGGAGTGGCAGCCAGGGAATGGAACGCTTGTGAGAGGATGTTCACCGAAAGAAACTGAGCGATGAAATCGGCTCGTGTACAGGTGCTATGTGGGTTATCATTAAGATTGTGGAGTCGTAAAAGATGGTGTCAGTTTGGGGGGAGGCCTTCATCCAGCAATGGCCATGGCTAAGGGTGATGTTTGTGTGTGTGTGTGTGGCCATGTGCTGTGCTGCACATCTCAACCTGGTGCTACGGCGGCGTTTGGTGGATCATAAAGAAACTCCGATGTGCTTGGGACATCCGGCTGCAGGGCTACCTGGTACCAAGAGAAAGCAGCACCGCAAGTAGGTTTCTCACCAATACGTATTAATCATCACCTTGCGTGTGTGTGTTTTCACCTTACGTTGTGTTTTTTCTTTACAAAAAAGTACAGTATTGGCTGGACCCTCATCGCAACATGTTATTGTGAATTATTTGAGGCTTCCCTGCGTAAAGTGCAATTGTTTCTAGTCATGATTAATAAAAAAATAAACACCGTGTACTGATTGAGACAACATTTTTGGCAAAATGTCCTTGCACAAAGGCACTATAATACATACCTCATAATTTGTTTATAATTTCATTTTATAAATCTTTCCATCGTAACCTCAGTACCTCATAAGCAACAATTTAACGTTTACAATCGACTCTTATGCTCTTATGAAAACAATACATCCATTTAATCCTGTGCCTAAGAGTACAATATGTAATTGTATGCAAATTCTATGAAAGTGATTTGCACATGTTACATTTAGGCTACTAAAGAAAATGAGACAAAACAAGTGAAGCAATCGACACGTGTTCGTAAAATGAGACGTAAATATATTTTTTAAAATTTAAATTATGACCATTAATAGAATCATGGGTTGTGGTTAGGCCTCGGCAAGGTAAGGTAAAAGGTAAAAACAACGAGCTTACCTTTACCCTACCTTTTACCTTACCACAATACAATCACTCTACCCTACCTTTTACCCTTTAGCAGGTAAGGTAAAAGGTAAAAAGCAACGAGCCGACCTTTACCCTATCTTTTACCCTTACCCCATACAAATTACCCAATTACTGGGGTACTACACATGGAACAGGTTTATAACGGTAAATGCTAGGTAGAGCGCTTTATTCATATAGAATACTTTCGTTTATTCCAATTTTACACGCTTTCTTTTAACTCACTCTGTTGTTGTTGTCGTGTCCTCAAATCTTGTAACTCAATTTTAACCCATCGACAGCAAACTTGGTATACTTATGTCATACTAATGACAATACTATATTCTATCATAAAAAATGAAAAAATATCTATTTTTAAACATTATTTTTTAGATGTTATGTTTCGGCTTGGGTCTAATTGTCCACGGTCAACTGACGTTGGCTGTAATTGTCCACGGTCCCCTTACATTATGGTGAGCTTTGGGGCCACTTCCTGTAGTCGTGGCGTTCTGCATTACTAGTACATTCCATAAAAGCGTGTTTTAAAAGTTTTTTTTAAATATTACTGATTAAATGGAAGCCACGAACTGCGTCACGAGCTTTTAGCAGTAAACAAGGTACCGTATTTACCGGGTAATACTTCGCGCTACCTTTACCCTACCGGGTAATTCTTCCGAGCTACCTTTACCCTGCCCTTTACCTTACCCCTTGGCATGTCGACACCTTTACCCTTTTATCCGGTAAAAAGGGTTAATTACCTTAACTTGCCGAGGCCTACTTCGGGTGGATCTAACTACTTACATTCCGACCCAGTAGTTACAATGTACAATCATGCCATAGGGAATAAATGTACCTTACAACACAGTTTTAGATTTATATAGTGCCCAACGACAAATGCATCTCAACATGCTGTCTTGAGGTGCCAAGATAGAATTTACTTATTGATTCTCATGGCCTTTTGTAAAATGTGCGCTGAGGCTTCCTTTACAAACCAATATCATTTTATGGCTTATTACAATTTCACCCACACTGTCCGCACTCTGCTCAGATCTCAGAAGCTTAAGCAGCGTTGAGCCTAGATAGCACTCGGATGGGCAATCACCGTGCACCACCAACGTAGTCATAGGTGACTGCAGAGCTGTGCTACGTTGTAGGCAGCAGAGGACATGGCGGGAAAAATCCGTTGTATTGCACTTCTCGGCTCCCCACATTCATGCCTTCCAGCTTTAGCAATCCAGCAACTGACCAGCTTTGAAATACGGTTAAATAATCCCCGCGACCCACGTGGTGTGGCAAGGCCCTCTCTCAGCAGTGGCTTCACAAAAGTACTAACATGTACATAAGCATTTCAGAGTTTACATTATTAAAATACCAATTCATCCAACACTGATCATCTCGGTGTGTCCGATTGGCCTGGGTGTGACAGTATTCTACTAAAAATTAAGTTATCTCCGTGTTGTGACACACTGTCATCACACAGATGCATTACAATTGCAACTACTGTTTGATAATGCTCGGATAGTTAATGTGTTTTGATCTATCTTCATAGCAGTGTTTGTGTAACTACTAAATACAGGTAGTGTGCTGCTGCATTAGTTATCTACAGTCTGTTTATTTCTCTCTCTATAGAGTATGTCATTCTCAAATGTGTTGGTGATCCTGACCATCCATTTTCCTTGGTCCATGATATTACTAAAGAACTATGCATTAGATACTCCTAGTTGCATGAGATTGTTAAAATTTCTTACTTAATTTCTGTGTCTTCCCCAGCTTTGTGTACCTATCATTTCACCAGATATATTTTTAATTAACTATAGCATTTATGAAGTGTGTTCAAAAAGGGCAGAATACAACTATTGTTTTATCTCCCAGTCGGCCACTTGTGGTATAAGATTGTTAGCTCAAAATTGTGTGAAATTAAATTAATTGCTTTTGTTCCACATAGAAGTCATGTGCTATGCATGGCTACATTTCGTAATTTTATGGACAGATTTATTTAGAATAGCGTTATTTAAAATGTCGCTTGAATCTTAAAGAACTCTATAGGAACAAAGTAACTCTCCAAGAATCTAATGGGACATTTAAGTGACCAAATCGAACTTTACAATTCTTCATTGATTCTTATTGCACTGTTACATTTTCTTCAACTGATTCTTGATCCACGATTGAAAATGATATCGAATGCCTGGGCATCTGGCTAAATGACCATCTATATTGTAACATACCTAATACTAAACTTTATAACGAAATGAAACTGAAGTTAAGGCTCTTGAAATGTTTTTCTTGAACTACTTAGGACCAACTTGGTGTTGTCTCCGTTTCCACATCAATGTGTGAAGATTCAGTTTAGCAGACTGTTTTGCCTAATCCATACACCGTTCAACCATCATTCTGCAAGTCACAACATAACTATTTCGGCTTCTTCCTTCACATTGGTCAACCTTCAAATTCCTTCCCATCATCACTTTTCCCAAGCACTCAGGGAGTGTTTTATCAAGTGATGCTTGGGACATTTGTCCAATTTTTTACTCAGTTTCCTTGCTTATGAGAAGCCAAAACATTACACAGAGACTACCGTTGCATACAGAGAGTTAACACTTAAAATTTTGTATAGATAGGTCACCAACCTACTTCATGTACTGCCATTGTATAGACAGGCCTCCATAGCCCAACAGATGGGGTGTTTGACATACAGGGCGATGCCTGTCTAATACACTAGCCCTGCATTATTAAGATCGTCACTATAATATATTAAAAGTCATTCATTATTACCAAGCAAACTACATTTGTGTTTTTCTCAAATGCATTCCATTTTAACTTGTAACATATTTTTTATGGATTGACAAATTCTAGGTTTGCATTCCACTGTGTGCAATAATTAAACATTCTAACAATAACATGTCCAGCATCGTGTATACATATATATACTTAAGCATTGGATTCACAGAAAAAAAAGTCAATAAAATATGCTTTTTCATGAAATACTATTAATCAAAATAAGCAATAGGTCGATTAATTTAAAAATATCTGTTTGTCAAGAAATGTCAACATGCTAAATACGTCAATGAAATAAACATTGGCGTAAATACTTATCTTAATGTACTTATTACCCACATTCATTTGAAATGTTATGCACGAGATAAAATAACTGAAGTTGATATAAACACAACAGAGTAATCTGTTCAGACTGGACGTGAGTGGCAAGTCTACAAACCGATGCTTTTCATGGTAATCGTCCAAAGAAATGGAACTGAACCCAACACACCGCATAGCACAATACCTCCAAAGCATTTTTCTTGACGATTGGCGATTCCCTGGGCATGCAGCCGTTGTGTGGCTTGTGAGTACAGTACTGAGGCTCATCTGTGGTGCAATTGTCACTGCTGTAGATTGGCGCCCTGCGGTGTGTGGCAGGCTGAAGTCTGGATCGTAACTCTGGCTTGATTCGTTGTTTAGTCGTGGCTTGGGCAAGACAGTAGATTGTACAGTTATCTCCTGAACGGGGTCACACTCCCCAAACTATACAACCTACTACCTCATCCCACGCGCACGTGCACCCCAAGCCACTGCCGCCATCGCTTCTGCAAACCATTTACTGCTGAGCAAAAACACATGGAATAAAAACTACATACTTCATACAGTATACAAGGCAGTAACAAATTACTATGTTAAAGTACTCGAAGGCACAAAATTCGTTTAGCGCCGTTTCTGCATGAACCAGAAAACATGAAAATAGTACTGCACTGCAACAGAGGACAGTACTGTATGTACATACTGTACATCATCAAAGCCAGTTCTATTGACACAACGTATTTACCAGACATACAAGGGCAATGTTTTTAATCAAATCATATCTCCTTCCCATGACGGTACATTAATGAGATTTTTTCAATATATATGTATAAACATGCCAATGACCATAACTTTGTTGGCGCCAACATTTCTCCTTTGCCCCGCTAGCATACAGGCTGCGCGTAAGTAGCCCAAATTTTTGGGTGAAGTCCAGCCATTGTGTTCGGTGCCAGCTCGTGCAAGCGGCAAAACAGTGGCACGTTTCATACGACGGGAGTATAGCGCTACCTGATTGAGTTGGGGGGCTTCCTCCGATGTTAGAAAGTCAGTTTTTTCCCCCTCGAAGGCGTTGAGGCGACGCTTGCCCTGGACGGTAGGCCGGGAAACCCCAGAGCAGTGGCTCGCAAGGCAGGGCCCGCCATTCGCTCAAAAAATGGAGCGCTCCATATCCCTCCATACTGTTTCACTGCTCATACTGTGGCATGCAAATAACGTCAGCAACAGGACGTAGAAGGCTGGCGGTTTTTACTCGGCCCATACTTATTCGCTGCAGGTTTGACGATAACATTGTTCAAATAACAGCGCTGTACCCAATCAGGCTATGCCAACATTTATGGATGGCTAAAATGTTTATTTTCGTTTTGAAATGTAATATTTCAATAATCCTCATGCACATATAACAAATTGACACCAATCTGGTCTAAAATACAATGGCATTTTCGAAATACCCTATAATGTGTTTATTTGTAGCACCATCTATTAAGATATAGCCTTTTCATTGCACATCTAACGTATGATTTACACGGCACAGCGGTTAATTTATATGCAAACAAAGTGAAGCTACAGAACTCTTAATACATTGGGAGTTAAAAAGTACAAAAATAAGCATGCTTGAAAAATAATTGATGGCAAATTGCAATTGCAGAATTTGGCATGCATAACTGTACTAAGGCAGCTTTATAATGTAACCGAATGAATGACTTGTCACAGATAAAAGAGCACAGTATAAAATACAACACCCTCACCGCGGAACAAAATGGCCGAACAGCATGTCCACCGCCATTTTCGGTGCCAACACTGGCGTTTTTCGCGAAGAATAATCTAATTGGAACACGTACACAAATAAATTAGCCTGTGTTTTTGTTTTTTGTGCCAATAAATAATAATAACTACGTGACGGCACATGTCAAAACTTATTAACAGTTAACGTGAATCCATCGTTTCGAATTCTGATAAAACAAGGCTATTGGCACCGCTGCTCAAATCACAATGCGCCCTTTGTAAACCGCAAATGTTTCGCAATGAGTTAAAAGATGAAAAAATCCAAGGTTCATCTACCCTCTCTCATCACTAATGTTAAACGTAAAGCATCTCAAATGGAACGCATTTAAGAATCCTCTTGTTCCAACCTGGACCTGAGAGAGGGCGAGTCCTCCGAAGATCCCAATGGCACACTGCGGATGGCTTTCGTGTTACCTTCTCTTTATGGACAAAGATGGCGGCTCCCTCTGCATTGCGAGTACTGCCGCGCTCCACTCCTTGTGGCCGAGGACAACAACTTTGGCAGTGAAAAGAGTGGCCCGAGCACACGACAGTGCAATGGACCCTGCGCAATGCTCGCACGTTCCAATTCGGGCTGTGTTTAACACATGACAAAAGTACACGGCTAGACCAGTCCAAAGATTTCTTGTAAAACAACGCCCCTCGCGATTCCAGTGGCAAACCGCCAACCACGTTACCGCGAACTTAGGTCGAACACCCTCCTGACTGTACGACGAGAAAATTGTGCATCAGATAATTGCACAGAGGTCCAATTAACGTCACACAATTAGAGTTGACAATATTTCTTGAAATGAGGGAGAAAAATAAAGCGTTTAAACAAAACAATTCTGTCCACATTTGCTCGTGCTTTGGCACACTTTGTAGCGCTGCTACACAATTCAGAACTCACAGCAATGGCTGGCTTTGAAATCTGCAGCTCCAGTGCGAAACATTGAGTCAGTCCTTGCTAAACAATCTGAACGAAATTCGTCGCAAACGCCGTCCTTTCTAAAAAAAAAGCAACATCACCGAAAAACTTTGGAAGACTTTTTTATATCTCTACCCCCTCCCCCTTTCCCTCTCTAAACAGGGGTGCTATGTTTAGCTGTGCGGCCTGGGCACATGCTTAGCCTGGCTGTGAATGAGAAGCATTTACAGCGGAGGGGATGAGCGTTATGTCTCGAGCATGCTAATAAAACCTTGTGTGGCCAACAAGTGCTGAGGCAGGCTGGTCGGGCCGTATTTACTGTACTATCCGACACTACACCTGTGACGCCGCAGGCTGGCTTCACTGACATTGCATCAGTGTGTATATGATACACGAAGCACATTTTTACAGCCTCTGTAGTATACATTAACGCGCACGACGATGTCACTTATACTCCAAACAAATAAGCGTCACTTTTCAAATTTGGATTTGTTCTTATTTTTAACAGCACTGCCGTACCCAAATAGTGCTGCAGGTTCTCTTGGATAGGATTTTACATGAATGATCAGCTAAGGGCATGGATAAATGAACACATTGACAGGCATTTTAGGCTTTGCCCTTTAGAAATGCCCTCAACCAGAACATGCCATTTATACGTATATGTTTTATACTGCGTAATGTATGAAATATTTGTGTACTGTACAATTAAAAGTTTGTACTTGAGACCGTGTGGCTCAAAAAGTGCAGGTCCTAGGTAATGGCACTGAAATATATATACTTGCACATTAGTGCGGCCGCACTACGAGATGAGTAAACAATGCGATTGGTGCCACAATTTTCCAAATGCGCCAAATGTTGCATCCCGCGGTGGCGCAGAAAAGCGGCCGTGAAGTTTACAGGAATCCATGAGCCTATACATCGTTATATACAGTAATTTGGTACAGTACAGTAATTTTCAAGCAGGGTTTATAGGAACGCTGTTCCCTCCTCCTGTAATCCGCTCGTAGCTGGCACGCAGACACAATCGCGCTACAGTACGCGTAAAATCATATTCCCGTACCCCTAGGCACTGTCTGCGAGCAGACAATACTTACAAAGCTGGTCTGCCACCGTCCATCTTTCAAGAAAGAATGGGGAATGGAAAAAAACAACAAAGCAAGAAATAAAAAAACGCCCCCCCCTCCTTTTCCCCCCCCCCCCCCCCCTCACGAAACCCAGAATGCATTTTCTTTAGAAACTTCTTTTAGGCAAAAGCTGACGTTGCCGGCGAGTTGGCAGCGATCCCAAAGTCTCCTCCGGGGGAAAACAAGGCCCAGGGCTGGGAGTCTCTGGCCCAGCCTGACCAAATCCAGGCAGCAACCGCCTGAGCTAATGTACTCTCCCCATTCTTCGTTCAAAAGTATCACTGTTGGTAAATAGCAGGCTGAGAGAGGGTGAAAAAAACCTAGCATGTAGGATGCTTTTACTTGACAAGGTGGCATACGTTACAAATTTAAGATACCGCTCGCTGTTGGCAGATTGCTGACTTTGCACAGAACGACTGAACGGCGTGGATGAACAAGTAACTTTTTAAATTTTGCTCTGTGATGTTTACATATACAGGTTAGTCATGCCAAAGTACAGTACAGTATTCATTTTTTTTACTTGTCTGTTTTTTTAAGGGGAATTTCCTGAAATGACTAAACAAAGTTTCCCTCCCGCCAAAGAGATGCACCGCGCATAACTGTGATAAACGAAGTACAGGACACGATTTCTTTGCAAACCTGCCATTTAAGTGTGGAATAATTGTAGCAGAGAGTTTGTGATATCGTGGTGATTTATTACATTAGATTTTTTTTCTGACTGCAAAAAAAACAGTGCCACATCTTGGCACGGAGCCATGGCAGTTTAACACTTTTTTTAAAATAATATACTTGGCCAGCTTTCATGCTTTAGGGAGCACACAGCAAGCAGAATGTTATTAAACTGGTCCCTTCTGCATCAGCTAACGACGTTGCAAAATATGTTTTAAGACCAGGATTTCTTAAATAGTATTACTGGTTTTTTTGCACAATGTGGTACAGTATTGATTTTAGGATAATACTTCGCACACATGGGTCAAGCCTTTGCATGCAAACTAGATGTAAAATATCTTCTATAACTAACTTTATTGTAAAAACATATCTCGTTGTGTTACACTGACAGCAATTGTAAAACGTCACCATACTCACGTTTTCAGCATTTTAATTGGTGATCTATCATATCTATGGTAGTCTATGACCTTTAGATTACAAACGCACATATTCCTAACCTTGGTCGTTACAAAACTCGTACACCTACCCGCGGAGATCATTGATAGAGTGTCAGGTTTTTCAAAATCTATATAAATATTCTCCACATGTAGACGGAAGAATGTGCATTGTACATTAATATTCCCCACATGCGGGGCTGTGTTTTAGCAACTGTGCATAAATAAAAGTGTTGTGCTGTACTATGCTCCTGCGTCTATGTTCCCTACCTTCACCAACATGCACTGAACAGGGTTGAAGTATAGTGAAATAACCCCCACGACCTGCATGCCATGAGGAGACCCTCATCCAGCATTGGATGGACACAACGGTGAAATATGTGCATATGGAGGCTGGCATGTGCGTAATCGGAGTTTCAGGTCCATAGACAAATAGATTATAATATTGTTTGGCTGGGAACTTCGTGCACTGTATATAATATTTTATAAAAGTGATTTTAAGTCCATTCCAATCAGCCAAACGATTCTTTATATGTTCTTCACAGTAGCCAAACCAGGTGTAGTTAATAGAGTTAAAGCGAACTCCATGGACAATTGGCATTCAATGAACCATGTAAGCCCTACCTGATGTGTGCAATCTGGACAATGTGGATCGACTTATCGTACACTGTATAAGGGTATGTGCGTGCAAGCTTTCCATTTTTCCCCTCACTATATACTTTGCATGTGTGCTTTCTTCATGTATGCCATGCATTACCATGCAGCAGGTTTTTTTGGCAATAGTAAAAGGCACATTTGGCTCAGTATGGATGCTTCTTAGCTGGCATCTAGGTAAGGCATGATTATTCTTACAATCCTGTAATAGTATGAATTTGAATCTAGTGATTGCATGTATTACAATTGTCAACTTTGGCCCATATTGCCAATACAACATTTGCGTTAATATCAAATACCAAAGTAGCTGTTTTGTCTATTTTCCACACATAGGTAGGACTCTAAACTAAACTCTGAACTTTAAAATGTTTTAATATTACCAGCTAAAGCCCACTGACCTATACAGCTCTTTTTCAGAAGGGACCTAGCCATAAATGATAGCCCAACAAAGTGGCTTATTGCATGGGGATTTATAGCAGCCAAATATTTTAAATCCACTTTGATTCTAAATGTGGCGGCAAAAACCGTAACACCCATAGAAAAATCCACGGGGAGAACATGCAGACTTTAAATATACAGGCATTAGGGTCGGGATCAAATCTACGACCTCATGTATACCAGGCGAGGTAGTTAACATCTCGCCATCACAAATCAAACCCACCAATCCCATGCAATCAGCTGTCCATTAACTAGAGTGCTCATCACAAAGTAAATCATTTATACAGCACACCTACAACAGTACAGTAACACAGGTTTTGAGGATGGTTAAAACTTGTGGAGGAGAGACATTTGAGTAATGCATTTTCTATGATAGAGAGACTAACCAATAATTCTGGAAGGATGGGAATATATTGGTCTCTGCAAGAATTTTACATTAAGTTTTAGGATTCAAGAGTTTTATCAGATTGAGTTGCCCAACTTACAGCACGTCTCTTGAAGCCCTGAAAGTTAGCAATCATTCAAATATATTTTCCAACAAGTCACGGTGCTGAAGAAGTAGGCCAAATACATGTATGAGGAAATAGTCCAATCACAAAATCTGAGTAAAACTCTTTAAAACAGGTGTAGAGTTTGAAAAACTATTGTCAAATTTGGAATTGGAGTGAGGAATGAGCGGTGTCTACCCCACACAAAGTGCTTTCCACAAATTAATCACAATACCTTGCTGGTCTCGTCAAGAACCATAAACCATCAGGTGAACTCCGGTCATCTTCGCAGTGGCTTTTGGCAAGCCATTGAACAAAGACAGTAACTGCATTAGGCACTTTCAGATATGCTTATGCAGTGGTCTGGAATGCTCTTCCGATACTAGGAAACCGCTTAGCTATACACTTTCAAATCTAGATTGAAAACTCATTTCATAGGAACTGCTTTTTGCGTTTAGTTTGTTGTCCTTCCCTCGCACCTCCGATTAGCACAGTTGGCTACATACAAAGAAGTTCAACATACAAACACATGGAGCCAGAAAACACGTGCAAGTAATGAATACATTAATGTTTAAAAGTAAGATTCTGGGAAATGGACGTGGTGAAATTAGAAACAAGATTGATTTGATTTTAATGGGTAAACCCGAGATCGTCAAACAGCACTGTCCTCCACACATTTAACACGGGGAGTGACCCCAGATGGGTGCGATGTCAATTGGACTTGAAGACAAACAAAGAGAGCACAACTCATTGCAGGCAAAACCAAGATAGTTCACAACCTCGCATAAACCAAGGCCTGAATGAAATATATTTAGAAAATGAAATACATTTACAAAATGGGAACAGCCACACCAAGATTCCATGAAGAAAGCACTAAAATACATATTACAGAACAAGTCGGACAAGGTGCCGCACTTTCGCGAACGTTGTTCAGAGTAATAGAAAATCTTTTCTAAAATTTAGATTGCAGAAACAAAGGCATGAATATTCATGGCAAACATTCACCATCTCATATTTGTCGATGACACAGTCCTTATAATGTCAAATGGTGATGAATTGCCAGAAATGTTAAAGGAACATAATAATAAATACTGAAAAGTTGAGCTGCCGGTTAAATATAAGTAAAACAAAGGTCTGCTGAACAGTTGTCGATAGGAGGGACGAAACAGGAAAACAGAGTATGTCTATCTGGGACAGCGATTGAAAATGGACCAGAATGAAAATGATAATGCAACTTGTAATGTGTACAGTATTCACTCACTCTCGAAGAGAGAGAACGACTCGGATATGCGAGGAACCACAAACGGGTGAAGGCAGCCAGATGGTGAGCAAGTCCATCAATTGCCTGAGCTCTGCAGTCCTCTATGTTAAGGTGTTAGCCAATAAAAAATTACAACTTTAAACTATTTTTTATTTTACCAGGTAAGGCCCACTGAGCTCTGTAGTTATTTTTCAAAAGCAATCTGGCCGTTAAGTGATAGCTCAACGAAGTGGCTCATGTAGACATTTATTGCAGCCAAATATTCTAAACGTATGTTGATTATAAATGTGAAGGGAAAAACTGGAGGACCCGGAGAAAAACCCATGCGACCACAGGGAGAACATGCAAACTACTGAACAAATATATAGGCGTCGGGGTCGGTATGGAACCCACAACCTTCTGTATACCAGGCGAGCTAGATAACATCTCGCCACCGTGAGATGTTATTAATGCGTGTTTACATCTGGGAGGAAACCAAAGCACCTGGAGAAAACCCACACGTGTGAGGGAGCAACAATATCTCATTCTAGTTAGAACAGGTTGAGTCCATAGTTGTCTGTACCATAGTCTGCTGGAAACCAGGGTACGGCACCTCGACGTCCACAGGAAGAGATTTTCATGACCTTTGTGTGATAGACCAACCCTCACCCCCACATAATGCTGGATTACAGGCTTGCGCTACCACCTGCCGATAAGGAAATAGAGGCAGACTAGAGCAAGTTCGAGTGTTTTGGAAAGCCAAATTTGATAATGAACCGTCACAAGAATAATGTTTTTAATCGGTGCGTACTACTTGCTATGATATAACATTCAGTAATATGATAATTCGTAAAAAAAAATGTAACGCAATCTTAAAAGTGCCAGAAAAACATGGAAAAGATGCATGCTTGAGACAGACAGGAACACATTTACAAGATAATATATATTGGTTAATAATACTGCTGCAACATTAATTGGCACTATATGATGTTATTTGAAGGGTCGCTTTATACAACTATTATTAATGACGTTAAAATGTTAATAGCAAGTGGGTTTAAGCAGGGACACATCGCGAGATGGGATGACCGAGAATAATTACATATTGGCAAACAAGGAATAGTACGCATCTGAGAGAACATCCACCAAGCAGATGGAGTTGGGAAATCATATGTAGGCAGCTCGGGGAGGCCTTCATCCAGCAGTGGATTGACCATGGCTGATGGTGATGTTGACAGCATTTATTTTATGCAAACATTCCAAGTAAAATTAGGTACTATAATGTAGCATGGACATATTGCATTCTATATTTTGCATATATTCTATACAATTATTTACATCAGCCAATACTGCCTATATGTCCTCTTATCTTTTATGGTCATACTCTTGTTAACATTGTCGATATGGGGATGCTGTTGATGGATCTTATTTTTCACGCCTTTCTGCTAAAATAACTCCTGATGTTCGGGCGTGAAATGTTAACATTTCCACAAGATGTATTCAAGTTGCAGATTCAGGAGTAAGAGCACCACAATTAAGGGGATTTTCACAGTTGTATAATGTGTCAAAGGAAGTCGACGCTTTGTGACTTATGCTATGCACTTTATTGACACGATAATTAAGTTGTTAATTAGATTATCAGTGAATTTCCTACTCTACAGTGATTAAGTTATACATTTTTTTATTCATTGCCATGTTGTGTATGATTTGATATATACATCACATTTCCCTATATAATATATACAATGTAGCTTATATACAGTAGATTATATAAAATACATGTGGTCTGTATATGCAGGAATGGTTATTTATGAATAAAGTACATGCCCCCTGTGTGTATGTGATGTGTATATTGGATATCATAGCAGTGTTCATGCTTGCCACTAAAGCCATGCGGCTTAAGAGTTGATGGGTTCATTACTGCCTCCTAATTCTGCAGGGAGTTTCCCATTAACACTTGTGTCAAAAGAACATTAAAACGCGCGTTGGCAGTTATTAACCACATTTATGCAGGGCTCCTTGCAAAATAGATAACACATTTAAATGGCCTGTCACTGGAGTAAAAGGAATTTAAAATGAACCAAATCAAGAATGATATGCATATGTGTGTGTATATGTACAAAAAAACTACAGTAGTTAGTGGGGCATGCACATTTTTCTTGCTCCATTTGAACATGGGGGTAACGATTGTGCAAAAGTCTGGTGTGTTATGTTGCACGTATGTGTGGTAAAACCGTGTGCTTGTAAGCGTGTTCTCCTGTTGGAGAGTGACTTGTGTTGGCACAAAGTCAACTATCTGCGTACCAGAGTTGGGAGCAGGAGAAGGGGGGTGGCGGCGGCGGGCGGGGGATTTAGCAGTGAGATGGAAAGGAAGCATAGACGTAAAACAACAAAACCACAAAAAGCCAGCAGAAAAAAAGAGGAAGCATATAAAAAACATAAACTGCTAAAAGTACACTGACCTTGTCGGAGCGTATGAAAAGTGACATAAAAATGCAATGAATTTCCCACACTTAGGCTGCACGATTCCTCTGCACCTCCCAAGAACTGTCATCGAGCTGCCCGTCACGCCCGCAAGCGTGCACTGAAAGCCGGCCTCTCAGAGCTGCCTAACACGGCGGCGACAACATTTATATGGCACTCGGCACTCCTCCGGGTTGGCAGATTTGGCCGTCTCGCGGTGTTGCACTTGGGCACGACGCTCACCGCGCACGCGCACTCGGCCTACGCACGCGCGCCCTGACTTTTGTTGCTCGGCTCGCTTCCCAGCTGTGCGCTCCATCTTCCAAGGGCAGGGGTGTGCGTGCGGGCGTGTGTGTACGTGCGTGCCTACAATATTGCTTGGGCGTGTTGCACACCTTAACTTGCTGGGTGGTGGTGCGTGGGAGTGAGAACGCAGTCAGTACACGCGTGAGCCAACTTCATGGCAGTTGGGTTTTAATTTAAAGTCACTACCTTTTTCATATTAATGTCACTTGAATAGCAGCTGTTGTAAATTAATGCTTAAGGGTCACTGTGAGCAAGTCGGAGCTTCAATTGAATAATAACTTGCACATAGTGAGCATATACAGTGTCAAATAATATATGCATGTTTCTGACTTTGACAGTCAAAAGTTTTAAGTGAGGCCCCCAGATTCAATTTAGCAAATCAGTACACCTCGTATCCATTTGTTAGCTTGAGCCAATGGCATACTTTACAATTTCTGTGGTGAGGACAGTCTCAAAGGTACGTATGGTCACCCACATGGTACACATCTGAATACCTGTATTTACATGTGTGGGTTTAGTTACTTTCTGTTCAACTTGCTTTCCCTCTTGGGTAAGTGAAAGCCTACTACTCTGGACCACTCCCATCTGAGTCAAAGATTACAGCCCAAGGGTATCAAATATTTCCACACTGAAAGAACAGTTAATCAATAACAAACATAAGCATAGAAAAGTAAGAACTGCTGGTCTCAAGCACTGCAGATGAGAGATTTAGATGGACATTTCTGCACGATCAGCATTGTGGTCATGTGTGACAATATTTAGTCCATATCTGCACCTCCTGGGTGCCAGACTGCATGAGGCTGGGTAGTTTGGCTTTACGCCAAATGCTATTTCTGTAGCTGGACAGAAGGGCCTGCTGCTGCCCCTCCTACAACACAAAAGCAGGGCACTCAGGCTCAGTTGGTTGGTGGTGGGGAAAATTACGAGGAAACAAAAGTCGCTACTGTATTGCACAGATGCAACCATGGGCTAGTTGGGAAATATTGGTACACATTGGACAGTGACTCGCATCCACAGCTTAGATTACCTCCCTGCTCAATCAAACCTAACGTGCCATGACTCACATAAATTGTTAATCGTAGTATTGGATACATAAACCCAAGTTGTATGTTAAGAATTAGGAGATTATTGTCTCTTGGGTATTCTGAGCAAGTGGTGGAAATTACACATTTCTATGGCGGGAGCCAGTATCTCCACAGGAAAACCACTGTTGATTCGTTGAAAAAGTTGGAACTTGTTTTGTGACCCTAGAGGGATGATTGGCTGGGTCAGCTTGTTACCGAAATTTGATATCACAACCGCCAATTGTGAGTTGAGAGCTCAAAGCACAGCACTACCCAGCTGAGTGAACTAAATTCTGTAGGGGTAGTTCTTGATACATCTGCATCAGATTTTAAGAGAAAAATAGAGGCCTAAATGGATCACTAATGTCTTGTAGATTGATGCATTGTGCTCATCAGAAACTAGCTTGTAGAAAATAGGGGTAACGTGTGGTGTGCATTTACTGTATTGCCATGCAGCCGGATGGCGTTGTGGTTTGAGCACTTAACTCGCAGTCACACGATTGCGGGGATAGTATCTCGGCAAGGATCAACTTGGCTCATAATCCCTCCGGAACAAAATATATGAGAACCACTTTGTGGCACATCTACAGTATATGTGCTATTATTAGAATCCCCTTTAATTATCTATATATCCTCAAGACAATTTTTTTCATGAGGGTCCTGCAGTGGGATGTCCAGTTTCATTAAAGAGTGCATGTGGGAGGAAACTGGAACACTCGGAATAACCCCATGTATACAAGGGGATGCCACTGAATGCGGTGCAAATAATACAATAATTGTACGAGCATATATTGAATTCACTGCTTTACTGTCATCTCCTGAACACCTTGTATGGACAGACCTGAGATGTATTAATGTATATAAGAATGAGAGCAAGAGCAGTTTTGATATGACTCGGATCTTTGCGTGCTGTTTGTTGACATTGAGAAGGTGTTTGATCGTGTGAATTTGAATAAGTTACTGGAGCTACTCAAGAGAATAGCAGATTTAGACAGACAGATAAGTTCGGTATAAATGGGACAGATGGCAGTGGTGAGAGTTGCAGATGCAGTCAAAGCCAGGAACTGTGGCAAGAGGAGTGAGAGTTTATCCCTATCCCCCACAATGTTTAACATATGCAGAGACAATAGTGAAGGAAGCTTTGATAGAGCTGGAGGAAGTGGTGAAAGTTGGGAACCACAGTAAAGTCAGACAGGTTTGCTCATGATAGAGCCTTATTGTCTGGTTAGGAAGAGGGGGATATAGAATCTGGTAAAAACAAGACTGAGCGAATTGAGTATGAGAATTAATGTCCATAAAACAAAAGCCATGGATAATATCTAGATCAAGTAAATCAATACGTTTCTTGAAAGTACTATATTCTAAAAGGGATGGCACATGCACAGAATATTAGAGCCAGGACTGTCAAGGGGAAAGTGGTGTAACAAGAGTAGAACGCTGCTGACAACAAAGGTGATGTGGGTTTCAGAAGATTCTCATGAAGTCCCTACCTACAATGGAGCGGAGTACTGTATGTGGGAGAATATTTAACGTTCAGAAAGGAATATGTAAGAAGACTGAAAGTTGTGATATGTGGGTAATTATCGAATGCATTAAATCAGTTTATCGAAAGAGTATTGAAGAAGCTCAAGAGGAGGTATAAGGGATGCCAAGGGGCACTCCCACTAATTAGAAATAAACAGGCCAGACGGTCGAAAGAGGAGACATGAGGCGAATTGGGGCCGGACAGGCAGCCCATAAGGCCGGGAGCCCTGGTTGGCCGCTCCAACAGCCACTCCAGGAAGCACGGGGATGAGTAAAGGACCAGGAGATTGCCCAAGGAATTCCAATGGACAAATAGTGGGAAAGGAAGAATGGAAGATAGAGATGTTTTTGGTGGAGAAGAGGGTGAAGAGAGGATTGGTGAAAGAGAAAACTTGGGCAGAGGTTAGGAGATATTCTAGAAGGTTTTGGAGAAGATGAGATGTAAGTTTGATATTTGTTGAATACTGGCCAGACCGAGCATTGATATTCAGGAATGGCTGAAGATACATCGGCAGGACAGCTCAGGCATCAGAGAAAAGTTCAAGTCCAGCAGCGGCAAGACGAGCATTGACCAATTGTCAGGATGCCCAGTCAATGGGAAAGGTGTTGGGAAACCAGCACAGGCATCAGCGATGAGATGACCAGATTGAAAGAAGCCATGAGGGTACGAAAACTTGTTGGCATGTTGGGTTACGCCCTGCAACAGAAGTTCCCAGTTGCCCCCTATGTACCAGCCCCTGTCACGATCGCCATATGCAGTTTGTCCAAGTGCTTTTGGAGTGTATGGTGACCCGAACCATTCCACTATAATGCACTGCAGACATTGCAACCTGTGTATGGCATGTGTAGAGACGTAAATAGCGTTTCTACGGCGTATATGACGACTACAACTACAAATGGTAGAGGAGTGTGCACGTACCTCTCGAGGGTGCCGACAGAGACGTGGCGAAGAAGCAGGCCCTACGGAGCGTGGTCCCGTCGCAGAGAGAGAGAGGGGGGACGTGCCAACTCAGCGGAGTGAAGGGGGCCCGGGAACGGGGGCTCCGGAGGACATGTGACGCTGGCTCTGGTTCCGTCTCCAGAGACCAAGGAGGGGGCGTGGCTGGAGGCAGAGCGAGGCCACGCTCGGGAGGATAAGAGGGACGGGGGCGGAGCGATCATGGTTGTCTGGCGGGGGAGCTGACCATGTGGCGTTGCCTCGGGGGTTGAGAGCATCGGTCGTCGGGGACCCAGTTTTACATAGAGACCCCTTTGGGGGTCTAGAGTAACCCCGAGTATTGTTGACCCATAGCCCTGTTCAGTTAATAAATTGTGGTGCCTCCAGACTTCTGTGTGTGCCTTGTCAGATGCACACTACACATGCATTGCGGCTGACCATTGGGCAAAAGATTTCCCAACTCGGAGGACCAAAGGCTCTGGTCGGATGCTTGTCTACAATCATCAGCGTCAGCCGCCTTTAAACTAGGAAACCTGCACCTGGTGAGGGCAATGCGGGGAGAGGTGGTGAAACCGTCAACAGATGCAGGTCTCATGTGAGATGGAGAAGGGAATTATCTCAAAGTTGTCGAGCAAGTGTAGAGGTGATCGCCACTCACCATTCAGTAACCTGCAGTACCACTGGGTGTCAACAGGATACAGCAGTGTCAAACAGAGGCGAGAGCGGATCCAAACGACAATTCCTGCTCGGGAAGTTCCCGGGGTCAGATAGAGGTGAAAGCAGATCCAAACGACGGATCGTGAGGGGATGATGTCACCTCCCAGGGTAAACCAGAAGGTTCCAAGAAGGGGCGTGGCTTGGGCGGAGCCAGCCACGAACCAGTATAAAAGCCAGAGCGCTGAAAGCTCTGGCTCAGTTATCTCTCCACACGAAGACTGAAGCCCGGGCTGAAGATAGGACCCTGGACCCAAGCTCTACAGCTTAGTGAGGCCAGTGGTCAGAGGGAGAATAGGTCCTGGATAGACAGAACCCTGGATCCAAGCTCTACAGCCCTTCTAAGGGCTGGGACTCAGTGTAACCAGTGGTCTAGAACCACAGACCGAGTGGTCGGGTCAGTCAGCCTCCCCTAGGTCCGAGCCGGAGGACGTTCGGCTAGCGGGTCACCAGTGAATTGGCAGCCGACCGCTCCTCTTGCCACAGGCGACGGGATCCGAGCTGCACACTGCCGTCTCGCCCAACTTCTCCATTCTCGACGAGATCAACTTGGAGGCTGCGGGCGGATTGGACCACCCGCCAACGAACATTCCCGCCATCGGACAAGCCGAACATTTTGAAATTCCCGCCGAGGGATCACGTGCTTCCGCCGGAAGCGGAAGCCAGATGCATCTCAGGAACGCTGTGGTCCAATCACAACACGCCGCGTCATTGGCGGGCGACGCTTACAGCTCCAGCCACTCAGCAGACGCCGCATCATGGCGGCGACCTGGTACAGTAGACGCCATCGGTCAAGCAATTGCCGATTTTCGGATGGAATCCGAACAACTTTATGCAGCACCGCCGGACACTCTTCTACAATGCCTGCCGATTCTTCGGGAATTCGCGTCCACAGGAGGCGACTTGGTGGCGTTCCAGCGTCGCTTCCTCAGCCACCAAGAGATGGTCGGACGTGCAAGCGCTACAAGCGCGTCCAGTCACCTTGGACGATGACGCTCCCGCCGCTTTTATCACCATCCCCAAGCGGGACAGGGCGACGCTGCAGTTGGCACTCCGGCGGATGTCCGACATTTACGGACTACCTTCAGATGTCCGGCACCATTTCTACGAAAGACGGTGCAACTCCAAGGAATCGCCACTTGCGTTCCACACCGCTCTACTCACCATGGCAAGGGCGGCTTACCCGCAGATGGACGACGAGGGCATCGCAGCTCTCATCCTCCAAAAACTGCTGGAGTTGGCGCGTGAGCTGCGCATCGTCATCCAGGCGGTGGACGACGAAAATATGTGTTTGCTACGGGCAGCTGGGAGCATCCACACTCATCTGCTGCTCTACCGGGACTCAACCATCGCCGCCTCGGCTTCGACATCGGAGCTTGCCTGCATGGACACCGGGCTCTCTCCCGACTGAGCCTTTGCAACGACCTGGCTAGCGGGCTGGCGATCGTCCAACCACGCCGGGCGCCGCAACGACCAGCAGCGGGGACGGCCCTCTCCCCGCAACGACGTCACATGTTTCAACTGCGGCCGACGGGGCCACGTATCAACTGACTGCCGGGCGCCTCGACAATGCTCCTCCGGGCCTCGGGGCCAGGACCACAAGACGTCCACGGCATCGCGACACAATCAGGCAAGTCGCGAATCCTCACTCGCACTATACACACAGCAGCGCGCCGTTAATGATGCCCGCGATTCGGCATATGATGCGGGGCATCTCGGTGATTCTGCACGGCCGCTCTGACCTGGGCAGTGGTCGGAGCTGGACCATAGGGTCGTCGCAGCAATCGCGGGTTCCTCGGTGGTTATTGGCTCGATCGAAGGGGTAGAATTTCGCGTTCTAGTTGATACCAGTGCGTCGGCCACTATCATTTCCGATTTGATTCATAACATTGTGCCCGTTCGATGTCGGCCCTTGCAGCGGGTTTCTGTCCCGTGTTTTGCCGCAAATGGGGGTTCGCTGGGCATTGTCGGTCAATTTCATGCACAAATTTCAATTGGCGACATCAAATTGGCCGGAACTATTTTGGTCTCTTCTCTTGCAGTGCAGTGCTTGCTGGAAACGGATTTCCTTGAGAAAATGCCGATTAAAATCCTTGTGGACCAAGGATGCATCGAACTTCCGTCAGGCCGTCGCATGGCATTTTTACCTTCCACGCATCCGCGCACGGCCAATGCCTCTGCACGTATTGGCTGCCTGCACAGTATGCATTCTGCCAGGGGCACATGCTCATGCCCTTGCGATTAACGAAACCGCTCGCTTCAGACGCCTCAGTACATGGTGATTTATTGGGCCCTTCCAACACGGCAATTAAGGGCCTCGAACTGGTAGCCGCACAGACCCTCGTAGCGGCGGACAGGGAACCATTTCTGCAGGTCTTGAATGTCGCTCTGCGCGGACACCGGGGATTTGTCCAAATCGCAGCACGCGAAATTACGTTCTCCTTTGTGGGAATTTTCCAAAGTATTCGGTAAATTTAAATTCGACATTGGTTGCACCAAGCTGCTGCGTCACCACATTGATACTGGTGACACTGCCCCTATCCGACAACCCATTTTGGCTTAGCCCAGCAGAGAAACAGCATGTCAAATCGACAGTTGATGGCATGCTGGCGGCTGACATCATCTCTCCTTAAACCAGTCCCTGGGGTGCTCCAATAGTGCTGGTCAAAAAGCACGATGGCAGTCTTCGTTGTTGCGTCGATTTTCGATGGTTGAATAAAACATCGGTAGCTGAGGCCTGCCCTCTTCCGCGTATGGATGAGTCATTAGACGCCCTGGCAGGGGCGCGTTACTTTTCCACTTTGGACCTTCTGTCGGGGTTTTGGCAACTTCCCCTCGAAGAAGCGTCCAAACCTAAGACTGCCTTTCGGACACCACAGGGCCTTTTCGAATTTAATAGGTTGCCCATGGGTCTCCACTCCGCCCCAGCGACGTTTCAGAGGCTCATGGAGCTTGTCCTCGCTGGGCTCCAGTGGGACTCATGTCTCATTTACCTTGACGACGTCATCGTCTTTAGCCGCACGTTCAATGAACACCTTGAGCGTCTGCGTGCTGTTTTCTTGAAAATGCGTGCCAATAACTTAAAATTCAACCGCAGAAATGTCATCTTCTGCGTGAGTCTGTGCACTATTTGGGCCACATAGTCAGCTGCTCGGGAATCTCCACCGATCCTAGAGAAAACCAAGTGCGTCAGCTCATGGCCGACCCCTACCTCCGCAGGGGATGTTCGCAGTTTTATCGGTTTCACGTCGTATTACCGGCGTTTTGTTGCTGGCTTCACGACCATCGCCAAGCCGCTTCATGCCCTCACGTCCAAAGGGGTGAAGTTTCATTGGGGGGATGCCGAGCAGGCCGTGTTTGATTCCTTGCGTGACGCCCTCGTGACGGCGCTGCCCCTGACCTTCCCGATTTCTCAGAACCGTTTATATTGAACACCGACGCTAGTAACACTGGAATTGGCGGGGTGCTGTCCCAGAATATTGGTGGCATTGAAAGGGTCGTTGCCTACGGTAGCAGGGTGTTGTCTTCTCCCGAGCAACGTTATTGTGTTACCCGATGCGAGCTGCTGGCCATCGTGTTCTTTATTCAGCAATACAGGCCGTATCTGTACGGTCAGCATTTTACCGTTCGGTTTGACCATTCAGCGTTGCAGTACGCTCTGCGCATTGACCAACCATCCGGCCAGCTTTCCCGGTGGCTCGAAGTCCTCCAGGACTATAATTGCACTGTCACTTATCGCAAGGGTACACAACACACTAACGCCGATGCGTTGTCTCGCCTTCCGCCGCTGCAGAAATGCACTTATTTCTTGGGGTCTGGCCATTGCAAGCCGCAACTGACTGAGTCGGTTGCGCCTCTCGTGACAGTGGCCACCGCGCTTCCCTCCGAGTCGGCTCCAATGGCCAACCCTGTAAATCTGACGGCCTGCAATGACTTGCTGGGGTTAACATTGGCTGAATGGGGTGGTCACCAGGTGGACGACATGTCCTTGCTGGCTTTGTGCCGTCTCGCCAATAATTTGGCCCCACGTCAGGGAAGGTTCACTTCCTTCATTATATGTCACGGCTTACTCATGCACTGGGATGCTGATTCGTGCCAATACAAAATTGTTGTGCCCTCGGCCTTGAGGGGTAAGGCCGTGTGGGCGGCACATGAATGGTTGTTGCACCTGGGCATTCATAAAACCATTGGTTTGTTGCTTCTGCAATTTTTCTGGCCGGGCATGCTACGCGACGTGACCGATATTTTGCTGGGTTGCACCCAATGCGCACAGCGGAAACCGCCGGCGAAGCCTGCGTGCCAACCCCTGCAGCCCATTTCGGTATCTCGCGTGAACGAGCTGGTGGCTCTTGCTATTTTGGCACCCTTTCCTACTACGCCGCGTGGTAACAAGTACCTTTTGGTTGGGGTGGAGTATTTTATGTGTTGGCCCATAGCCTGGGCCCTCCCCAACCAGTCGGCAGCAGCCGTCGTGGACGCCTTTGTTCAGATAGAAGTGCTAAGTGGAAAAAAATTAACCCGTAAAAACAAAGTTTTTCACTATAAATCCTTTATATGCGTGGCGGCTAGAGTCCTCTCGTCCTCTGGCTTGAGATGGCTGCCACCTATGGGTCAGATGATTGTCTGCCACCATTAAGCAATTGGTAATTAAATATTTTTTTTCCCTAAACAGTGTAAAATTTTGGAATTTTTTTTCACGAAAATTAATTGTCACGCACAACGAGTCTGTGTGCAAAATGTCAGCTCGATTGGATCACGGGAAGTGGGTTAAAAAACGACCAAAAGATTTGCACACGCAAGCACGCAAGCAAGCAAGCGAACTTAATATAAAGAATTTAAAAACGACCGAAAGATTTGCACGGTCCTAAGCAAGCAAGCACGCAAGCAAGCACGCAAGCAAGCAAGCACGCGAACTTAATATAAAGGATTTAAAAATATATTCGCCTGTGGAGGACGCAGGGATCGATCCCGCGACCTTTGGCATGGGAAGCGAGGGCGCTACCAGCTGCGCTACTCCACCACGGCCTGTGGAGGGGTTACGCTCTGGGCTCTTACACTCTGACGTTCAGCCAAAGCTATGAATGCGTTCTATTTAAATATATGTAAAATAATTCTTTTTTTTGCCTAAAAAGTGTAAAATTTTGGGAATTTTTTTTCACGAACAATAATTGTCTGGCACAACGAGTCTGTGTGGAAAATGTCAGCTCGATTGGATCACGGGAAGTGGGTTAAAAAACGACCGAAAGATTTGCACGGTCCTAAGCACGCAAGCAAGCAAGCAAGCACGCAAGCAAGCAAGCAAGCGAACTTAATATAAAGGATTTAAAAAGGCCAGAGTACGTTTGAGAAATTGAGTGCTGCTGACTTGACCCTGGAATATGACAGGGCATTGCAGATGCGCAGTTTTAGCATACCCTGATTTCCGTAGATGGCTCGTGTTGTCTGGCCGCTTCACTGGTCAGGCTGGGAGCAGTGCTTGCACAGGTGCCTGTGGGCAGAGACCAGAGACAGCCTGTAGCATTTGCCAGTAAAGCATTGAGCGGGTTGCAAAAGAGGTATGCCCATAATTTGGAATTTCTCACACAAGTCTGAGAGTCTTAACCGCTGATTAAAAGGGCATCGCTTCATGGTAATGACTGACAATAATCCCCTCACTTGTGTCCTAATGAAGCCCTAATTGTTAACTTTAATGCAGATGAAGCTGAGGCACGCATAATCAGGCCTGCCGAGGCTGGTTTCTCTGTCCTGGTTGCTGTGCCTTCCTGACAAAGAGAACCTTCTCATTTTTAAGTTCACCTTTCAAAATAACTTCAATCAGCTCTAGTTTGCCTCTTTATTTAATGTTGTTGGTCCTGACCTACCTTAATTAATTTCCCTTAGAATACATGCTTTATGTTTTTCATTTGCAGCAGCAACAGCAACAACTGTAACAAGAACAGCAACAACACCTTGCGATGATGACACCGAGACTTCTGCTGCTGCTGCTTGCGGCCGGGCCCTGCTCTCATGGGACTCCGGCTGAGCAAGCCAAGCAGTCTGGTCAAACAATGCCTTCCCTCTTCCCTGGAGAATGGGGGGCCATATCGGCAACTTCTCTTGGCTTGGATTGGCAAACCAATTCTATCTCACCCAAACGTCACCGATACTGTGGCGTGACTCACGAGCAGACATGACCCAGCATCCGAAGTGTAGAAGAGATTACTGATCGGCTGATTTTCCGGTTCAAACTACTCGAGGTCCACACCCACAGTGCTGAGATCTGCTGTGGAAATGCTGACCTTTACCCGACCATTTTCGTCACTTGTTGCAATGCTTCGCACACGATTGTGCTGTAGTTCTTCCGCCCTACCGTCACAACGATATCATCGACTGGACCACAATGCTATCCATCAGAAGAACTGGTCATCATCGGTGTGCCTAAATCCTACATCGACGGTCGTTTCATATGCAGCTCAATTAGAACATTTACATCAACGCTTTTGAGAATGCAGACAGCGCGCAGTAACTGGCCATCAAAGAAGGCAATCGCTGCAAAGCAGACGTGGAGGAGGCTGGAGCGTTTTTGGAAGAAAACTGGTTCCGAGAATGCCCGACTCACTTACAGAGCTGCCTGCATATCTGCCAACTGACTCACTGTTGAGTCATGCAGATCGTTCTATGCTCTGTGCCTTAATAAGTTGGCTCATGACCCCCGTGCTCTGGCGCGTCGTGAAGGGTGCTGCACTCAAACCACCCATCACCTGGTAAATTTGATTTGTGCACGGTACATGCGACCTTCCTTTCCAATAAAATAGTGATGATCAAGATCGCAGTTTCTAACTTTGCATGTATGTATTTGAAGTTGGTTCACATCGTACGTAGCCAACCCTGCTAATGAGAGTTGTGGAGGAAGGAAAACACCTTTCAAACGATTACTTCCCCACATCGCTGCGACAGGCAGATTCAGCCTATAGCATTAGGCACACTGGAAGTCCCATAGCACTGAGACGGCTCTACTCAAGATCACTAATAACCTCCACAAGGTCATGGATCACCGGTGCGCCGCAGCGTTGATTGGCCTCGATCTCTCAGCCATCTTCGACACCATCGACCATGATCAAGGTTCAGTGAATCGGGTATGGCACTGAAGTGGATTGAGTCATACCTATATGGTCAATCACAGTTCGTGATGAATAGTCACCGCCTGTGCCGTGCCTAGTTGGTGTACAGTGAGGGAAAAAGTATTTGATCCCCTGCTGATTTTGTACGTTTGCCCACTGACAAAGAAATAATCAGTCTATAATTTTAATGGTAGGTTTATTTGAACAGTGAGAGCCAGAATAACAACAACAAAATCCAGAAAAACGCATGCCAAAAATTGTATTAATTGATTGGCATTTTAATGAAAGAAATAAGTATTTGACCCCACTGCAAAACATGACTTAGCACTTGGTGGCAAAAACCTTGTTGGCAATCACAGAGGTCAGACTTTTCTTTAGTTGGCCACCAGGTTTGCACACATCTCAGGAGGGATTTTGTCCCACTCCTCTTTGCAGGTCTTCTCCAAGTCATTAAGGTTTCGAGGCTGACGTTTGGCAACTCGAACCTTCAGCTCCCTCCACAGATTTTCTATGGGATTAAGGTCTGGAGACTGGTTAGGCCACTCCAGGACCTTAATGTGCTTCTTCTTGAGCCACTCCTTTGTTGCCTTGGCCGTGTGTATTGGGTCATTGTCATGCAGGAATATCCATCCACGACTCATTTTCAATGCCCTGGCTGAGGGAAGGAGGTTCTCACCCAAGATTTGACAGTACATGGCCCCGTCCATCGTCCCTTTGATGCGGTGAAGTTGACCTGTCCCCTTAGCAGAAAAACACCCCCAAAGCATAATGTTTCCACCTCCATGTTTGACGGTGGGGATGGTGTTCTTGGGATCATAGGCAGCATTCCTCCTCCAAACACGGCGAGTTGAGTTAATGCCAAAAAGCTCCATTTTGGTCTCATCTGACCACAACACTTTCACCCAGTTGTCCTCTGAATCATTCAGATGTTCATTGGCAAACTTCAGACGGGCATGTATATGTGCTTTCTTGAGCAGGGGGACCTTGCGGACGCTGCAGGATTTCAGTCCTTCACGGCGTAGTGTGTTACCAACTGTTTTCTTGGTGACTATGGTCCCAGCTGCCTTGAGATCATTGACAAGATCCTCCCGTGTAGTTCTGAGCTAATTCCTCACCGTTCTCATGATCATTGCAACTCCACGAGGTGAGATCTTGCATGGAGCCCCAGGCCGAGGGAGATTGACAGTTTTTTTGTGTTTCTTCCATTTGCTAATAATTGCACCAACTGTTGTCACCTTCTCACCAAGCTGCTTGGCGATGGTCTTGTAGCCCATTCCAGCCTTGTGTAGGTCTACAATTTTGTTCCTGGCATCATTGGAGAGCTCTGGTCTTGGCCATGGTGGAGAGTTTGGAATCTGATTGATTGCTTCTGTGAACAGGTGTTTTTTATACAGGTAACAAGCTGAGACTAGGAGCACTCCCTTTAAGAGTGTGCTCCTAATCTCAGCTCGTTACCTGTATAAAAGACACCTGTGAGCCAGAAATCTTTCTGATTGAGAGGGGGTCAAATACTTTTTTCCCTCATTAAAATGCAAATCATTTTATACAAATTTTGACATGCCTTTTTCTGGATTTTGTTGTTATTCTGTCTCTCATTGTTCAAATAAACCTACCATTGAAATTATAGACTGATCATTTCTTTGTCAGTGGGCAAACGTACAAAATCAGCAGGGGATGAAATACCATTAATACCGCTGGAGGAAGGTCCTCGTCGTCCTCTGAAGAAGGCGTAGGTTGATTTTTCTTCTTGAGATGTTTTCACATCTCGAAGCACTTCTGACCCCAATGTAATAATTGACTTCGTCACACACTGCTGGTCTCCGTTGCTCTTTATTTAGCTTCTTGCTCGCACCCCGCTGGTCCTGACAGCGGACCAGCGTCTCCTCACGCGCGCCCCGCACACGCTCCCTCGTCAGTCCTTCCGCCCCCCCCCCCCACTCCGCACACCGCTGGCCGACGGTGTGCCGAAGCTCCTCCAGCCACGTGGCTGATGGCGCGGATCCCCTCCGGCCACCCAACGTGGTCCAGCTTCTTCACTCCAACAACTGACCCGGAGCCCTTCCGGGCTCCCACCTATATCCTCTTTTCCACGTGATCCTGTCTCCTCCCCTTCCGGACCGTCAGATCCGGCCTTCCCATAGCGCCCTGCTGGCTCCACCCCCGTTCACCTCGCTTCCAATTGGACCCGAGGTGAACGGCGGGCCCTCCCATATGCCCCCATACTGGGCTCCGCCCCCCAATACCCCGGGCCGTATGATTGGGCCAGAGCCCAGCAGCAAACCCCGTTTACGCTCGCATTACACAAGGCTGGAATGGGCTACAAGACCATCGCCAAGCAGCTTGGTGAGAAGGTGACAACAGTTGGTGTGATTATTCGCAAATGGAAGAAACAAAAAAGAATTGTCAATTTCCCTCGGCCTGGGACTCCATGCAAGATCTCACCTCGTGGAGTTGCAATGATCATGAGAACGGTGAGGAATCAGCCCAGAACTACACGGGAGGATCTTGTCAATGATCTCAAGGCAGCTGGGACCATAGTCATCAAGAAAACAGTTGGTAACACACTACGCCGTGAAGGACTGAAATCCTGCAGCACCCACAAGGTCCTCCTGTTCAAGAAAGCACATATACATGCCCGTCTGAAGTTTGCCAATGAACATCTGAATGAGTCAGAGGACAACTGGGTGAAAGTGTTGGCGTCAGATGAGACCAACATGGAGCTCTTTGGCATCACCTCAACTCCCCGTGTTTGGAGGAGGAATGCTGCCTATGACCCCAAGAACACCATCCCCACCGTCAAACATGGAGGTGGAAACATTATGCTTTGGGGGTGTTTTTCTGCTAAGGGGACAGGACAACTTCACCACATCAAAGGGACGATGGACGGGGCCATGTACCGTCAAATCTTGGGTGAGAACCGCCTTCCCTCAGCCAGGGCATTGAAAATGGGTCGTGGATGGGTATTCCAGCATGCCTAATGACCCAAAACACACGGCCAAGGCAACAAAGGAGTGGCTCAAGAAGAAGCACATTAAGGTCCTGGAGTGGCCTAGCCAGTCTCCAGACCTTAATCCCATAGAAAATCTGTGGAGGGAGCTGAAGGTTCGAGTTGCCAAACGTCAGCCTCGAAACCTTAATGACTTGGAGAAAATCTGCAAAGAGGAGTGGGACAAAATCCCTCCTGAGATGTGTGCAACTACAAGAAACGTCTGACCTCTGTGATTGCCAACAAGGGTTTTGCCACCAAGTGCTAAGTCATGTTTTGCAGAGGGGTCAAATACTTATTTTTTTCATTAAATAGCAAATCAATTTATAACATTTTTGACATGCGTTTTTCTGGATTTTGTTGTTGTTATTCTGTCTCTCACTGTTCAAATAAACTTACCATTAAAATTATAGACTGATCATTTCTTTGTCAGTGGGCAAACGTACAAAATCAGCAGGGGATCAAATACTTTTTACCCTCACCGTTCCTTGAGAGAGGCTAGATCTAGGGGAAAAGTCACAAGGGGCACACCAGGATCCCGCTAGTAGGTTCCAGAAAGGGGGCGTAGGCGGGGGCAGAGCGATGCCAAGCTGACGGTATAAGAGGGGCCCCTGTGAGGGGCCTCGGGGCTGTTGTTGGAGTGGGATCCCCCTCGTGCGTCCATTGTCGCCATTCTGCTCGTTGTCTTCACCATTCTTCTCGTTGTCTTCACCATTCTTCTCGTCGTCAATAAAAGACGGACTAAATATTAAGTGTTTTAATCCCGATGGTGCTCGTTAATAAAGAAGTGCCTCCAAGTCTTATCGTCTCCGAGTTAGTCACTACACATGTGTAATGACTCTCAGACAACTTCTGTCTTCTTTATTAGGGCGTGTCACGCAGATAAAGTACTCTCATATCCTACAGTACTTAGCTATCACTAGCATACAGTGCTTGGGCTAGAATAACAACAGGTACTTGGGCTAGGATAAAGACAGATACTTGAGCTAGGATAACAACAGATACTTGGGCTAGGACAGCACCCAAGCAACGACCGCATGGAGACAGCAACGGCACGGAGACAGCGGCGGCGTAGAGACAGTCCATCCCGGTCCCAGGGCAGCCTCGAGCTCTCTCAGCCTCTGTCTTATATTCCCCCTGGTATGGCCTCGCCCCGCCCTCGGCCACGCCTTCTTTCCCAAACTGTCTCGGACAATTCTGAACATTCCTCCATGGTTCCCTCCTGTAATTATCCCTCGTGAACCACCTGGCCACACACTGTCCCTATCCCCTCATTTTCTCCACCCACGCACCGTCTCTCTTTCCGCACTGTCCCTACACATGGAACAAAATTAGCTTAATCCAGAAAAATTGGAAGTTCTACTGGCTGGCACTTGCGAAATTAATTGTGCGAGGATCAGGTGTGGCATTTGCAGACTCTAGAATTCAGTTTTCTCTGCGTCTAAAGAGCCTCCCGCCAGACTCAACCAGAATGTCGTTTGAGCACGTGCAAAATATGGTCAGGTCCTGCAATTTTCATGCGGCCTCTACGACACATTTGACCACCTTTGAGTCGTGATATAGCCAACACAGTGGTGTGTAACATTGTATCAATAAGGTTTGATTATTGCAACTCACTACCCTACGGGACGTCTGACATAAACATTACCAAGCTGCAGTATGTACAAACTTCTCTAGCACATGTCGTGATGGGTACTGCAAGATCCGACCATGTCTATCCAGTGCTCGCTGAGCTGCATTGGTTTCCGGTTGTTGAACGAATACATAATAAGGTACTCATGACACACAAAGTGCTTGCCACAAAAGAACCACAATACCTTGCTGATCTCGTCAAGGAGCATAAACCACGCGAATCCCGGTCATCCTTGCAGCGGCTTTTGGCTAGCCATCAAACAAAGACAGCCACTGCATCGCACGCTTTCAAATGCGCTTCTGCGGCCGTCTGGAATGCTCTTCTTTCAGATATTAGGAAGCCAGTGAAGCTATGCAATTTTAAATCATCTTGATTGAAAACTAATTTCTTTAGGACTGCTTTTTGTGTTGAGTTGTCCTTCCAATTAGCACGGTTGGCTTCGTACAGTGCGACATACATTGTACACAATACATTTTAGGTAAGGAATAAATAATGCATAAATAGTTTACTTAGCCACTTGCTCAAGTAGTATGCATTCACTCCAAACAAATAGTACTTCCGAAAACAGACCTGTGTTGGAAAGCGCTACAGATCCATATATATATTTTACTTCTATAATGACAACAGATTTCTTAGTATAGCATATTTCATGCTAACTGTCCCTCAGATCACTGCACAATCCGTAAACACCAAGGGGTATTGTTTTCAGTTTATCATTGAGCATTTATATTTTTGGAGGAAACTGGAGGAGCACCTGGAGAAGACCCATGTACGCGAGGGGGAAACGCTATCCAAACAGAGAAGCGACAATTGACATGCGTCCGCTCTTTGCTGTACCGCCTTTTCCTGGCAAGCCAGGATATGGCCCCTAGATGAGCATGGAAAGGGAGTTTAATTTGTGTAATCCTCCAACTCTCGCGTCGTTGAGTATGCATGTGAGAGGAAGCCAAGGGTTAACAAAAAGCATTACTGCACTGCAAGTCCATAGATACGTGCAGCCTTCTCGCTGCACTGCCATCTCCTGGAACATCATTGTCCTTGCAGATAGGTGGCATTACAGCTCTCGGAGAAACGACCAGTCCCGCCTCCACATTGCTAAATTGTAGTGCATGGTGTCTTGTGTGTAATCTTTAGTCAGATTTTGTAATCTCTTTTGAAGCTAAACAGAGTTGGTCCAAATCATTACTGTATAGTATTTAGTTTGGCACGCGTCCAGAAACTATAAGGGCTGCTGCTGTTCAGTGCCATTAAATGTTCAGTAGGGGGCATGCTGTACCCCTGGCCAGCATCACACTGATGGCTCCCCTCAGTGTTGTGGGCTTGCTGTTTTAGGAGCAGCCAGTGGGATTATGATGCTGTAGCAAAGGGCCCGACTCGCAAATAGAATAAGGTTGCAAGTTCAAAATCCCATACAAGAGTTGACTTAGCCTACCAATCCTGTTGAGTTCAATTAAATGAGGTCCCGCTTTGTTGAAAGTTAACAGTCTTATTCTGGACTGACCCTCGTCAATGTAATATCGAATTGCCAACGGAGATAATTACTGCTGCATTGATAATTATTTGAGCAGGGAGACACTAATTTCCCTATTATGAACAGCCAAAAATAAGCATTGTATTTGTACGTATGTTGAATTTCATTGGAACCGTGCAGAGCCAACCGTGCTAATCGGAGGGGAATTAGATACATTAATTCGTCAACGGCTCCTTGCAAAGATGTAGAGCCAGGCTCCTAGTCTGTTTGTCGTGAGAACTCCTCATCCAAACAAGGCAAATGCTATTTTATGAATCCTGCAATAATATATTTCTGATCCATGTCTTCCTTGCCGAGCAGATGAATATCACCTGTTGTGGGGTGCCGACACCCAGCGTGCGGGAGTGAAATAGAGGGGAGCGGGGGAAGCACAGGTGGGGGGAGGATGCATGGGGGGCTCCGTTGGGGGAGGGGTTTGGGGCGCAGTAAGAGGTCCGCGAGGGTGAGAGGTGCAGGTTGGTGGGGTCAAGGGAAGGGTACACGAAGGGGAGCCGTGATTGGGCATGGTGGCCTGTGGGGTTGGGGGCACCCTGCAGGGGTCAGATGGGGGTGGCGGGAGTATCGTTCAGCAATGGGTGCTTCCACCGGTATGTCGACGAAAATATGTGTTCTATATTTAATGTGCATGATATTCAATAAAAAATAGAATGGCCGATTGGCCAACTGACCAGGGCCAACTGGCCAGCCACTTCCAAAGAATGTGTGGGGCTGCTCGTTTACATTAAATGAAAATATTTTTTATTTTAGCCGATCATTTATTCGAGTGTCTACAAGAGTTAAAATAGTCTCGCAACTATTTTACTTTATTTATATATTCAAACGCATGCAGCATTGGACTGTAAACTGATATATAGTAAATATATTCAGAAACACTACTTTATTTGTTATTTTGACTGTTAAAAAGCTTAGTCGTCACCTTTCATACGGAAACGTTTTAAACTTTTAAAAAATCAATGGTATTTCCAGAAAAACATGGAGGAAAAGACTGAAAACCCCCGTTTAAAAACCACATGACTTTAATAAAGTGTTTATGCAATAATTATACACTAACAAAACATATTTTTGTTCCTGAATAGTAAGTGTTATTTTCTAATTGCTTATGCCTTAAGAGTACAGAAAATGGCTATTATTCCCCACAAACTTTGCTTTTGTGACCAGGACAGTGATATTTGAAATTTACCTATTTTCAATGAGAAAACGTGTGCATTTGTGTCATTCCTTCACGTAAAGTCCTGGTCACAAAAGCAAAGTTCGTGGGGAATAATAGCCATTTTCTATACTTTTGAGGCATAAGCAATTAGAAAACACTTCCTACCCAGGAACAAAAATCGTGTTACATATTAATTATCTGCACGTATACGGCGTATGTACCGCTTTTAAGCAGGAATACATCATCCAAAAGAATAACTTCTCCACCTCCCATAAACATGACTCATTGGGATTTTTTTTAATTACCTGGCAGCACTTGGCTCATTGCTGTCAACCTATCAGAGTGGGTGATAAAAAAAAATACCCAGCAGTGCCAAGGCCCTATAAGTTAACCTTTGTTGCTTCTCAGCAAGAGCCATACAGCACAGGTGTGTGTGTCTGCTATGTACACACGCTTTCTGATAGCGCTTATAACACTTACATCTTCCACTTTGCTCAAGCCATGGAGGGGAACGCAGCTCGCAACAGCACATCAGTGGGCCCTGGCCTGCTGGAGTCTGGTTACGGCTCTGGTGAAAATGCCCCTCGCGAATATTCGGTGAGTCTGCAGTTTAAAACAATGTGGGGGTCCTGACCCTCCCCCCCCCCCCCCCCCCCAAGTTCAGTAATTATTTCAGTGATGTCTGCCCCTGTGTTTCTCGATTTAATGGATTTCACATCGGGTGTAAGCAACAAAGTTATTGTGCATTAGTCGACAGTGTCCCCTATGGTAAAACAAGTGGCGTATAGCGAAGCGCTTCATGTCTTTTCATGCTCCCGAGTCATTTCTTGAAGGTCCACATTCCTGTGGTTGGAGCAGTTCCATAGGACTTGTGAATCGAGCTGAATAACCATAACTCGGTATAGTCGTGTAACAAGTGCATTATGAGTGCTATTAGCAAATCGACAACATGGTTTGCTTACTCATGTTTCATTTGAAATGTGCATGCTGCCTTTACACACCTGTGTGTTGAGCAAAGGTAGGCAGTGCGTACAGGCACTCGCTAATGATTAGTTAACCAACCAGCTTGACAATTTGACTCTTGTTAGCTTAGAAGTCACGTGACCCACTATACATTATGTAACCACCTATACAGAGCCTTAAAGGGGAATTCACCTAAATACATTTTACAAACAGTGATGAATGTTCATTCATTCATAGTTTTGAAGTGAAAGCAGAACTCGCATGTATGATTTGGGTTTTTTCTCCAAGAGGGGCTTCTCCAGAGATTATTGAAGCCAGTTTCTAACCGAGAGTAGTAACTTATTCTTATATTCCTTTACAATTCATAGCTTTGATATTTATATACAAACTTTGAAGGTATTTTCTTGCTGTCATTTATATGTATGGGCAATCTCCTCGGGTTACGAACCTAATTCATTCCTGAGACCCGTACGTAAGTCGGAACACAATACAATGTATTTAAACACCCGTACGTTAAGTATTGTTGAATGTGTTCGGGTTCAACAAAAGGGAAGCATTGTTAAACTCATTAAAAATCAAATGTGCACATTTGCATGTAACATTTACTTTCACTTATGAGTTCTGATGCTAGCTTGTAGGAGGGGGGGGGGGCAATGAGTCACCACAATTGCAGACACACCTCAATGACAGCGATTCCCCATATGGCCTTAACAGGCTGTTGGGGCAAGTGCTGTTACTGAGCAGCACCTATGAAGGCCGGAACGGCATAGGAAGGGGTGAGTGGCCAGCACCACCCCTGCTCCCTTTGTTTCCCCAGAGGTGGTATTTACACACTGCACCAGGTGATGTTTACACACTGCACCAGGCACGAGCCTGAGATGACCAAGGGGAAGCCCAGGTCCAATTCAGATAATCATCACTGGTGTTGATCGTGAGTGGGAATTTAACTTTGGTCGCCGCGGTAGCATAGCATGCTAACCGTTGCACTACCGCTCCCTCCACACGCACACACACAAAGACAACAACCTCCCATATTGCCTTAACAGACTGTTGGGGAAAGGGCTGTTAGCGAGTAGCAAATACTATCAAGGCTGGAACAGTGCACGAGGGGGTGGTTGGCCAGCTCCACGCCCGACCACCTTTATCTCTAGTGATGACGATTACACACCGCGCTCAGTACTCATTTGAGGCTGAGTCGACCTAGGTAGGCTCAGGACCGGCTCAGATAATCGTCACTGGTGTTGGCCGTGAGAAAAACTCAAACTCGAGTTGCCGCTTTCGTAGCGCAGCGCGCTTACCGCGAGAACTAGTGTGGCACATTAGGAATGGACCACTCTTTTAATTATTTCCTTGTGCAGCAGGGGAGTAAAGTGTGGTTCTGTGAAAGTCCTGGTGTGCTGTGTAGTACATCGATGCATGTGTGTACACCAGCATGCGATAACGGATTTGGGCCTGTAGGGGGCTGGCAGGGTTATTGATTGACCGCACTTGTACACCAGTCACAGGGTTAATGGCGACTCAGTTGAAGAATTGCTGTTTGACACACGTGCTGTTGCATCTTACAGGTAAAAGACCCAAAGGTTGTTTTTGATCGTTATATAAATGTTCTTGACTTGTTCTAGACTTCCAGCTTGGCTTTAAATTGTTAGGTTGTGATATATTCCATTGGAGGGGTTTTAGCACTGTGCATTGTAAAGGATGACTCATTGTAATTACATACTGTAATTGTAATTCTCTAACCATAATACTGTTTATTCTATAACCATGCCCATGCACCCAGAGTGTGACTACTTGCAATGCTATTGAGAATAGAACACATGCATAGTCGTAAGTGGTACAATGGTGACATACAGTACGTGTAGTGTACACATACAGTACAGATAATGGGTATAAGATACCGATATAAGTGGATGGTATAGATAGACATACAGCTTAGGATTAAAGTAATATGCTGACAACCATGAGCCAGCAGTAGAAATTCCACATTCTTTGTCATGGGCATGGATAATGGAGAGTTAACCAGGCCTTCATTTAATCTGAGTCCGGATCAGGGATCCAGAAAATATTTCCACACCAAGCACATCCAGTATACCTCTCGCGATGACCGTGGCTAATAGTGGCTTTTGGCAAACCATCCAACAAAGACGGTCATTGCATTGCACACTTTCAGATGCGCTTCTGCGGCCGTCTGGAACGCTCTTCCGAAATTCGGAAGCCACTGGAGCTATGCACTTTCAAATCTAAGTTGAAAGCTCATTTCTTTAGAACTGCGTTTTGTGCTCAGTTTATTCTTTCTCCGCACCTCCGATTAGTATGGTTGGCTACATACGGTGCAAAAGAAGTTCAACATACAATCATGCCTTCTTTAGTCTACCACCGAGCTGGAAAATTACGAGAAATCAAGCGCTAGATTGAACTGTGTGGTCTCTATGCAGGCAGATTACATGAAAAACCTGAAGCGGTATTCGTCGGTGAAGACCGTGGCACAGAGCTTCCTGGACGTGGCCCTGCTCATGGCAAACGCTTCACAGCTGAAGTCGGTGATGGATTCTGGAACAGAATTCAAGTACTTCAAGCTTCTCCTGGGCATGCTGGCTCTATCCATCTCCCTGCAGATTCTCGTCGGGTTATTCCTCATCTGTATTGGTAAACTCATGCAACCTTTTGTGCTTTTATTTCCAAGTAGATATATAGAACTTTTATCTGTGGTGATGTGGGAGACCAACATTTTGCATCTTATTTTCTGCAGGTTATCTGATTTTATTCCACTAATTAAAATTAGTGTGGATAATCACGTATCATCGGTTACAATTGCCACTCAAAACCTATTCACAAACATATGTGAAGGATAGGTCATTCTGTAAAGGATAGAAAAAGCCGCAGATAATAGGAATATGGTCACGGATATTATAATAGGAGTTTTTGCAGACCCTACAGTTGCCACAGATAATAGAAGTCACTGGTAATAGGGTTGTAATAAGATGAGTTCTCCTGTAGCGGGTGTTATAGAATGATCGACTCTTACGCACACGAATGCCACTTCCATGTCACTGGTTAATATTACTCTATAATTGTGTGTTAATGTTTTAATGTTTCTGTATCTGAATGGGTGGTGTTGGGATTAGAGTAAGTTTAAATTTCACTTTGAGGTCAACTCATCTATTATGGGGACCATGAAGTAATTATACCTTTGTGAAAAGCCAACAGTGTTCACTTATTATTGTAGAAACCAATTACTCCGCAGTAAATCATTCTCAAATTGACAAATGCATGTAAACTGTGGCACGCAGTGGTTATTTTTATGAATCCTATTTACTCAATAGACATGGAACGTATCCCATTAAGAGCTCTTCATTCCGTAATCGATTTTCTTTCCCTTCAGATCCTCGGATTAGTTATCGATACTCTACATGGTTATTCGTTAATGACGCTCAACTGAATCCAGAGCTTTATGAGTTCTGACATCCCGTTTCCACGGGTACTATTTTAGTTTTATATTAAACAACAGAATGCTCCCTCGGTGTAATGGTTAGCACACTGAACTTGAATTCCAGGGGTCGTCTATTCAGTTACCCAAAGGTTAGAAGACCAGAGCCAGAAGACATCACTGCCCCATTGTAACGCAGCACGTTCATAATCACCTTCTAGAAGACAACTCCCTGCAGTACTGCAATCCTGCCAATTATAAGATGCACGCTTTAGGGTGCGACTTATGTTCCGGGCGTCTGATAAAATGTAGAATATAGCAATACGTTTTGACATTTACCAATTTTTTGTCCATGTGCAGATTCCCACGTATCATAGTCCATTCAAATTTTGTAACCACCTCACTGTAAGAACCCTTAACATTTTCTTTAATTCGTTCACTGAGGTATTTGGAATTTTCTATTTACTGTGATTCATATCAGCTATGCAAATGAAAGTGAGCACACAATACTCTTTGACTGCTGTGCTGACCTTGTCAATTCTCACTAGCATTACATTACCCTAAAGTTTGATCGTGCCTGGATATCGTTGTGTGTGATATTGAGTGGTGGCATAGTGTTGCAATCTCAGCATCCTTACCATTTCTGACAATGCATGTGTTACGAAGTTTCAAACACCAAATATACACGTATTAAATGTTGACTCAAAACTTTAGTGACTGCAGGAAATTCATATTCTTTAGTTATTTCGGTAAAGTCACGTAGATATAAAAAGTAATAAAAATAAAGTGAATAAAAATATCACGACGTTTCCATCACAACACAAGCGGTCGTCATCAGGCAAAGGAGTTAGCCTCTAAAGGCAAACTGTTTATAAAGGTTTGGGGATGGGCGTAGCCCAAGTGTATCAGCAGGCACCAGGAGCATGGGCGGTGCACCAATGCCAATGCAGCCACAATGCCAATGCAGCAACAATGCCAATGCAGCAAAGGGCCGCCAAGAAATCTCTGCACCCCACTCCACACACCACACTGCTGACGGTGGAGGTTGATTGACAAGAAAACACAAGTCAAGTCTCGACCCAAAGTGGTTGATGACATCTTTCCAATGATTGTTGAGTCTAACCTTCCTCTCGGTTGAAATTGTTTCTGTATATACGTGTTGTGTAGTAATTCTTGACACCCAGGAGACTTGTAGAACCACATGGAGATGGAACTTCAGGTAAGGGCTCTGTGTACTGCACACTCACTGACTGGTTACCCTTTACACTCGACGCCTACACCCGTTATGGTGCGCGTCAGAACTCTGGCCTGCACGTGGAACTGCTTCCAACTATCTACGCCCCGGTATGGCTTCACTTGCCTACTACCTCGTCTGCCCCGGGCGGGGACTTACCCATCACCGCCCGGCGACGAGGTGAGGCCTCTACCCCTCTAGCCTTTCGTCGTCGGCGGCTGGGGAGTTCCCATGCAGGCTCTCGTTCCTCTTCCCATGGCGGACACTTCACTCTCCCTCCGGCGACCTCGCCCTCGTCCCAGGGTCCCCCTTAAGTACCCCACCGCCTCGATGACATGACATCATCACATCACGTCATACCACTCCTCTCCAGATGACACGACATAATCTCACTACTCTACATATGGATGGCTTCATGAACGAATCTTTGTTGATAGCCAGTAGGCTTGGAAAGTACCATCATCGAGAAATAAATTTCGTGTGAGCCAGCCGCATTAAATAATGATCAGCCACGGCAGAAGTATTGGTCCTACCGTGTTTCAAATCTGCCTTAGGTTCACGAACACGGTCCGAGACATGTCGCTTAGTTTCCCCAATGTAACTGCTGCCACAGTTACAGCTTATTTTGTAGACGCCGAGATGAGATCAGATCACGAATTGTATGTACTTTTTACACTATGAGACCTCCTTTGCCAGTAGCAAGATATAGTAATAGGTTTTTACCCTTTTATCTGGCAACAAAACACACTTTTTTACAAGGAATCATGTTTGCATTAACCATAACACTTGCGGTCAAAATGCAAACAAAAAGACAACTGATAATGGATGCACTGTCCTTGAAATTGATTGGTCCACACCTTTGTAAAAATGTGTCAGTTTTGTTGCCAGATAAAAGGGTAAAAACCTATTACTATATCTTGCTACTGGCAAAGGAGGTATCATGGTGTAAATGCTTCACCCCGAGCTCTCAATACTCTGATGGTGCGTTGTCTTTGAGTTGTGCGCCTTTTGGCGTCATCTGGTCCAACACCATGTGAGACTGGACTCTAAAAAAAGCTGTCTCGGGTGTGGACCAATCAATTTCAAGGACAGTTTGTCCATTATCAGAGTTGTCTTTATATTTGCGTTTTGACCGCAAGTGTTGTGCTTAATGCAAACATAATCCCTTGTAAAAAGGTGTCAGTTTTGTTGCCAGATAAAAGGGTGAAACCCTATTACTGTATGTTCTGTGCTAAATGGGACCTGGATCTTGTGTTTGTTCATGATTTTGGACATATTTTTGGTTACCCCTGCGATGTATGGCAGGGTGTTGGTTTTGATTGGATCCTCAGATGGCTCCTTCCTCACGGTTGGGGTGATGGCTTTGCGGATTGTGTATTCAGACTGTCCATTCGCCTTGAGAGCTTGGTGTACGTGTTTGAGTTCACTGGTTAGGTGTTCATGGACGGAGATGCATTGAGCTCTATGGTGTCGCGTATCTTGTCAACCAAACTCCACCGTCAGCAGTGTGGTGTGTGGAGCGGGGTGCAGGGATTTTTTGGCGGCCCTTTGCTGCATTGGCATTGCTGCTGCGTTGGAATTGTTGCTGCATTGGCATTGCACTTGGGCTACGCCCATCCCCAAACCTTTATAAACAGTTTGACTTTAGAGGCTAACTCCTTTGCCTGATGACGACTGCTTGTGTTGTGATCGAAACGTTGTGATATGTTTATTCACTTTATGTTCATTTTTTCTATCTACGTGACTTTACCGAAAGAACCAAAGAATATAGACACGTATTACCAATCCTGAATTCACCCCACATACTTGTGGTAAAAGATGCAAACAAATAAACTTTGATAATGTATGCATTGTCCTTGAAACTGATTGGTCTACACCAGATACAGTCTATTTTATAGCTGCCAAAAGTTGAACGGTACAAGGACGATGCAAACATCAATCCATTATTAGCTTGGGTTAAGCAGTTATACCTATAGGTAAGAGTTAACACGTTTCTTGAATTGAGAGAGATTATAAGAGCTTGGGGAAAAGAGAGGATGGGAAGGAATTCCAAAGTGGAGCAGTGCGAGGGAAGAGCCAGACTGGGAAGTGTTGTGAACCACATTGTGGTGTTTGAGTCCAGTGTGGATGAGTCAATACAATCAGTCTGCTAGACCTCAACATGGGTGAAGGGAACAATGACAGAAGTTTCAGAGGAACATTAACCATGGTAGTAGTGATAGAAGAGCAATAAGGTGGCAACTGACCACTGATGAGCAAGTATGATCATCATGAGTGCTTTAAAGTATCGTTCGTTTTACTAAATTTCATATTGTGATTATCATCACTCATGTAAAAAATGTTACATATATAATTCGAGTTGTAATTAAATAGCTGTATTATCCATTTAAAAAGTTATTGATTAAATTACACCATCACTTTATTAATAATTTTCTTAATTTTCAGTTTACACCTAGGCTTTCACGACCAGTATTATTCCTAATAGAGTTGTTTTGGGGGAAGGGGGTTGGATGGCGTAAATATAAATGTCTCATTAAACCTGCCACCATACGACCCAGCCAATTAGTAATGTTTGTCACGTAAACAAAATATGCCAATTGGTTACTAGTTCAGCACACCGGTGTGTTGGAGAGTAAACCCACAACATTCACAATTAGAGTACCATGACATTTTGCAAATAATTACAGCTAGCCTCATCAGGCGACAGCCAGAATTGTGGAGAAATCTTCCGGTTTCGGTCATAAATATGGGGGTAAATATGATGTGACTTGTGGCCCAAAAAATTGCAATCCCTATTATTGACCGCTCACAGTTAATCACCATCGACGTATGGTAACCTGTATAGGTATGCAATTAGACAGTGCATTACTTGATAATACGCTTCTAAGCAGCACTAAGCCTGTAGCTATCAGAACGGTTACAATTATTTTTATTTCTCTCAATTTCAATAGATCCTCTAATTAGTCTTGGTCAGTAGTAATTGTAACCGTTGTTATAGCTCATTTCGTATATTGCAGTTAGGGTCACCCCTAGGGTTCTTTCAGGAACTGGTGACCATGGAGACAGATACCAACCTGCAGGGCAGGGAAGTGCGCTGCTTACACCGGGTGCTCTAGGGGGTGTTTTCACCCGAGGAAGTGAAGTTGAGCATCAGTTTCCTCGAATTGAAGGCAAATCGACTGGTCAATATATAACTGGCGGAGTTGAGTGCTGCTGGTGCGTTGCAACGTCACCTCTTTTTTCAATGGACGGAGGCACACCAGATGCGTCTGGTGGCTCCACACCTCGCGGACGTACAGAATCCATTAGTGGACAGGCTCGGTTGCAAGAAACTGGACCCCAGAGAGGGGTCGCTTCACGTTGAGATGTTCAATGAGGTTGCATGTCGGTTCGGGACACCAGACGTCTACTGCTTTGCGTCGAACGCGAACATCCCTGTTCCTCTGTCAGGGACCATGAGCAACGGATGCTCTCAGTTCCTGTGGGAAGGTTGCCTAGGGTACGTCTTTCCCCCGTTCCCTCTAATTCTGCACGTTCTGGCAAAGTTATTCGGAAGTGCAGCCACAGTGGTTCTGATGGCACCCGATTGCCCAAGGAGGTCGTGGTTCTCGGACCTTCTGGCCCTACAGGTAGATCAGGCGTGACGCCTAACCACCCGTCCGGACGTGTTGTCCCAGAGAGGCGCCTGGTGCTGGGTTCTTCGAGAGCTAAACTTGACAGCATGGCTGTTGAGAGGGCGCAGTTTTGGACCCTTGGGCTAAGTGAGTCTGTGCAAGATTTGCTTTTTAAATCTTGGGGTCGGTCAACCTCGCGAGTTTATAACTCTCATTGGTGACAATTCTGTCTCTGGTGTGGGGAACACAAGGTTCACTGGGTCACGTGGTCTAGACTGGGTAGCTCAGTACATGGTTGTCTAAGTGAGTTGCTGTTGACTGTCCAGGTGTTGTTAGATTGTGTGTTACAGGCAGGTTACAGTATTTTCGGATTTGATAGTCATTTTTCTTCTTCTTGGTTTTTTCGGTAAAGTCACGTAGAAGGGAAGTAATAAAATAATAAAAATAAAATTAAATAATTCTCACGACGTTTCGGCTACAACGCAAGCAGCCGTCTTCAGGTGAAGAATGAGACACTGTCAAGCTAGGAACTTATATATAAGCTGGGTTGGAGGTGGAAGAAGAGCGCCTTAACAAAAAGAATGTGCATATCAAGAGGAATTTAGCATATTCATGGGAAATGCGTAGGAGGTGGGCGGGGGGGTTTCAAAGTCATATTATGCCTATGCATTATGCAGGATCAGCAGCACCAAGGGAGGGTGCAGGGAGTAGCATTAACAAAGGAAAAGAATGTTAATAGTATGTGGCTGCAGTTACTAAACAACCACGTAGAAAACTAAAGTATAAACTACATAAAAAACTAAAGTATAAACTGCATAGCATCATCTGTATACTTACTATACTCTACAATAAGCTGAGTTACTAACAGCAAGTAATACATTACAATTCTATGTCGTAAAAATTATATAATATGCTTCCATCTAAACTTTATTCTCTTACATCACACGAGCATACACTGTACTATATACTGCCATAGACAAACCCAACATTAAATTATATACTATGTATTATTCTACCCACCCTAATGTGTATCACACTGCTATATGTTTACTATACAATTACGATACTATATATTACTTTGTACATTGTATTAAGCATATAAATGTTATACTATTTGTTATTATATACTGTACCATTGACCGTCGTGTCAATGGGTGAGCCGTGGGGGGAAAACTTGCAGCGGAGCAAAGAATCCATTCCCTGCGGAGAATACAATGCCAGTGAGTGGAACGCGGTCTGAAAGTCACCGTAAACGTGAACACAATCGGTTAAGATCCGAAATGGTTTATTACGTCCTTCCAATGATTGCTAAGCCAGAATCCATCTTCTCGGTTGAAATTGTCTCTGTGTTTGTATATCTGGATCGCCTCATGAACGAATCTCTCATGATAGCCAGATGGCTTGCAGAGAACCTGTGTCTTGGAGAAGTCAATGTCATGTGAGCCCACTGAGTTGATAGTCATTGAACTGAGTCTGGACAGTCACGTGTGGGGAGTGCGTGGACCACCCACTCCACCCCAAAGGGAGTGGTGTGGGTGTTCCCCCTCCCCCCTGCTCATCACATAGAAATAATACCTCTGTGAGTGCTAAACGTTAAAATAAGCTCAGTGAGAATGTATCGGTTCTCTGCTGCCGAAGTGTAACAAGTTCACTAAGTATAACTCGGAGATGGGATTATACTAAAATCAGGATGAAGGCAAGTCCTTACTGAAATCCTAGTTTTTGTATGCATGGTCTTGGCTGTGCATAATTATGGAATTGTAATACCTACGTGCCCCTTAATGTGTAGTTACAACGTATAGTTCTATATAAACACTGTCGTGATTCATTGTTTTGCACGAGTGAGTGACATGACCCGCACTTGTGTTTGCCCACAGTGATCTCTGACCTGAAAAATGAGAAGCAAAGGCAAAATGGGAGCCGCTCGGACATTCTGAACACCATGGCAACGTCAATAACTTTCCTCATCGTGGTGGTCAACATCTTCATAACAGCATTTGGCACTCATAACTGATGCTGAACACCCTTGGCTGTAGCCATCTCATTAGAATAAAGCAACCATATTTGCTTGTGAAAGCAATCTTTTATAGAAAATTTTAGGCTCCCACTAATCCTTTCTTTGAAAAAAATAGTAATTTCATCCACTCTGTGGTAGCGCAAGTCTGTAGTTGGAAGAGCTGGTGGATATTCTCAATACTTTTTGAGAACCATCTTCGTCACTAATGTTCACTGCTGCAAAGATGTTGCAGCAGTGAGTCTTTCACAACGCTCTTTACTTTTTTTGTAAAAAAAAAATGTTGCCTTTCGCTGTCTGAAAAGAGGAAATATGATGCACATGCATAAAAATACTTAAGCATTTTCAAATGTAACTGTTTTTACTGAATAAATGTTTGTAAAAGTTATGTTATGTTACAATAAATATTTGCTCGAGTTATTTTCATTTATTTCCGTGGTCAATTTTGGTATGTAATGGGTTTCCAGAAATGGAACCCCAATTTATAAAATTGAGCCTTATGGGAAACGAGGGTTAAACTTACGACGGCTCGACTTGCGATCGTCTTCTAGAAACCAATTAGGTCGTCGGTGAGGGGGTCGTCTGCAGGAGGGAAATGCTAAATGTGTAATAACAATTACTACAGTGTGTTTGAATTACGTTTGATGAATATTTTACGACCATGGAAGTGGTGGTGGTGAGGAATTCAAGAGGATGACTCCTCGGGAGATGCACGTGATTTGTAGCAATGCACAATTATAATTTTAGCACTCTGGGAGCACTAGCCACAACACCTTCCCTGATTGCACTCACGTTCTTTTTAATGTACCTCAGTCGACTCGTTTATACATTTTGGTATAAACGAGTAAGTACGTATAATGTAAAAGAAAATGCACAATAGCGAGTTCAGAGCGGGATTACTGCGAGACTGAGGACTAAACGGGCGGCTGAGGAGTGCCTAACCTATTAGGGCAGCTTCAAATGTGTAATGAGCAACTTCCGTGACACGTCATGTAGAGGGTACTTCTTTTATTTCTCACACAGGCCAACCTTATTCTTCTCACTCTGAGATATTAACGTCTCTACTGGCTACACGCACAGCCGATCACTCGGCGTGGTACCACCGCCCTCGGCTACGCCGCTGGCTGGCGGCATGACGAGGATTGCGATGGAAACCCCACAGGAGATCTTCCTTGTGGCCAGATGACTGAGAGAGATGACGGCGAGCAGCGACGCAGTCCGGACCCAAGAATCCACACACGAACCCCAAGCCCCGGGTCCGCTCGCCCTGATATCTCCCTAGGCGTGTCTAGGCACCGCCCACGCCCTATCGTGGAACCTTCGAGCAGGTTCCCGGAGCATCTCGGCCAAACCCCACCTATTACCTTTGCCCCAGATATTGCTCCCTCTCCGATTGGATGTTATCTTAACCGTGCCCGTACCCGTGCTTCCCTTTCCCAGCCAGCAGGTGTCATCATGTCATTACAAATGTAACAATTCTGCGTGCACCTCCCCTGTGTCGGTGGTCTGGCACGATGTACACTCACGAATACCCGAGTATGGCGGGTCACGAATAGGTATTGAGTGCGCATTCTCGCGATTATGCTGAACTCGCGAATCCAGAACTCGCACATCGCGAGGGTTTACAGTATTTGAATACCAGCTCACGTTTGGCGCCTTCCTCCAATCTCCCCCCCCCCCCCCTGCGATTTTGCAACGCGGGGTCACGGCGGAATTTGACCCCCCCCCCCCCCCGTGTGGTTTGCACCCAATCCATTGTGTAGTCGTTATTGGCCGTGTGCGTCTTGCCCTCCACTCATTGAGGACGTCGCCATATTACAGGTAGGAACAACAGTTCCACACTGCCCACCAGGGATTATTTGTCTGTCGTGCTTAGCCACGCCCTCGATTTGTATTTTATAGAGCGCTTCGGGCGGGCTCAGCACCACGTGACGCGCCGCCCCACGCAGCTTGCGCCGCGTGACACGGATCACACGATGCGCTGTCCAACCAAGTTCCTACCTGCCCGCTCCGAAGGAACGTGTTTGTGTTGTGTTTTGTATTATACAAATTAATTAAATGTGTGGATGTTAATGTGTACGGGATAAGATTCACGTTTCCATGTTCTCCAGTGCAGTCGGACATGGGAACCTAACTCCCTTTCCCCCATATAAACAGAGCCTTCGCAAATTATAATTTACCGCAGATTTTCAAAAACGAAACTCTCAGGTTTGTCGAGGCCTTACGATATATCAGTATGTGGGTATAGTGCAAGAGAGTATGTGGGGAGCGGTAGTGTAGCGGTTTGCGCTACGAACTTGGCCACCTGAGTTCGATTCCCGCTCACGGCCAACACCGGTGACAGTTATCTGAACCACTCCTGGGCCTCCTCTAGGTCGACTCAGCCTCAATTGAGTATCTGGTGCGGTGTGTAGTAAACATCGCCACAAGGGAGACAAAGGCGGCCGGGCGTGGTGCTGGCCACCCACCCCCTCGTGTGCCGTTCCGGCCTTCATAGGTGCTCGCTAACAGCACTGCCCCCCAACAGTCTGTTCAGGAAATAAGCGGGGTCTTAGTATCTATGTGTTTGTGTATCTGTGTTTGTGTATCACTGTGTAGAGTACTGTGTACATTGCAGTCGTGTGCAACACGATGGTGTGTGAAGTGGCTTGTGCGGTGGTGTGGTTGTAGTGGTGGTGTGTGTATGTGTGGCTGCAGAAGAGATGGAGCTGATGTGGTACGGGAGGATGTGGAGCTGAGTGGATTTTCCGACGACCGGTACCAGCGATGTCAACATCGGCCTCTGTGGAGGAGACGGCTCGTGAAGGACGCTGCTGCTGGGCAGTTGGAGGCAGTCGCCCTCCAGCAACAACGGAGGGCAGAGGAGCGACGCTCACAACAACGAGCAGAGCGCCGGGCGGCTAAAAAACAGCGAGTTGGCACAGCAGGGAGTACAGGAGGCGCTGCATCTACTGGTCATCTCAGTCAGCCAACACATGGCACCTGCTGGGTCTGTTCCGTGACCTGCCAGCAGCGAGCCTTCACCACTTCACGTGGCCTCAAAGTGCACCTTGCCTGGCACAGGCGCCGTGGTGACTTCACCGTCACCTAGTGGAGAACGGCAGATGTGTGTGAATGTGAGTAGTACAGTGCTTAAAGTCTGCAATGGCATGGCTCGTTAACAAGCTCAATATAAATGACACATCTGTCAACCCCTTATCAGTGCCCTACCTTATTACAGACCAATTCAGACCTTACTGGTCACCCCGTGCCCTTATAAATCTCAACGTTCATCCTACAAAGTCCCATCACAAGGGAGAAACACAAATAGACAAAAACACGTTTTGTCCGTAATGAAACAAAGAATCCCCCGTATAGCCTGTAGCAGATTGTTGAGGCAAGTGCTGTTAGCGAGTACTTGTGAGGACTGGCACGGCACACGTGTGGGTGGGTGGCCAGGCGGACGCCCGACCGCCTTTGTCTCCAGTAGCAACGTTTACACACCGCACCAGGTGCTCATTTGAGGCTGACTCGACAGGACCGTTTCAGATAATCGTCATCAGTGTTGGCCGTGAGCGGGAATCGAACTCGGGTCGCCGGGATCGTAGCGCAAACCGCTGCACGACTGCTCCCCTCACTTTTACACACCCTCACTTTTACACACAAACAGTAGAGTTGATATTCGGTGTATCGTCTCTGTTCAATCCTAGCCCTGTTTAAACAACTGTTGGTCATTTCCGTTAGTTGTCCAGAGCCCCTTGGTATGAATTCCACATTCCTATTGTCAGAACCCAATCTCCCAATAAGACACCCTTTGTTTAAATTCCGCAAATCGACTTGCGTTTGTAGCCGTACAATTTCGCGTGTTGCAGACCGCGTGATGCATTGAGTGACTCGGGGAGTGGAGCCTAAGCCACACACATCCACACGAGGCCATGCCCGGATATCGGCTGTAATATTTATGTTCAGGGGATCTGTTCAAAGCTGTTGCTTGAACCAAAGACTGGGGGATTAAGCAGTGTGTGTGGGCTGATGCGTGTGTGTGTGTCATGGTCGTTGGTGCAGAGATACGAAAGCTACCCTAGAAGCTATGCCTACCAAAACGTGAAAACGCCCAAACTCCTGGAATTCGCACATAAAGCTCAGCTCCCCCGTTGCTGATGCGATACGCATTCAAAACGTGGCAATGCGGCCCTCTCGTGTTAGCTCCTGTAAATTGTCATTTACAGTCGGACACCGCGAGAATTCAATTTTTCCATTTTAAAGCCAGTCGCATTGCCCAGTTAAGGAGACGCCTATTATGCGATGAAGCATCACCAGTATCATCACTAACAGCATCATGATCACTATCATCAATTCCACCACCATATAAACTGTGATCTTCCCCACACAAGAAGAACGCAACACAATTGTCGATACGCATTTTATTTTGTTACCAAATCAGCATTGAAACCACGTCTGCGCCGCAGCCACAACTGCCGCTGTAACTACCGATTCATCCATTTAAAAAAAAACCCAGCATCGTCGCCTCCTGACTTCATGATAGCCCTTTCTGATTTTAATTACCACAGCGGGCACCGATTGTGATTGAATGAACACGGCCCGGCTCCCTCTGTGCAGCGCGCCTTGTGAAGCAGCTACAGTGTGACACTGGCTTCCACCATTCAGTGTGTGATGATGATGTAGATGGGTTTTTTTAAGATATGGCAGCGGCTACACCACATTGACATCACTAGGGAATGCCAAAGCAGCAATTTTGACCGTCACTCTTTTTTTCTGTTGAATAGATCTTGAAACCACTAGAAGGTGTTCGCGGATGTGCTGTGTATTGCTCTCCGATGCTGTTGAAGGTTGTACTGCGTGTTATTCTGCACACTTCACTTCAGGTGCTTGGAGTTTCTTGAAAAACAACACACGTTACAACTCGAAAACACGTCAGGAGAGCTCCAATTGTTCAAACTCCTGTCAGTCCAGAACGCATTGCCGAGATATGAACCTGCAACATAGCAACTGTTTGTTTTTAGGTTGCGGGCCATTTCCATGATATGGACATGAAAGATAAGTGGAATGAAACATTTCTAAAGGAATATTTTATTCCTTTAGACGAAATGACAACCCAATAAAACCAATCACAAGGTGAATATACAGTTATCACAATATCCATGTGTGTACTGTATTTCATCGAGCTGATGAAATACACTTGTGTATGAAGAAAAAATATTTTGCGCTCATTAAAGTGCACTTCCTTAACGAAGGAAGTTATGACTTTCTTCCAACAGCAAAAGAGAATAACCCCAGTTCCTTTATATACTCTACAATAAAAGTCACACCTCAGCAGTATGCAAAGGTTCCTTCTGATACTGTAATTCGCATTATCTCTGTACCACACTCCAAGAAATATCCAAACAACAGTTGCCAAAAATATTACATCAAAGCTGGATTCAGCACCCTTCAAAACTGCCAAATGCAATCCTTCATGGCACAAGGTTTTATAATGAAAACATTTTAAAATACAGTGCCTCAATTTTGTGCAGCCCACAATCAGAATAGTTTTTTCTAAAAGGTGTAATCTCGACAATTTGTGTGTACAATGCCAGCTCTATATGACTAGAATTCACTCCATGGCCAGCTGGGACTTGACTTTCCCTCATTCAGGCTTGCCAGTGTGGATGTTTGCCACCCAACTTTAGAGTCCGATTTTACATTTAAATCACATACGTATGTTGAACGTCGTTTGCACCGTACGTAGCCAACCGTGCTAATCAGAGGTGTGGGGGAAGGACAAGCTAAATACAAAAAAACAGTTAATAGGTTAATCAATATCCACTGTGTAGAAATGCGTACAGTGTAATTAAACTATGCGTGTCTTTATTTGTGACTACGGTAACTTGTCTAACAAGCCTGGTGGGAGCGGGTATCCAAAAAGCAAGTAGTCCACGTAATAGGTTTTATAAAGAGCTTCTTGCATTTCTGGTGGCAGCTGGGCCAAGTAGCGCTGAGTAATATTTTCAAATGATTCGGCAGTGACCGTCGAAGGATAAGTTAAGTCTTTCGGGGCGTTTACTAAAGACAGTAATTCAGCCGCGTCACTCTGCAAGGTTTCCAGCTTGCCAATGAAGGTATAGCGCACGAGGCATGGGTTACAGACACGGTGATAGGGCCTCCAGTGCCAGTCAATGTCTTGTTGGCCCGTCGTGTTCAGGAGAAACTGCACAAACTCTTGAAATGTGACGCCTTGACCCGTTCTTTTCATCGTACCCCCAAAGGAGTCCTGCGCGCACGGCACAAAGGGGGTGAGAATGAAGTAGGGAGAGACGGGCGTGCAAACACCGACCGTGGGTCATTTTACGATAATGTCCACGTTATTTTAATTAAAATTTCAGTAGCTTCTAACGGGTGATTAAAAAAATAAGATACGACCGTAGGTTTAGTAGGCAGCAGCATCAAACGTAGGATAAGCAGGCAATGATTCGAATTCAGGGTATTTGAGAAAAGGTAATTTTCCTTTAACAGTTCAAAACTTCCCTTTTTTAATCAAAACATTTGCATCGGGTCGAAATTTAAGATGCAGTACTTGACATGTTTTTTTGCTGTTAAATCGATTATCTGTGAGAATTTAATTAATGAAAAGAACAAAATATCAAGCCATCACAGATTTGCATATTACAGCTACGTGCAATGGGAATTAACGGAAGGACATGTTAAAGGAGCTCAATAAAGAGGGTGACAGAGGTTGGGCTCGGGATAAATGTGAGTAAAAACAAAGGTCATGTACGACAGTTTCACGACGCAGTTTGAAATATCTGTCAGAGGGGACACATTTGGAAAACACAGCTGGACTATATACTCTCTCAGGACAGTTATTGAAAGGAGACTGGTAACAAAACGTTTGATGAATTAAAAGGTGAACGAGAGGAGGCTGGAGTGCTTTTTGGATGCTGAACCTCCACGAAAAGCAATAAACATCAAAATAATGTATAATTGTTTTAATCAGTCATGGGGACTCAGTGGGCTTCCCCTGGAAATAAATTACTGCAGTAATATAGTATTATACGACATGGTTATTTATTTACCACAACCAGTTTATATATACACCAATTATTAGCACCTAACAACAATGTATTATGAAAAAAAAAGTCTTGACTATGTTCACTACGAGGGAAGCCCTTTAAGTGAGCTGCAGTGTTGTCACAGACCGTTGTTTACCTTCTCGAATGAAATCTGTTTTTCCATCATTTCACGGTAGGCAGAGACCACGCGTTCCATGGGATCCCGCACAAACAACATGCTGGTGTAGTTGTACATGCGACTCAGGGCCTCGGAGGAGCTGTGTTCGCTCAGCCGTTTGAGCCCGTTGTCGGTCTGCGATTCGGAGCTCGAAATCTCGTCGGCCGAGGCTGCGTGACCGCTGAGGACCAGAGCGATTTTCTTCCAATGTATGTCCCCCACGTGGGCAATCCCACAGTAGAGCAGGTAGTGACTGTCCACCACGTAAATGTGCTCCAGCATGTCCTTCGTGAAATGCTTTGTTTGCACTGATTTGTGTCCAAGTTTTCCGCACGTTTCACGCAGGATGATCGCCCTCTGCACCTGTGCAAAGCTTTTTGTGGGAATCATCTTGCGAGGCCTGAATCTCGTCTGGTAAACATCTCCATTCCCTGCACTCAGTGCTGAGAAAACCAAACGGATCATGATATTGGATGAAATCGCCTTGTATATGCACCCTCCATAAATACCACTGAAACCCCCCACAACTCCCCACTCCACCGCCTACCACCACGCCACAAGCCAAATAACTGTGTGTAGCCTTCAAAGACTGTTGAGGAAAGTGCTGTTAGCGAGCACTTATGAGGGTCGGCATGGTACACGAGGGGATGGGTGGCCAGCACCACACCCGGCCGTCTTTGTCTCCCCAGTGGCGATGTTTTTATACACCCCGCCATGCTACACACCACCACTCACACTCACCCATCTCCACAAAACCACTCACTTCATCAAACACGAGTGGTCGCCCACCACACTTGCACTCACCGCCACACACCCCCATACAGCCCCCACAATCCTCAAACCATACACCTAGCACCAAGCCACAGCACCGCTCATACTATCAGTGCGTTGTCGATTGTATTGGATTCCGTTTTGTAGCCATTAATTTAGAAAGGTTCATGTGCGTGACCATGCCCATCACTGCATATGTCGAGTGTGCCGTGGCGGGAAGCTATTGAACAATGTTATCACTGTGAGGCGGATCTAGAAACTTCCCGAGAGTGGAGAGTGCCGAAACTTTAAATATTTGTAAACAAGGGGCCGATATAAATAATAATAAACTTAAAGGAAAACCTTGCCAAATGGGGGGGGAGGGGGGAGTTACGTTTATGGGAAATGTCGTGTTGGGCAAAGCCACGTTAGATAAAACATATTCCTGCGAAGGGAGCTGGTAGGAACGTTGGGTTGCTCGGTCAATGGCCAGGGACAAGCCGGCGCGAGTAGGTTAAACTTTGAGTTTTATAAGGGCACCACGGGGTGACCAGCCCCTCCCCACCCAGCCCCACCCCTCCCACCCCCACCCAGCCCCACCCTCCCCCCCACCAAGTCCCTCCCCACCCAGCCCCACCCTCCTCACCCAGCCCCTCCCCACCCAGCCCCTCCTTTCACGACGGACGTACGGACACAAGAATCCCTGTGGGCTGGTGTAACCAGGAGGTTCCTACCAGTATAATAGACCTGATGGGAGAACTAGACTTGCGTTCCTGGGTCCGAAATGATCGGCCCCTCCCTCTTTGTTGAACTCATTCTACGTGATTTTCGCCATTGTTATTGAATGAAAGAATGCGGAGTCACTATCCATTTCTTGTGTTTGTGCGTGCACACAATTCTTTCAATTTCACCCCAACTCAGCATCTCACACCGCGGCACTCGTGCCCAACGTTCGCCCCCTGACACCGTCACTTGAACGTTCGTGATTCGCCATATAGCCCCGGGGTCGACAACCTGTGGCTCCGCAGCTGCATGCGGCGGCTCTTTGGCTTCCCCCTCGCGAATCTTTGGCTGCCCCTTTGCGGGCAGCCGTTTTTTTTTAACTTAAATCCTAAATATAATTGAACGTTTAGATAATTGATTAAGTATGGTGGGTAATGGGTCGCAATGGAATGTCTTGTTGACGACAAAATTTACAACAGTCAAACTGTATTGTTAAAGAAGGACTAAGGGGGAAATAAACTAAATAGACGGAGTTTATTTATTTTTTAAATCCTTTATATTAAGTTCACTTGCTTGCTTGCGCGCTTACGACCGTGCAAATCTTTCGGTCGTTTTTTAACCCACTTCCCGTGATCCAATCGAGCTGACATTTTGCACACAGACTCGTTGTGCGTGACAATTTATTTTCGTGAAAAATTTTACACTTTTTAGAATTTTTTTTTATATTTAATTACCAATTGCTTAATGGTGGCAGGCAATCATCTGACCCATAGGTGGCAGCCATCTCAAGCCAGAGGACGAGAGGACTCTATCCGCCACGCATATAAAGGATTTATAGTGAAAAACTTTGTTTTTACGGGTTAATTTTTTGGTTCTTTCGGTAAAGTCACTTAGAAAATATAATCAAGTAATAGAATACGACGTTTCGGTTGCAACACAAGCAACCATCATCAAGTAAGAATGAATGATAAAACACAGACACGGGAACAGCATAGGCAGACACATGCAGAGAGAGACACACAGATACACACCGAGCGAGACACACACCAAGACAAACAGAAGGACAACGGAATCTCTGCCGATGCATTAAATAGAGAGAGGAGGAGGGGCCGGGGCAGAGAGAGGACTGGGGAGGCGGGACCAGCTGACAGACGAGGGGACAAGGAGAGAGCAGTGTGGAATTCCGGACCACAGTGGCCGGAGGAGAGAATGGTTTAGAGCAAGAAAATTGAAAGTTTGAGAAAGCAAATTTAGTAAAAATAAGAAGTGTAACGTAATGCAACACATGTGTTGCATTGCATTATACTTATAAAATTACACTTATGTTTGTCTTGGTGTGTCTCTCTCTGCATGTGTCTGCCTATACTGTTCCCGTGTCTGTGCTTTATCATTCATTCTTACCTGATGATGGTTGCTTGTGTTGCAACCGAAACGTCGTATTCTATTATTTGATTATATTTTTTACGTGACTTTACCGAAAGAACCAAAGATTAATTCCTGCAGTCACGAAAGCTTCGAATAAAGTTTGGAGTTTATTGTTTATTTAAGTCAGAATTTTTCATCTGCTGTATACCTGCTGCTGTGTTTGTGTACAAGTAGCTCCGTGTGTGTGATGGCGGCTCTCGAACTATTTTGGTCAAAGACAAAAAACAATTATCTTCTTCTTTGAAAGGTGGCCAACTCCTGGTGTAGCTAAACATCACCTTCCATGTTCTGGAAAATAGACCTCATTGAGTAAACCGTGCGTGGCCGAAACACGCAATCAATATAACCGCGTTCGGTGAGGTTTTCCTGTTAAAAAATGAATATTAAATGTATTGTCTTTGGTAAATATCAATACTGTACCAATTTCCTGTATCTCCAGAGGAGGGGGTCACGATCTCCCACAATTTGCTTGCACCTTGGATTTGCTACATTTGTTTGCTTTTGATAAACTTGCTATAGATTGTAAATTATTTTACTTCGCATTTAACTGTAAGTCACACAATTATATGACCACGTCCACCACCTCTCAAAATCCGCACGCGCAACCAATATTTTGGGGAAAACGATGCCTTTTAACGATTACAAAAACTCCACACATTCAGTCAAAAACACTGCTTTACAGACATTGCCACTCCTGTTAGGCGCCAAAACATTGACTGTTTATTGTGTGTTATATTTACAATATAGATTAGGTGGGGTGAAACCCTTAAGTGTTCTCTATATATCAACGTAGGCACAGCTCCGATGGCATAATATTAAGCTACCTGTGGAGATAATCCGTCTTGCAAACAGGACGATGTGGTGAGCTTATGATGACAAATGGTTGTAAATACCACCAGTGCTGGTTACCTTTGAGGCTTTGCTGGCTGGACAGCATGTGATACTTCAGGTATATGTAGAAGAGTACAAGGCCTCCGAGCATCACGATGCACGAAAAGGAGCGTGTTCGTTTCATGTTGCCGCTACCTATAGGGCACACATTTACTCGACGTTAAAACATTTACCTTCGATGTATTCTCGCATGAAATATACACAATACTGGGGGAGGGGGGGAAGCTCTGACGCATCAGTTAGTGGACGCCACGACCTGAGTTTAACTTTCACCCATGGCAGCTGTAGGGTTCGCAAAAAACTCCGTTCATCCATGGCCCCTATATTTTCCTCGTCGTCTGATTATCGGCAACTTTTCCTATACATCTGTGCGAAACGGCATCCTAGTATCCACAATTTTAGTTTGCCGACAAAAGAGCAATCAACGTGGCAAGTTCATCACCATGTCCGTAGCGGTTGTCCACGATATTTCGCCCCCGCATGCAGATCAGAGAAATAAAATTGTGGATAACCACGCGTCTAAGAGTATTATATGCGATATTGGGGCTCCAATATCACCATGGAAAAGAGGAGTTATTATGTGTGCTCGTGTTCTGCTAGGCATGGAACATCGCGTATCACTTTTTTGGGGAGAAGTCTTATTTTTCCCTGGTTAGTCAATGTTTTAGGTTTTACCCTTTCTGGCAAGAAACAGGTGTTAAGATGTTCAAACACCAAATAGATACCTTTTGCCAGGCATAAAGTCTGCATTTAGCACACATACTTGTGGCAAAATATACAAACAAACATGTTCTGAAACGATATAAATTGTCTTTGAAACTGATTGGCCTACACCAGAGACAGCCTTCCGTATGGCCTTGTCTCACCACCAGTGTCAGTCCAGACAACGCCAACAGGCGAACAGTATAAAGACAATGCACGTATCAGAGCACTTATAGCTTTGGTTGAGCAACTATGTCATGGGACATTTTTCATGCTTTGATACTGGCAGAAAAGGTCCCAAGATATAGTAGATGTTTTGTTAAACTTTATTTCTGCTTTGGCATTCGACCGTTAACTACCTCGCCTGGTTTCCAGCAGGTCGTGGGTACGATCCCGACCCTGACGCCTGCATATTTGGAGTTTGTGCGTCTCCCAGTGGTCGCGTGGATTTTTTTCCAGGTCCTCCAGTTTTTCCCTCCACATTCAGAATCAACGTGCGTTTAGAGTATTTGGCTGCAATACATTTGCACGCGATAAGCCACTCCGTTGATATATCATTTGCGATCAGGTAGCTTTAAAAAAAGAGCTATATAGCTCAGTGAGCCTTACCTGGTAAAATAAAAAAAAAAGTTTAATAGTTTAGTTACGGCAGGGAGATTTACGTTCCGTGTTGATGTTAGAGGTTGATGAGCCAGTCGAGAGCTATTGGGAAGTGATGCTGTGAGTATTTGAGGTGAATGACTGAAGCCCCCGCGGTGTTGTTCAGTGGTTTTGGCTTGATAAAGTTGGCCCATTTTCATACTGTGAAAACACTGCACCGTTAACCAACAGAATAAATCACACTCCCATCTGCAAAGTACGCGTGTGTGGACACATAATAACAATAGAGAGTGATATGTCATGGGGTGAAAATGCACAATTACAAAAACTCAGTCATCTGAACATCATATGATGTCCATACCCATTTACAAATTAATGAAGGGAGAAGATAAGATGATGTCTCAGGTTTAAGTGCCTTTACAACAACACAGTACAGCATCTGAGCTGCAGATGCATTTCAAGAGGCTGCGATCTCGAGAAGCTACACACGGTGGTGAGATGTTATCTTCCTTGGCTGGTATACAAGAGATCGTGGGTTCAATCATCATCATGACGCCACGTGATAAGCCACTTTGTTGAGCTATCATTTATGGCCAGGTCACTTCTGAAAAATAGCTACAGTATTCCCTCTTTATTCACGGGGGATATGTTCCGGAGATCCTCGTGAATAGAACATTTCGTGGATAATGACATTGGCCTACGAAAATATTTTTTTTATTAATTCCCTTAAATAAATACATACGCAGGTAAATAAATGACATTTATAATAACACAAAAAATGGTTACAATAACTAAAAAGTAAATACAAATAAGTATTACATGATTAAATAATAGTTTATAAATGCAGTCGTGTAGAGTTCCAGATGTGATTCGCGGACAGCCAAAATCACGGACAGCAAGTTCGTGAATAATAAGGGAATACATTACTGTGTACAGCTCGGTGGGCTTTACCTGGTACAATAATGTGTATTTGCAAGTGACGAGCACGCACCACCCATCATGGCCAGGTAACTCACGGACCGATCCCAAGTACTCAACGGGGAGTCGTGCGCACTTGGACTCAACGCAGGGGGCAGCCAGCCTCGATGAAAATAACACAACACGAGATGTTGATCTCACCCTCGTAAGGGCCCAATATGGTAAAAAATAAATTAAAGGCTATATCAACATGACCTATTAAGGATGTTGACCGAAAGAATAACTATGATGCTGCTGTTTAGACGGCATTGAAGCGCACAACAAATGCTTGGTAGAAGGATTAATGGAGTAAAAGCCGGTATAAGCCAACAAACAAATATATGCAATAAAAGACACATTCTGCTGGTATGCTTGCAAAGGTCATTAAACAAATTGTTTACAAATATCACATTGCACTGGAATGACCTTCAGTGCATTACTCCTTATGAGGAAATTATTGTGAGAACGTATGGGTTAATTTGTAGTATCTATGTACGATACTGTGTATTGAACTTCTTTCACACAGTACGTAGCCAGTGTGCATATAAAAAGCATACACGTTTATACAAGCTGTGTATATGTGTGTACGCTGGCAACGTCTTACTTGAGGCATCTAACAATGCATGTATTCATCAATGTAACTCATTTATTATATTCAGAATACACGCACCGGACCGTGTACTCCTGTATGTGTAGGATTGATTATCTTCTATTGTATTAATTTCTGTTGTATTTAATGCGTTTAGCACAGCCAATAGAGGTGCTGCATGATTGTTGAATCCTCCCAATCCCGAATTGGGAGAATCCATCACATATTGAGTCAGACACATGTTTACATTCCTTATATTAGGTCTGAATTGATTAATCAATTGAATTGATTGAAATGTGTTCTTAGAATTGTAATAAAAGACTCGGACGCTTCTCTCTGTCCTGTGTCCTTTATTTGGATTCGATCTCTTTTCCCTCACGGCACTCCCCTTTACTCTTCGCTCTGCAGCCCCAGGCTGCTATCGCTCACGTAGCCCACTTCACAGCACTCCCCTATATACTCTTCGCTCTGCAGCCCCAGGCTGCTGTCGCTCACATAGCCCACTTCCCTCCTTGCAGACCCGCTGCTGTCTCGTCGCGCAGACCCCCGCTGCCGAACTCCACCCTTGCAGACCCGCTGCTCTCTCTGCAGTCTCCTCGCTGCTCCTCCAGCCCCGGGGTCGGTCACCGTTGGCCGACGGTGCCGATCCTCGGGGTGTGTGTGTGTGTGGCGATCTCGCCACTCTCTCTCTTCCCCACTCCGCCCTGCGTGGCCTCACACCTTCCCAGTCTCCGATCACCCCCTACTGCTTCCGGTTTCTCCCCTTATAGACCTGAACCCTCTCCCCCACGTGACGTAACTCCTCCCCCCATGACGTCACCTCCGGAAGGTCGTCCACACCGGCATTACACCACCCTCCCCCGTAGAAAGCGTAAGCTGGACTCACGGGCTCTGGTGGGATGTTCAAGAGATGAAATATTACATCAGAAATAATGGTCGCGGACGCTCCAGAATCTACCAAAATCCGTACGTCCACCCCTTGTATCGACCCAAGTATGGTGGACGAACCGGTACCGGCCGCGACAACCCGCCGAGCCAGCTTACGCCACTGCGTCACCGAGCGACAAGGCGCAGTCAATGGCCTCCCGTTCTCAACAACACCCGGATCGCATGACAACGGTGATGAATGAGGTGTCAAGCCTTGCCGGGTGTCTGGTGCGCACCGACTTGCCTGTGCTGGCGAATCCGTTCTTGGAGCGGCCGCAGGCGAGGCCTCCTGCTGGGGCGGACCCGGAACGCGGGCCCAGCAGTCCCGAGCATAATGGCCCTTAGGCCCGCAGCGGAAACAGTCGATGTCGTTACGGCGCGCTGCGGACGCCCCGTCCCGACGCGGCCGTGTCGGCGGCGCAGCCCGTGGCCCCGGCCCCCCTCGGCCTGTCCACGGAGCCGCAGCAGCCGACAGCTCCTGCGGGCCCCTGTCGTCTGGCACATAAACTGCCTTTTTAAGGTCCCAACCCAAGGCTCCCCCTTCGACGATAGGCCCCCCCGTCCACGCCGTAACCTGCTTCCACCGGCGCAGGTTGAACTGGGCATCTAGACATTTAGCCGCAGCCCGGGAGGTGAGCTTCTCATGACCACACACCGGCATAGGAATGCCGAGATCCCGGGACAGCTCCAGCATCTTCCCCAGGATGAGAGGTTCCAGCAGGTCAGGCTCCGTCTCCGGGTATGCAGCCATAGCCAGTTCCAGCACCGCGCCCCTATACGCCACCGGAGACTCCTCGGGCGTGCGCTGTCGTTGCACAAACCGGCGATGAGCATCGTCCGGTGGCTCGTAAGCGTCAGCCATTTCGTCGAATACACCTCGCAACGTTTTCTTCTTCGAGGCTTTCATCGAGCGAAAGAATCTAACAGACTCGTCATCGAGAAGAGTCGGAAGAACTTCTAATGCCTCGGCGTCAGTCCACCTCGCCGTGCGTACCGCTGCTAAAAATCTGCAGGCGAACGCACTCCAATCTCCCCCGATGGAGAATTCTTTTATAGTCGTCAAGTGACGACTGCGACCTCTTGGCGCGCTCCCTCCAGCCGCTGACTCATCGGGTGGCAGATTCAACATGGCGTCGCAACGTGGTGTCGACAAGATGGCGGCCTTACGCCGCGAAGGGCCCAAAATGGCGGCTTCCCGCCTTTCCTCGTGCGCCACGCCCAAGATGGCGTCCTCACGCCGCGTGGCTGATGGCGTCGACAGCGAAGACAACCCGGGCTCCTGCGGACCACCAACATCTTCTCTAGACGCCGTTCTCGGCGTGACGAGCTTACACAACTGTGCAAGTACGTTCTTGAGAGTTTCAAGTTGCTCCGCCATCTGACTCCATCTTAAATCCACGTCCTTTGGTGCAGACGGGTCCGCCGACGCGACGACCTCTTGGACCCCCGGACCAGCACTCGTCCCAGCACGGATCTCCTCCTCTGCCGGAGTCAGGTCCACCGTAGGAGGAAGGTCTTCGTCGTCAGAAGAAGAAGCCGAAGCCGGAGACGGAATATTTTTTTTTCTCAGTTGTTTTGCCATGCCGTTACACTTCCAACACCAGTGTAATAAAAGACTCGGACGCTTCTCTCTGTCCTGTGTCCTTTATTTGGGTTCGATCTCTTTTCCCTCACGGCACTCCCCTTTACTCTTCGCTCTGCAGCCCCAGGCTGCTATCGCTCACGTAGCCCACTTCACAGCACTCCCCTATATACTCTTCGCTCTGCAGCCCCAGGCTGCTGTCGCTCACATAGCCCACTTCCCTCCTTGTAGACCCGCTGCTGTCTCGTCGCGCAGACCCCCGCTGCCGAACTCCACCCTTGCAGACCCGCTGCTCTCTCTGCAGTCTCCTCGCTGCTCCTCCAGCCCCGGGGTCGGTCACCGTTGGCCGACGGTGCCGATCCTCGGGGTGTGTGTGTGTGTGTGGCGATCTCGCCACTCTCTCTCTTCCCCACTCCGCCCTGCGTGGACTCACACCTTCCCAGTCTCCGATCACCCCCTACTGCTTCCGGTTTCTCCCCTTATAGACCTGAACCCTCTCCCCCACGTGACGTAACTCCTCCCCCCATGACGTCACCTCCGGAAGGTCGTCCACGCCCGCATTACAGAATGATGAGCATCAATCATTTATGATCATGCAAATGTTAACTTCAGGCTAAATTCATCGAAACAAGCAGAGATAAAAATGAGACATCCAGACTGAAATTGGATTGATTCGTGAGTTTAAAATGGTAATGCAAAATAATGCCAATTCCTGGAACCTTGGATAGGGGAGAATGTTTGTTGGATATAAGTTAGGGTTGCTTCTAAAATATTAATATATATTTTGCTTATTTGGCCAGCCAATAGTGACTGTTACCCAAGGTAAATAAGACATACAACGAATAGTGGCTGCGGTATCAATTTTCGTGATGTCATCGGAGGATACACAATTTAACCCTGTGATATCAGTTTCCCGTAACTTTGCAATGATATTTTATTTGTTTTGTAAAGATGTACTTTGCGCTACTTCAAGTGGTTGTTGACTCAACATAAGCATGCCACGAGTCTTCTAAAGAAATGTAACAATTTATAAGCATTATAAATGCTCATTTCTGTAATTTAAACTAAATAATTAAATATAAAGATGATGTCATGATGTCAATTACTCCAACAAACCTTTAAGCAAAGCGCTAATTTCACGGATAATTGCTATTTCATGTGCAACTTTTAATCGGTGAGTTTAATATTTTCCACGTATATTTTATCAGGAAATTCAAAGTCAAATTAATAAAATGAACAGCAATAACCTCAATAGAGCGACATTTTGCAAAAGAGCCGATAGTCGTCGTGGAACTAATGTCATACAATAATCGTGGATCTTATTTCATACGATTATCATGAAGCGTATATTGTACGATTATCGTGGATCTTATGTCGTGTGATTATCGAGAGCCGTATATCGTACAATTATCGTAGATCTTATATTGTGCGATTATCGTGGATCATATATTGAACACTTATCGTGGATGTCATTTTGTACGGTTATGGATGTTATTTCATACGATTATCGTGGATCATATCGTACGATTATCGTGGAGATAATATGTTACATTGTCACATTATTGCAGCAACTCTCTAGAGCAGGGTTTGGTAACCTGCGGCTTCGGAGCCGCATGCGGTTCTTGACGGACTGCTTCGTGACGTCATGTGTGTAGTATGTATTCACAAGCATTGCGGCTCTTGAAACATTGAGTGTTGTACCGAATAAAATAACATGTCTCTTCTTGTTATTTCGGTTGCCGACCCTTGCTCTAGACAGATGTGTTGCCCGTCCAGTGCGGAATGGTGTTTGCCCTCTGATCGATCACTGGCTACTAGACCTGCTAGGTTCCATACCTGTCAACCCCTTATCAGTGTCCTACCTTATTATAGACTAACTCTGACCTTATTGGTCACCCCCGTGCCCTTGTACATCTCAAGGTTCATCCTACAAAGTCCCATCACAAGGAAGAAACACAAACAATTAGACACATTTTACATAATTATTTTACCCGTATTGAAACGGCTGTATGCCGTATGGACCTGAAAGTTCAATTTCCCTACTCTCAAGAATACGGGTAAACCGTATGGGTTGACAGGTGTGCCATAGAGTTTTGTACCGAAATAAAAAAACAAAAATGTTTCTTATTCTTGGTTCTTTCGGTAAAGTCACGTAGAAGGGAAATAATAAAATAATAAAAATATCAAACAATAACATTCTCACGACGTTTCGATTTGCTTGTGTTGCAGTCGAAACGTCGTGATACATTTTTTTCCCCTTCTACATGACTTTACCGAAAGAACCAAGAATATGAATCCCCTGCAGTCACGAAAGCTTTAAATAAAAAAATGTCTCTTCTTGTTATTTCGGTTGCCGACACCTGCTCTAGACAATTGTGTTGCCTGTCCTGTGTGGAACGGAGTTTGCCCTCTGATCTACTACTAGCTGCTAGATCTGCTAGATTCCCACTGAATGAAGCACTCATGGCCTTGTTCTACCGGAAAACGCGTGCTTGTGTTGGGTCGTATTAAATGACGATACATATGAAAATATAAGAATAGGTTTTACCTTTTCTGGCAATAAAACAGGTGTTAATATGTTCAAACTACAAATATAAACCTTTTTCAAGGATTTAAGTCTGGCAAAAAAGTCCCAAATGATGCGTGCCTGATGGTTTGCACCTCACCGCATTCGCAAGTTTTCCGAGGTCACCTTCGGGACGGAAATATCTGCAACTCCAGTGTGTTTGTTGCTCGGCAAACAGACAAAGCCTACTCGACTCATTTCACTTGCAGGACGTGAAAGTGGGGGGGGGGGGGGGGTTAAAAAAATATACTACTGCCTAATGTTCTGTGCGGTCATGTGATATTGGGGCTATACCGCGCTGTTGTTCCGAGTGATGTCTTGACGCTTCGCTTATTTTTGCTGGGGGGGGGGTGTGTTTAGGAACTAAATTGAGTTCCTCAATAAGCTCCCAACTCATGGACTGAAACGTTGGACAATCATGCGGAACAGCACGTGCTGGTAAACGCCTGATAAAACACGTCAGATTTCAGTGACTGAAAACCGCTGTTAAGTTACTGTCAGCACGTTTACGATACTATGCAGTTGAGTTGTAAACTGTACGTAAATGAAGCTGAAAACTGGTTCCATAAGCCGTTCTTAAAACAGTTGAAATAAGCAAAACACGATGGCAGTTGTTTGCTTGAGTTTTTGGCAAACATCGTACGTGTTGCCTTCTCTGGTCACAGAAACACTGCTAAAATCATACTGTCAGCATCCGTGTTTTGTGTTGAGCTTCATTTCTTTGTTACAAATGTGTTTATAAGGATGCATTTAATTTTAAAGCTTTAAGTTCTCTTTGTGTTTTCTGAGCCTATTAGCTGGCCTTTTGCGAAATGTATTGGGTGACTGTTATTTAATATGCGTACATGTGAGTATCAATGTATATTGGGTGACTTATTCAATATATACGTGCATGTGAGTATCAACAGATGTACAGCATCTCCCCATGGGAGAATTATAAAAAGGAATTACAATCTCATATTTTCTATATTACGAGCTCAGTATTACTGTTGGCAATATTAGACATGCACTCTATAATAATGCTCATCCCTCTTGTCAATCCGCTACCGCCCCCTGGCATGTTGGTCATGTGTGGGGTTGTTTTGACCATACTTCCCCGTGCTGGTCCATGCGGAAGGGGGTGAGGCACTCAACTATTGTACACCAATCACCGCAACACCACTCCACCATAAACTTTACATTTTGAGTTATAAATTTTGTATGGTTTATTTTACATATGTAGTAACTGGGTATGTCACTATGTGGTGGCGGGCCTGCGAGGCCACGGCGGATAGTATGTTGTCATTATGTGTAGCCCGATTACTGGGCACAGTACCAGCCCTAGCGGGGCTTGGGTGAGCGCTGGTGAGCGAGAGGGCACCACGTACAGTGTGCGTTGCGGGCTCCCGGTTAGGGAGCAAGAGAGAGTGTCTGCCAGCCAGGGTTACGTTGGGGCATGATACTCTGGGTGACCTGCTGACATGTGACCGGATGATATTGGTGGTGGGCCACCGTGGACGGAGACCGCTGGGGGGTCAAGTGGTATAGAGGAGCTCTTGGGAGCCTTGGGGAAAGAGCTGGAGAGATCAAGAAGCTAGCCCCGGCCCAGGCTGATTTAATGGGGGCCCCGTGTGGGGCTCGGGGTTCTTGACTGTCGGTAAGTGAAAATCCACGTCGGGTTGAAGAAGCCTCTAGCCATGCGGTACGGGACCCAGCTCGTGGTCCAGACCGGGATAGTGGGACTGTGTCTAGTTCTACCGTAGCGTGGTTAGATGGGCGTTCAACACCCGAGTATAGGTTACGTTATGTTGTGTTGAGTTGATGTAATAAATAGTGTTGCTCCCAAGACAACGTCTGCAACTTAGTTCGACTCACTACAGCTGGTGTCGGAAGTGGCCAACTTGCTAAGCTCTAGCTAGCGTTAGACAAGTCATGTCTATACGTCGCAGAGTTTGTGTATGGGCGTCGGACGACGAAGACGACGAGGAGCTGATTCCGCCCACGGCCATCGAATAAGGACCGGAGGGGCTGCCAGCGGCGCAGAGCGCAGTCGGGGTGTGCGGCGCCTCGCCTTCATTGGAAGCGCTCGTCAGGGATGCGCACAGTCGTCTTGCTGACCTCCTTCAAGCAGCGTCCTCGATCCTCACCGAGATATGTTCCCTGTCCTCAACGGCGAAGGAGGGAGCGACGGAGTTGTCCGGACGGGGCGACTTGGCCGTCATTTCACTGAAGGGGGGAACGCCATTGACACTGCTCGCGCTCGCCGCCGCCATTTTGCCACCGGTGTGGAGTGCTGAGCCCACCAAGCTTGAAGTGAGGATGTCCTCATCGATTGACGTCCAGTTGCTCCGCCGTCGACTGCCCTTCATTAAATAATTTGTTGCCGCCAGTGCCGACTGGGTGGCGTTTAAGCGGCGGTTTCTCACCAATGCCGACCTGGCGGGATGGACGGAGGCAGACGCACTGAAGGCGCTGCCCGCCGCCCTCGATGACGACGCTTTAGCGGCGTTCCTCACCATCCCTCACGCAGGCATTTGACCAGATGGTCGCTGTCATTGAGCCCCCTTTGAACACCCGCCAAAAGTTTGCCATAAGACATAAAGGGGAGGGTGAGTCGGCTCTTACCTACCGAAGCGCGCTCTTGGCACTGGTGAAGGCCACGTTCCCTAAAATGGACCACGACGGCCTTGACGCCTTGGTCCTCGAGAAGATGTTGGACGTCGCAAAGGACCTTCATACTGTGCTTCCCGCCGAGAACGATGAGGTGTCTTCACTTCGGATCGCCAGGTGCATCCAGGCGCAGCAGACCCTGCAGCGTGATAGAGTGTTGGTGGTGTGTGCTACGTCCTCCACAGCGCAGATGATGAGCCCGCCCCCGTATGCTCGCTGCACCAGCAGGGCAGCAACTGTCGGGGTGACAGCATTCGGCGATGGGACGACCGGCAGCGGGCGAGGTCTGCATCATCCCGGTCCAGCATAGGCGGGTCGTCTGCTACAACTGCGGCCTGCCGAGGCACATCCAGTTGGGCTGCCGGGTCCCTCGACGGCGGCTCCTGGGATGTCCGCCTTCCTACGATTCCCTGTTTCCTAAGGTGAGTCACAGCGCACTCCACACTTGGCCCCAGGGTTCACTTCACTCATCGGGGGGGTCTGATTCGATTCGGGGTCACGCGAAGTTTCGGGGGGCCGTCGGTGCATGTTCGCGATGCGTGGCCGCTCCAACCTGATCAGTCGTCGGAGCTGGCACATCAAGTGGTTGCGGTGGCCGCGGGTTCATCGGCGGTACTGGAGTTCATTAAGGGGGTTGAGATTCGTATGCTAGTTGACACCGGCGCGCCTTCAACCATTATTTCTGCATAAACGGTTGTTACATATCGGTATGCAAAAGATGCTTGCCGTGCTTAAATTGGATTTTTACTGGCCGGCCATGGCTTCTGACGTCAAAAATTTACTGAAGGGCTGCGTACAATGCGCCCGGCGGAAGCCACCAGCAAGATATTGTTACCCTCCGCTGCAATCCATCCAGGTGTCACGAATTAATTAAATAGTTGCCCTCGATATTCTCGGGCCGTTTCCTACTTCCGCACGAGGGAACAGATACTTACTCATGGGCCTATGGCCTGGCTGCTTCGAATCAATTGGCTGTGACGATTACCGAGGCATTCCTCAATGGTTATGTTCTGGGTAAGGGTGCCCCCGAGCACCTGACGGATCAGGGTAAAAAAAAATCTAAACTGCTGCGGGAGGTTTGTGATTTGCTGGGGACAAAAAAGGTGAGCACGTCACCGTACTACCTGCAAACAGATGGCATAGTCGAACGCCTACACCATACTCTGACCTCCATGCTGAGTCACCTGGTCAGCGAGTCACAGGTCGATTGGGACTTGCATGTTCCTGTGGTTCTTGCCGCCTACAGGATAACCCCTCACACGTCCACCCGCTACTCTCCATTATTTTTTATGTATGGGAGGGAATATGATCCTCCCATTGACGTGCAGTTACAAGCCGCGCCCGCAGTAAAAGTATCCAAAATTTATAATTCAGTTCGCTTTACTCTTGCTAAACTTTTTGAGGCGCGGGAAGCTGCCAGTGTTATCTCCCGGGCCAGACAGTTGTCCAACCATCAGCTCAAGGGAGCCCGTGTTTCTCCGTGCGATTGGTCGCCGGGAGACACGGCCTGGTTGCACTGTCCACAGGTGCCCATGGGCGCATCTCCCAAGTTGCTGCAACCATGGCGAGGGCCGGTTGACGTGGTTTGGGTCGTGCGTCCGCAATGTGTCCAGATTCGGTTCAGTAAGCGGAGTTGGTTTGTGCGCCCCTCTTGTCTTAAGCCGTTTATTGCACTGTGTGAGTTTGTTTCATCTCCATATCGCAGGAGCCGAGTGTCGGGTGTGCCCGATGAGCTGAGACATGCGTCTGCTGACGCTGCTCCTCAGGAGAGTGTTTCTGTTCCGCCCCCAGGCGCTGCTCGATTGATGCCTCGCACGCGGCCACTCGTGCCGGCCTCGCGTGCTCTGGATGCAGAAAACCCAACAACCCGGCCTATTGCTCTTTGTGAGCAGCCAGCTTCATCGGGTCGATTTCTTACTTTCCCCGTGCCTTCCAGGGCGGACGAGCCCAACCCACCTGGAGGCCCGGCATCGGGGACTCGCTCAAAGACTCGATTTGCATGATTCCCGCGCATTACACACTCCCACACCGTCATTGGTTGTTGCGCTCGCATGAGTTGCGGCGAGTATTTGGCTGATCCTGCTCGCCATCGAGCTCACGGGCGTTGTTACACGTTGTGGATGGGAGATGTTGATTGTGGGGATCTTGTACGACGCAATTGTTGGGTTGTTAATTTTTCGCTGTTGTGTGTTTTTTTCTTCTTGGTGTATATATTGTACAGTTGGGTTTGGGTATTTATTGTGCTGTTGTGTTATTGTTGGAGCACACTTGCTTATTGTTTTAATATATCTAGCAGGAAGAACCCGGCGTTGCCCGGGTCTTAAAAATATTTCAAAACTACTCTTAAAAATGTAACAGTAGTGCGTACTGAGTGTGGTGGTACCTGCTATGATTACAGCAGTGCATACCGACTGTGGTGGTACCTACTTTCACTGCAGCAGTGCATACTGTGGTGATACTTGCGATGATTACAGCAGTGCATACTGTGGTGGTACCTGCTATGATTACAGCAGTGCATACCGACTGGTGGTACCTGCTATCACTACAGTAGTACATGCTGACTCTATAGCAGTATTTATCGACTCTATAGCACAAAATACGCACCTAACAGAGTGGCATGGTGAGGCCTAGTCCCGTGCGGTGATACCTGCTATGATTACAGCAGTGAATACTGACTGTGGTGGTACCTACTATGATTACAGCAGTGAATACTGACTGTGGTGGTACCTGCTATGAATACAGCAGTGCATTCCGACTGTGGTGGTATCTGCTACATCTAGCGACTGTATAGTAGTAATAACTGCACGCATCAGGGTGGGGGAGACATCACACAGTGAATATTTTTATAGCATTTTTTACGTGAAAGAAAATGTCTCCCTCCACCAAAGGCACGTGAGTTGGTATGGTCGTATGCGCGTGATAAATAAATAAAAGGTCTGCTGCCTATAGTGCTAGCATCTAGCGACTGTATATATTAGTTACTGCACGCATCGGGGTGGGGGGGGGGACATGACACAGTGAAGAATTTACGTCAGCGTTTAGTGTATTTTATAGCATTTTTAACGCGAAAAAAAAATGTCCCCCTCACTCCCACCGAAGGCGTGCAACTTGGCATGGGCCGTCTCCCCCACCAAAGGCGCGTGAGTTGGTATGGTCGTGCATGCGTCATAAATAAATAATAGTGAAGCTCGCAAAAATCGAACTAAATCGCTATTTAAACTAATTTAAAGTTGACGGATGTGAAAAAGAAATAGCGCTTGCTGACCATGGGGCTTACAGCATTGTAACTGGCTATTTTTTTATGTTAACCCCACAATTGGAGAGCCAAAGTGCGACCACACAAACCCACACACAAACCCAGAAACCCACAATTTTTGACCCTTTTATATACAGGGTGACCCAAAAAAAACGGGCCCCGTGCACACGGGGCCTATTAGAGTTGGGGCCCGTTTTTTTTTTTGGGTCACCCTGTATATATAGATATATTCGTCGGTTGCTTACTTACAGGGGAGTTGGCAGCCGGGAAGGCTGGATGCTACGGAGGGGGGGGGGGGTGATGTAGTGACTGGGTATGTGACTATGTGCGAGGCCACGAGGGATAGTATGTTGCCATTATGTGCTGCCCGGTTACTTGGCGCAGTACAAGCCGTAGCGAAGCTTGGGTGAGCGTTGGTTAGTGCGAGGGCACCATGTACAGTATACGGTGCAGGCTCCCGGTGAGGGAGCAAGAGAGAGTGTCTGCCAGCCCGGGTTACGTTGGGGCATGATACTCTGGGTGACCTTCTGACACGTGACCAGATTATATTGGTGAGGGGCCGCTGGGGGGTTACGTGGTATAGAGGAGCTCTCGGGAGCCTTGGGGAAAGAGCTGGAGAGATCGATAAGGTGGGTGGGACGAGAGGCGGAGCCAGCCCCATCCCAGGCTGATATAACGGGGGCCCCGTGTGGGGCTCAGGGTTCTTGACTGTTGGTGAGTGAAGATCCACATCGGGTCCAGGACCCATCTCGTGGTCCGGACTGGGATAGTGGGACCATGTCTAGTTCTGCCGTAGCATGGTTAGATGGGCGTTCAACACCCGAGTGTAGGTTACGTTATGTTGTGTTGAGTTGATGTAATAAATAGTGTTGCTCCCAAGATAATGTCTGCGACTCAGTTGGATTCACTACACATAATCAAACTAGGTTTACAGTGAGGGCAAAAAGTATTTGATCCCCTGCTGATTTTGTACGTTTGCCCACTGACAAAGAAATGATCAGTCTATAATTTTAATGGTAGGTTTATTTGAACAGTGAGAGACAGAATAACAACAACAAAATCCAGAAAAACGCATGTCAAAAATGTTATAAATTGATTGGCATTTTAATGAGGGAAATAAGTATTTGACCCCCTCTCAATCAGAAATATTTCTGGCTCCCAGGTGTCTTTTATACAGGTAACGAGCTGAGATTAGGAGCACACTCTTAAAGGGAGTGCTCCTAATATCAGCTTGTTACCTGTATAAAAGACACCTGTTCACAGAAGCAATCAATCAATCAGATTCCAAACTCTCCACCATGGCCAAGACCAAAGAGCTCTCCAAGGATGTCAGGGACAAGATTGTAGACCTACACAAGGCTGGAATGGGCTACAAGACCATCGCCAAGCAGCTTGGTGAGAAGGTGACAACAGTTGGTGCAATTATTCACAAATGGAAGAAACACAAAAGAACTGTCAATCTCCCTCGGCCTGGGGCTCCATGTGTAATGCGAGCGTAAATGGGGTTGTTGCTGGCCTCTGGTCCAATCACGCGGCCCGGGGCATTAGGGGGCGGAGCCTGGTCTGCGGGGCGTGTGGGAGGGGCCACCGTTCACCTCGGCTCCAATGGGAGGCGAGGTGAATGGGGGCGGAGACAAAAGGGTAGTATGGGAAGGCCGGATCTGACGATCCGGGAGGCGGGAGTCAGGGTCACGTGGGGGGAATGGATATAAGGGGGAGCCCGGAAGAGATCGGAGCAGTCGGGGAAGTTAAGAGGCTGAGCCACGTTGGGTGGTGAGGAAAAGATCCGCGCCATCGGCCACGTGGCCGAAGGACCTCAGCACGCCGTCGGCCAGCGGTGTGCGGAGTGCGGGAATAGAGCAGCTAACAGAGGAGCGTGCGTGGCATGCGAGAGAGAGAGAGAACGTGCGTGGCACGCGAGAGAGAGCGTGCGTGGCACGTGAGAGGGAGCGTGCACGGGGCGTACGCGAGACGACACTGGTCCGGGAGGAGGCCAGTGGGGTGCGGAGAAGAACCTGAATAAAAGACAAACGGAGACCAGCAGTGCCGGACGGAGTCTTTTATTACACATGCAAGATCTCACCTCGTGGAGTTGCAATGATCATGAGAATGGTGAGGAATCAGCTCAGAACTACACGGGAGGATCTTGTCAATGATCTCAAGGCAGCTGGGACCATAGTCACCAAGAAAACAGTTGGTAACACAGTACGCCGTGAAGGACTGAAATCCTGCAGCGCCCGCAAGGTCCCCCTGCTCAAGAAAGCACATATACATGCCCGTCTGAAGTTTGACAATGAACATCTGAATGATTGAGGACAACTGGGTGAAAGTGTTGTGGTCAGATGAGACCAAAATGGAGCTCTTTGGCATCAACTCAACTCGCCGTGTTTGGAGGAGGAGGAATGCTGCCTCTGACCCCAAGAACACCATCCCCACCGTCAAACATGGAGGTGGAAACATTATGCTTTGGGGGTGTTTTTCTGCTAAGGGGACAGGACAACTTCACCGCATCAAAGGGACGATGGACGGGGCCATGTACCGTCAAATATTGGATGAGAACCTCCTTCCCTCAGCCAGGGCATTGAAAATGGGTTGTGGATGGGTATTCCAGCATGACAATGACCCAAACACACACGGCCAAGGCAACAAAGGAGTGGCTCAAGAGGAAGCACATTAAGGTCCTGAAGTGGCCTAGCCAGTCTCCAGACCTTAATCCCATAGAAAATCTGTGGAGGGAGCTGAAGGTTCGAGTTGCCAAACGTCAGCCTCGAAACCTTAATGACTTGGAGAAGATCTGCATAGAGGAGTGGGACAAAATCCCTCCTGAGATGTGTGCAAACCTGGTGGCCAACTACAAGAAACGTCTGACCTCTGTGATTGCCAACAAGGGTTTTGCCACCAAGTACTAAGTCATGTTTTGCAGAGGGGTCAAATACTTATTTCCCTCATTAAAATGCAAATCAATTTATAACATTTTTACATGCGTTTTTCTGGATTTTTGTTGTTGTTATTCTGTCTCTCACTGTTCAAATAAACCTACCATTAAAATTATAGACTGATCATTTTGTCAGTGGGCAAACGTACAAAATCAGCAGGGGATCAAATACTTTTTTCCCTAACTGTATATATGTTCTTCTTTTTTTATAAATTAACACTAACTAAAACAATAAGCATCCTATTGCTGGTGATAAACGTATTTGGCGATGCTGCGTTGGCAGTGGTGCATAAGCACAATGAAAAAAAACATTCGTCAACAACACTGTTGCTTTAAAAGAAAAAATAAATATTCAGCAACGTTGAGGGCAATGGCCATTTCTGTGCTATGAAGGACAATTTGCCTGACATGTCTAATTTATATATTTTTACTTCATGTCTATTGTATATCTTTTAATTGTAAGGAACGTTTTGTTGATGAGTATATTGAGATCGATGTTAATTAAGCCAACTATTCGTATTTGTTTTCAATGAAGGCTATAGGTGAGAGCGTGGAAACACTAGCATGTGTAAAAACGTTAAATATTTCCAAGCATACCTCATGCACGTATAATTGGATTGAGGTACCAACCAATTCAGGATTTAACACAGTTCCTTAGTTTAGTTTTAAATGTACAGCACCATGTTACAATGATTTTCTAAGTTATTTTATCTGATATTGAATGCACACGTAAAATCTGTCATTAAAATATAGCACTGAGTTCCAGAAAATGTCTCTTGCACCAGGTACACCACATGGAATACACATCTTGCTCTTGCTTTTACCGATCACGCACTGCCTTCGCGGTCTACCTGCGCCATGGAAAATATCCAGCGAGAAATAAAGCCCTGGCAAAAGTGACTCAACCTTTACGAGAATGGGTGATTTCTCAGACCATTAACAGGCGCGCTAACACACGATAAAGCAAAATATGTACCCATACAACCTCTTCAGATTCACCACAGGTGCTTGCCACCAATTAACCACGATACCTTGCTGATCTTGTCAAGGAGCATAACCCATCACGCGAACTCCGGTCATCCTCGCAGCGGCTTTTGGACAGCCATCGAACAAAGACTTCACTGCATCGCGCACTTTCAGATGCGCTTCTGCGGTCGTCTGGAATGCTCTTCCTTCCGATATGAGGAAGCAACCAGAGCTACGCACTTTAAAATCTAGATTTAAAACTAAATTCTTTAGAACTGCTTTTTGTGTTTAGTTTGTTGTCCTTTTCCCGTACCGCCGATTACCACGGGTGGCTACATCGAGTGCGAAAGAAACTCAATATACATACATACATGAACGCGTGTTAATTACCGTAGATGAGTATGTACACTCACCAGCATATAACGTTGTTACGTCTTCCTGAATATCGGTGAATGTTTCCCACTCAGGTTAGCGAACATGAAGTGGAGCGTAGAGTACAAAAAACAACTGCTCTCTGCGAAGCCGTGCTGCACACAATCTACCTGACTTCTGTGGTGTTGACTTTAAAGATGTTCATAATTCCTTGGCCGCCTAATAGATGGTGGACATGGGCAGGTAGGTGACCAATGGGGGAGGGCATATGGGTGGTGAAGATGTAAAGCCGTCGTAGGCACAGCAGGCACTTTGTATATTTACTGATCTGGGTGTGGTGGACTTATTTTATTAAATCAAATGGGCATCGGAGATTGTCTAAAAAATGGATAAATAAAAATAGAAACGATACGTAAAATATATGTTTAATGGATGCGAGAAGTTACTCATAAAATGTATTCTATTTGAAATTTTCCACAACTTTATTTATTTTTAGCGTGAACATTTATTCTCGACGATGTGTGCAAGTGTGCGACTGTCCCCACATTGTGCTCTTTTTGGAAAATGTTTATTTCAATGGAATGATTTACTGAAAAGTTCTGGGGCCATGCATTGCATGCAGCACCAAAGTGTTGTGTATGTTATCCATGTCATAACTGACCACATAACTATGACTTCTCTTGAGCCCTATCCTCCAAGCCACGTGCACCACCAGGGTGCAGGATGACCCCTCCCCTATAGCCCTCGTGTGCGCAGGGGAATCCGTTGCAGAGCAGCTAATAAAGTCTGGTGTACCATATTCTTTGGGTCTTTCGGTAAAGCCACGTAGATAGAAAAATCGAAGTGGGCGGGGCTAGTGAAGAAATTTGCATGTAAATGTTAAATCGGAGAGCTGAGCTACCTCCACGACGACGAAGCTGCGGAGGTGGCCATTGTATTGTGTATAAGCGAAGTGGGCGGGGCTAGTGTAGAGATTTGTATGGAAATGTAAGATCGGAGAGCTACCGCCTCATCAAGGAAAACAAGGAACGGTGGCTGTGTTAGTGAGATATTTAAACTGTTAATGTAAAGCCGCTTGGTTGGTTCAATTAAAGATGTCGAATCAGTGATGATATTGGTGTACCAGTAGCGTGTAGACGGCTCTACAGGTGAAGCCTTCCTTCAGTCTCCTCTTGTGGGCAGTGATAGTATAGTGGTTAGCGTGCTGGGCTACAAACCCGGCGTCCCGAGTTCGATTCCCGCTCATGGCCAATACCGGTGACGATTATCTGAACCGGTCCTGGGTCTCCCCTAGGTCGATTCAGCATCATATGAGTACCTGGTACAGGGTGGAAACATCGCCACTGGGGAGACAAAGCCTCCAACCTCCTCGTGTGTCGTGCCGGCTTTCATATGTGACTGGCATTGACCAAACCTCAAAATACAAAAAAATAAACCTGCAAATTACTCAACTGGGATGACACATCACAACCATCGTCCCCTCACGCGAACACAGCATCTTGGGCTTTGTCCTTTGGCTGCTATTCTATTAATCAGTCCCATCCTGTGCAAGTCAACTTCAGGTTTTCCTCTTTCCGTCTCGGTGTGAATCCCAGCGTGCATCTCACTTGTGCCTCTTCGTGTACTTCTCAGCCGTCATTGTATTCCATGTGTCCATACAAAAAATTCTGATCCATTATTTACCGTTGTTTAATTTATTTTTTTCATTCCTTTGCTTGTGGTTTTACAGCACTGTGGATTCTATCTTTGGCTTGCAATTTCTTTCTCTTTTATATATCCATTTATTTCTTAACCTTGCTTTTAACGTTGTAATTAGCTTGTTCTCCATTGGCTTATTTAACATTGTCCCCTAGTTTAAATTCCCTGTCCATTACAATGGAAATCAATTCTATTTCGATTTAAAGCTTTCGTGACTGCAGGGATTCATCTTCTTGGTTCTTTCGGTAAAGTCACGTAGAAGGGAAGTAATAAAATAATAAAAATAAAACATAATAAAACAATTCTCACGACGTTTCGGCCACAACGCAAGCAGCCGTCCTCAGGTGAAAACCAGGTCCGTCGAGGCGACAGAGTCTGAATGAAACAGCACACGAGCTTGGAGCATATATATAAGCTGGGCGCATTGACAAAGGAATTTGCATATCAAAAGGAATTTAGCATATTTATGGGAAATGCAAGAATGTGATTAGTCCTGCATATGCATGTGCATTATGCAGGATTAACAGCATCAAAGGGAGCTGCAGTTACTGCTGCTGCTGAAATTACTGCTGCTGCTGCAGTTTCTGCTGCTGCTGCAGTTGCTGCTGCTGCTGCAGTTGCTGCTGCTGCTGCACTTGCTGCTGCTGCTGCACTTGCTGCTGCTGCACTTGCTGCTGCTGCACTTGCTGCTGCTGCTGCACTTGCTGCTGCTGCTGCACTTGCTGCTACTGCTGCAGTTGCTGCCTTATCCATTTTAATATAACACTATGTATTATTCTACCCACCCTAATGTGTATCACACTGCTATATGTTTACTATACAATTACGACACCATACATTACTCTGCACACTGCACCATGCCAGTGAGTGGAACGCGGTCTGAAAGTCACCGTAAACGTGAACACAATCAGTTAAGATCCGAAATGGTTTATTACGTCCTTCCAATGATTGCTAAGCCAGAATCCATCTTCTCGGTTGAAATTGTCTCTGTGTTTGTATATGTGGATCGCCTCATGAACGAATCTCTCATGATAACCAGATGGCTTGCAGAGAACCTCTGTCTTGGAGAAGTCAATGTCATGTGAGCCCACTGAATTGTAACAGTGATCTGCCACGGCTGAGGTGTTTGTCCTACCGTGTTTCAGGTCTGCCTTATGTTCACGGATGCGGTCAGAGACATGTCGTTTGGTTTCTCCAATGTAACTGCTACCACAGAGGAAACTTAGTTTGTAGACGCCAGGGTACTGTATGTCTGGAACCACATCTTTTACAGACGGGACCAGATCACGGATTTTATGTACTGTGTTGAATCGGACCTGGATCTTGTGTTTAATCAGGATTTTGGAGATCTTTTTTGTGACCCCAGCAATGTAGGGTAAGGTGATGGTCTTGAAAGGCTCCTGAACAGGATCCTTCTTGATGGTTGGAGTGATGGCTTTGCGGATTGTGTAGTCGGAGTAACCATTAGCCTTAAGAGCTTGGCGTACGTGTTTGAGTTCACTGGAAATGTGTTCATGGTCGGAGATGCATTGGGCTCTATGATATAGAGTCTTGATGAGGGAATTCTTCTGGGATGGATGGTGGTGGGAATCCGGTTTTAGATAAGCATCCGTGTGGGTGGCTTTCCTGTAGCCAGAGTGGCTCATTGAACCATCAGGTCTCCTTTTGATTAGGACATCCAAAAAGGGTAGCTTGCCATCATTTTCGACTTCCATGGTGAATCTGATGGCTGGGTGTATGGAATTGATGTGGTCGAGAAATTGGTCTAGAGCAGGCCGGCCATGTGGCCAGATGAGAGCAGGCCGGCCATGTGGCCAGATGAGAGCAGGCCGGCCATGTGGCCAGATGTCATCTGGCCACATGGCCGGCCTGCTCTAGACCAATTTCTCGACCACATCAATTCCATACACCCAGCCATCAGATTCACCATGGAAGTCGAAAATGATGGCAAGCTACCCTTTTTGGATGTCCTAATCAAAAGGAGACCTGATGGTTCAATGAGCCACTCTGTCTACAGGAAAGCCACCCACACGGATGCTTATCTAAAACCGGATTCCCACCACCATCCATCCCAGAAGAATTCCCTCATCAAGACTCTATATCATAGAGCCCAATGCATCTCCGACCATGAACACATTTCCAGTGAACTCAAACACGTACGCCAAGCTCTTAAGGCTAATGGTTACTCCGACTACACAATCCGCAAAGCCATCACTCCAACCATCAAGAAGGATCCTGTTCAGGAGCCTTTCAAGACCATCACCTTACCCTACATTGCTGGGGTCACAAAAAAGATCTCCAAAATCCTGATTAAACACAAGATCCAGGTCCGATTCAACACAGTACATAAAATCCGTGATCTGGTCCCGTCTGTAAAAGATGTGGTTCCAGACATACAGTACCCTGGCGTCTACAAACTAAGTTGCCTCTGTGGTAGCAGTTACATTGGAGAAACCAAACGACATGTCTCTGACCGCATCCGTGAACATAAGGCAGACCTGAAACACGGTAGGACAAACACCTCAGCCGTGGCAGATCACTGTTACAATTCAGTGGGCTCACATGACATTGACTTCTCCAAGACAGAGGTTCTCTGCAAGCCATCTGGCTATCATGAGAGATTCGTTCATGAGGCGATCCACATATACAAACACAGAGACAATTTCAACCGAGAAGATGGATTCTGGCTTAGCAATCATTGGAAGGACGTAATAAACCATTTCGGATCTTAACTGATTGTATTCACGTTTACGGTGACTTTCAGACCGCGTTCCACTCACTGGCATGGTGCAGTGTGCAGAGTAATGTATGGTGCCGTAATTGTATAGTAAACATATAGCAGTGTGATACACATTAGGGTGGGTAGAATAATACATAGTGTTATATTAAAATGGATAAGGCAGCAACTGCAGCAGCAGCAGCAAGTGCAGCAGCAGCAGCAAGTGCAGCAGCAGCAGCAAGTGCAGCAGCAGCAGCAAGTGCAGCAGCAGCAGCAACTGCAGCAGCAGCAGCAACTGCAGCAGCAGCAGAAACTGCAGCAGCAGCAGTAATTTCAGCAGCAGCAGTAACTGCAGCTCCCTTTGATGCTGTTAATCCTGCATAATGCACATGCATATGCAGGACTAATCACATTCTTGCATTTCCCATAAATATGCTAAATTCCTTTTGATATGCAAATTCATTTGTCAATGCGCCCAGCTTATATATATGCTCCAAGCTCGTGTGCTGTTTCATTCAGACTCTGTCGCCTCGACGGACCTGGTTTTCACCTGAGGACGGCTGCTTGCGTTGTGGCCGAAACGTCGTGAGAATTGTTTTATTATGTTTTATTTTTATTATTTTAGAAGGGGAAATCAATTCGTTATTTTGGTTCACTCAGAATTCGTTTTAGAATTTATTTAGATTCACATATCTAGATATTTTTTTGTCTTAACTGCCTTGTTTTTTTCTGCTCGCAGGAAGCCTTTACAGGAAGGACCATTAACGGACAATTGTATTGCTCTTGTTCCCTTTCCGGCTGTGAAATGGTGATTCTTGTTTATGCCAAAAGATGTCTCCAACTACAGTAATACCCCAGGGTGTGCGGGGGAAAATATGCCAGGGTGGGAGATGCTAACTACCTCGCCTAGTGTACAAGAGGTCATGGGTTTGATCCCGACCCTGATGATGCCTGTATATTAGGAGTTTGCGTGTTTCTCCCCCCGTGGTCGTGTAGATTTTTCTCCGGGTCCTCCGGGTTTTCCCTCCACATTTAGAATCAACATGCATATAGAGTATTTAGCTGCTGCTATACATTCCACGTGATAAGCCACCTAGTTGAGCTATAATTTGTGGCCAGGTCTCTTCTGAAAGAAAGCTACATAGCTCAGTGGACCTTACCTGGTAAAATAAAAAACAGTTTAATGTTTGAATATAAAGGTGTCTCAGCCTCACTGTGCGCTGCGTTTCACCACTATCCGAGTAGATAACCTCACATTCAATAAACCTTCAGAGCCAGGGCGAACATACAACTCCAAACGTATTTAATTAATTGAACGAGGTAAAACTGATGGAAAAACACAGCACAAATACAGCATCTCTTAATACTTGGAAATATCAATACAATTAATGAACACTACAGCATCATAACATTGTCTTAGATAACATGAAACTCAACAATAGATCCTGGATGGACCAGGCACCGACATTAGTACTGAATAGCTATACAAGATAATAAGCTACTGTGTTAAGGGCACATCGTGTAATCACCATACTTCAGCCAAAATGTACAGCACTACACATAACACTGAACTGTGGATGAGATATTTCGTCATCCGTGCTCTCAAGATCGCAATAAGGTTACATGGATACAAATCTGACTCGACTTATTCAATTATAAGTAACATTTACAATAAGGCAAGTGGCAGGCTTCGTTGCTAACTAGGCCTCATATTTATCATAACAATTTAACAGCATTATAACGGCCATTCTAACATTATAACAGCATTCCCAGTATTATAAGACCATAAACGAACTTACAGACAATGCTTCTTAAAGTCCCACAATGAACAGTTGCACCTGTCTTCACTGGGACGCTATTTGTGCCACCATTTTGTACTCTGTGTAATGGCTAATACCCTGCCGCATGGCTTACAGGATGTCAAATCGTAACTTCCTGGTCACATGACCAAATTCTACATTCAAACAGGAAATCCCTGTGTACACCCACCCCTAAACCTGCCGTGAGGCAGAACGAAAGGTGTCCCTGATCACCCAGTTTCCTGGCTATCAAACAACAACAGTGTGTTTCTGCTTCCGAACAAAATGATGAAGTGGGCGTGGGGAGCTTTGTGGCAAGTCTCCAGGCTTATGTGGGCTCACCTCCCCGTTAACAGGAGGTGAAGAATGGCCGTCGTGCCTTATGCTCCCAGCAAAGATGAGCATCAGTGGAGGGACGCAGATATGGCCGATAAGTCAGATGTCTTTCATAACCTATTCCAGGTGCTGGTTAAAGTGGCCTCTCAAGTTAATCACCTTATTGGGTGACGTAGACACCTGGGCCGGAATGATTAATAGGCGTGAGCTAGATCAGCTCAATAACAGCGATAGGAAGCTGCTAGACTTCTGTAGAGCGCATGGGATTGTAATCACCTACTCACTTTTCCAACATCGGCACATACACACAACATCATGAATACACACCGACGGAGCCGGGGGGGGGGGCAAGGGAGCCGGGGGGGGAGTCGATGGAGCCGGGGGGGGGGGCGACAGAGCCGGGGGGGGGGGTGGGGGCGACAGAGCCTGGGGGGGGGTGCGATGGAGCCGGGGGGGGGGGGGCGACGGAGCCGGGGGGGGGGGCGTGATGAAAAAAGAAGATGGCCGCATGAGGCACGCACTCCCAGCGGCTGGCGGGGCCGCTTGTGGTGGGCAAGAGGGGCGAGCAGAGGGAGCCGACACTGAACTCACTCACACATCATACACTCACTCACACTACCACTGACTCACTCACACATCATACACTGACTTTCACACACATCATACACTCACTCACACTACCACTGACTCACTCACACATCATACACTGACTTTCACACACATCATACACTCACTCACACTACCACTGACTCACTCACACATCATACACTGACGTTCACACACATCATACACTCACTCACACTACCACTGACTCACTCACACATCATACACTGACTTTCTCACACATCATACACTGACTCACACATCATACACTGACTCACACATCATAAGCTGACTCGCACATCATACACTCACTCAACATTACCACTGACTCACTCACACATCATACACTGGGAGTGTCATGCTGCCAGCTATGGCTGCAAGTTTGGTCGTACGTGCTATGTGTCTTGTTTATTGTAAAAATTTGAATCACAGTTCCTATGATTACTGTTGTTACATTGTTTTTATAGTTTTATTTTGGTGATTCGAAAACATATGGTTAATCTAAATTGTCTTATGCTTGTTATTGTTGACTTGCACCACATTGGGATTTTTGCATACAGCGTTTAAATACGTTTAAAAAAAATATTTGCTGGTTTATTCCAGGATGTTTCTGTTACGCGTCGTCGCTTTAAGATGTTCTGTGTTCATATTTGTTTGTTGCGGTTGCACCTAACTTAAGAGCCGCATGGCTCACAGGGCTATACCTACTAAATGAACTTTGAGCTTTGTAGGACGACCAAGTGAGGGAACAGTGGATGCTGGCCCATGTCCTTGAACCAGGACCTGCTTTGTAGCTGATCTGTCTACTGACCATCAGCTTGTCATCTGTAAGAGATGCCTGTCATCATTCTACTGCCATGGCGGGAATCCACCTAGAATCGCGTTCAAACACACAATCGCCTGGTCTCGTCTAGCTGATGAAGGTTACAAGTGAGAATTTCATAATCGCTTGCAACTGGCGTTGGCATTATCCCCTCGCTCCTCCTGAGACCACGTGAAGTACCAGGCAGAGATGACCCTGAAAGCAAACTGCTGAGGAAGGGTTGTGTTTGCGAGCATGAGTTTTAAATAATAATTTTGTTTTAGAAAAATAGAAAAGCTCAACACAATCATCAATAATACTCGCCTTGAAAAGGAATACCCATATAATAGACAACATTTTGGGCAATGCCCCAACTTGATAGCACGTAATGAAGAGGCCAGAGATATTGGTAGAAAATAGATGATAACTGCACTTTACACCATGGGCCCTGATGTGAATTACCTTTTGTAAAATGTTTTCTGCTAGCCAGTTTCTAAATAAATAATGTACACTATAAGTAGCTAATGGATAATGGACAAACCAATAATCCAAAAGTATTTACTATTAAATAAACTATATTAAAAGTAATTAGGAAAATGTGTTCTTGCAAGCACAAGGCATAATTCAATGTACGTGCCCCCAATATTCCTGAGGTGGGAAATTCTGCAATAAAAAGTGAGGCATACATATAGGAATGGTATTTTTATTTCCACCAGAGATCAAGATAAAGATCCCCGTATAGTTTTACAAGACTGTAAGGACAAGTGCTTTTAGCGAGCATTCATGAAGGCCAGTACAGCACAAGAGGGGGTGGGTGGCCAGCATCACGCCCGGCGACCTTTGTCCCCTAGTGGCGGTGTTTATACACCACACCAGGTACTCAAGATGGTTGAGTCAACCTAGGGTAAAGCCCAGGACCGGTACAAATAATTGTCACTGGTGTTGGCCGTGAACGGGAATCGAACTCGGGTGGCTGGGTTCATAGCGCAGTGCGCTAACTGTAGCACTACCGCTCCCCACCGGAGATCAAGACACGGCTACTCACCAACACGTCGCTGGCACTGTGGTCCCCGCTGTTGAAGTGACGAGCCACCCGTTTGGACGTCTGCCCGGCGATGTGACAAAAGACGTTGAGCAAATCTATCACCGAGGTGTTTACCAGATTCTCCAATGTAGATATAATCCATCGCCAAATCATTGTTTTAATGGAGTAGCGACACTTATTGCACGAAGAAAGTAGCAAAATACAATTCAAACAAATGCTTCCAAAGTGACTTCTTTAAAAAAATTTGATTATTGTAAAACAAAGGCATGATAATAATCAAAAATGAAACATCTCAGATTTGCTAATGACATATCAGTATAACAAATGGAAATCAACTAACTACCTGTATATTCTTGGTTCTTTCGGTAAAGTCACATAGAAGGAAATAATAGAATAATAAAAATAAAACAATAAAATTCTCACGACGTTTCGATTGCAACACATGCAATCATCATCAGGTGCGAAACGACTGAATAACCTAATAAATAAGTCTGCAAAGCTGGGCTCAAGATACCGTCAATGCTGTATGAGCAAAACTAAGTACAGGCACAAGTTCACGAAACAATTGATTGAATTGAAGATATCGGAGGGGTACAAATAGAGAACAAATCCGAGTATGCATATATCGGGCAGTTATTGTGGTAACTGAGGTGGAAAACATTGACGAGAGGGAGGTGGATCGTTTGTCGAAATTCATAAAGAGCGAAACACACACAAGTGTGTGCCTGATGATGAGAACTGTTGTGTTCAGTGGATACAGTACAGTGTTGCCTGCTATGACACAGGGCAGTTACAGTGACACACTTATGTTGTCATAAAACTGAGCACAAGAACGGTCCCATTGTCCCGACTGTCATACAATAGGGCTCAATAAAAAAGCCTAGTTAAGACTGTGATACTTTTATTATTAGAGGAGTTTTTTTTATTTCTATCCTCATGCATTCTGCAAACCGTTTTTTAACTAAACACATTTAAGGAATGACAAAGCAAATATGAAGCTAAATGATTGCTTTAAGAATCTAACTTTGTCCAGAAAATGTGATTAAATGGAGCAAACTGGTAGCTCATGGGCGTCACGGTGACGAGATGTTAACTATCTCGCCTGTTATAAAGGAGGTCGTGGGTTCGCTCCCAACCCTGACGCCTGCTGTATATTTGGACTTTGTGTGTTCTCCCCATGGTCGCATGAATTATTCTCCGGGTCCTCGGGGATTTCCCTCCACATTTAGAAATGTGCTTTTAGAGTATTTTGGCTGCTTTATATTTCCACGTGATAAGCCGCTTCGCTGAGCTATTATTTGTGGCCAGGTCGATTCTGAAAATGAGCTATACAGCTCAGTTGGCGTTACTTTAAAAACAGTTTAATAGCTCACTTCCTTGAACTGCGCACAAAAGGTGGGACTCGTGTTTTGTAAAAGTAAACACATTTCAACATTCCCGACAATGATTTATTGTGTTTGTCACATTTTTGTTGCAACAACGAGGGCACATTACACGGCCTTTTTTGACTGAACAATAAGAAATTCCCACCGAGTTGGATGGCTTCAGCATCTCCGCACCCCCCACCCCCATCAACACTGTCCGTGCACTCTTCTTAAAAATGACAGGGTGGACGGGGGGATTAAATGCATTCAAATTACAATTAACATTCCGCCAATTACCGCACATGATGTGTTTAGATGCATTATCAAGCGTAATTCAATGCCTTTTCTTTAGAACTAACTGTGGGGTAAGATGTTCTTCCCAAAATTGCATAACAAGTGCCGCTGAAAGATTAGATTATGACTAAAAATGTATCGCAATGGGTTTCTGTACGGTATTGCTCCTGTGGGTATAGAGATGGTGAATTGTCTACACATGGTGGAGATAGTCACTGCGTTAGGGTAAATGTGGAGCCCTGCAATTGCTGGCTCACGCCACTGCTGGCGGAAGCTCCAGAGAGCCCCCCCCCCGTATAGTCGATTTGGCCAGACATCTCGGAAGAGGCCGACGCACCCACACCAGAGGGTCGGGCAACCTGCGGCTCCGGAGCCGCGTGCGGCTCTTTAAGGACTGCGTCGTGACCGTTAGTTATTAAGGGCCCCCTAATCGTGGGCCCCCTTCTCGTGTTCACACGCATTGCGGCTCTTGGAATACTGAGTTGGGTGGACAGAGGCGGTGGTGTGAGAGGATTTTAAAAGACTTGCCCCATTGTTTCAACTAGGAGATGGAATCGAACCCAGCGTCCTCCGGATTGCAATTGCTCGTGTTGAACCAATGCTGCTGAATGTATGCACTCCGAGTGGCTGATGAGATGTGTAAAGTATACAGTGCAGTATTGTGTTACACCACGGCAAGACACCCTCTATATGACCCCCCCACCCCCCGCTGTGATTTCCTGCGTGAATCTGTCCTGGAACACTGCGTTACAAACTGCCCCGACTCTTCCCGTGCGGAAGTGAAACATTTGGCTTGACCCGACTGCGTCTAGGATTTACTGTGCTCATGCAAGAAAGAAGCTCAACATACAGATAGACATGGAACGAGTGTTCCAGTCGAGAGCCATAACCCAGTGGGATAGGGGTGGGTGTGCTTTATGTAGGAGGACGAGGGAGGAGTTGAGTTGATTGACGTGGCCATAACATTCCACATTACGTGCAGTAGTAGCACAGAGCGAGACCTCGTCGAAAGGGAGGTCTACGTAGTGGGTATCAGAATCAAAATCGTTATTCATACTGGGGGAATCCGATGAGCTCTAATGCTCTTTTGCATAACGTTACATCAACAAACAATACAAACACATGATAGGAGTGCAAATCATAGAAAAGGTAAATAACTTAAAATATATATACAAGTAAAACTAAACTTTTTTTTTATCTTAGATAAAGTCCACTGAGCTATTCGTGTAGTGCACCATGGGGCCTCGCGCCCTGGCTGCACTGCTGCTGCTCGTGGCTGTCCCTTGGACGGGCGCTTTCTTCCCGAACGCTGCCTCCCTGGGTGGCGTGCGAGCCGACTTCACGGACGAGAGCATCACGGAGCAGGGCGTGCTGCGAGCCGTGGCCTTCTTTCTGGAACGGAAGGACAACTTGGCGCCTGGCTCCCTCGAGACGCTCAAACCTCTCACGCCGACAAGGCTCTTCCAAAAGTACAACAAAGGCAAGCGGCGTGCGACTCACGCGTGCATCACGCGTGGCATTGTCACCTGGCGCTGTAGGGGCGCTGCAGTGGCGAGATGTTAACTACCTCGCTTGGTATATAAGAAGTCATGAGTTCGATCCCGATTCCGACCCTGACGCCTTTTGTATATTTGAAGTTTGCATGTTCTTCCGGTGGTCGCATAGATTTTTTTTCTCTGGGTCCTCCGGCTTTCCCCTCCACATTTAGAATCAACGTGCATTTATTTGGCTGCAATAAATGTCCACATGATAAGCCAAGTTCGTAGATCTATCAGTTGTGGCCAGGTCGCTTCTGAAAGAGCGCTGTATAGCTAAGTGGGCCTTACCTGGTTTTATAGTAGGAGGCCCGAGTGCAGTGCTGCTCAACGTTTTGCGGCTCTGCACGCTTCCGAGCGGGCTCCATATTCGCAGCTCACTTTGCCCCAATGTGCGTGGCCTGTCATCATCCAGCACTCTTGAGGTACCAGATCGGGTTGGTGTATCGTACGCAAATGGTGTGATGTACCGCCACAACAAATGGCGGTACATCAAAGCATGTGAAATCCACTTGTTCTGTCTGTATAGTTTCGAGTTGAAAAAGTAAGAATAGGTATCAATTTGGTGTTTGAACATCTTGACACCTTTTTTATTACCAGAAAGGGTAAAACCTCTTCTCATTATTTCATCATCTTGGATACTGGCAAAAAGGTCCCATAGATATAGCATATAGTGTTTCCCCTTTTGTGTGCGTGGGTTATCTCCAGTTTACTCCCACGTTTAAACACTCATTAATTGGCTGATAACATCTGGGGTAATTATTGGCACAAGCTCATCGCGTTACTGCCTCCCTGCCTGTCTCTGGTTCCTCCTCGTGCCTCCGAGTCGCAATTGCAAATTTAAATTACAATGGTCTACAGCCAGAATACTTCCGAAATAAATGTAATCCAACTTTCATATTTATGGGTCACTGAGAATGAAAATTATGCTTAAAATTGTTGATTGGCTCTCGTTTTCAAGATATGCTACTGGGTCAGTATATACGACCCTTGAAGAGGATTCAACTTCTGGACCTACACCATTAAGGTCACATGACCCAAATTTTCTCCCATCATCCTCCTCCTCTGAACCACACCTCATAACACAAGGTGAACTGAAAGACCTTGTCAGGGATTTGGAACTACCCAAGAATAAGGCAGAGCTGTTGGGCTCCAGACTGCAGCAGTGAAATCTCCTGGCAGGTGATGTTAGGGTTTCAATGTTCCGTGACCGTCAAAATGATCTTGTCCCATTCTTCTTCATGGAAGGTGATCTTGTAGCCTACAACAGCCCCGGGACTGGCAATATAAGCCGGACCCCTGAATGGGTCTGGGGGCTGTTGCAAGACTGAAGACAGAAGCCGTCACCCGGAGAAGACCTGCCCGACTACAGGACCGGAACTCGAGCCAGGATCCAGTCTGGGATAGCCACCCCGTGTGAGCTAGAGTTAGCTAGGCTTAGCTCTGGTGAGCTAGGGTGAGCCAGGGTTAGCTAGCACAGAGGAGATACCTCCCTAGGGTAGCTGGTGAAGGGTAGTTTTACCCCTTCGTGTTTTAGGGCGTATTGTGAAATGAACGTGTTGCCTCCAACGAAGTTTCTGCCTCCCTCGTGTGAACCACTACACATGCAACGGCACCAACTTCCTGTTTTGAAATGGCGCCAAGTAAATAAAAACATTTAACCATTCTAGATAAGTTCATTGCAAAGTTATACAAACTTAAAAGTTAAACAAACTAAATATCTTGAAGTATATGAAAAACATTTTTAATTTAAGATTTTTAAAAATATTTTGCATCTACAGTGCCTTGTATTGTATACGTTTTAAACGTGAGTTGCTTATTGTGTCCATGTTCCATTCTCATTGGCAGGTGACAAGTCACCGGCATCATTTTTGGATGCCATACAGGACATTATAAGAGGAAACAATTTGATTGAGACGCTGTTCCCCAATAATACCTTCTTGAACGTGCACTGTGAAGCCTTTCAAGGAGGTAACCCTATTAAGTTTGGTTGAATATTTGAAATTATTGTTTATAAGTGTATGTTATCTTATTTAAAGTATTTGTACAGCATGCCTGTCACTACAACGGGAGATGAGGAAGCTCTCGTGGTATCCACAGTGCACAGCCCTGCACAAAAACATCACTCGTGGCACCCGGCGGGCGTTGGTTTTTTCACCTGTGTAGAGACATTTGCTTGGATTTTTGTGACGTGATTTATTTTATTGATTATTCATCTTTGTGTGTGACAATGGTGAACACAGCAAGGAAAGAGCTGAATAAGTTTCGCAACCAGATGCTTAAATACGTGGAGTCATCCAAGAAAATAAAGAGTCATTTGAGAGATGCGCGAAAATACCTGGGGATGGCACTTCATGTTCTACAACAGTTCTATTCCAACACCAATTGGATCGAACTCGGACACACAGAGCCCTGCCATGCATTCGGTAAGTTCACTACAGAAGGTCTCTGCCAGAGTGAAGCTAAACGGTCTACAAACGAGTGTCTGGGTGGCAGGGTGGCACAGCGGTAACATGCCTCACAGAATGAAGGTCCTGTTCTGCATAGGTTTCCTCCAGGTTCTCTCGTACAATGTAGCTGGTTTGTAAAGAAACAGTAGAGCTAGTACTGGCACAACATCCCGATGCTGAAAATGTACCTGCAAATTACTTAATTGGGATTACACACAGCGGCAACATCGCACATAATTTAAAAAACTTGCTAGGACCCATCTGAAATAAAACGTCTTGAATCTTAGTGAGGCTTTCCTGCATAAACAAGCTTAATAATAATAAAATACAACTAGCTGTACTACCCGGCTTCGCCCGGGACTTGTATCTACCACGGCCGGCCGCCTTTGTCTCCCCAGTGGCGATGTTAATACGCTACAGCAGTTACTCGTTTGAGGCAGAGTCGACCTAGGGGAGGTTCAAATAATTGTCACCGGTGGTGGCCGTGAGCGGGAATCGAACTGGGTTTGCCGGGTTGGTAGCGCAGCGTAGCGTTAAGCACTACACCCACCGCTCCTCACACACCACACACGCACAGACACACACACAGACACACACACAGACACACGCAGACACACACAGACAGAGACACACACACACACAGACAGCACGCTAACCACTACACTACCGCTCCCCACACAGCACACACGCACACACACAGACACACACACAGACACACACACACAGACACACACACACAGACACAGGCAGCACGCTAAGCACTACACTACCGTTCCCCCTACACAACACACGCGCGCGCGTCCATAGGTACACATACACGCGCTTGCTGCAGACACACACGACTTTCAGGGTGCGTACGGCAGTAAACGACTGAAATAATAAAGCGGCAATGCTGTGTAAGGAACGCCTTAGACCCGCATTACACATTTGTGTAATGCGAGCGTAAACACACAAACACACACAAACACATACACAATACACACACACATACATGCAGACACACAGACAGACACATAACACACATACATACACACACATACAAACACAGAAACACATACACACATACATAGACACACACATACATACACACAAACACATCCACAGACGTACATACACACATACATACAGGCACGCAGACATACACATAAACACATACAAAAAAACCCACATACATACACACACACATACATACACACACATACATACACACATGCATACAGACACACAGACATACACATAAACACATACACACATACACATGACCCGGCTTCGCCCGGGACTTGCATCCACCACGCCCGGCCGCCTTTGTCTCCCCAGTGCCGATGTTAATACGCAACACCAGTTACTCGTTTGAGGCTGAGTCGACCTAGGGGAGGTTCAAATAATCGTCACCGGTGGTGGCCGTGAGCGGGAATCGAACTCGGTTCGCCGGGTTGGTAGCGCAGCGTAGCGTTAAGCACTACACCCACCGCTCCTCACACACCACACACGCACAGACACACACACAGACACACACACAGACACATGCAGACACACGCAGACAGACACAGACAGACACACACACATCACACAGACAGCACGCTAAGCACTACACTATCGCTCCCCACACACCACACACGCACACACACAGACACACACACAGACACACACAGACACAGACAGCACGCTAAGCACTACAGTACCGTTCCCCCTACACAACACACGCGCGCGCGTCCATAGGTACACATACACGCGCTTGCTGCAGACACACACGACTTTCAGGGTGCGTAAGGCAGTAAGCGACTGAAATAATAAAGCGGCAATGCTGTGCGAGGAACGCCTTAGGCCAGCAACACATTTGTGTAATGCGAGCGTAAACACACACACACATACACACAAACACATACACACACATACACACACATACATACACACAGACATACACATACACACAAACACACACATACATGCACACAAACACATACACAATACACACACATACATGCAGACACACACACAGACAGACACATAACACACATACATACACACACATACATACACAGAAACACATACACACACATACATAGACACACACATACATACACACAAACACATGCACACACGTACATACACACATACATAGAGACACGCAGACATACACATAAAGACATACAAAAAAACCCACATACATACACACACACATACACACAAACACATACATACATACACACATACATAGAGACACACAGACATACACATAAACACAAACACACATACACATGACCCGGACTTGGATCCACGATGCCCGGCCGCCTTTGTCTCCCCAGTGACGATGTTCACACACGACAGCAGTTACGCGTTTGAGGCGAGTGGACCTAGGGGAGGGCCAGGTCCGTTTCAAATAATCGTCAGCGGTGGTGGGCGTGAGTTGGAATCGAACTGGAGTCGCTCAAGCAGCTTAATGACTGTTTGTACAAAGAACATATAAAGAATCGATTATAATAACCAGGCAAGAGTCCACATTATAGACTGCCAGTACACGCACTCAGCTTCATAAGCAGGCTAGAGTGTACATGATAGAGTGGCAGTACGCTCACCGAGCTTAATAAGCAGGCTACAGTGTACATGATAGACTGGCAGTACGCTCACCCAGCTTAATGAGTATTTGTACAGTTAACATTAAAGTAATCGATTGTTGGCGCGTTGGGTTTAAAAGTAATATTAATAGCACACATTGTGGTGGGGGTGTAGTGAAGAGTAGGAAAAACTTTGATAAATTTACCTCAGAGTGGCGTGGTGGGTGTCGAGGCCTAGTAGCGTGCAAAGCCTGCGGCCTCGCCTAAAATTGTCGGCTTGGAAGAGGCAGGGTACGGGTGGCGTTCCTTCCCCCCCCCCTAGCGCTCCAACAATACTGTGTAATGGGTATTATTTAATTAAATACGGAGCTTATGAAAGTGGCGAAGGCGTGGCTAGCCGTTGGCAGGGGCAACCGCCGTCCAATGAAACTGCAGCCCTTGGCGAAGGCGTGGCTAGCCGTTGCCAGGTCCAATGAAAGCGGCGAAGGCGTGGCTAGCCGTTGCCAGGGGCAACCGCCGTCCAATGAAAGTGCGTATGGGCCAAAGTCCACACACACACAGACAGACAGACATGAACGATTTTATATATATAGATATATTGCTGGGACTCTAGCCCAGCACTGTGGGGTGGTAGTGGGGGTCGGTGGATCACACGTACGTTGTGAACTCCCTTCCCGTGGGTGTTGGGGAGCCATAGCTTGGCTCGCCCGGACAAGGCAGTACAGCAAGAGGACTAATTGCCATTTCCGGGTGCTCCACTTTCCTCCCACTTGTATAATGTATGCTCTGTAGTTAGCTGAAAACATCCTAATAAAAACGTAATGCAATACGACTCACTGTGGCTCTTCTGGATACATGAGTATATTATTATATTACTCATCATGGGCCCTATTGGCTACTCAAGATGGGTGCGGATGACTTCTTGTCATCTCCACTTGAAGACGATTCGCAGGTCCATGGAGGGAGTGATGAAAACAACATTCTCCTGTGTACTCTTTTTCAAATGCCAGTGATGTTGTCTCTCCTTGAACTCAATACTGTACTTTACATGACAATAATGCTGAATATACTTCAATGACTACAACCAAGTGCATGCATGCTAATAACTGATGGAGGGAAATATGTTAAATGGGTTAAGTGTATTAGATCTGTATTTTTGAATTTCACGAAATATTTTCTCTATTATTCATAAAAGATGTTTGTCCTGGATCGTGAAAGTAAAATGTGTGTCATGAATCCTCCTCCACCTGACACATCCAATTAATTAAGATATATGATTAACCGTGCCAATGTATTACAGCTTCAGAAGACCGGTAGTGTTGATGAAGAGCGATCCATGCACATTTAACAATTACTCTCCAACATGCAGGTAGTGCTGAAGCAGTAATACATTCTTCACGTGGCAACCTTAATTTATGGGCTGTGTTGGGTGGACAAGGATGTACAACACGTATTTTACTCAGGGGATCTGACCCAAAATTCAATTATGAATCATAATATTGGTCATGAAAGCCTACATGTTAATTTGTTTGTGTAACACAGGACATCCAACCCAGGAACTTAAGACGGTAGCAATCCAGCAGGCCACATGCAACGACTGCTTCAAAAATAAAATGCAAGTGGCATCCCCACACCCTTCCTTGCTCATTTTACCTCCAGTCCCAGTAAACCTATTCAGCCCACATGCATTTCACATGTTCACTTCATTATATTTCCAAGACACGTCTCCAAAGTCATAACGCGCGCTCTTAACCCGTTGTTAGTCGGGCCTCATAAATAGAGCGCGCGGGATTTCGTTATTCATCAAATGACGACAAGAATTTCCCGAACGCTTTAAATTTCCTCCTTCAATGATACGATGAAGGTCCATTGGCATTAGTGATGAATGAGGTATAGTGGTTAATGGCGATCGCCTTAACGAGTCGATTTCACCACAACAATCGCCCCATCGTGTTGTCCACATCGTGTCGTCTTTCGCTCGGTGACTAAGCCAGCTGCGCAGACAATCTGCACATTGATGTTAACATCAGAATCTAGCAACAGAGTTTCACGGTGGCAAGTTGTAGCCTTTAACAGCAGGTTAAAGCTCAAGTTAAACGATGCAATGCAAAGTTGACGTTCATCTTCCTGCTCAATGTTTCTGGATTAATTAGTGCTCCTTCTTTGCCATTGTATTACAGTACAACACATATTGCACATCAGTAACTCATGGCCCACGTAAGCGGTGATGACTAAAGAAGGGGCAGTGGAGCCTAAGAGGGCCTGTCTCATGCCCTACTTTCGCCTGGGGGTCCAGTCTCGAGTGCCTGGTGGTCCAGCCTAGAGGGTCTGGTGGTTCAGCCTAGAGGATCCAGCTTAGAGAGCCTAGGGGTAAAGTCTCGAGAGCCTGGGGATCCAGTCTCGAGGGCCTCTGGGTCCAGCCTAGAGGGCCTGGGGGTCCAGCCTAGAGGGCCTGGGTTTCCAGCCTAGAGGGCCTGGGGTTCCAGCCCAAAGGGCTTGGGTTTCCAGCCTAGAGGGCCTGGAAACTGCAAGTGCAGTTACAAAGATCAGTGGCATTGCGAGTTGTACACCTACACGGATTTTAACAGCGTTGTTGCGTGTGGGTAGCGTGTGTTGGGACCCGTAATGAACAGAGCAATGCAGAGAAAAGCCATTGTTGTTCTTGTATTAACTTTACTGCGGGGAAGCTGCACCGTTTAACTTCAGTTGTGAGGTTCCCGGCTCATGAAATATATGCAGCTTTGAGTAAATCCCAGAGTAACAACCCTGAGGTAGTTGCATCATGTATTTTCTCTGCATGAACACAAAACTGATTAGTCAACTCCAACATTAATGAATGCCAGCATGGAAACCATAAGTCTCCGCTGAATATCCCATAATTATATTACTTAGGCGTGTCAAATGACAGTTTTAAGTACATTAGTTTGCAAACATTGAACCAATTTTGATAGATTTTCTCATAGATTGGAAAACTTGGCAGTGTATCATAGAGCCTGTGTTGTCATTGATAAACTGGTCGATAAATTTGCTGTTATGTAAGTAATTTTGTGTTTTTATGTTTCTACAGGGACCGCGATGTTTATGATTGCCCCTGGAACGTTTTGCCAAACGCTCCGTTAACGAGCGGCTACAAGCATGGAAATGAATGCCAGAGAAAACCTAATGGTGTGAAAATTCACATTTACACCCATAAACCTCGCTCAGTACTTGATACCAGTTACTCTGGCAGACATAAATGTATGTTGGAGACTACATACCGAGCACTAACACACATTTAATTTGCAAATCTGCACAGTATTATTTAATCGGTGAACGCATCCTCATGGCGTTCAGTGTTAGTGACGATACATTTAATATCACAATGTTTACATTATAGCAAGAAATTGCTACTCAACATCAATTGTACTGTTTAAAAAATAAATAAGAACAATGGAGAGATGTATTCTGCCTCATTCTTTAGTCCTGTACTTGCTTCACTACAGGAAAGTGCAGCCACGGTGGTAAAGATGACATCTGGCAGAAAGTAAGCCCACGAGGTGGAATAAACAAGGAGACACTGGACCCACGACTATCGCCACACCACAACCTGCATGGACGTGCAGGGGAGATGGCTGTGCAGGCCACGCGCGACTTCTTAGTGGCACCAAGTAAATAAATTATTCACCATTCATTGCCTTAACTATGTCATGTAATTACCACTGTGATATCTATTGTAACACTTGTGTGTACATTTGCTAACTTTAGTAGCTAAATATGGCCAAACTATACCACTGGAGATTGTAAAATTTTGTTCTGGCACCGCATACACTGCACATGACGTCCCATGCTTGCCCAACACGTGTGCACTTCGTGGCATTAATGTTTACATTTAAATATTTCCCGGCAGGGTGGCGCAATGGTCGCACTGGGTTCAATTACCGACTCGGGCGCCTTTCAGCGTGGAGTTCGTATGTTCTCCCCTTGTTCTGGAAATTACCTAATTGGGATTATGAATCAAAATCGCCCCCTCACTGTGACAAATTGGCAGGACCCTCCTGAAAAAGTCTTGAGGATTGGTGAAGCTTTCCTGGGTAAACAACCAAAATAATGAATAATAATAATGATAACTATAAATCTGTTAAATGTTTATCATTACTGATATAAAGACACATGTCATTTAACTTAGGCCTAAACGTGGAGAAAGACACATCTAGAAAGACAACTGTACTTATTTATATATTTGCTCTGTTTTAGGGAGGACAATTCCTATGATAAACCATTGTAGGTGGACATTGGCATATTGTGTGTGTGTCTTGTTTGTTACTGTGATAACCATGGAATACTGTTCCCACACTGTTCCAATGTTCACACTCTTGCTTTCTCTGACACATGTGTATCTATATAAATGACAGGGGCGAAGCTGCACTTTCCCATTGTGGTGAGGGATCGCAAAGTCTAAGGTCACTCAGTCCTTTGCAGGATGGTTATGTTCCTCTTTGAGCCGTTCTGCTTATCGCACGACACGCACACTTACATGGACACATGCATTAGAACATGTCAGACCTATCCTGGGCTGTTATGTGGACTGCTTCTAGAGGCAGGGTTTGTGCTGTGACATCAGAATCTTCTCGACCTGTCCAAAATTAAAATTCAGTGATGATTGTAGAGAGGACTTGCACTCCGCTCATTCCAGAGGGTGGAATATCCAATCAGCTCATGAACGTTGAACATTAACCAGGGCAGCAAGCTTCCTTCCTCATAACTTTCCACCAGCATTCTGATCGCGACATGCATTACTCAACTGAAATGCATCGTTCCCATTCATATAAGTTATATTATTGGTCATATTGAATGCAATGTTCTTGACTATGAAAAACCTGTTTTGTCTCGTGTGATCGATGCAGATTGGGGCATTCTGTCAACCTTGGGTTTTGAGAAATTCAAGGAAGTCTTTAATCTTCCAGGATACTCGCTTGCCTTCGTCCTTGATGTCACAGGAAGCATGGAAGAGGACATTGAAAATGTCCATAAACAAATGGAAATAATAGCTGACTCCTTACAAAACAGCCCTGATGCCCCAGAATCATACATCCTCGTGCCTTTTGGTGATCCAGGTACATGAGTAAAGATTCACAAGTTCCCTCTGACAGCACACTATCCACCTATTGGGTAGAGGAGTGACACTGCTTCAGAAAAACGGTATTTATGATTGTTTTACCTGTGCATTCTGTGCTCTTTTCCATGTAGATGTTGGGCCAGTTTATAAATTGGAAAGCATGCAAGACATTATGCAAGAAGTGCAGAACCTTAAAATTGGCGGTGGAGGAGACTGCCCTGAGATGGCCCTGAGTGGTATAATGAGAGCACTGGAATTTTGTTCTCCACGGTAAAGTTCTTAATTGATAACCACAAATGACGTTAAAGAGTTACAGTCATCAACCGTTCAGAATTGCGACACTAGCTTTGCTTGTCAGAACATTACCACAGATTACAACAGTGCAACAATACGAGTTGCATTACATATTAAGCTCTGACTCAAAACACCTAATTGATAAAATATATTACTTGCAATGTTATTTCCAAGAAAATGATCCAGTGGCATAGCTGTTGAGTGTGCAGGCGGAGCCACTGCACTGGGGGGTCCTGGGGGACAATGCGCTGGCTACCAAAAGTGGGGGGAAATTGACACAGTGTGCCCTGCATTTCATTCGTTGCACCACGGTCCACGCCAGCGACGCTGCACCACTATACGGTCAATGCTGACGGATCATTCTTAAGTTGCCGAACTGTATAGTAAACATACCAGCTCACCAACCGGTGTCCATTTTTACACGCACACCTCTGATGAGCACGGTTGGCTACATACAATGCAAAAAAATTTCAACGTACATACACAAACCATGACGCAATAATAAAATAAGATCTGTACCTATTGTTACGTTAATTTGATTAATATTTACGTGTGGGTGTCAATTTACACTAATTGTCAATGTGTTGATTATTAGCAGCGCGAATATTGGTTCTACCCACAGCTCACGACTGTATCTGATCACGGATGCGGGGGCAAAAGATGAAAGCGAAAGGGATAAGGTGGAGGATGAGATTGCTAAAAAGGAAGCCAAGGTGAACATCATCAACACTGGGGAATACTGTGAAGATGATGACCGCAGAAAACGAAGCCTCCGTCAAAGTACAGTTGTGCAGTGCGTGCATCCGCATACAATCTCACGTGACTTTCTTAATTTCCTTTATGCGTTCACTTATTTGTTCTTTTTCAACCACTCCCATGAACTTCAATCATTTAGCTTCACTCATTGATTCCTCCACCCATATTGAGGACTGGGTCTACCAAACGTTCAACCACCACAATGTGAAGAATTCACTACCATTGTGCCTCTTTCCCAACCTCTCTCAACCTTGCTAAATTCAAGCAACGTATTAAACTCTTTCCAACTTTGATGGTGCTGTTTGTTGCTGACTGCTTGAGAAGTTAGGCCTTTGGGCCTGCCCTCAGTAACTCTGTTAAATATATATATTAAATATGTTAGTTGACTTTTAAATTACTCTTCAGCTTTCATTTTATTACACGTGCATATGAAGCGTTAACTAAAATAAATAGTTTTTTTTTGTTCGTTACTTTACGTGAATTTACCGAAAGAACCAAGAATATAAAAATAGATAGTGTTGCATGCACGCACAGGTTTTTTGGTTCACACATCCAACCACTTCCACTTACGCTCTGACATGTCCCCGCACATCAATCAATTTCTATGCAGAGCGCTCCGCCACGAAGAACGTGTTTGAGATCCTTGCGGAATTCTCTGGCGGCTCGTACATACTCACCACCAAGGAGAAGCTCCCCGGCGTGCTGGGCAGCGTGATGCTGGACCTGAACGCGGCGCCCGTCACGCTACTGCGCGTCTCCTCCGCTCCGCCCGGGGATGTGCGTTTCTCCGTGGAGCCCACACTCGCCGAGTTCGCCATTTCAGTTCGTGCCCCGGTGGACTTCGACGTGGAGCTCTACCGGCCCTCCGGTGACCCTGCCTCTCATTGCCAACCCTCCATTTCCCTTCGCCAACATTTCCCTTTGTGTCACTGTTGAGGTGTGCCCTGACCGAGAGATGTTGCATCGCTCCTACAATTACAGATCAGTGCGTAACTTAGTGTTCGGTTTCTTTTTAAAGCATTTAATCTCTGCTTTGACACTTGTGGTTCCACCTCCTGTTAGTGCACTCGCATAGGCAGTTAAATAAGTCCGTGCAATTTTTTTCTCATAACTTGATAAGAGCATTGTTTTTTTTTAAACAGCTCTCACGTCAATGTTCCAATATATAAAATTATTACATTATTATTTGCACCATTCGGCAAATAATGATGTTACTTGAATGGTGACACTGTATTGGGAGTGGTGCACAAATAAAATAAAAACGCCACACATTAACAACTTTGGGGTCATGTTTGGCTCTTCTTCACAGCACCTGAAGAAGGGCCATTGCCCGAAACATTAGTCTACTCTAATTATTAATCACCAGAGTGGTTTTGGAAGTTTTTTAACCTCCTGTTGGATAACTTGTGTTTGCTCACTCAGTAATGTATTTATTTGCTCCGCACTGCCCCGTATACTGCCTAGGTGAGCGTGACGAAAGTGTCGAGCTGCTGGTGGACACGGAGAGTTTCCGCGTGCTGTGCGTAGCCACCCCGCAGTCCGGGGAGTGGCGCGCGCGCATCTTGGGCCCTGCAGCGCCGTACCGAGTTGAGGTGACGGGGAAGAGCATGTTCGACTTCTCCTACGACATCCTGCAGCAGAAGAACGGATACATGTTGCCTGTTGAGGGGCAGCTCGTCACTGGTACAATCGCGGTTCTCTTCTTCATCATCACCCGCGCCACATCGCGTTGTCAAGGTTACATTACGTTTTGTCAATCAAAGTAAGTACTCTTTGAATAAGTTCTCTACTTTAAAATGCAGTTTTAAAAGCTAACAAGGTATATACAGTGAGGGAAAAAAGTATTTGATCCCCTGCTGATTTTGTACGTTTGCCCACTGACAAAGAAATGATCAGTCTATAATTTTAATGGTAGGTTTATTTGAACAGCGAGGGACAGAATAACAACAACAAAATCCAGAAAAACGCATGTAAAATTTTTATAAATTGATTTGAATTTTAATGAGGGAAATAAGTATTTGACCCCGTCTCAATCAGAAAGATTTCTGGCTCCCATGTGTCTTTTATACAGGTAACAAGCTGAGATTAAGAGCACACTCTTAAAAGGAGTGTTCCTAATATCAGCTTGTTACCTGTATAAAAGACACCTGTTCACAGAAGAAATCAATCAATCAGATTCCAAACTCTCCACCATGGCCAAGACCAAAGAGCTCTCCAAGGATGTCAGGGACAAGATTGTAGAGCTACACAAGGCTGGAATGGGCTACAAGACCATCGCCAAGCAGCTTGGTGAGAAGGTGACAATAGTTGGTGCGATTATTCGCAAATGGAAGAAACACAAAAGAACTGTCAATATCCCTCGGCCTGGGGCTCCATGCAAGATCTCACCTCGTGGAGTTGCAATGATCATGAGAACGGTGAGGAATCAGCCCAAAACTACACATGAGGATCTTGTCAATGATCTCAAGGCAGCTGAGACCATAGTCACCAAGAAAACAGTTGGTAACACACTACACCGTGAAGGACTGAAATCCTGCAGCGCCCGCAAGGTCCCCCTGCTCACAAAAGCACATATACATGCCCGTTTGAAGTTTGCCAATGAACATCTGAATGATTCAGAGGACAACTGGGTGAAAGTGTTGTGGTCAGATGAGACCAAAATGGAGCTCTTTGGCATCAACTCAACTCGCCCTGTTTGGAGGAGGAGGAGAAGGAATGCTGCCTATGACCCCAAGAACACCATCCCCACCGTCAAACATGGAGGTGGAAACATTGTGCTTTGGCGGTGTTTTTCTGCTAAGGGGACATGACAACTTCACCGCATCAAAGGGACGATGGACAGGGCCAAGTACCGTCAAATCTTGGATGATAATCTCCTTCCCTCAGCCAGGGCATTGAAAATGGGTCGTGGATGGGTATTCCAGCATGACAATGACCCAAAACACACGGCCAAGGCAACAAAGGAATGGCTCAAGAAGAAGCACATTAAGGTCCTGGAGTGGCCTAACCAGTCTCTAGACCTTAATCCCATAGAAAATCTGTGGAGGGAGATGAAGGTTCGAGTTGCCAAACGTCAGCCTCGAAACCTTAATGACTTGGAGAAGATCTGCAAAGAGGAGTGGGACAAAATCCCTCCTGAGATGTGTGCAAACCTGGTGGCCAACTACAAGAAACGTCTGACCTCTATGATTGCCAACAAGGGTTTTTTCCACTAAGTACTAAGTCATGTTTTGCAGAGGGGTCAAATTCTTATTTCCCTCATTAAAATGCTAATCAATTTATAACATTTTTGACATGCGTTTTTCTGGATTTTGTTGTTGTTTCTGGATTTTGTTGTTGTCTCTCACTGTTCAAATAAACCTACCATTAAAATTATAGACTGATCATTTCTTTGTCAGTGGGCAAACGTACAAAATCAGCAGGGGATCAAATACTTTTTTCCCTCACTGTATATTGTGTGTGTACATAATGATGCGTGCGTTTGTGTATTTGTGCATTTTCCTTTTGCATGTCAATGCTGTATCGGCGTGTGCAGGTGTGTCATACCTGCTCTGGGTTAAGCCTCTGGGTCTCGAAGCCGGCTACAGGATGACAAATGTGCAGATGCAAAACGCAGACGGTGTGACCATCGTAGAGCTTCAGGCCCAAGACGAGGAGTCAAGTGGCGAATTTGGCGTTCCCCTCAACTTCAGTGACCCCACTGTAAGAGGCGCGAGGGGAAGATACAAATGTTTCCAATGTTGAGCGTACAGATCAAAGACCAGGTTTGTTTTGTAGTCCCATGCTTCGGGTTATCAAGGTCCCTACTGTTGCTATGTTTCATCCTGGTGAGGTGTGGCTCAGAGCTCTGGGCTCCTCCTGGGTGGTGTTTGTGCAGGAGCTCCCATCCATCACTGCTGGGTCTGGGCCATCAATGGTGTTGGTCCATTGCAGACCCTGAGCATAAATTATTATTGGGGCTGCCCAATGTATTAAAATCCGAATGCAATGACAGAAGAGATATAGACGAGGGATAGAGATATAGTGAGATTAGAGAAATGTAGACTCAAATATAGATGTTCTGAGATGAAAAAGGAGTGATGCTAGTCTGGACGACCGAGGAGGAAACCTCGGCTGTCAGATGCTACTTTTGATATCCTCGGGCAAAATGCTGGTAACCGAACATGGCAGAATGTCGAAGGTTGAAAGTTTTATTTTTTGCCAAAGCTAGGAATGATTACGAAATATTCATTTGTCTATCGCTGACGAAGCTGAAGAGGGATAACAACACAACAACAACCCCCACACCTCCTTTGCCAGTACCGAAATATGAGAATAGGGTTTCCCCTTTGTTCTGGCAACAAAAGTGGTGTTAGGATGTTAAAACACCAAACTGAAACCTTTTACAAGGATTCATGTTTGCATTAACCACAATAATTGTGGTCAGAATGCAAACAAAAAACATACTCTAATAATATATGCATTGTCTTTGAAACTGATTGGTCCACACCAGACAGCTTTTTTGGATACTCGTCTCAATTGGTGTTAGACCAGAGGACGCCAAAAGGCGTACAGCTCAGTTTCAAGGACAATGCATATATTATCAGTGTTTTTTGTTTTCATTTTGACCACAAGTATCGTGGTTAATGCAGACATGTTTCAGTTTTGTTGCCAGAAAAAAGGGGAAAACCCTATTCTTATATTTTGGTACTGGCAAAGGAGGTCCCATGATGTAGATGCTCACCCCGAGCTTTCATAACTCTGATAGTGCATTGTCTTTCAGCTTTACGCCTTTTGGTATCCTCTGGTCTAACACCGTTTGAGACGAGGCTCAAAAGAAAGTTGTCTCTGGTGTGGACCAATCAGTTTCCAGCACAATGCATATATTATCAGTGTTTTTTGTTTGCATTCTGACCACAAGTATTGTGGTTAATGCAGACATGATTCCTTGTAGAAAAGGTTTCAGTTTTGTTGCCAGAAAAAAGGGGAAAACCTATTCTCATAATGTGTGTCTAGTATTGCATATATTTGTTTGTTGGCTTATACCGGTTTTTACTCCATTAATCCTTCTAGAAACGATTTAGAGAAAATGCGTGTTGTGCACACTTCAGACTATATTTACACATCATAAATGTTTGTTGTGCGATACTGTATTGGCAGAGGTACACAGCCAAAGCGCCAATAACAGAAACTCCACACATTTGTCAATAACGCTGCCCTAGAAGGAAAATAATATGGAAATAAGTGACGTTTTGAACACAGAAAGGATAAGATAATAGGTTTTTCCCCTTTTTTCTGGCAACAAAACAGGTGTTAAGATCTCGCCACCATGGCGCCCCCCTTGGTGCTGACCTCCCATGAAGTGATGATTCTCATTTTATTGACCACGATGGCTGCTGGGTATTGATTGGAGAATATACACAGGTTAGAGACATCGTTGAAACCGTTAAAGAAAGCAAGTGGGGCTTGGGTAGGACGTGTCGCGGTTTGCTGGGCCGATGGGCGATGGTCAAGAATGGTGACAGTGTGGGAGCAAGAGGACGTCCACCAGGGAAATGGAACGTTGAAATCAATAACAAAGTTTTTTTTGGGTTGGATCGTATAAATATAAAAGTGTCGTTAAACGTGCCACCGCCTGACATAGCCAATTAGTGAGGTTTGTCACGTAAACAAAACATGCCAATTAGTTACTACTTAAGCACACTGGTGTGTTGGAGAGTAAACCCACAACATGTACAATTCGAGTACGACATTTCACTGGTGATTACAACAACCAGCTTCATCAGGCGATAGTCATAATTGTTGAGACGTCTTCCTGTTTCAGTCCTAAATAGAGGCAGTGTTAGTTCATTATTATTACATCGCAGGATCGTGATAGATGGCAGCAGCCTGGGGAGTCCTTCATCCAACAGTAGGTTGATCATGGCAGGTGATCATGATCGTGCAATCGAGTGTAACTCTTCCATGGGTCTACCCGTGTACTCTAGGCAGTAACCGCCGTTCCGTTGTGTTTCTGTCCCCCAGCCGTTCATGGTGGCAGTGTGTGGCCTATCGCCTGGAAACGTCACATTCTGCCGGCTGCAAACAAAGCTGAAACGCATCGAGAGCTTTGAGCTCATCCTCGACAACCCGGGCGACGGTGAGATTCACTAGAACCACAGCAAACGAACCCTCGCACCTTCCCATGACGTTGTGTCTGCACACGCATACACATCTGCGTCGTGTACACCGGCAGGATTTACCTTTGGTGTATGCGATGCAAAGGCAATGTCATGTGTTTGTATATGTATTATGAAAATACAAAGTTACATGATTTTTCCCTACAAACACGACAGGCATAGAGAGTGTGGGCGTATGGCAAGAGTAAATTAGGAAATACACATGCAGCACTGTTTTAGTAATGCTTTTACTTCGTAATAAATAGAACAGTTAATGATTTACACAAATAATCATTGATGTGTAGATTCTGAGGGAAATAGACCAAAAAAACACAACATTTTTAAAACATTGAAAAATGAAAGAAAAAAATCCGCTTACGTACATTTCCATTTTTTCCATTAACGTGGTTTAAAACGAATTCAGAGCTGGAAAGTCTTTTTGAAGGAAGACCTGGCTCAAAACAAGGAGAAACGTAACCGTTGTAAATTATAGTAAATGCAGATAAGTACAACACGTATGCAAGTATTGAGAGCTAACAAAAACAATGCCAACAACAAATATGTAACATAAACTAAGTACAGCAAACACAAAGTATTCATAATATAGTTTTTTTGGTTAGATTGTGTAAATATCAATGTGTTGTTAAACCCGCCACCACCCGACACAGCCAACTCCTGCATTTATATGTTGTCCACATAGACTGGCTCGAGAAGATTCTTGAAAATTGAGTTGGTCAGCATCTTTTTCCAAGTGGAATACAAAACAAATAACAGGGGCATTGTTTTAAACCCAGTGTTTTAATAAGGGGGAGAATGAGATTTTTTTGGATTAGTTTTACAATGTAAAAGTTCAGCCCTGCAATTTCTTTATCACACCGCAGCTGGTGTAAGGGGCTCCGCAGGATGGAGCTCTAGAGAGCCCCGCTAGAAGGTATTTAGCCTACTCTTCCATGCTGGTCAGACATGTTAGAAGTGCCCACACTATACCCCATAACACGCGAACTGTCGATCGACGAACTGGTGTCGCCATTTACACTGTTGCGTGGGCAGAGGTGGGGAGGAGGTGATGATTTAAGAACTTGCCCATTGTTTATACTTCTGCACCAGGAGATGGAATCGAACCCGCGACTTTTTGATTTGGATATTCAGTGCGCTGACCACGACACCATGGGCAGCATTAGAGTATAAATGGTGGAATTAATTATAAGGAAACGGTGCTGCACTGCTGTGTATGCCTGTGTGTCGAGGTTAGCGCACTGCTACAAACCCAGCGACCAAACTTTGATTCCCACTCATGACCACTAATATCGGGAAATATTTAAACCAGCCCCGTGCCTTCCCTAGGTCTAAGCAACCTTAAATGAGTACCCAGTGTGGTATGTACAGATTAGCACTGGGGAGACAAAGGTGGCTGGGAACAGTGTGAGCCACCCACCCCATCTCATGTGCCGTGTCATTCCTTCATCGGTGCTACTCACGAACAGAACTTGAGCCAACAGTCTGTTAAAGGCTCCACGAGGGATATTTGTCTTTTGTGTTTCGCAGTGATGATTTTGCCGGGCAATACCTCCCCACTCCTCGTGGTGCTGAAGAACAACGGTGCAGCTGCCACCTTCTTGGTGTCGGCAAGCGACGACCAGGGATGGCTTCAGACGCTGCGCCCGATCGTGGTGAAGCTGGAGCCTGGCAAAAATCAGACCATAGCACTGAATGTCTCAGTGCCTGCTGATGCCAGATTCCTTGCCAGGTAAAGGATGCGAAATTGTGTAGCGGTTCTTCGGCATTGCAGTAATGGAGGCTGCAGCATCACACAATTCAGGAATATAATCTTAACGAGAAAGCTTGGGTGAGAGGTGGCTGAGTGGTTCAAATGGTTAATGTCCAGGGTCAAAGTACAGTGAGTCGGCACCATTGAGTTATTGGGTTCAAAGTGCCAGTTCTCAAATTAATTGAGTTCATAGTCTCAAGCCAAAAAGTAATGAAAGGACAAACAGCCACCATATTGTACTTGGTTTTTATTTGCTTAATTTGAAGATGAACATAATTGGTTCGCCAGATGACGGACACTGCAAGTCAATCAGAATAAAATATCTTATAAGAGGACAAGCTGAGCTCGTAGTACATGCAATGTGGTTGATCACATGACATGCTTGCAGGTCATGATGGGATTTGTGCCTTCCTGGAGGAAAACGAGCACAGTTCCCAGAATGTTGCCTGAAAATCAAAACATGTGAAGTTGAACTTTGATATCGTTAGCGAATCACGTCATCAGCTGAGTTGCTCATAGATTTTAGCCACGAGTCAAGTTGAAGACATGCTGCTCGTTTATTACAAGTAAAATTGCATCTGTATCTTTTAGATAAATGTGCAATTGGCATAATGCTATACTTGCTTAAATGGAAAATAGTATCGTGTGGATCATTTAAATTAAGGCAAGTATGCCCCTCTTTCACTGGCATATTCGAGCCATGCTAGCCCGGGGCTGTCGCGGTCAGTGTGGTTTTTCACTGGGCTATTTGCCGTGTCAGAACTGAACCGTGATCCGCTGGCCTCACAAGGTATCTGAATCTGGCGCTGGCCGGGGGTGGGATTGAATACATTTGATTATGTTGGTGTAACTACACCTGAACGCGTGATACTAACGTCACACCTTCAATGCAAGTGACGTCGGCAGAACGGCTCGGCTTTTGCAGTGGAAATAAACATGCTGGCTCCTTCTAAGCCATACCAGGTTGGTCTGGCACAGCCCTAGGGCTGGACAGCAAAAAATGAGGCAGTGAATAATTGTTTGCATGTCCATATCTATCATGTACTATGGTCAAAGAAGAGCCCTTCCATGGCTGGTCCATTTACAATTCTACCTGGCACTGATACACAGCGAAGCTGACCAAGCCCACATATGGTTTAAAAACAATTTTTTACTGCTGCTCAACGAATTTGCTGCTGCACGACTACCTGCGGAAGGCTATTATAATTATTTAGGCGGAATGATGCTTCATCCACATTTTGCTATTCGTTAACCGTCCTTTTCACCACTTGCGCAGTTCCCAGAATGTTGCCTGAAAATCAAAACATGTGAAGTTGAACTTCATGTCGTTAGCGAATCACATCATCAGCTGAATTGCTCAGATTTTAGCCACGAGTTAAGTTGAAGACTCATTGCAAAATTTGAAATCTTCTGAATATATTTCATGCTTTTCATAACCCAATTTCCCAGTTATTCCCACTTTCCTGATTGAGCCATTCAAGGTAATGACCCCAAACTTAACATTCTTGATGTGAAAATTGTGTTTATATAAAGGGGTGAGGTGAGGAAGTCTTCCTTCCATTGCTACTGAATCGTGTCTATGGAAAGTAAAGCCCGTATTAAACATAGGAAGCCATTCTGCCTGTCCATGATAGCGCGGAGTGGAGATGTGCTGTTTTCTCTATCACACGGCGAGTATATATAGTTAAGTATCTTGTTAATAGCTTGGTACACTGTAAATAGTTTAGTGCACTGTATATAGTTTCGTACACTCTTTAGTTTAGTACACTGTATATGGTTTAGTACACTGTATATGGTTTAGTACACTGTATATGGTTTAGTACACTGTATATAGTTTAGTGCACTGTGTATAGTTTTGTACACGTTATCGGCGAAATTGCTAGTAGATTTGAGTGAATAGCCAAGTTTATGTTTCATTACAACGGTCACCTGCCACGTCATCCACATTGATATTGTTTTGGAAGAGTGACTGCCCCAGTATGTCCAGCTACACTTATGCCTCTGGGTCACCATTGCTTCGAGGTTTTTCTCATTTATAAACCAAACCTGCAGGGTTTCCATGAACCAACCACATAAAATGTATGGATTATAAATACTGGCTTTATACACACACGATTCTCGGTGTGAACGAGAATCGTGTGTGTGTATGAAGTTCAGATAATCGTCACTGGTTTTGAACTTGGGTCGCCGAGTTCATAACGGAGTGTGCTAACCACTGCACCATTACCCCCCCACATTAACCCACACGTGCTCTGACCTGCAAGTGTGCCCCCGTTTACTGACGATTGGACGAGTTCCGGTCGAATGTGAAACGCACAGCGAGAAGCTCTAGAAAGTGAGCTGTCAGTTGACTCCGCCTGTGTCTTTGCAGCACGGTGTACGTGACGGCCATCAGCAAGTCAGGAGGGGGCTCTTCCACTACGCTTGCCTTCTCTGTCGCTGTCATCGTCAAGGAAAAAACCGTCAGTTCCCTCCACATTTGTCAGTCTGCATTCATCTTTGCAATATGTTGATAGATAGGCACAATAACGATGCAACGTGTAGATACGTGATTGATATTGGAGTGTGTTCGCAGGAGGATTTTAGAAACTTAGCGATTAGTTCAACTTCCGTGCAAGTCCACCGTACCGAATCATTACACTGCGGAAGAATCCCTTTACATGAACTCTGGGATTTGTGCGACGACGTGCGGATTCCTGGTGTATTGCTTTGCGGGCGTGCATCTCTACACATGGTGACGTGTGCGTGTGACTGTGCAGACTCCAGACACGGTGTCACCCACCCTTTGGAAACTGGGCGTTGAAAGCCAGTGCACGACCCTCGGCAGTTGCGAGCAACACACGTGGCAGCTGCAACTGGGAGTGAACGACGACCGACCGGGCACATTCAACATAACAGTGGAGCGGGGAGATCCCCTGAGCCAGCTCACAACGAGCCAGCAGGGGGACATGCTGCTCGTTTATTACAAGTAAAATGTGCTTATGTATCTTTTAGATAAATATGCAATTGGCATAATGCTATACTTGCTTAAATTGGAAATAGTATCGTGTGGATCTTTTAAATGAAGGCAAGTATGCCCCTCTTTCACTGGCATATTCGAACCATGCTAGCCTGGGGCTGTCACGGTTCCGTGCAAGTCCACCGTGCCGAATCAAAGATGAATGCAGATTGACAGCGTGGTTTTTCACTGGGCTATTTGCCGTGTCAGAACCGAACCGTGATCCGCTGGCCTCACAAGGTATCTGAATCTCGCGCTGGCCGGGGGTGAGATTGAATAAATTTGATTATGTTGGTGTAACTACACCTGAAGGCGTGATGCTTACGTCACACCTTCAATGCATGTGACGTCGGAAGAACGGCTCGGCTTTTGCAATGCTGGCTCCTTCTAAGCCATACCAGATTGGTCTGGCACAGCCCTAGGGCAGACTAGCTGGACAGCAAAAAAAGAGGCAGTGGATAATTGTTTGCATGTCCATATCTATCATGTCCTATGGTCAAAGAAGTGCCCTTCCATGGCTGGTCCATTTAAAATTCTACCTGGCACAGATACACAGTGAAGCTGACCAAGCCCACATATGGTTTACATTTTATTTTCTCCTGACCGTTCAGTTAGACCGGCGATCCATTGCATGCTGCTCAACAAATTTGCTGCTGCACGACTATCTTATCTGCGGAAGTCTATTATAATTATTTAGGCGGAATGATGCTTCTTCCACATTTTTCTATTCGTGAACCGTCCTTTTTCACTTGTGCACTTATATTCATTCATTCGCCAGTCTGCATAGTGGATTGGTTTCAATTAGGCATGGGCTCGGGCCTGACGCAAAGCAAGGTCACATGTGCAAAGAGTTTCCATGGCGACCCATTCCTCACTCTTCATGTTATATTCCGACACCCTTGTTCCACAAAAAACACACGGTGGTGGAATATCTGCCATTATAAGGGGTTCTGCTGCAACGGATCAACTCTCTTCCAACAATGGCAAAATGCATTGCAGACAAAGAGATACAAAAGTAAAGCATGAAGAGAATCAGACAAAAACAGAGAAATATAAATACATGGATAGGGACACAGAATGAGACAGGGCGTAAATGGACAGAGAAAGAGACAGACAGAGACAGACCGAGCAAGTTTTGGGGACCCATAAAGTAGTGGGAGCCCTGTGCAACTTGTCCTAGTTGCACATTGCTAGAGGATACTGGCTACAGTACAGTGCGTGCTGCTGTGACAGCGTGCGAGTAAAGAGTGCATATACTCGTGTGTCTTTGTGTGTGTTGTGTGCAGATCTTCGTGCTGCACACCTTGGCTGACGTTGGCTGTGAAAGACGCAGCAGGAAATGTGGCGAGGTTCACAGACAACCTCTCACTATCAGTTCCAGAGCCAACCTCTGCTGCAGCCTCTACAATTCAGCCTCATCCTTCAACCCAACCTCATCCTACAAACCAGCCTCATCCTACTACCCAGCCACATCCTACAACCCAGCTTCATCCTACTACCCAGCCACATTCGACAACCCAGCTTCATTCGACAACCCGGCCACATTCTACAACTCGGCCTCATCCTACAACTCAACCTCATCCTACAACCCAGTCACATCCTACAACTCAGCCTCATCCTTCAACCCAGCCTCATCCTACAACCCAGCCTCATCCTACAACCCAACCTCATCCTACAACCCGGTCATATCCTACAACCCAGCCTCATCCTACAACCTGGCCACAACCTCCAACCCAGCCTCATTCTAAAGCTCTGCCTTATCCTACAACCCAGCCTCATCCTACAACCTGGCCACAACCTCCAACCCAGCCTCATCCTACAACTCAGCCTCATCCTACAACTTGGCTACATCCTAAAGCTCTGCCTCATCCTAAAGCTCTGCCTCATCCTACAACCCAGCTACATCTTACAACCCGGGCACATTCTACAACCCAGTTGTATCATCCTCATATAATCCCCACTGAATTAACAGTAAGTGAGCCCCCACACATTGTGATTATATCAAATCCACACATTGCTGTTCATCGTCTTTACGTGTTTAAGAATTTCTAATAATTTTCCTCTTTAATCCAATTTTTGGAAAGGAAAAAAAAATGCTGATGCCTGTATGAGGCAAATTGCTACAGCAGCGTATTTCAACTACCAAATGAATGTGTTATCCCCTCATTGATTTATCCGGATACTGAACATGCACCACTCTGCCCACTCACCAGGCAATCAACACTCGATGCCACTCAACAGAAACACAATTCGTACTCACCAGCCATTGTCACCATTGTCACCAGACCCTCATCCGCCAGAAACTTACCACTAACCTTAAATCACTCAAATGATACCTATCACATTGACATTTACCACACACCCACCACCACTCACCAGACATTCACTATTCACCGTAACCCAAAGAGTGATGATGGACTGACACCGGGAAGTATTTTGGTAAATAATGATGATTTCTACAGATGCACGATCACTGTCCACTGTTTGTTTAAATTATTTATTATTTACAGTAAATGCCATATTGCAGGCACAATTCTCAAATGTATCTCGCCAAAATGTAACTGTAAAAGCACGTCACCAAAATTAAATAAAAGCATCCAATGGCTTATTTAGGTTCAGCAACTAGAGCCACCGGTATAGCTTTGGGCCACAAAACATTCAGGAAATATTACGTGGCAGGGATCACTGGCATTCATCACAGACAATCGTTACCACACCATCTTCCAATCGTTGCTCCTCAAGTGTCATGGCAACTAGGATAGTGACTTCCAATCAAATCAGTGTGGTCACATGATTACCCGAGGTTTTGTGCTCTGAACACCAATGAATGTTCATAAATACACATTAGCACCTCCGATTACTAGGGTTGGCTATGTGCGGTGCGAAAGAAGTTCAAATACACAAATAACTTTGTAACATTTTACCAAAAGACTCGCCACCATACTACTGACTTACCAACAGTTAAACCTTTGCACCCTTAACTGATTTTTCCAAACTAAACATATAGAACATATAGCTTCATTAAAACATTTTTGTTATAATTTCCTTTTATATGTTAGCGGAAAGATTTATATATATATGTGTTACAATGCGGCCCATCTTCGCATTGTCAAGCAATATTTTCTTGTTCTTCATATATTGTTTACAAGGTACTTTGCAGTTAGAGTGCAGTTTTTAGGCTTGGGCTGGAATGCAGGCTATTCGCTTCACCTTAGGTTTGGTATTCCTATGAGTTTAGTTTCAGTTAATTTGTATTCGATGTTTTACACATTCAATTACAATTTTCATATATCTGTATATACATTTAGCTTAGAAAATATTCCAGAAGAGCACTCTGTTTAATTATTTTCCTGTGCATGTGCCAACCTAGCTCCTTTAATATCCCGACGGTTGACGCATTTGTGCCATGGCAATTATCAAGTAGCCATGGCTGCTTAGACTAAATGTCAATTTCGAGCAAATAATTGCCATAAAATGCCTTCGTCTATCGTGGCCTCCAGCACTCAACAGCGTTCCTGCCCGGCTGATTAGGAGGCAGAGCTAGCAACGTCATGACATCACAGCCACATTATGACATCACAGGCACACTGGCTGACCACGGTCACTGTCAGCTGAGCATTCAGCCTTGAGGGCCACGTTCCCACGACTCTGCTCCATGACGCTGCCTACTGGGACACCACTGTCTTTGCAATGAGGCTGCATCCTCAGCCGTAGGTGATTCGTACTGCATCACCTTGAGGGGGAGAGGAGAGCGTGAATAGTGAGCCCAGGGGCCCTGTGAACGGGAGCTGGCTGACTTGGAATGTCTGAATCTGCAAGGCGCACAAGAAGTGTTCTTATAATTTTAAGTATTATAATTGAGTAAATTTAGTATTCGTGTCATTATTATAGTGCGTGGCTTTCACAGAGGCGTTACGTTTCAGAGATGGATATAGTCCGCCAGTAGGGAGTGATCTTGCTATGTGTGTTATTTTTGGGTCATTTTTCAAATTTTGAAAATTGGACCGAGACGCAAGCACACAATGACGGACTCTTTTTGAATGCGCTAACCACTCGGCTACTGCTGGCCCATGTCATTGCCCTAGTTCTGATGTTGTTGGCATAGACTGTGCCCAGCCAAAGCCCACCAGTGTTACCTCCTACCAGTTCACAGCTACAGTAAGGGCCATTTTACATTCCCTCTAAAGCAATGGTTCTTCACCTTTACTGCAGCCTTGCACCCCTTTAGTTCTCAATCGTAAACGTTTTTTTATAATGTTAAGAAATACATAGGTTTGATGAAATAAAGTAGTTGTACTTATCTGTCCGAACTTAATTTGGTTTTCGGTGATTTACTTTTAAAAAATATGTCCATGTCTCGCACCCCCAGAAAGAGCATCTCGTACCTCCAAGGGGGTGCGTGTACCCAAGGTTAAGAACCACTGCTCTAAAGGGTTCCCTACAGGAAGTTGTCATTTGTATTTTGACGAGATAGGAATTCAAATTGAATTTAAAAAATGTATTCCCAAATTATCCTGTGCATGAAAATAGTTACGTTATATGTTCTCGGGTCGTACCACAAGTTGTTTGGCATGATGTCTGATGTTTTGCTCCTTGAGCTGGTGGCTTCTTTAGGAACTGGAGCCAAAACCTGCTCGCAGTCATTCCTCAATATCTTCCATTGTTGACAAAACATTGACTGCACCTTGCAATATTTTTTAAAGTGCATTTTGCATCAATGAGTGCCTCGAGAAAACCTGGAAGATAACCTTACTCTTCATATATTTTCACTGAATACAATACATAAATGAATTCATCTTAAATTGAGTCCATGTAACGCTCCTTTGAATGCATTATCTATTTGTTTTACCCATATACCGTGGCGGCATTATACATCTCACTCTTACAATGTCTATGTGTATCTGTTAATCCATATGTATGTCCATGGTGTGACTGTGATATATGATAAGAAATGTGTTTTTCTCTTGTTGGTGTGTGCGCGCAGAGTAACAAAAGCTTGGTAATTTTCCTGTCCCTGCTGGCTGCAGTACTCCTCATCATCGCACTCATTTGGAGTGTCAAGTTTGCCTCCAATTACTTCCCCAAGCGAGGGAGCTACACTCTCGCATTCCAATATCCTGAAGATCCCTCAAATGATGACTTGTAGAATAAAAAACTGGAGTGGACTATCAACAGCAAATATCAGTTGACCCAGTCAAAATGAAAGCTAATCTGTGGCTGTTCCAAATTCCAAGGTCTGTTTTACAGTTTATGTCACGAAAGATAAGCAGAGGAACATCGAAAGGTCTACACAGGGCATACAAAGATCCCCCCTATTGGGCCAAGCGCTATTAGCGAGCACATATGGAGGCCAGAATTGCATCCAATGTACACATGCCCTAAGGTGGAACACAGATAAACGTGTGTCACACCAGTATTTAATGCTGCTAATTTAAAAAATGCTGTCTGACTGTAGTGTACTACATTATAACTATAGTACACTAGTAGAGTAGTGACTACTGCAGTGGCGTGATGCAGTGTAGACTTGTGGTGCAAGTAAAACATTTGGAATTTAAACCTACATTTGCTGAGAGCAGCATGCATACTGCAAATCGTATCATGTAATGTTCGGAAAAGCCAAGCATCAATGAGTAATGGCAATGTGATTATTAAGCCTGATGAAATACAATATTTGTATTCGTAATTTTATACGGTAAAGTTGATTAAATGTGAAAGTGGCATTTGACATTGCTTTGTTGCATTGTTAAAGTTGGACATTATTTGGTGTTTATATTATTTATTGTTCATAAAATGTAATGACGTTGTTTTGCGCTCTTTATTTATTATTAATCTAGCTTTACTACCCGGCTTCGCCCGAGACTTGGATTCTTGTCTTGGATTAATACACGACCTACGCGGAGGGTTGGGGGGGTGCGTGACGTCAGCAGGCACACTACGTAATGTTTCCGCATGCGGGTGACATCACAGATGTGACGTCACAGATGTCACAGATGTGACGTCACTGCTCACTTTCCGTGCAAAATATATACATTATTGCGCCCCCCACCAAAATACAAATGTCTATTTTTATACTTTTTGCTTGTGTACAGTCTGGAAGCTACCCACATGCCAAATTTCAAGTTTGTTGCATGTTGGGAAGAATGCTAAACATTTCGAACAGACACACATATTCACAAATGTCTCTTTTATATATATAGATAGAATAGGTTTTACCCCTTCTGGCAATAAAACAGGCGTTAAGATGTTTAAACATCACAAGGCATCAAGTCTGCTTGGCCGCCTTTGTCTCCCGTTTGGCGATATTTACATGTTGCACCAGGTACACATTTATGTCTGAGTCGATCTAGGGGAGACCCAGGACTGGTTCAAATAATCGTTACCAACACGACCGCCTTTGTCTCTCTTTTGACAATGTTTTACATATCGCACAAGGTATGACACTCATTTGAGGGTGAGTCAACCTACGGGTGACCCAGGACTGGCTCAGATAATATAATCGTTACTGGTGTTGATGGCTGTGAGCCTGTCTTTGATTAAACCCGCACACACACACAACTCGTGGCTTTCACCACTGATAAAAACTAAAAAGGTACATAAAGAGACGAGTGGGATGATGAATGAATGCTGGGAAGCAAGACGTGATCACAAGAGTCATATGTTTAGTTTAATATAAATAGATCCATAAGCTTACATATATCCTTAGGATTAGATAGAGATACATAAGCTTTCGCACCGTATAATCAGAGATCAATAGGCTTACGTAGAAATGAATAGGTTGACATAGACACTATTTCGTGTTTACATTGCAGGCTCCAACGACGCCTAATGGTTCCGAAGCTGGAGATCGTGGAAATGGAATCGAAGCCTCATGCGAAAAAGTAGCAAGAAAAGGCCAGAGCCAAAACTGAGCCTTTGGGTACAGTGGGCATACAAAAACGTGGTCCAACGTAAGAGTATAAGTGTTATGATGTTCAAACACCAAATACACACGTATTGCAACATAATAATGTATGCATTATCTTTGTAACTGATTGGTGACACCAGAAACCTTTATGGCTGTGTCTCACCAATGATAGGCCAGAGAACGCCAAAAGCCGACCATTACAAAGGGAATGCAAATTTCAAAGCATTCAGTGCTTAGGTTGAACAGATATATCTTTGGGATGAAAATATAGGCTTTACCGGCAATAATACAGGTGTTCATCATGATTCATGGGCTGATAGCCAGTAGGTCTCCACTGCACCTTTCGTCATTTATTTTCATTTTCCTTTAGCTTGTGCCAATATGCTCAAGAAGTGTACATTTTTCTGGAATCAATATCATATATCATCAAGCCATTCTTTTTTAGGTCTTCTTTTGCCGGCTACTTCCATTTTTCCCGAATAACACACTTTTAATGTCTCTGTTGTTGTCCATCCTACATGTGTACAAATAGTGTCAGTTTCCTTCTCATCACTGCTTTCATCAGGTCTTCTTCTATGTGCAACCTTTATCTGACTTTCAACTTTGGTCACTCTTTGGATCTAGTTTAGATGCAGGATCCTTATATAATAATACATTTTGAATGCTAATATTTCTGTCAGTCTTTTTCAATGTAAAAGTCCTGCAGCCATACAACGTTGTACTGAACACACATGTTCTTACGATGTTCAGTTTGGTCTTGTAGCTGATTTGCTTGCTTCTCTACATGTTATTGAATTCTGTCATTAGTACGTTGCCTTTGCGATCCTTGCTCTTATGTCTTTCGTGCAGTCACTGGCCCATGTCAGTCGACTTCCCAAATTCCTTTACATTCACACTCTTTCTGCTTTCTAGTATTACTTATTTCCAAATATCTGCCCTTCCGAACACCATCGTCTTTGTCTTTTCCATGTTCATCCTCAATTCTGCATCTTTTCCTCACTTATTCAGCATATGAAAACGTTCCTGCAGTATTCTTAGGTTTTTCGGTAAAGTCACGTAGGTAAAAAATTAAAATTAATAAAGTAAAATAAAAAATAAAATAAAAAATCACGACGTTTCGGAGGAAGATTGCTAATACAGCAATCGTGCTGTGACGGTTCCACCTGAAGACGGAAGCTTGTGTTGCCTCCGAAACGTCGTGATTTTAATTTTATTTTTTATTTTACTTTTATTAATTTAAATTTTTACCTACGTGACTTTACCGAGAAACCTAAGAATATGAATCCTTGAAGTCACGAAAGCTTCAAATCCAGAATGTCCTGCAGTACTTGTGTATTGTGTCATTGTGTTGCAGCTTGATGTCATCGGATTGCATGATGTCATTGTCTCTGAACATGGCTGATCTCAGACACGAGTCTGCTGTCATTATTCTTTGAATCCAGAACATGTTGTCACAAGTATATAAACCCAAAATGATGCTACTTTGAGCCGAGGACTCCGTCTCCATCGTCTCTTGGCCCTCTAGGGTCCGGAGCTGCAGGACCCTGCTGAGATGGGGGTGACCGGCGCTGTGGACCGGATCACGTCCCGAGATGGGGAGACTTTCCCTTGCACTAAGAGGGGATCTGAGGGTGAGGGGGTGTTGGGGCTAAGGGCCTGGGTTAAAGGGAAATTGAGTTGTGTCAGTTGTGGGGGGTGCTGCGTTGTGTGTGGGTGTCACCTATTCGCGGATGGGGGGCCTGTGGGAGAGTTGCCGATTCGCGGTGGGGGTGCCGTGCAGCAGAGTTTGTCGATTCGAGAGATCGGGAACGTTGCATTGGGGTGAGTGTTGGTTTGTTATCGGGGGGGGGGGGGCACCAGAAAGTCGTGAGATGTGCTGTTGATTGTGGGGGACGCCGCGGTTGTAATGGGATTTTGGGGAAGTATTTTCTTTATTTTTTCGTTGATGTTCCTCGAGTTAAGGGAGTTGCCCTGCCTGCCTACCAGTTGCTGCTGCTATATTTACAGCCAGGACGGCTCTTTCTTTAATGGAGGGGTGGGGGGTGATGTAGTGACATAGCATTAACTGTTGTACAACAGCTGCAACTGCAGGTGAGCACTTGGCGCACATGCCGTTGAGCATATACGCGGATGTGCCGGCAGGGCGGAGGAACTGGGTAAAGGGTCACGGTAGACCTCGTGGGGAAGCCCCTGGAACCCTCTGGTGGGTTCGAAAAGGCAGGCAGGGGAATAAGCAGCAGAGAGCGGGAGCTCCAGGCTGCCGGTTATAAGAGTGGACTCGTCTCGTCGCCGCTGTCGTTGTTGCCCCCTATCTCGGCCTCGCTGTGCGCTGCGTTGCACCGCTAGTCGAGTAGACAACCATGTGTTCAATAAACCCTCGAAGCCAGGATGACCGTCCAACTCCGATCGTCATTTATTGATTGTAACAGGTAACACTGGTGAGAAAACACAGATACAGCATCTGTTATAATTCGGAAACACCCACACAATGAACACCACAGCATCAGAACATTGTCTCAGATAACAATAGATCCTGGAAGGACCAGGCCCCCACATTACCCCTGAACAACTAGACAAAGGCACAAGCTGATGCGTTGCATACAGGCACAGTGTATTCATCCCACTGCACCCCAAATGTACAGCATTACACTTAACACTGAACTGTGGATGAGATACTTCGTCATCACTCTCAGGATCGCAACATAGGCACAAGTCTGACTCGACCTACTAAATCACAAGTAACATCCACAATAAGGAAAGTCACAGGCTTCGTTACTAACTAGGCCTCGTATTTACTACAATAACTTAATGGCACCAAAAAGGCATTTACATTGCTATAACGGTCATTCCAACATTACAACAGCATTTCCAATATTAGAGGAATATAAACAACTTACAGATAATGCTTCTTAAGCTCCCACAATGGATAAGTGCGGCTGTGGTCTCACTGAGATGCGATGCGTGCCGCCATCTTGACTTATCTGAGTAATGGCTGAAGCCCGCGTGGTACAGTGGAAATCTAACATCGTCACTTCCTGGTCACGTGACCAACATTAGCATAAAAAAACAGGAACTTCCTGTTAACGTACGCTCCCCATCTGCCGTGAGGCAAGACACCCCCTTCGTCGCTGCCGCCTTCGCCCGGGCATTGCACGGCTGGACAATAGTTGGCTGTCTCGGTCGACGCCATCGGTGCAACACAAGCAGGGTCGTGTCTAGGCCTGAATGTACGGCAGTGTGGTCGCAAGAGAGGGGGCCGGAGTTGGTGGAGTGAACTCAACAACAATAAAAGGGGAGGACGGTGCCTCCTGCGATTACCTCGTCTCCGACTGAGTGTGTGTGCGACGCACGCCACCTGCACACACGCACAAGCCTCGAGCAGAAGGAAGAAGAGACCTACGACATGGACTCAATTTAAGATGTATTCATATACGGCAGTCATCGACTTATGAACGAGTTCCGTTCCTGACACACGTTCGTAAGTTTGAATGGTTCGTAACTCGGAACACAGTAATGTACTGTATTTAAATCCCAATACGGCCAGTGTTATGAAATGCATTACGGTTAAAAAACATGGAAGCATTGTTAAAATCACAATTCAAAAAAAAAATTAAATTTTCATGAAACACTGTTAAAAATACTGTATCGTAAATAAAACAAAATAAAGCAACAGCGGAGAGAAAAAATCCGTCATATTTTCACTTACCTGCAATTGCACACACACACACGCGGGGGCACTCGCGCGCACGAACACACAACAACAATCTCCCGCATCGCCTTAACAGACTGTTGGGACAAGTGCTGTGAGTGAGCAGTGCCTATGGAGGCCAGCATCAGCAAGGTACACGAGGGAGTGGGTTGCCAGCATAACACCTTTGACTCCCCAGTGGAAATGTTTACACACGGCACCAGGTGCAGGCAGTCCTCGACTTACGAATATCACACTGACGAACCATCGACCTGCGAACGAGCACTTGCTAACTGAATCGTGGAACTATTTTGTACAGCGAAGCGATCCTTCGCGAGATATAATGAGCCACAGCCTCCCTCTCTCAAATTACTCTTTATTTGTCTCGGGTGGTCCACATATTTAAGCATCTGGTTGAAAACCTATGCAGCTCTTTCCTTGCTGTGTTCACCAATGTCACACACAAGCACAGGTGCCAAAACTAACGCCCGTAGGGTGTCACGAGTGATGTTTTTGTGCAGGGCTGTGCACTGTAGATACCACTAGATCTTCCTCATTGCCCATCATAGTGACAGGCATGCTGTCTAAACACTTTAAATAAGATAAATTAAACAAGTATAACCAAAAATTTACAATATTGAGCCAAAGTGTGATTCCATATTGTGAGATAAATTCATTTAAATAGAAATTACTCCTGTCAACAATGCTTTAGCTTACATTTGGTTGCATTGAATCACCAATTAAGGGACGGCCTGTTATCTGTGATAAAGCACAGGGAAGCGTTGTCATAGGTAATATAATACCTGGGTAACAGGGACCTTCCATCTTATCAAACACCACGAAAAAACTCCTCATCCACAGAAACATGTAACGGTAAGGTCTGTTTTCAGAAAGGTCTGCTATATGCAATTAGCTATTCAATACATACATGGAACATTTATCACATTTCTATATTCATCTTCCGACATCATAATTTTCATCCATCGTCAGCCATTATCATATTATTCATCATCCATCACCGTGAGTATTGACTGGATAGTGTGCCTCAAATCGGTATGAAACAACTCCCACAGTGCCAATGGATATTCTTGGGTCTTTCGGTAAAGTCACGTAGATAGTGAACAAATCTACGTATCTTGACTGAAAGACCCAAGAATATGAATTCCTGCAGTCACGAAAGCTTTGAGTTAAGTGCCAATGGAATTAAGAAGTGCTACTGAATCAGAGCGCTGCGTATAGGTAGCATGTGACCTGAGAACGCAAAACATTGGCAAGACAACCAACAACATCCTTTACCATCTTCACAATCGCTCTCATCATCATCATGGGCACGGCAATATGCCCACGCTTTACGGCAGCGCGAGTGGGAAAGTGCTGCCACCTACTGTGTGAACCAGTGGTCACTTGAAGGGATGCCATAAGTAGCTCTATGATATCCGCTTCCGTGGGCCAGTGCGTAATATCTGAATTGATTCAAAATAATATTTTAAAAACTTAAATTAATTACAAATGTTTTAACATGCTTAAAGCTATTGAGTTTGTTTAACTTTTAAGTTTTTTAACTTTGAAACAAACTTATCTAGAATTATTAAATGTTTTTATTTACCAGGTGCCATTTAAAAACAGGAAGTTGGGGCCGTTGCATGTGTAGGACCTGAAATACACGCGCCACGCGCTCTGTGGGTCTGTTGCTAGGCAGACAAGCAAGTGGACAGTGGAGGTATTTGAGGACGAGGTTGTTGTTGCTGAGGCGTGAGAGGAGAAGCGTTAAGTGGCGTAACAGGTGTTAAGGGCAACCGGGGACACAGGCCGGTGATTGGTTTAGAGGATAAGTGCTAAATGAGTGGCGCCGCTCTGGCGGCAATAACAAAGTCACGTGAGGCTGGAGGCCTGGGGGCCGAGGGGTAATCGGGGGGTGAGATAATTAATAGGGACTAATTGGGGTGGATATAAAAGGATAGCGCAACAGAGAGACGGCAGCTTTTGGGATAGTCTTGGTGGAAGCTGGAACCTTGGTGGGAGCTGGAGTGATGGGGAGCTGGAGTGATGGTGCTGGGAAAGAGAGCAGGAGTAAGTAGGGAGATACGATAGGAGTCTTGGTTAGAGTCTTGGGAAAGCTGGAGTCTTGTTAGAGCTGGAGAAGAGTTGGAGTGACGGTGCCCGGAATAGCAGAGGGCAGGAGGAAAGAGATACGATAAGAGTAACAGTGGAGAGAGATAAGGCAGAGTACGGTAGCAGGAGAGAGAGATAGATCAAGCACGGTAGCAACGGATAGAGGAGACAGAGTGAGTGGTAGCAGTGGTAGCAGTGCATCAGGGAAGATACGAAGCAGGGTAGCAGCGGAGCGACGGACCCTGGGAGAACTGGTGAGAGAACAGAGGGACATAAAGCGTGTTGATGGCGGATGGCGTGGCGGAGCGAAAGGGTGGCCACGGAGGGGTGATGAGGAGAAGGTGTGGACCTTGAGCAAATAAACGGGACGAGAAAGACAATCCGAGTACGAGTCCTACACATGGAATTCTCAGGGTACTAAGCAACGCGTGAAAGGAGGGATTTTGCTGCTATAGCCCAGACATGCAATGAAGTCCAAATGTCGGTGCAGTTCAACCAATGCAGAGTTTTACACCTCCTCGAGACATACCAGCAACCAGCTCACGAAGCAGGGTCCAAAGTACCACGGATCAAAGAGTGGGGGGTATTTTTTTGTGCAATAACATTCGTTACATTGTTAACAATTTGGAGTGGCTATTAGTGAAATGTTTAATTTTGTTTCTTTTAACAGCCTTTCCACACTTCCTCTCAATTTTTTCGTTGGTCATCTGAAAACATTCACTACAATGTCCAGTCCCCATCATATGTTTGTGCCCTGCACTATGAATGGGATTAACAGATGAGCTGAAAATGTTGACTCAGTGGTGACAAGTGTAACACTGTATCCTGTACATGGACATTTACCCACTCACTCAAGTCAAAGTAATTTCCTGCTCAAACGAGCATTGAGGCGGTGCCAATCAACTGTTTACAGCCCTGAGCCAATGATAGAATATCCACATTTCTGTGGCGGGGACAAATCTAGCAGGATAAAGGTGAAATGTAGAGGTGCAGCCCAGCAATTTATTTCTCTCCAATGCTGGCGGAAGGGAGGGCCTCCACCTAGAGGGAGTTCAAAAGAGCCGACCATATATAGGGGCGTTGGACCTGCTCTTCCACGCTGGCCAGAAGTATTTAAAGAGGCGAGAGGACCCACAGTTTAGCTCACCACGCGTGTGGTCGATTCTTGTCTAGACAAGGTGCACTTCAGCCTGGTTCACTGCAGGAGCAAGCAGTGCTGTTGCACGGTGACATGGGTGGGTCGCTCTTTGGCTGTGTTCTTAGGCAACTCCTTGGTCAGCCTGAAAAGGGTAACTCGTCTGATCCGAGTATATTTCATTGTAACATAGCAACATGACTCGTTGTTAGACATGTACTCACAGTTGTATGTATTTTGGACGTCTTTTGCACCGTACGTAATCAACCGTGCTAATCAGAGGTGATATGTATGTCATACATTGCAGTCATGCAATGTATTGCAGTTGTGCAATGTATGATATACATCATACTGCATTCATGATATGTTTATTCTTTGTCAAGCAACTGCAATTTGCACAAAATATATACATAAAAACACAGAAAACAAAGTTATAAAGACATGCACACCCTCTGCTACGCCGTATAACCCCGTGCCTGAGTAAATGCCATGCCGTGCGGATGACAAGTCCCTTTTTATGGTGCCTGACACCAATACGTCAATTAACGACAGAGAGACGTGGAATCTATCAGCGGCCGCATCTCCAACACTACTTATGTATTCATACCTGAAAATCTACGCCAGTGCAAATACATTTATCATTCCCACGTAATGTGCAAATCAATTATGTGGCAGTCTGCAAATAGACTGTGGCCAATTTTTTTATATGGGACACAAGTAAACAGCTGAAATCAAACACAAGGAATAAAGTCCCTTCCAGAGCCAGTCGAGACTACTTCGTGCCGAGCACAACTCCTGATGTTCTATAGCAGGCAGGCCTGCCGGTGACAGTCCAGGTGTTAAGCAGCAGCACCGAGGGTTCGATGCAGAAGGGTCAACGTTGGGCCTCTAAACAGCACAGTACAACCAGTGTTCTAAATTCACTGGCCATGGATGAACTTCACCAGCAGCAGCGGACCTCAACACCACACCGAGAAAAAGGTGCCACCAGGTAAGCGTGCTTACGCGCCCGATACATTCCCCGCACATAGGATTAGCACGATTGGCTGCATATGGTGCGAAAGATGTTCAACATACTTTCCACTGCAGTACTTACCATACCTATATTTCTTGTATGCAGATGAGTTTATTAGACTAGACATGTGTTAGAGTCTGTTACGGTACACACGTCGATAGGAGTAACACAGACGTCTCTTTCCTCTTCAGTTAGCAAAGCCATTCGCTTTTAACGTGAAACAGTGACCAGTAAACAGGTAACCGTTTTCAGATCATGGGTTACCAAAAGTTATGGGAACTGGTAATCGTTTCCAGTGGAATGTTTTATTTTTACCAACTAATGTGCATCCCTTTGTCAATTGAAAGGGAAACGGGCAGCTCTTCAATTGATTTACTTGCTCACTCGCACCACTGCTGGTAGAAATGCCTCCACTAGATGGAGCTCTAGTGTGGAAATTTGGTCTACTCTTCCACGGTGGCGGGAGGTCTTGCAAGAGGTGGGCGTACCAACAACGCTGGGTGGACAGAGGAAGCGCATATTTAAGAAACTTGCCCCCGTTGCTTCGACCGCCACGATGGGATCGATCTGGCGACCTCTGTGTTGCAAGTCCAGCGTGCTGACCGTTACTCCAGGGTGGCAGCGACATTCGTTTCTCAGTTAAAAGGTAAAACAAATGTGTATTGCTCTGCACGTTTATATATGTGTGTCAATGCGATGAGAGAAAGTTGTTACCATCTTAACATTATGATTGCTCGTAATGTAAATCACTACTTAAACATAACCGATATGAGTTTGAAAATGTGTATCAACATTGTAAACCGTGATTAATGGGCATTTAAAATATATTTTACTAAAATTGCTCATAATCACAAATAAATTATTCGTGTTCATACAAATGATACAGCTTCAACTTACAGTTCGAGAGAACAGTTTTACCATCATAGCAAATGTGTTTAAAAAGCTCTTATCCTTACACATTACGCAAAAACCACCAGTTCCTGAAGAACTGCATTGTGTTGTCATCGTGTCCTTAAGCCACCATTAATACATACATTGAAACAAATGTGAGTTTTGTACATGTGATGCACGTTGTATTAGGCGAAATGAGCGATTTGTTTTCTGGCTTGTACGATGTTAATTTCGGTTAATATGGGGTTTCTCGTCATTTACGGATGTGAAGTGCTGCGTGCTATGGGATTAGAATTAGCGTTTAGCCTGCTATTATGGGACATGAAGACGCACTGCCACTTGTAGCTGTATTTTGAAAAATAATAATCAAATAATATACTATAGCTAGGTTGCACATAATTATTTTGTTTCATGCTAATATCCACAACAAAATAAAAAAAAACCTAAACAATAAAGGCGTACACATTTTTCTTAAAATTATGATTCAGTTTAAGGGCATTTAAAAAAAACATTACTATAATTTTTTTAGTGACTTTGGAATACACATGTGAACGGCTGTACTTGTATCGATTTAAATAATATTCTTACCCCGTGATTCCTACATAAATAGCCTCAGCATACATGTGGGAATCGATTATTTATGATTTATGGAAAGAGAAGCATGGAAAGGTGAGCACTGTACGTGTTTGACGCCGTGGTGGCAGTATAAACGGGAAGCATTACAGTCTGTCGATTAGAAGGCCTCATGAGGTGGGGTAAAGTGTGGGTACTCCCACCTCTGCCCTCTAGTACAGGGGTCGGAAACCTTTCAAAGAAGAAGAGATATCTTGATTTGAAGCTTTCGTGACTGCAGGAATCCATACTCTTTGGTTCTTTCGGTGAAGTCACGTAGGTATAAAATAAATACCTACGTGACTTTACCGAAAGAACCAAAGAGTAAGAAGAAATATTTAGTTTTGTCTTTGACCAAAATAGTTCGAGAGCAGCATCACACGCAGAGCTACTTGTACACAAACACAGCAGCAGGTATACAGCAGATGAAAAATTCTGACTTAAATTAACGTCTATTTAAAAATTTTCCCCCTTAAATTTTCTACAATTTGACTGTTGTACATTTTGTTGTCACCAAGACATTCCATAGTGACCAATTCCTTGTCATATTTGATAACGTTATCTTTACGTTATGTTTTAAGTTTTGCGTTTTTTTACTCTTTCCCACAAGGGGGCAGCCAAAGAGACGCAAAGGGGAAGCCAACATGCTGCATGCGGCTCCGGAGCCGCATATTGGCGACCCCAACTCTAGCGGATGCCCTTCTGGCAGCAATGGCGTGACATTAACAGTGGCGTAAGGAGCGTGGGGGCAGGGGTGCCTTGACCCCCCCCCCCCCCCTTGGTGGCCAAGGATACGAGTTGGGGCCCCCTTGACAACCACCATGAGATATGTTTTCAACAACGGTGTAAATAACAGAAACTTATCTGATGCTGTGATTGGGCAAGAGGAGCCCGCGATGTAGAATAGCCTCGGTGCTACCGTGCGAGACAAATACTGATTACCGCACCCCCTGAGCTGATAATTAGCAGCTTTATTATAATTATAATGTAGTCGCTACGCCAATGAGTGACAATCAGTGTCCAGGGCTGCATGTTTACCTATGGCTGTACGTATAAGGAAAGCCGCTGGAATGTCTGTAAATGTTTCCACATGGTGGCTTCACATGGAGATTTTCACCAGGGCTCTAATTGTTCGTACCTCTATCTGACACTACAATTTACAAGAGCAATTTTTACTCAAGCGCCACAGTTCACAGCCGCAAGAAATATTCCAACGGACTTTTAACGACACCCACATGCCTGCATTTAACACACGGGTGCGGTCTGCAGAACCCCATCAGCAACGTGCTATGTTCTAAGTTCAATTTCAAACGGAGAACACGCGCACACACAGCCAAACCAAGCGTCAGGTTGACCGAGTTGCTGGATGGGATAGAGCAGTGGTTCTCAACAGGGGGTACGGGGACCCCTGGGCGTTATGTGCCAATGCCCCAGGGGGTACGTGAGGTGATTTATAAATATGTCAGATTATATCATAAATGAGTAATTGGCGAATAATCATGTATGAATTTGCCAATATAGAATAACTGATACATTTAACATCTATATGGTTACCTAGAGCGATATAAAAATAATTTCTAAACTCATTGATTATAATGAATGTGGTTTGCAAAAGTAATCAGTTAGCGTGAACAAATTATGTCCTGCGTGCAGAGCGTCCATTGAATATTTTTGTATTCGCTTGCAGTGGCTAGCTGGTTAGGATATACCACACAAAATGGACAATTAGTTAAACTGGTGATGTTTATTATTCGTACATCCATGTCTCAGAACCATGTTGGGTCAGGCAAGGGGGATACATGGTTGAAACAATATTCAACAAAGAGGGTACAGCAGTAGCAAAACAAGGTTGAGAACCACTGAGATATAAGGAACTCTGGGGGGCTGAGGAAATGTGCCGAGAGGAGTGAAACAACATAGATTCAGAGGCTCCTGTTAAGAGGTGGGGCCTAGGTGCTATGGGTTCTACTCGACAGGGGCCCCACTCCTCGTGGTGCTGGGTTGACCACCACGGGGACACCTGCAGCTCCCTCTCTCACTGCACTGCTGGTGGGGACACGTGCCCTGAGAAACTGCTCCTACGACGTGAATTACTGTGCAAGAAACCAACTGCACTCCTGAATTTACCGGCCCGTACTATAATAATTATGGAGAAATACACGACATGTACTGCACTTAATTCAACCATTGAAAACTTTGAACACGACACTAAAACAGCAGCAAGGAATTCCAACCACCTTCAATGCCTATAGATCTACCCAGTGACATTAAGTTATTATTACGATTATTAAAGCCATGAGTACTGTAACAACTGTGTGTGAAAACAAACCTCTCACCTCAAATCCAGCTGGTAGCGTGTGCGTGATGTGGTGTAATAACATAACATTACCAAGGAAGACAGGAGTCACTTCAATCCAGTGCAAAGGCTTTTTCTTCAAATGTTTTTTATTGAACCCGCAACCGCGAACATAACCTAGGGCAAACAACATTTTAAGACAATAACTTATCCGATTAATTTAATGCTTTGCAAAAAAAGAATAGAGTTATGGACAGCATGGCAACTGTGTTACATCGTTTCCATGGTTCATTTAATTGTTCAATGACTTATTCCTGTAACTGACCGCATGTGCATGGTAACCTTTGAAGCAGTGGTTCTCAACATTTTTTGGCGACTGCTGTACCCCCCTAACCAAGCACCCCCTTGACCCAACATGGTTCTGGGAAATAAATTTACGAATAATGAGCTTCAGTATTTTAATCAATTGTCCATTTTGTACAGTATATTCCAACGAGCTAGTCACTGCAAGCGAATACAAAACAATTCAACGGACGCTCTGCATGCATAACCTAATTTGTTCGTGTTAGCTGGCTACTCTTGGAAACCGCATTGTTTACGATCAATGAGCTTAGAAAGGTATTTTATATCATTCAAGGTTACCATATGGATGAACATTTGCCGTAGTCATTTTATATTGGCAGATACATGTAACATAATTATTCACCATTGGCTATCATGTATGCTATCATTTCACACATTTACAAATCACCTCACGTACCCCCAAAGACATTGCCACGTGTACTGCCAGGGGTCCGCCTCACCCCCGGTTGAGAACCACTGCTCTCGGTAATGAGTAGACTCAAGGCAGGCTCATGTTGAGTGAAGTGCAGTTGGAGAGTCTTTCTTTAAATAACTTTTTTTTTTACTTGAAGCACCGCAAAGCAGAACACCAATACAATAAAATTGTGAAACAATTAAATATCGAAGGGGAAATATCGCGATAATTGTGATATTGTCAACATTTATATTGTATCATGACAAAATATATACTGTATCGCAAAATGGCAATTATACGTAACTAGCCTTTAGCCCGTCCAAGGACGGGTGTATTTCAGTAAATCTGAAACTTGCAAGCGAAAAGCAGATTTGGGGTCCGACGTCCACCCCCTCCACTCCCCCCTCGTCCTCGTCGGCCGCCTCTCGCCGGGCCCCCGCCGATCGGGTGATCGCCCCCCCGCACCAGCGCCTTCTCTGAGCGACATAGCTAATCGGCTGGCTCACCACCGCCCGGGGTTATCTCGCACACGCCCACGTACACCACCACAAAAACGAACGCGGTGGCGTGCACGGAGGTTGAAGGAAATTTACCAAAATCGTCCCGGGCTACTCTTTTTATATCCTTAACTTCAAAGGCCCGGGATGCCATCATGTGCTTACCCGCGCCCAGCGGGCGGCGGCCACCCATTGTCCCTTTGTCTTGCGCCCTTCTTGCTCAGGGTTCCGTCCTCCATTCCCCCCCCCCCCCCCCCCCCGAGTTGTACCGCATTGCGGTTGGCTAGGGGAACATTTTCTTTTTTCTCCCATACAATTTAAACAAATTTTATGGGCATCGCAATGTAACCTGCCCTGCGAGGGTCGGACAATCTCCTGGCACCGGAAAACCGTGGGACTTTCCCTCGAGGGGCCCTTCGGATTAAAACCCGATGTGCCAGGCAACCCCCCGCCAGGACACTACGTGAGTGCGCTGTGTGCGGGTGTGTGTTTTAGTGCAGGGGCCGGGAGGGAATCGCGGTGCTTGCGGAGTTGCTCTGCGGTCGTGGCACCACACAGACCGCGACGTGATATTCATTGCATCAATTCGTGTGCAATTTGCAAAGACGCGGTGATACAGACTTATTTTATCAAAAGGTTATATATAATCACGTAGATAGAAAAATTATAATACAAATAACGTGAAAAAAAAACAATAAAACATTTATGTAGACTGTAGCCTGGTTCTTAACCTGAGTGAGCGTACTGGTAGTTTATACATTATAGACTGCCAGTACACTCCGGTTAAAAACCAGGCTAGAGTCTACATAATAGACTGCCAGTACACTCACCCAGCTTAATAACCATTGCTACAGTCTACATTATAGAATGCCAGTACACTCACCAAACTTAATAACCAGGCTATAGTCTACATTATAGACTGCCAATACACTAACTCCGATTAAGAAACAGGCTACAGTCTACATTAATGCTTTTTTGTTTTTTATTATTTTAATTGTATTTTTATCACTTTTATTTGTATTCACTTTATTTTTATTTTTCTATCTACGTGACTTTACTGAAAGAACCAAAGAATATACTGATCATGATTATTCATGAGGGGGGCTGGCCGTCGTTGAGTGACGTCACACGCGGGACACACAGACATGCTTGGCTCAGTATAGTGGTAAATTATACCTTCTGTAGAGTTATCATACAACATTGAATGTATACAATGCTGTATTATAATACAATGTTAAATATTTCCATAATCTGTAATATCTAACATCACATTAGGCTCTGAGGTCCCAGCTGTGCTCATCGGACACTGTTTTGCAGGTGGCGGAAACTGGTTTGCAAGCACCTGATGGAGCCTAAACTGTCACAGTCGAGCGGGAGGTGCTGCGTGGAGGACGCGATGCCTCCTCCAGCACACGACGGTGTCGTGAAGCGCATCTCCAAACAGCTGGGAAAGCTCCGGCCACGCCAGCAGTCGGCCAACAAGGAGGACGCTAATGACAGAGCAACGCTATTGAGGCCATATCCGCGCGACACCGCGGGAGACAGCGCGGACGACGACGACGATGATTCCACATCCAGCGACGCGTTCTCAAAGTCGACGGACTCCATCGCACGCTCAGCGAGGCCTCGCGGCCATCTCAGGCCTTACAGGAGGACAGTTTTACAGCCACCGCGGCCGCGGTGGAAGATGTCCGTGCACCAGCGCATCCAAACCTCAGCCTCCACCTCCATGCTGCCCAGCATCAAGGAGCACGTGGCGCTCGGCGGTGCCAAGCCGCGGCGTGCAGGTATAAGCAATCGGCGGATCCGAAAATTAGTACGTTTTAATATTTACCATAGAAAATATGTTAATTTGTTTTATTACTATTAAACTATTTTAACTATTTTTCATTTTTACCAGATAACGCTCACTGAGCTCTGATAATGTAGTCAGTTTCAAAGACAATGCAGCAATTATTAGAACATATTTTGCCACAAGTGCTTGTGGTTAATGCAAACTAACTAAACTATTTTATTTTACCAGGTAAAACCCGCTGAGCTACACAGCTCTTTTTCATAAGCGACCTGACCACAAATGATAACTCAATGAAGTGGCTTATCACGTGGAAATATATAGCAGCCAAATACTCTGAACGCGTGTTTCTAAATGGGGAAAACCAGAGGACCCGGAGAAATATATACGCGACAACGAGGAAAACATGCAAACTCCAAATATACAGGCATCAGGGTCGGGATCGAACTCCAAATACACAGGCATCAGGGTCGGGATTCGAACTACAAATACACAGGCATCAGGGTCGGGATCGAACCCACAACCTCCTGCATAATGTAAAGCCCGTTTATTTTTTTGGAAATTTGGAGACTGCTCCCACCTTGCAATGTTTCTAAATTCATCGAAATCGACCCCTTGCAGGTCTGCTCATTGAGCTGTAACTTATGCATCACCAAATGCAGAGCTTATATCCCCAGACATTGCGTGTGGCCATTGCGCGTGCACAGTATTTGAGTTTGTGGCCTCATTGTTGCATATGCATCACTATGGAGAAGAGGCGTTATTGATTGTCGTTACCCGGACCAAATATACAGAGGTAGTGCCAGCCCATTGGGGTACGTCAGCATCATTTATTTTATAAGACGAACAAGCTACATAATTAATATTACAACTGTTGAGATTATAGACAAATAGACAATTATATTAACAGTATTAATATAAATATGGGCTTTTATTTTTCTCAGGATCTGAGGAGTTTGAACTGATAATTGGTATTACCCTTTTCTTTGTTATGAATCCGTAGTCCCTCAGCTACTTGTGACTCTGAGCGTTCTCTCGTTTGCATAATCCTGACACCACCACGGAGAACACATCTATGTGTTTTAAACTTATCTGTTGATTATTGTGCAGACAGGACCAGTACACCCTTCCTGAGCATATTGAGTGTTGGACATCAGCGTAATGTTAAACCCAACTACGTAAAGTGCAAACGAAGTTCAATATACATACATACAACTCTACTCTTGTCGCCATCCCAGTCGATACGTGTGCTATGCGTAACGCTGACATTTTAAATATCAAGAAGTCATCGTGGCCACATCACCATTTCTGGCAGATCTCTTAAGGTTTTGCTCAAGGTTGGCCTTCATGGCATTCCAACATCTGACGTGAAGCACTTTTCGTTGGCCGCCATTCCTTGGCTGTCACTTTTGACCATTGGCTGTCGTCCCTTCGAGTGACGTGTCCTGATCGCAAGCCCACTTGCTTTTCCTAACAGTTTGAAATATCTCTGTAAAACTGTAATGCGTGGAAACGATTGTTGGCAATAACCTGTAAAGTTGACAATTTAATTATAATACTTCACACTTAATGGATGAACAGTTAACATGTAATCGGCGTTTGTGTGCGTGTGTGAGTACAGAGCGGGGAGCGAAAGAGTAGCGGTTAGTGCGCTGCACTCCGAACCCGGTGACCTGAGTTCGATTCCCGCTCACGGCTAACCGGTCCTGGGCCTCCCCTAGGTCGACTCAGCCTCAAATGAGTACCTGGTGTGTAAATTTCGCCACTAGGGAGACAAAGACGGTCGGGCGTGGTGCTGGTCACCCACCCCCTCGTGTGCCGTGCCAGCCTTCATAGGTGCTCGCTAACAGCACTTGCCCCAATAGTCTGTTAAGGCTATACAGGGGATCTTTGTTTTTGTACGCAGCTGTGGCCGTCTGTGTGGACACGGTCGACACAGAAACTGCCCAGCTGCTGACCAACTCAATCGTGGTCAAGTCTCGGAGAATGTCCCGGCGCGTCTCGGTCACCAGTCTTCCCACAGGCCTGCAGAAGGTCAGGTGATACACACCGTACGGTTGACCATTACACACGCAGAGTGTTTAGATTTTGGCTACGATCATTGCATTACTGTATTACTTACATATTTTTCTCTAATATTATGGAGTTGAAAACTGCCAAAATAATCCACACTGTGCGTGGCACTATGAGACAGCACAATTGAGAAAGCGTGTGCATATATTTACACACGAAGAATAATCGTATTTACACCATTTCCTTTCATGAGTGGCTAGTTCCCAGTATAAAGTAGTATGGGCAGATACGTGACATTGTCGAATATGTGAACCGGACAATGCCTTCCGCAGGCTGTCACCTCACTGATGGTCCTCTGGCCACTCTCACGCGTTGATTATCTTCAAACTTGAGAGATCTGATTCCCACTTGAAGGCACAATGAAGGGCCATTTTCAGGGCGTCAGCTTTTAGCTCAAGCAAAAGTGTTGTTTGACACTAGTATACATAATAATGCTTTTTTGGAGTTAGAGCTCATAAATATAAATGTCGTTAAACCCACCAACACCCGACACGGCCAATTAGTAAGGTTTGTGCCGTACACAAAACATGTCAATTAGTTATTAGTTCAGCACACCTGTGTGTTCGAGAGTAAACCCACAACATTTATAATTTGAGTACCGTGACGTTTCGCTGGTGATTAACAACCATCTTCATCAATCAATGAGATAGTTATTATTTTGTTAGAATAAATGAACGAACAAAGTGTAGGTTAACCTTAAAAATAATTGCCAAACAATATTCACTTTTCCAGTGCTGTGTTGACAAAAATGTGTAAAATGTTGTAAACATTACTCCTGCAGTGTCCTGGCAACCCATCCAAGAAGAAGCAATTCTGCAAGCTGCTGAAAAGCAGGGACAAGAAAAGAACGAAGTCTCCCAGCAGGCGGCCGTCAATTATGACCGTCAGCAAGCTTCAGAGCGAGGTGCTGCACATGCCTACCACGCAGTACGCAGGGCCTCGTGTCTCCAACCACGCGCTCGGCCTCGCCACACACCTCACGCACCGTGCCTCAGGGCCGCAATCACCACTGTGAATGTTTGGGGTTTCCTCCTAGCTCATGGTTCCCGGTGAGAGTTGGTTAGATCACGGACAGGGTCCGGTGCGGCACGGTGGCGAGATGTTAACTACCTCGCCTGGTATACAGGAGGTCATGGGTTCGATCCTCAATCCTGGCGCCTATATATTTGGAGTTTGCATCTTCTCCCTGTGGTAGCGTGGATTTTTCTTTGGATATTCCCTCCACATTTGGACTCTACATGTGTTGAGAGTACTTGGCTGCTATACATTTCCACGTGAAAAGCCACTTTGTGAGCTATCATTTGTGGCCAGATTGCTTTTGAAAAAAGCTATATAGCTTAGTGGGGCCTTACCTCGTAAAATACAAAAAATAATTTAGTTTAATTTCGCCCAACCCCACTTGCTAAGGGATGACAAAATTTCAATTTTTTAAAAACAAAGTCAGTGGAGATTTTTCGTGGTAATTGCAGGGACTATTATCACCACGATATTGTCCAGCATAGCAATTAGCACACTGCACTACGAACCCGGTGACCCGAGTTCAATTTCCCCACCATGGCTAAACATAACTGGCGAGTGATATCAGAGCCTGTTCTGGAGGCCTCCTTCACCAAAGCTGCACTGAGGAGCGTGATGACGTGTGGGTTAAACAACTCCCATGGCCAGGGGTCGGTAACCTGCGACTCCAGAGCGACTTGCGGCTTCATGATGTTATTTATTAAGGACCGTCTCGCATTCATATTGCATTGCGGCTCTTGAAATACTGAGGTTTTTTTTACCGAATTCAAAAAAATGGCTCTTCTTGTTATTTCGGTTGCCAACCCCTGCCCATGACCGACTCAGTGTGGAGAGGCCCTCATCCAGCAGCAGATTGACAAAGGGCTGTAAATTGTAATTATTATTGTCTGGAAGAAATATATTATGTTGAACTTTTTTCGCACCGTACGTAGCCAACCGTGCTAATCGTAGGTGCGGAGGAAAAGACAACAAACTAAACACAAAAAGCAGTTCTAAAGAAATTATCTTTCAAACTAGATTTGAAAGTGCATCGCTCCAGTGGCTTCCTAATATCGGAAGAGTGTTCCAGACGGCTGCAGAAGCGCATCTGAAGCCGTGTGATGTAGTGACTTTTTTTTCAATGGCTAGCCAAAAGCCGCTGCAAGGATGACTGAAGTTTGCGTGATTGTTTATGCTCCTTGACGAGATCAGCAATGTATTGTGGTTAATTTGTTTCAAGCACTTTGTAATGAGTTCGACCTTACAATGTATTCGTTCGGCAACAGGAGGCCAATGCAGCTCAGCGAGCACTGGACGGACATGTTCGGATCTTGCAGTATCTGTCACTACACGTGCTTCGACCAGGGGCGTGCAGTCAGGGGATGCAGGGGAGGCAGCGCCTCACCTGTCATACTCCAATGAAAATAGCTGTTACAAAAGTATAAAAGAAAAGAATAATCAAATAAATATTAAGATTTTTCCACTGATCTGTTATGTAATTTCTGTACAATTCCAAAAAATGTTAGTCAAAATCGACAAATTTGCGGAGCTCCGCTGCAAATACAGGAAGAGACGAGCTCAGCATCCCCTCTGATTGCGCAACTCCTCAGTAACTGGATGGAGCGCGGGCAATAAGCGCGTGCCTGATACTATCTCAGTATGTCACCAATGTATTGTTTGTAGACCCCTTCATTTCATGTCCTCACCTTCCATACTCCAGGTAACTTATTTCACGTATGTGTATAAAGATATTTAGGCTCGCTGGTCTCGTCATGAAACTGCAATGAAAAAGCACCAGGGGAGGCAGCTATCACATCTGCCTCACTGAGGGGGACGTGTCTAACATGCCCCCCTCAGTTTGTGCCTCCCCAGCCATTGCCCTCACCGCACATCACTGGCTTACACCTTTGACTAGCCAGGTGTGAGCAAACCAGTGGCGGACGATCCGTCTGCGTACGACGCAGGTGGACGAGCTCTTGGTGGACGTGGCAAACAAATCCCTCCGACTGCTCGCCACGCGCCAGGCGGAGCTGCGGCAGTGCGAGACGCTGGGCCAGGAGGTGCTCGCCTCCACCAAGCACTTCCAGAAGGTGTCGAGCCGTAGCGCACGCCGCCTCCGCTGGGGCTTCCTCTGCTTCTTCTGCTGCTGCTGCAAAGACTGCTGCTGAGGCAGGCGGACTCCAGCCCGTCGTGGCACGTTGACAAACGGAGCCACAGTAGCCAGAGTGGGAAGTTGGGAGAGGGTCCTTCTATCGACTGGTGGTTCCCGGTGGTTGCTGGGTAGATTACTGATCGTATCTGCAGAGTTTCCCCACCACCCGCCCCCACTCCATCGTGGATAAGAGGAGTTCTACTGCTGTACTATTATTATATTAAACTGACAGTTTATATTCAATCAATTTAAGGTAATAAACAAGATGTGCAATGGTAGAATGCACGCACAGAATGAACAAATTACTTAAGTGACTATAAGCCAGTTTCTCAATTGACATGGTTTTATCCCCTATTATTTTTGTAATGCTTATATTCTCAGCATGTCCATTAGATTAAAACAAATCTTGCATAAATGTATTTTCTTCAAATTAAAAAAGGTCACAACAATCAATATTCAATGTTATTTCCATACATGTTGAAAACCACTCAAGACACGCATGAGTCCTATAAACACTCCACACTTTTCTTAAATGCACGAGCACACATCCCCAGTGATATTCAGCTCAACAGAGCACGCAATTTCTTTAACTTATGACTCATGGACTGGCTCGATTCGCTGTATTGTGTTGCGATTGTGGTGCACGGTACTGCACTGCTTTGTGAGGACTGCTCTCAATGCGCAGTACTGGACTGCATTGTAATGTCGCTCGTTTCACTGTACATTGATCTTTGTATCGCACGAGCAACGGCGCAGTGTGGCCGGTCGAGTTGCCAAGAGACTGGTAGGGAGTCACTGCACGTGGGAGAGACAGGAGTGACTCCACTTGTCGATGGACGAGAGAAGCAAACAGCTTCGCGTTGACAATCAACCGCACGTGCAAGGGATGAGACTTGAACTAGGCACAAGGGGGCTAGGTCTCCATGGGGTACAAGAGCTGTGTGTATGCGCACCGGGATCAGTGACAGCTGCGAGAGACGAGAGAATCGCTGTCCTTTGGGCAGGTAGCGTATGACACTGCCCTGCTTAGACCATCAGCAATAGCGGGCGGGAACGTAGCCAGAACGTATGTTGAATTTTTTTCGCACCGTAAGTAGTCAACCGTGCTAATTGGAGATGTAAAGAAGATGATAGGTGAGAGATGCGTGAATTAAGAGGCGAGAGATGTGTGTAGGGGTGGCAATTGTGGGGAACAAAAGGTGGGAGATAGTGGAGCGAGAAGCGGAGGTGGGAACAGCATGGAGCGAGGTGTCCAGCGAGGAGAGCGGTGGCACGGTGCAGAGACGAACACACAGCTCACGAGAGAGGCGGAAGGCACGAGGTATGAACAGGGGTCGGCAACGAAAATAACAAGATAACTTTTTTCGAATTCGGTACAAAAAAATATTTCAAGAGCTGCAATGTTGGCACGTGAATACGAGACGGTCAGTAATAACGCCACAAATCAGTCCTTAAAGGGGTGCATGTTGCCAATCCATACGGCGCACAGACGTTTCAACGAGAAAAACAAATGTTTTGTCAATTTGTTTGTTTCTCCCTTGTGATGGGATTAACGTGGGATGAACGTGGGGATTTATAAGGGCACGGGGTAACCAATAAGGTCTGAATTGGTCTGTAATAGGGTAGGCACTGATAAGGGGTTGACAGGTATGTATGAGTGAGAGGAAAACTTTTAAGATGAACAGCATCAAAAAGGCAGTTGAAAAAATGGGGAGGATTAAAAAAAACCTGTCTTTTGTATCTACGAAATGGCATTCACCAATCAAACATTTGCATCTCATGTTGTTTCATGGCCCTGAAGAATGCTCGATTGAGGTTTTTACTGTATTATACAATGTAAACATTATCTCATATTACACTTAATAAAAAGTATCACTCTTGTGTTTAAAAGTTTTTTCCCTATAATACACAAGGACACGAGTGGTCAATAAGGAAATGCAGGCAGCGTTCCAATGGCTGGGTTTACAATGCGATGTATTTTCTCAAATAATTGTAATGCACACCAAATTAATAAAAATAAATAAGAGGTGGCCAGATAGCTCAGATGTCAGTGTTGAGATGGCACCACTCATAATCTGAGTTTGAGTCCACCAGCTTCTCCAAGTGTAGCAAGTTGATGGGCTCAGCCTGGTCATCAATGACTAAAAAAAAAACTCATTACATTAAATTTAGTCCTGCACTTCATTTGGCTGAATTCAGCTCAGATAATAAAAACAATAGTCGGTGGGAAAGTGCTGCACCTTGCTCTATATACCAGCAGTCAATTGTAATGTCAGACATAGTTCTGATATCTGGTTCTATGGGTCGTTCTCTAACACCAAGGGTTGCACTGCTATACGAGAGATCCGAATAGATTTTTCATCTTATGAGATGCCAAAAGCACAATGATTAAAATTGGGGATTTGTTTTACGTAGATGAAAATATATATTTAAAATTGTCAATTTACTTCAGATGAAGAGCACCCAATAGTAGTTCTGAAACTTTATTTGAGCTTTAATGACAGTTACAGACAATGGCACACACTTTTCAATACTTAATAAAACATACATTTTATGAAATTATGGCCACACAATTTACGCACAATGAGCCAGGTACATCAATGAATGTGGAATAAGCATAAAACGCTGAATGAGGTCTAATTGCTGTTCACCTCCATCAAAGTATCACCTTCAGCCTCTGCAACTTTTTCATCATCTGTGAGGTTAAGAGTCAAGAGAAAATGTACAAATTACAATCTGCTCAATATGATGAATGTTCCGATGATTCCGGGTCACTCATTTTATCTGCTCAAGGGCTCCAGTAACCCGAATAATCGATGCATTCATCAGTAGTTCTCAACCGGGGGTACGCAGTCCCCTGGGGGTACGTGAGGCAATTCATAAATGTGTGAAATGACATCATACACGAGAGTCATTGGTGAATAATCATGTATGAAGCTGCCAATATAAAATAACTATGATAACATTTAAATCCATATGGTAACTTATAACGATATAAAAGACCTTTCTAACCTCATTGATTGTAAATAATGTCATTTCCAAGAGTAGCCAGCAGACGGAAAAAAAGTACATCATGCATGTAGAGCGTTCGGTGAATGTTTTAATTTTTTAGCAGTTACTAGCTAGTTAGGATAACTAAAAAAAATTGACAATTGGTTAAACTATTGATGTTCATTAGTCACATTTATTTCTCAGGACTATGTTGGGTCAGGCAAGGGAGTACTTGGTTGCCAAAAAAGGTTGAGAACCACTGGCATACATAATACGACTGTATGAATTTGGGGGCTGGATAATAGGTGCATGAACAGATAAGTTTCACTGTCGATGAATATGGATAAGAAAGTTACCAGAACATTTTTGTGAGATATTGAACTTGACTTACTCTCCAGCATCTCTTGAAGCTCATGAATGGTGCTTAGAAGCACGTGGAACTGCTTCCTCCGCAGCTCCAACTAAACCACAGGGAGCCACAGCACACATTGTTAGCAGAAGTCAATTGCGTCAGCAACATGCACATCACGCGGGAGTGAGTATGTGTAGTGTGAGAAAATACTTTAAAAAATCACCTTGTTCTCAACACTCTCTTTGGCTTGTAACAGATTCTGGAGATCTTTGTCCAGCTCTTCAAGTTGCCTGAGGGAGAACATTTACAAACAAGGGAAATCTTGATTGATCAAACTTTTAATATTACATTTGGAATTCTGCACAGAATATCTAACCAAAATTGTTTTCATCTGATTCATCTTTCATAAATAACAGTTTAGTATACAGACCCTTATTCAGTACAGCTGCCATATTTGAATCAAAAACATGCTCATGCTTATTTTGCCAACAAAAGTATGTTATCATGTTAACTTTATTTTTAATAGGAATGCACGAAATATTAACAATTTGAAAAATACAGCAGTGTGTTTTAGTATTAATTTTCACGGTCGGCTACACACGGCACGAAAGAAGTTCAACATACATCCTTAAATATTTGACAAAATTTAAGAAATTAAAAGAATCCAAAGCTCAATATTACTTGAGCCCCTTGGGCCACTATAGTCACGTGACTACCACGTTGGGGGTCAGAAAGGGGAAGGGAGCACAGAGGGTCACAGAGGAGCTGCAAACACAACTGACCTTCATGTCAATGAAACAAATGTGTTCAATGGTAAATGTAAACACGATTCACGATACAAATAAACGCTTATTCCATACTGATGTTAAAGCAAACTAAAATAAAAAGATTTTAATATATTGTGAAACACTTACTTGAGTGTCTTGCTTCTATCAGGGTGCTGCTCAATTACTTTGGCCAAAGCATCATACTCTGAGAAAGGAGAGGACATCAAACCACCATCACAACAGTCGAGGATCCTCCACTTCTAAAACACATCTGCTGGACCCACCTCATAATGTACAAAATCTGAAAGGTTTAAAGGTGTATTTAAAATTTAATATCACCCCCAATCAAGGGGGTACAATTCATATAAAATCGGGTAAAATACGGAACAATAAAAAAAAATGTACTTGAGGGAAATCAATACGTAGTATTTTCTCCTATAACGCGGTAGTTGTGTTCCTGTAGAACAGCGCGTTATGGAAATCGCGCGTTATAATAAATAAATATACATAGAATAAAGCACAGTCCGCGATAACGTGAGATGCGTACACAGGGTGAACAAAGACTGAGGCACGTGGGTAGCATCTCGAAGCATCCAGCAGCATCCCGCCCTGCGTAATGCTAGGCCGAGGCAGCCGTACAACTGCTTATTATTCCTACTGGTGTGAAGTAGTTGTTCACTCAACTGCATTATATCCAATTCGCATCCGCATTATTAAAAATGTGTTCCCTAATACAGTCATCGCGCTATATCCAATTTGCGTTATGAAAACATGCGTAATAGAACAGACTGGAGTGAGTCTTGCATTCCCTCCTGAACAGAGACTCGGCGCACACAGGTCCTCAGAGCGGTACTCGAAAAGGCCTGGCCACCCAGCATCGGGTGCCAGATGCGTGGCTGGGAGAGTCAGCCCTTCTCTGACGATCGCAGCACATAGGCCCCCAGTCGCATGAGTGCTTGTAGATATGTAGGTCCAAGACCGTGCACTACTTTACAGGCCAAAATAGCCAGCTTGTACTGGATACGGAAGCTTACTGGAAGCCAGTGCAGATCGCGGAGTGGGAATGTGCTCAAAGCGGGCTAGATGTCTCAGCCTTCGAGCCGCCGTGTTCTGCACTGCTGAAGCTTCCACACCATGACACAAGGTGCAGAGCCGGACCTTAAACTTGAGAGCAATTACCTTGACGATTCTTGCGTATCCGTTTGGCTTGAAGGATCTCCTGCTTGCACTGTGTGATCCTTTCATGGCCAGCTGCAATGCTGTCCTCTTTTGCCGGAGTAGAAAAAAATGCAAGAATTACCAATATGTGAAGGTGCATAAACACATGAAAACGCTGTACATGTATTCCCTGATCTACGAACGTTCAGTTTCCCAAGTTTCGCGTTCACGCAATTGACAAATTATGGACAGTTTTCAATTAACGAAATAGAATTTCCGCGTGAACGAAATTTCCCACGGCACGCGAGATGAGATCATCAAACAAGCACCAAGAAGGCTGCGACAGTGTCACGGTGTCCCAACAGTGCAACGGTAACGCCTCCACATCAACTTTCCAGTCATTCCAACACGCAGATATTTTGGCGAGTTCCCAGAAAAGGTAAATTATTTTAGTTTTAAATTAATTAGTATTCAATCGTTTTAATATTTGTTCTTTATTATTACTGTACTATGAAAAGTGATATAGGTGTATAGTGTTAGATTAGGAGTAGAGTAAGGCTATCCGAAACACATCCATAATTGTTCGTATTTAATTTTTGGAGAAAAGCCATTCCGATTTATACACTTTTCTTAAGTGTGTTTTTAGGAACGCATCCCCCTTCCTAAATCGAGGTATACCTGTATATACAGGAACAGAGAAGTATATAGTTATTCTTTTAGTGTCAAAAGCCATTACCTCACATAGATGGTGTTTTATCACCTCACATATATAAGGAATTCAAATGAATTGTTTTGCCAAAGCCTGCCTTGCAGCTGATAACTAAATTTAAGCTTCTTCAGCGATTTATCCGCCAAATCTCTGCTTTTTAACTACATATATGCTCTTTAATAGGCTGAACATACTGGGCGCTGGAGGAAGCAGTCTCCCAAGTGTCAATGACTCTGATAGTTTTTTGTATAAATTCCATGAAACAACCCCGAATATACCTGTTATCCTATCTACAGCTCCTTCACTAACAACCTAAAGTTACAGCCGACATATATTTATAGCTTTCGGATGTTACAATAAATGTACAAGTTGTTTGGCAAATATTTAAAAACCACTTGTAAGGCTCAAGGCTGCGAGTCGTTTGCAGAAATACAGCTCCAGTTCTCACCGATATGTTTGTAGATCTTCCCATAGTTGTTCATCTCCCGCAGGTTCATGTTGTGCACCAGAACAGTTTTCCCCATAGAGAACTCGCACTGCGCCAGGGCTCCAACCATTCGCTGGTACTGGCTGTAGCTGTCGGTACAGGTCAGGCACGTAGCAAAATTGAAGCGTGGAAGTAACAATGGTTCCATGTCACAACGCAGATTTGCAGGATGTGGGCAGGGTGGTTAGTGGAGGAATCGCGCACCGCTCCATGAATTCAGCCAAACGGAATTCGATGCCTGGCTGAAACTAAAATCAGCAGTAATATCTCAACACGACTTCTTACACCAAACCCGCATTGACCAGCGTGGAGCGTGGTCAAACAACTCATATCAAAGTGGCCTGATATTTGAGATGAGCATTGCTCTTGACTTTAAGTAATGTAAACTAATACCACAATGCCTCCTCAAGAACATAATGGAAGCGTGTTTGATTTGGCAGCCAGGCTCCGTGTACCGCGCGGCATCACCTCTCGTCCTGTGAGAGCGAGTCATTGCTGCACCACTTGATGAAGCTCTTCAGCAGGGAATTGATGCGGCGATCGTCTCCGCCTCCATCTCCGTCAATCAGCAGCCGCTTGCGGATCACCTCGTCTGCAGAACACCGCAGTTCGGGAGATCATCCACTCTGACCCATCACTCAACAGCACGCACCTTACACCAAACCCACTCAAGCTCTGAGATATCATCCACTCTCACCCAGCACTCACCTACACCAAACCCACTTACACTCTGATATCATCCACTCTCACCCAGCACTCACCTACACCAAACCCACTTACACTCTGATATCATCCACTCTCACCCAGCACTCACCTACACCAAACCCACTTACACTCTGATATCATCCACTCTCACCCAGCACTCACCTACACCAAACCCACTTACACTCTGATATCATCCACTCTCACCCAGCACTCACCTACACCAAACCCACTTACACTCTGATATCATCCACTCTCACCCAGCACTCACCTACACCAAACCCACTCACGCTCTGATATCATTCACTCTCACCCAGCACTTACCTACACCAAACCCACTCACGCTTAGATATCATTCACTTTGACCCAGTACTCACCTACACCAAACCCACTCTCACCCAGCACTCACCTACACCAAAGCCACTTACACTGATATCATTCACTTTGACCCAGTACTCACCTACACCAAAGCCACACACACTCTCTTAATATGCGACTCAGCAGACAACACGCCCCCTTCACGTGCATATCACCGGATCTTCTGGATTCGTAGCGCAGCGCGCTAACCGATACACTACCGCTCCCCAACAATACTGCTGCTCGCCACTAAGCAGCGGTGACGTCACCACGGCGCTTGTGCCAGGCTAGGTGCACCTCGAGGCCACGTGAAGTATCAAAGGCCGGCTGACACGTCACGGGACAGACCCAGGTTCGATGGACTGACTGAATTGACTGACAGATGCACACGACCTGTGCTCCCCACTGTTCCATCCTTCTGCGTTTTATGCGCCCGGCGCTCAGCTCGCTGTTGTGAGCGTCACTCCTATTGCTGGCGGGCGACTGCCTCCAGCTGTTTAGCAGCGTCCTTGACGAGCCTCCTCCTCCTCCTCCAGAGGCCGACCTTAACACCAAGTCCACTCAGCTCCACATCCACGTGTACCGCAACAGCTCCCCATCTCTTCCCTAGGCCGTCCCGCGCCCGTGGAGCCCCCTCTGGGGATGCCGCAGGAGCTCACTGCCGGGACTGTCTCCCCACACACAGACCCCCCCCCCCCACACACAGACTGTTGGGGCAGCAAGTGCTGCTAGCGAGTAGCACCTATGGAGGAGGGAACGGCACACGAGCGGGTATGTGGCCGGCACCACGCTGGGGCCGCCCTCTGTCTCCCTGGTTGGCGATGTCTACGACACACCGGACTCAAGTGAGGCCGAGTCGAAGTCGACCTCGGGGAAGAGGCCCAGGACCGGTTTAGATCGTCGTCACCGGTGTTGGTGACCGTGAATCGAACTCAGGCCGCCGGGTTCTTAGCGCAGCACGCTAACCGCTACACTGTCGCTTGTCTCCACCCCCCCACGCAGAGAGACAAACACAGAGAGAGACAAAGACGGCCGCGTACCGTCCGTGGCGGCCACGCTCCCCATGCCGCCCGTTCCTCGCATCTCCCGGCGTGCACCGCGTTCTGTGCGCCGCCTCTCATTGGTCGCGAGGCCGCGCACGCGCTGCCAATGGGCGGCGCGGACTTTGGACGTCGCGGGGGGGGGGGACTTGGGGGGGGGGGCTTAGGGGGGACTTGGGGGGGGGAAGGGGGACTTAGGGGGGGGGGACTTGGGGGGGGGGAATTAGGTGGGGGGGGCATCAAGTTCGCTGGGTCCTTCAGTTTTTCCCTCCATATATAGTTTTAGAAATAATACGCCAAGAATGTGTCTCGTGCGTGACGTCACTCCCCATTCCGCACCCCTCCACAATACTCTTTGGTTCTTTCAGTAAAGTCACGTATAAAGATAAAATAATTAATTAAATACTAGCAAACGACGTTTCGATTGCAACACAATCAATCATCAGGTATAAATGAAATAGAAAACACAAATCTAGTATACTTAGAAATGTAATGTAATACAAGAGAGTCGGATAACATAACAGTCAACACCCTATACGTGACTTTACCGAAAGAATCAAAGAGTATTCCTCCAAATTAAGTTTGAACCCCTCCACAATAACCATTAGCGGGTGACGTCACTCCACAGGGGGCAACCCCCCCCCCCCTCCCTCATTAATAATCATGAGCTGAACACGTTTTCTATTGAATATTTCAGATTTACTGCAATATATACCCGTCATTGGACGGGCAAACAAGATCGTTTAGAAACACGCGTTCAGAGTATTTGGCTGCTATAAATGTCCACGTGATAAGCCACTTTGTTGAGCTATTTGTGGCCAGGTCGCTTATGAACAAGAGCTGTATAGCTCAGCGGGTTTACCTGGTAAAATAAAATAGTTTAGTTAGTCTGCATTAACCACAAACACTTGTGGTAAAATGTTCTAATCATTTCTGCATTGTCTTTGAAACCGACTACATTATCAGAGCATGTCTGTTTGCATGTTTTGACACAAGTACTTGTGGTTAATGCAGACTTGATGTCTTGCAAAAGGTAACTTTTGGTGCTTGAACATCTTAGCTGCTTTATTGCCAGAAAGGGTAAAGCCAATTCTTATCTTTCATCATTTTGCTACTGGAAAAAAATGCCCCGTAGTTATAGGAGCAGGGTTGTTAACTGGTAAGCACGAAACCGGTAACCACTCACCGTTTCAAGTGAAATGTTAGCAATGTTTGCACCGATTGGCACTTGCGAACGGTGGCTGAAAGCCACTTTCCCTGGCTTCTCGGTTATAGGGTGTAGGCGCAGCTCTGCAGTTGCCTGCTCACGCCACTGCTGGCGGAAGGAGTCTCCACTGCAGGGAACTCCTAGAGTGGGCATTTGGTCTACTCTTCCACGTTGACAGACAGACGGAAGCGGCGTGAGTACCTCCAGTTGACCCGACCACAGGCGGCCTGCCGATCAGAGACCAACTGTGGTGTCCACATGTATTATACTATTGAGTCAACAGAAGCCAGGGGCAGGTCTGAGAAAAAAACATTCATTGTTTCAACTTCCCCGCTGGGAGATGGAATAGCGAGCTGGTGACCTTTGGATGGCAAGTGGAGTGTGCTTGCGAACCCATTCATAAGACCAAAATGGCAGCTCCCTCAGTGCAGAATAAGGCATAACATTTGTTGAAATAATATAGTAGAGAATTTAAATACAGCACTGTACGTTAAAGATGGCCAAATTCCACGCCTGCTAGGCAGTGGCAACATGGGAATTGGGAGAATGAGTTCTGGTAACATGGGACTAGATTCGTGGACATTGTGTGGGCCCGACTGAAAAATAATATCGCCAACTTTCACCTTGCACATCTGTGATGGCTCATATGTCATCAGCCATGGTTTATTCACTGCTGGATGAAAGCCTTCCCACATATTCACTATCTCATGGTGCAACAATCCATGAAGCTTCTGCACAAGTTCATCTCATCGCTCCATTCTCCACGGTGGTCATCCTTTCGGATGCTTTGGCTGCCACTTCAACCTTTGGCTGCCACTCCATCATAATGTTTAACTTCTTTCACACCGTACGTAGCCAACCATGCTAATCGGAGGTGACAGTCTTGACCATGGCCATACATTATGCCCAAGCCCACTTTTCTTAAGACAATGTTTCCAATTTGTGTTCCCCATGCCTTTGTAATTCCAAACAATAATGTAACCATACTGCTTTATAAACGTTCAAGCTTTACTTCCATTTTCATCGTCAGTGGCCATGTTTCCAACCCATGAGATCATTGGTAATATGCACGGATTGAAACATTCTTTAGACGTGTTTATTCACTGTTGTCCGTTTGTGTAAACTGGGCATTTCTACAGCCCAAAACATTTCTGGGCTCATCACACTGTGGCATTGTTTAGTCACATCTTTTGAGAGCTATCTAAAGGTCAGTTGTGATATTTCCTTAAAGGAATGACTAATGCTACTGTTCAAATAGTCTCATCAAGAAAACTACTGCATTGATCATTTTACATTGAAACATGTGCCATAACAGCACGTAAATGACATTTGTATATTCATGTAATAAATTTGTTCACGTCATCTTCATACCAGTGTGCCTTGAAAATGTTTCAATGCATCACGATATCAATATATTTTACTCTTACGTATGTAGCCAACCGTGCTAATCGAAGGTGCGGGTGCATCACTAACAAGCAGCATATTGTACAGGAATCTATATGAGCAGCAAATACTGTTCCATTCCCTGGTTACCACATTCAGATAAGCCCCTCCCCCCTTAACTTGTATTTAAGGGTTTGTCTCTTGGAATTTTGCCTCGCTTGATGCAGTAAATTTAGCTGTGACGGTCCGACCTGATGACAGAGACTTGTGTTGCCTCCAAAACGTCGTGATTTATTATTTTATTTCTATTATTACTTCTATTAATTTTAATTTAATTTTTTACCTACGTGACTTTACCGAAACAAACCTAAGAGTATGAATCATTGCAGTCACGAAAGCTTCAAATCTACAGCAAATACTGATTGTGCACAAGAATACCGTTCTGAAAAACCTACATGAACTGCAACTGGATGTTAAATAAACTTTACGCCGTCTTGTGCCAACGATTCAGACGTTTTTACAAATACAAAAACCTCGTTCCATCACTTCAATGGACAGAATTTGTCCTAAGAACGTCTTGGCAATAGATTTGTCCGTAATGTGGCCTTGAGGCTTTCAATGTTGTCACTCTTGTATACATTGTGACTGACTCGACCACACGTTGCCACCGCTTGATTCTGTTGGGTCCTGTAGCTGGTTGCCAAGATATTCTCTCAAAATATCCCGTAATTTTTATTTTATTTGTTTAGCTTTTTGTTACTTTGGTCACTCTTGCAAATTAGGCTATCCTTGTCTCCGAGTTTTTCACCTGGTTAAACAAAATAAGCTTAAAACTTGAAAGTGAATGCAGGTATATTCTTTGGTTCTTTCGGTAAAGTCACGTAGATAGGTTCAAAGAAAAACCTATCTCCGTAACTTTACCGAAAGACCCAAAGAATGTGAATTCCTGCAGTCATGAAAGCTTTAAGTCAAGATTTGAATGCAGGTAATAAGACAACCATGTACTTGTACTCTTCTGTTGCTACTTAAGTCACAATACAATAAAAGTTTCAAAATATATTTCTCAATTATTTTATTTGTACTATATAAATTTTACATTTCAAATAAAACTTCCCATCGGGTAGTACCAAGTGATATATATATACGGGGCTTGATGACAATCAAGACAGTGTGAATGCTCCTTGTAACGAATGTGTCACGTTTTAACACAGGATGGTGAAGACATGCCAACCGGACTTATCTCACAATAATTCTAAGCATCCTATGCTTCCCATAATAACGGACATGTGGAAGTCCCCATGCTGTTCGACACATTATACGTCATGTGTGATATATCCTGTAACACAAATTACCTGGCTATGTTAAAGCGCACGTACGTTCAACGGCATTTGACCCACGTTTGTTTTCTCTGATTTTATATCAAAGTCTGTCCATATGGCATTGCGTGAATCATATGCAGAAAGCAATGGGCCACAATAAAGCTTCTGCCAATCCTACTACCTTATCTGCGTGTAGTTGAAGTCTGAGGATGACTGAAAGAATTGCGGTCACATTTACAGGATTAGTGGACCAAATGGATGCAGGTCAGGGTTCTAAAATACTACGTTTTTCATCATATACAGCATGTAGCGTGTGTATATTTTGTAACACCAGTGACGAAAAGCTTACGGACGTGCAATTTATTTCAAAGGTTTCCCTCAAACTTGTATTTATTTGCTATTTCAGGAAATTACAATCTAATTTATTTAAAGTATGTAATTTGCTGTTGCTTCTAAACAACCGATGCATTTTACCATAATCCCTCTCGCACCAGCTCTGCTCAAACACTAATCCCAAGTAACAAAGTACAGGATGTGCTATCAGTCACGAAGAACGGAAAGACTCATCTCATGTCCCCGACCACTTTTATCCTGGGATAACACATTTCTGCGAAACTATGCATGGTCTGGTCAGAATATAGGTAAATATACCAAATTAGAAAAAATGTCCAATGTTTTTCGTAGTGTGACGATGTACTGATAATAACCCAAACCAGTGCAGGTGGCAAGGGAAGTAGTGATGTCATTGTGCAGCCTCCATAGTACTGGCTATTTTGTTGCAAGTAAAGAAAGCAATAAGTGGCCACACCACCTTTACAGATACAGGAATGCTTGCAATGTTAGGGAGACACACCAGACCAGTGTGAATCCTATGATATAGCGTCATTTCCATAAGAGTACACACCCGTATTGCTGTCATGATGGCATCAAACTTAAAAATGAAACCATCGTTACTATGTTGAGGGTCATCGTTGCAAACTAAATAATTTGCCTGAATCCAATAACAGCCGTATAAATAGATGTATCTCCTAAGAAAAGCATACAATGTTTACAAAATATTAACTTAAAAATGGGTGTATAACTAACAAGCAGCGTATTGTACAGGAATCTATATGAGCAGCAAATGCTGATTTGGGCACAAAAAAACCGTTTTGAGAAACCTACCCGAGCTCCAACTGGATCTAAAATAAATCATTTTCCAAAACATTTTTAACAAAAATCAGCAGGCAGGCCTATTTAGAGTAAAGTAATCCATATTCACGTAGCAGAACATTATTTAAGTGGCTTGTAGCCTGAAACATTAGTTTAAAATTTACTTGCGAGCTCAAACTAGAAAGGTGTGGCTGAGGACCCACATTCATCTTTTACTTGTATTTAGTACGCATGAAAAAAACGACGAATTTATACGAATGTCAATTAGGTTTGCTTAAGCATGTTATATTTTTGATCATAAGGAAACGGGTAAAAAAACAGACATCATTATATTTCATTGCGCACAGCCCATCTCGTGTATTATTTTGCAAATAAGCATGCAAACATTGTACAAGAGAAAAGTCAAGGCCTAATCACCATCCTAAAAGGGTTTAGAATTCAAAGAATGCAAGTTGCTAATTTGTTTTGAACTGAAAATGTCCATTTACAGTTTCTCAAATTGACTACCACAATTGAGTTTGCATGAACAGGGAGGGACATCTTGCCCAGAATCTCACAACAGAATCCACTATAATGTTGGTCAGTATCTCACAAACAATATCATGCTGTATTTCAGATCCCACAGCCCAATCAAATAGTCTGGGACCTGTCAGTAGATGTATGAGCTTTGGTTGACCCTTAACCATAACTAATGCTGAAGTCATAGTTGGTGAGAATCCTCATTCCAGACTTCAACATCCTCTTTTGTCTTTAAGAATTAGCATTGAAACCATAATTCCTGGTTTCATCCAATACCTTTGGGATCCTTTAATTAGACACCATATATACTTGACAAAATAAAGCTGTAATCTTAAAAATTGCAACAATCATACTTTTTTGACCTAATGGTTCCCTATACGCAAAGGTACAGATGCACACCTTGACAAAATGGCTGGATCCACATCAACGTGGCAGTTCACGCCACTGCTGGTAAAGGAGACATTGGCACTTTTTCGCCAAAAATTGGATGACATTTTTTTTCCCCCAACACGTGAATCATGTCCAGTGTTATCGTTTGATATTAACAATTTAAATAATATGCAGCAAGCTATTACACAAGCTGTATAACTGTATTCATCCCTCTTTCTAAGTTGCCCAATTTTTCTAGCACTGACAACTATTTATACTTAGCTTCCGTAATATTTATGTTTCTCACGTATTAAATTACAACCTATACTATTTATATTACTTCCTACTTCGATTGCATATTCACGTCTAGTGGAATGAACATTTATGCAATGATGTGAAAATGCAATATATTCCAGGATAGATCCATTTAATAATATATATATATTTAAACAGTTAAACTTGAAAAATCACCATGGTTGTAAAGAAATAAACTTAGATCCTATCTCCACAAAACAAAGTTTGCCTAATATAAGTTTGTTTACGTAAAATAATAACGTAAAATGATTAATTGCAAACAAATCCTTTCACCAAGATGGGAAACTTAACCCTTTAGTTTAAAACAGCAAGTGAGGGGAAATTGCAGTTAAGAACTTTATACTTTATGCTGAAAACAGCCACTGCAATAAAAAAACACAGGCAGGCACTTCTTCCATAATTTGTTTTCATAAAGGAAAATTGTAACTTGATATTCATGAAAGAATTACAGCCACAAATTTGAGTGGGAAACATTAATATTATTCAAGGAAAAAAACAAAAATATACATTTAACTTAGGTTTAAAGAAAACGGACAATTATATTGTTCCAGAACAAAAATACAATGTATATGACAACCATAGTTAGATAATTACAGTACTACAATCCCCACAACCGCTGTTATTTTAAAAGCAGTCACCTAGCTTGTATTCGTGCTGTCATAATTGGAGATAATTTGGCTGAAATATCGTTTGTATTATACCCTGCCAATGACATTTTGCAACTTATATTTTAGTTATGACTTGGCCAGCTCATTAGAACAAAAACACAAAACATTTCCTCGTACCAAATCAACCCCCATGCATTACGATTGGAAAGTCAAACCTGTCTTAAAATTAATGAGCGTGAGGCAAAGTTTGATGAAAAATACAAGGTTACAGGAAACATCAGAAGCATAGAGTTTGTATTAAGAGACTGCTGAGTGTTGGGAACAGGTTGAGTGCCGTGACTCATTGGTAGTGGTGGGTGCAAGCAAGTGTGCAGGATGTTTAGACCGCGGTGCTGGTGAGGACGAGTTTTGATGTGATGGCCGCCACTTCCCGTGGGACTCGTGCAGGGAGAGGATCCATGTCAAATGAATCGATCAGCCCTAAAAAAATCACAAACGCAAGAACGTTAACTCCTGCTTCAAAATGTTAACACCGTCATCATGTACTCAAAAGTCACAAAGTCAAATTTTCTTGCTGCTCGAGTGTATGTATGTTGAACTTCTTTTGCACCCTACGTAGCCAACTGTGCTATTTGAATGAGCATGGAGCTGTGCTCATCTGCTTTGGCGGTCCTCAGCCGGTGGTGGAAATTCCACATTTGTATGGCGAGGACCCATGTCTTCATAGGGCAACCACTGCTGATACTCAATTAATAAAGCCATAGAGAAGATGGGCTAAGTTACCCCGATCTCACAACCATCCACTTATAATGTATTCTCTAACAACTGTAGAGTATAAGCTTATACAAGGTGTATTCCACAAACTGAAATATAAGCATGTTCTATTTTTAACAAGGGTGCTTTTGGAAAACCTTATGCTCAGTTTGTTAGAAGCATACCATAGCTGTGTATATTTATCATCCAAATAATGCAAACATTAACATTAACTGGGCATTGTGTTTTATCGTACAGGTTAAGTGGTGTTGAGGTGAATGCCGCATGCACTCACCCTCTAAAATGCGATGGTAAGCAAAGTGCAGGTAAAGCAGAAAGAGCATGTGCAGCGCAGCGACGGTTCCACCCAGCACCAGCCTCTGCGTGTGGCCCACAGTACGTGAAACCAGCACGAAAACCTGCACACACATCACCATGCAGCATTGTTGGGCAGAAACACACGCTCGGAATGAGATCAATATATATTCCACATTACGATTAACGTCTTGGTCACTCGGAATTCCATAGTAGGCTTGTCACACGTTTTACTTTTTGTCTATCTTTCACTTAAAGATGGAACCCTAAAAAATAAGGTTATTATTTGACAATCATATCAAAACAATACTGATCCATGGGAAAAAAATCACCCCTCAAACCCCAGCTCCCGGCTCAAGGATGGGTTGCCTCTGTGACAGATATTACATCTACCTCCGGCACTAAACTCGACGTGGAGCACTCACAATACACCACCGGACATTGTGGCATAGCAGGGATTGTTGGGCTCTATCCTTGTGAATAGAGTTGCACAGACACAGCGGCTAACAGGATTTTTGCTGTGGCTGGAATTCGTTTTAAGGCTACATTCATGCTTCAATGTGCAGCTGCAAAGGTGCCACGGTGGCGAGATATAAACTACCTCACCTGGTATACAGGAGGTCGCGGGTTCGATTCCGACCATGATGCCGGTATATTCGGAGTTTGCGTGTGCTCCCCGTGGTTGCATGCATTTTTCTCCGGGTCCTCCAGTTTTTCCCTCCACATTTATAAACATGTGAGTATTTGGCTGCTATAAATTTCCACGTGATAAGCCACTACATTGAGCATTTACGGCGAGGTCGCTTCTGAAACATAGCTATATAGCTTCGTGGCCTGACTTGGTAAAATAAAAAAAGTTTAAATTTTGATTTAAAGCTTTCGTGACTGCAGGGATTCATATTCTTGGTTCTTTCGGAAAAGTCACGTAGAAGGGAAATAATAAAATAATATAAAATAATAATAATTACCGAAAAAAACAAGAATAAAAATAGTTTAGTTTACAGGCATTATGGACAGCTCAAGCTTATCAAGTGGTTTCCCTAGAGTCCACTTGGATGGACCTTCATCCGAGCGGAGAGAGCAATAAACATACGGTAATATAGTAACAAACTAAAAATGTAACAGTCATACCTGGGCAATACCACTAAGAGGTGATAACAGATGGCATAAATACCACACTTTCAAACACAAAGGTTTTCCTCTTCAACAAAACTTCACTCCTGAGTGGAGAAACCCAGGACACACAGCCCAGGCATGCAACCACCAATACGTAATTATGTGTCAGATTGCATCCTCCAAGGTAGTAGAAGTTAGTGCAGTGCCCTGCTATCAGCAACTTATACTGAACAGTGTGGTGAAGCGTGCTCAATGTGTGGGGAGGCCCTTGTCCAGCAGTGGATTGATAAAAGGGTCGTATATAACTAAACAATTTTTGTTTAACCAGGTTAGGCCTCGCGTTTTACGCACATTTACATAACACAATGTTGAAAGAGCGCATTCGATTATTTTACACTTATTTTTGTTAAGTGTGTATTGTTATTGACATCAAGAAATCCAGCGCGTTAGCCATAGTGTATGAAACGCGCTGCGAGTTAATCGTTAGTCAAGCAGCAAAGTTCAGTAGCGATGCTGCCTGAGGTGCAGTACGACAACCACAAGAGTGGACAGCATCAGCATCTCCTTCTCGCGCGCCATTTTTAAGTTTTTAAAGAACACCACCCCCGCGTAAAACGAGAGGTAACTGTATAGCTCTTTTCCAGAAACGACCTAGCCACCAATGATAGCTCAACAGAGTGGCTTAATGCATGTGTAGTGACTGTGATTGTCACTGTGTGGTGCCGGGCTTACGAAGCCACGGCGGATAATGTGTTGTCATTATGGGCAGCCCGGTTACGGGGTGTAGTACCAGCCCTAGTGGGGCTTGGGTGAGTGCTGGTCAGCGCGGAGGCACCAGTGTGAGGTACGGGCTCCCTGTGAGGGAGCGAGAGGGAGCGTCAACCAGCCAGGGTTACGTTGGGGCATGATACGCTGGTTGACCTGCTGACACGTGACCGGATGATATTGGAGGGGGGCCACCGGTGGACGGGGGCCGCTGGGCAGTCACGTGTTCTAAAATAGCTCTCGGGAACCTTCGAGAAAGAGCTCGAGAGATCTGGAAGGTGGGCGGGGCGAAGGACGGAGCCAGTCCCAGCCCGGGTGGATATAACGGGGGGCCCCATGGAAAGCTCGGGGTTCTTCGTGTGCTGGTGTTACAAAGATCCACGTCGGGGAGAAGAAGCCTCTATCCACGCGGTCAGGGACCCAGCTTGTGGTCCAGGCCAGGATAGCGAACCGTGTCAAGTTCTGCCATAGCGTGGTTAGATGGGCATTCGAGACCTTAGTGTAGATTGTGTAATGTTGTGTTCAGTTGCGGAATAAATAGTGTTGCTACCAAGATCACGTCTACGACTCAGTTGGACTCACTACAAATGGAAATTTATCGCAGCAAAATACTCTAAAAGCATGTTTCTAAATATGGAGGGAAAAAATAGGACACGGAGAAAAATCCATGCGATCACGGGGACAAAATGCAAACTCCAAATACACAGGAGTAAATCAAACCCACGACCTCATGTACACCAGGCTAGGTTGTTAACATCTTGCCACCACGGTACCATATGTCCATGTTTACATGCAGTAGTTGTTTCACATGGCGAGAGTGTTGCAATGACTAGATTTGCAAAATGTACTTGAAAAGTCATTCAGCACAGAGTAACCATCGCAGTCACTACGATATAAAGCAAAAACGTGCAAATTTTACACATACCAATCGCAAAGTTGAGAGTCCACCGATGATAATCCACAGGAGATAGAACAGAGAGTGCAGGTGCACATTGTATGTCACGAACAACACGATGCAGGGGCCAAAAAGACCATAGCCCTGCAACACAACAGTCGCCCAACAGGAAGCATTAACAGCGATGTGTACAGGACACTGCTTTGTAAATGACTAAGGAAAGTTAACCAGGGTGAAAAGTGTTGTGGTGCAAATGAAAGGGAACGAACCAGCAGAGACAGCAATTGCACCATTGTGATCTGGGCGTTGCACACGTAGGCCATGAAGTAGAGCAGAGACGACACACCTCCCCAGTACCCAAAACATGTGCCGATGGCCGTGCCCATGAGGGTTCCCTCTCTCTGAAAAAGGAAACCGGAAAGAAACAGGCACTTTTATATGTGGACAGTAATAAACACCACCCACAACCCTTTCTAATGAGAGTGTCACATACTTTAATCAGTGATTGTGGCATAATCACATTTTAACACTTCTAACAATTTTCTTACCCTGTGTATAATATGGATGGTTTACTCTGGCATACAGGAGGTGATGACAGATGAATCCCTGATATAAGCAAAGTTGAGATACATTGTGGCTATTCTGCAGAGAACCCACTCCATGTAAATACATGGGACTATAGGGCAAATCTTATTTTCTGCAAATTCTTATCCATGACCCCATTGCCCCACTGCCTTGCAGACAATTTTACTCTGTCATTTTAAATTACACTTTATGATTGTTTTGCCGATTTATATTTTTGCCAAAACCACTGTACCAATGTCCATGCAACCTGACCGTCTTTCGGTGATATAGAGGTGGCGGTGAACAAAACACAATTTATTGAGTCTCACTATGATAGTATCGGAAGTCTTCATGCCCTGAAGCAGGATGGCCACCATGGTGAACACAAGCATGAGTGGCCCATACAGCTCTCCTGCAATTTTCTGAAAAAAGAACAGTGTTAGATGGCATAGCATATCCAAGGTAATTATTTCATTGTCACCAACTTACATGAACCCAGACTCTCACCAGAAATCCATTGATGAATGGAAAAATATGCATATATTAACACACGATGCGGGTGAAAACCTGTAATTATTTTTTATTTTCTATAGCTGCAAACACTGCTTGATTCGTGATATTCACCAAAAACGCCCACCATACAGTTGGCGCATAACACAGCAAGGTGGTTCAGTGATACAACTGGTGCCCCACAGCAAGAAGGACCTGGGTTTGACTCATGACGCAGGTGCCTTTCAGTGTAGAGTTTGTAACGTAAATTTTGTATCGTAAAAAAACATCGTAAATTTCCCTTAAAAAAATATATCCTGATGAAGATTAGTGCTCAATACAACCACATTTGCCAATGTGATTTGTAACTGTGGTCCTTACCCATGTATCAACAGTTCCATGTTAATGTGCAATTTCATTGACGGACTGTGTTGTCTTGGTATGGTTTGGGTCTCTTGTTTTCCCACTTTGCCCAAGCTTACATTTATTGTTGAAACACCGGCAGGAATTGAATACTTTTGCAATTTGTACTGATATACTTTATTCATTAATTATTTTTAGTGACTTTCTTACCTTTCCTATACTTTGCACTCCTTTCGGTTTTTTTTGATAAGCCACTTTGTTGAGCTATCACATGTGGCCAGGTCGCTTCTGAAAAATAAGCTAATAGCTCAGTGGGCTTTACCTGATAAGATAAAAAGTTTAAATTTATCTGTATATTTGTTTAGGTTATTTGTTTACCTTCCCTATAATTGCACTCCAATCGAGTTTGTGTATTGTTTGTTGTTGTAACGCTCTGACCTAACCCTATTGGAGATCTATGAAAAAGAGCTTTATAGTTCATCAGATTCTAAATAAAGATTCTGAATATGAAAAAACCGCACACCGTATAATGATAAAACACCTGTTGGGGCTTCTACCAAAAGATACAATAATTATGAGTTTGTCCTTTGTTGAACTTTGTACAATTAAATTACATGATTCCACTACTCACACTGTAATCATTCACAATATCCAGTTTATAACGCTGTCGCAGTGCGCTCAATCTACAACTGTAGATCATATCAGAGTTTATCCTACTCAGCTTAGCATCCCTGCTGCAATTTGGGAAGTAAAAGTCTTGTTTCCATGGACATAATGGCCTATGATATAGGAACATGGATATATTAGTGATGTGGAATTATATCTAATCATAGAATATGGAATTTACACCACTGGCTCACAACCACCAATGCAGATCAGCACTGCTGAACGCTCCCTTGCACAGTGAGACAATTTGACTTTTGCAGAAAATATTTTTTAATATAATTGGATGGACAAGACTGGTGACAGAATGGTAGAAAAGAGGCATGTGAAAATTTGCATGACCACAACACTACTCCCTGTCCCTCTCTTATTCTGGTTCATTGTAGTGCTGCGACTCATGGAAAAGGTGCTATACCCAGATTTGCTTTGAAAATTATCTCTGGTCTCAATGAGCTCTTACATTTGTTGTTATTATTAAGCCTGTTTAAAGAGGAAAGCCTCAGCGTCTCAATACGTTTTTTCCAGAAGGGTCCTGCCAAGTTTTTTGCAAAACTTTGCATTATTGCCCATGTGTAATCCAAAAACAGTTAATTTGCAGGTAATTTTCAATATTGAATATTTGGCTAATACATTTAACATTGTATGTTTCTTTAGCCTACCTGGTTATAAAGGTCATGCATCTATATATTGTTAATGACATGGCTGTGTAGACTAACCTGAGGAAACTTTACAATTCGAACAGGAACCAGTGACTCCAGCAACCTGCAATAAATATGCAACAAATTAATACCTACAAACACAGAACATAAAAAAACTAGGGATGTAATCATTTACCCCCTCCACGATTTCATGACCTGTTGTTGCCTGAGATCATGATCAAAAGTGTTTTGCGCTTGTGATACATGCAGAACCTATAGTAGTACATACACATATGCAATACTATAGGCATTTGGCTAACCATCGAACAAAGACGGTCACTGCATCGCAATCTATCAGATGTGCCTCTGCGGCCGTTCAGAACAAACTTCCTTCTGATATTAGGAGGCCACTGGAACTCTGCACTTTTAAATTTAAATCTCATTTCTTTAGAACTGCTCTTCGTGTTTAGTTTGTTGTCCTTCCTCCGCACCTCCAATTAGCACGGTTGGCTACGTACGGTGCGAAATACGTTCAACATGCATGCATACAGAAAATTCAAAATAATAAATGTTTACATGCAGGATTCTATATATTACACAAGCATAATATATATTTTTATGAATGATTCATTGCATCCTCATGAAAAACATATGAATGTGACTATATCCCTTCATACAGGCTTTTAAATGTTGTCACACTGTGACCCAGCATTGAATAGTCACAGTCAAGTGGTACAAGGAATACCCAGTTCTAAGAATAAATAGAATACCAGCCATGTCAGCCAACTCTGGGCTTGTCTCAGCCTTACCTCTGCTGCGTGTTTGCACAAGAGATACATGGGGTGTGCTAAAATCTCACAAGGTTCACTGTACTTAAGCCTGGAGGCAGTTTTCAGTGCTCACCATATCTCTTCCATGAACATTTGTTTAGATATATTGTGTAAAGTAGTATTAGTTAGCCTATTCATGATTGATTTAATAATTTTAAATAAAGGGATACCCTGCATTTCTTTCTGTGCTTTGACAAATACGATGCAGTATGGACCTGAAAACCACAATAATATGGCTTCAAGCCACAAAGCAGAAACCTAACTGCTGCCAGAATACTTCAAACACAATGTTTGTTTGTTGATAGCCCTATTATCCAACTCCACTGGAGTGCTTAGATAACAGCAATCCTGAACACATGTGTAGTGACGTAAATGGTGTCACTAGGGTGTTCGCGCCAGCTACTGTTACAGGAGTGCAACTGTGCGTCTGGAACCTCTCTAGCACCAGAGTAAGTGTGGCATGTCAGCCAGCCCTAGGGGACATACTCTTGGTGATGGCCTGAGAGAGGGCAACTGAGGACGTGGTAGCCTGAGTGAACCCGAGGGCACATGATGCTCAGTCGAGATCCTTTGGGAAAGGTCTCGAAGGGGGCATGGCCGAAGGTGGAGCTAGAGGCCACGCCCAGGAGCATAAAGGAACAGTCCCAAGAGTGTTCTTGGCTCGTTGGTGAAATCAACCCTCAGCGCGACGTCTCCTCGTCTCGTCATCGTTGGTCTACAGTCGTCAGTCTTCGGTTATCGCGCTCGGCATCGTGGGTCAGGCAGACATTGCTGCCCTGACCCAGTTATCTAGTTACCCAGACCGAGTTAGCTAACTGTGTTGTACGTTATGTAGTGATCCTGTTGGGGTCTAGTTAGCTACGTTGTAAGCTGAGGGAGTTACCCTGTTGGGGTTGTAATAAACATAGTGCCTCCGAATTCAAGTGTGTGCCTCCGTGAACACCACTACACATGTGCATGTCAGATAAAATTAGTATTACTACATTTTCAAATCATCTATGTAATATTATAGTGCACTTGTGGAATACATGTCATTTTCATGAAATTAAATCTGACATTCATTGGCATTTCACCACAGACAACTTTACATAGGTGCCATGGAAATTGCTATGCAGCTGCCTGCATCCTTGCAAAAAGTTATCTTTTGTCTTCTTGTGTGCTTAATGCACATGACATAGTTTAGACAACCTCTTCACCTGAAACTCAAGCATATTCTGTCCTCACTTGATCCATTATCCACGGATAGTTAAAATGGTTGGCTGTGGTTTGCACTAGGCTTTTGTTTTAATAACACATGGATGTCATATCAAGGTCTACCCTAACAGTGCTACAACTCGCATCGTGAACATTATTTGTGTAATTATTGCAGAATTATCTTGCTGGGTGGTGAAGTGGTTACAGCGCTTGACTCACAAGTGGAACGTCAAAAGTTACAATCCTGGTCCGGGGTCAAATCAGGTCATCATCCTTATCTGGGGTCAATAAAATGACTACTGTATTACTGTTTGAGATGGCAATAGTAGTTTATATAGATAGCCTCGCCACTGCCATAGGAGTGAGGTATGTTCACACCGGCTCTGATCTAACACTGAAGATGAGCATGTCACAGTGCTTGTTTGAGGAGGGAGATACTGACTTTTGAAGTCAGTGCAGTGTTAAAATAAAAGCAATACAAAATAAAAGCAATTAAAAAAAGCATGCTGGAAATTTGACGCATTCTAACAAGCAGTGAAAAGTGAAACTCTGTACAAAGAACACGGCCTCATTTGCTGTACTGCCTCTTACAGGGACCCTCTTAGTCAGCAGGTGGGTGTATCATACATCATACTTAAAACACATCATTGGTGATGCTACATTGGCAGCGGAGCACAAACGCAATAAAAAAAAATCACACTTATCAACAACGCTGCCTTAAAATGTATAATTGGCAACGTTTCGGGCAAGGGCCCTCCATTGCACATAAACAGAGACCAGAGAGATAGAGGTCTCATGGTGTTTAGTGCAGTCTCCAACCCTTATTAACCTTTTCTTACATCGTGCTTGAGACCGATTTGTGATACAAACTGTTTTACTTCACGTGTTGATTATATTATTGGTGTGCATCAACACACCTCGAAAGAGCATTATTTAAATTAAACCTTCAGCTGCATTCTGTCTGGTGTGGTAAAAAAGACGTTTGCATTACCAGTAACTGAATGAAAAAAAGAAAAAATCTGGTTGCCAGTTTGTGGCACACATAGATGTGTAGAGCACTAATAAACATGTTGACTTTATTAATTGAGACACAAAATAAGCTGTCGTGGTATAATGGTCAACACACTAGCCTTGCAATCCAGAGCTCTCTGGTTTGGTTCGATCTCTTGGTGCATAGTTGAAATCAGTGGTTCTCAACCAGGGGTACGCAGACCCCTGGGGGCACGTGGCAATATCCCAGGGGGTACGTGAGGAGATTTACGTGTGAAATTATACCATACACGAGAGTCAGTGGTGAATAATTACGTATGAATCTGCCAATATAAAATAACTACGATAACATTTTAATCCATATGGTAAGCTAGAACGATATAAAATACCTTTCTAAACTCACTGATCATAAACACTGTGGTTTCCAAGAGTAGGCGTGAACAAATTACGCCATGCATGCATAGTGTCTGTTGAATTAGTTTTTATTCGCTTGCAGTTACAAGCTAGTTAGGATACCTCACAAAATCGACAATGGGTTAAAATGTTGATGTTCATTCTTCATACATTTATTTCTCAGAACCATGTTGGATCAGGCAAGGGGGGACTTGGTTGAAACAAACTTCAACAAGGGGTACAGTAGCCAAAAAAGGTTGAGAACCACTGGTTAAAACAATGAGGTAGGTTTCTTAAAATTCCCTCCACTCTCTCCACCCACCAGTATAATGGGTGCTATACAGTTAGTCGATTGACAGATTGCATGGTGGGGCAAAGTATAGGTATGCCCACCTCATCCAGCACGTCTAGTCAGTATGGAAGAATAGAACAGATACCCTCTAGAACTCCCTCCATTGGAGGCGCTTCCTCCAAAAGTGGCATGAGCAAGCAGTTTCAGGACAACACCTTTACCTTTTTGTATTTTACCTTAAATGAGAAACAAATCTTATCATGTGGGGACCTATTCAGGCCTGTCGTAGGTATATGCATTGTAAGACTGCCGCCGGTTACCAATCAGTCACAGGTGCCGTGCCAATTGTATGTTCATGTGTGAATATTGGTGCATTCATTGGAAACATTCCACAAAAAATGGTTGTCAGTTCTTGACTTTTGGAACCAGTAATCGATCATACAAATGGTTAAGGTTTATCAATTCTCATTAAGCAATCCTAATACTAACCTGTTTCTGACTTGAATTGGTTCCACGTCGAAATAGGGCCGCAGGATGTCAATATTCGCGTACAGAGTGAAGGCTTTGGTCGCTTGCTGCTTGCCTGCTCTCCATACCTGTCATGTCAGCATATCCAAGATTTCAAATAAAGCAGGTAGAAGACACGCATCATTCCAACATGAAATAAAAGTGTCAAAGGTGAAACGAGAGGAGGCGAGTCTAGAGGAAGCGAGGTACTGGAACTCGGAACGGTGAGCAGGCACCACCAAGATCCTCGGTTTGAATGGAGCCAGCTGCCTGTGATTTAACCTAGGTTCTCAAGTGCTGCAAGTTGATAGTCAGCCCAGCAAATAACTGCACTAAAACAAAACATCACGTTAAATATGGCTACATTTGTGTTTTTCTAAATTTCATCTCTCAGAATTGAAAATATCAGTTTAACCAAAATAGGAGTATTCACATTTAGCCTGGCAACATTTTCCCCATTTCGTTGGAGATAATTTTCTTATATTAAAATAATTATATTTAAGCAGGAAAACTGAACAAAGTTCAAATATTCATAAAAAATGATCTCATTGATATCTGGCCAATCCTTTTTATATTTCATGTGGGAGACCAAAACGGCCAGATAAAAAACTAATTTCACTTGCACCTGCTCACAACCCACCCACGTTATCACACCTTAATAGCTACCCTGAAGGTTGTATTACTGCACAAGTGTTCACTCTGTAACATACACCCCCATCTTTGTGTGATCCACGAACCCTATCTCCAATTTCCTGAATTACAGGTGCATCTGGCAGTAAAATACGGTAGAACCGACAATGACATCAAACATTTTTGTTCTTTTGAAAATGTTTCATGTAGGTTCGAGTATCCACATGCACACAAGCTTGGAAGAGGTCATACGCGCGAGTGTACAGACTTATTTGATTTCCATAATGTACGTGCATATAATGATGTGCATGTGTGTGGGGCACAGTGGTGTAGTGATCCAAGTTTAACTGCAGGATAAGAACATTAGTGACAACTATCAAAACCTTGCATGAATCTGCCATAGGTAGACTTGGTTTAAAAAAATGCAATGTCAACACAAGCACTAGGAGAAATAAAGACATGATGCTGGCCACATTAATGTCTTGTGCCACACCTTCCTTAACAGGTGGTCACTAAGAGCACTTGCCCCATCAGTAAACGAGTCTAAAAAGGTGAACTTGTCTTCACAAACACGTAGAAATCCTAGCCCACTCGGCTTTGTCTTCTGACAAGCATGTGCCTGCCTATTTTTCGATCAGGTTCATACATCTAGCAGCATTCACGCCAAGGAAGTACAACTTGCCTGGTCGGCAACTTGCTTCCCAATTTGCCCCCGGAGACCCTTGACCCCCATGAAGTCGTTGTTTTCACTGCCTCCTTCCTCTTCCGCGTCCGCCAGCCGCTGCGTCAGCTCTCCCACGTCCTCAAAGCTCGAGCCTGATGTGTCGTCCATGTTCTCCATGTCAATCACAGCTGCGCCACCCCCAGCCACGCCAGGGCCACCCTGCTGTGGCACACATCACCATCATTCAGTACGGGCTACATACAAAGGGACCTCCTTTGCCGTCTGCCCCCACTTTCTTCTGCCTATGGAGTGCCCATCTTCATGAGCCTGAAGGGTACAGGTTTGCAGTGGCTCTCAGAGAATCATAAGTCCACTGCTGAGAGTCTTGGGAATGGTGCATGTTCTTTTAAATGTATTATAATGCAGTAACTGGGAGCTGTCACTCAGAGAAACAATAGCTGAACAAACTTGAGAATGCATTGTTCTTCATATAACCACCACATTAGACACCCTCCTCAACTCATTCCCTTATCCCCTAAGTCCATCCCTAGACGGTACCTGTACATCATAAATGTCACCATTTTCCCACAACCCAAACGTACAATAGGTGCACGAGTTAACTCAGCATAATAAACAAACTGTTATTTAAGTCTTAAAAAAGTGTTTACACACTCCAGGTCTAGCTGATGTTTATCTCTGTTGGTAGTTTTGATGGCGTGATATAAATTTCATGTTCCTATGGTGACCACCTTCACAGTTAAAGTTTACCAAATATCTTGATCCGAATCCCATAAGTATGTATGTATGTTGAACTTCTTTCGCACTGGTACGTAGCCAACCGTACGAATTGGAGGTGCTAATCATAATAAGATATGGAAGCTCTCAACAATTTAAACATGGACATCTATATCTTCACCCTTCGTATTCTTTTAATTTAGTTGAAAATGTGGAACTGAAAGCAAACAATTGCCTACTCGTATTAATGATATCAGCCTCTTCAAAGCACACTTAACAGCAGATGGAGAGGTTGCGTAATTCTGCGTGACTTTATCATGGAAGAGATACAAGAATCAAATAAAAAACCTCACTGAACCCAGTTTGGCAAGCATGCAAATCCCTGTGCAGAACAGCAAGCAAAGAGTTTCTGCCTATGAAAACACTCCAACATGAACATATGTTAATCTCTTTAAAAACCTCAAAAGTACTATACACGATATGTAAAACATATCTTATACTTTACTACTCAGCCAGTGTGCAAGTGTTAATCTTATTAACGGTGCACACCGCTGTTCGCCTTTTGGCGTCCTCTGGTCTAACACTGTTTGAGACTAGGCTATGAAGAAAGCTGTCTCTAATGTGGACCAATCAGTTTCAAAGGCAATGCATATACTACCAGAGCATGTTTTTTTTCTTTCATGTTCACCACAAGTATATGTGGTTAATGCAGACATGATTCCTTGCAAAAGGTTTCTATTTGGTGTTTTAACATCATAACACCTGTTTTATTGCCAGAAAAGATAATATCTATTCTTATATGCATCTTATTTCAATGAACACGTAAGTTCCCTTTGAGAACAATCCATCTCCATCATGTTGTAGCAACGGCGCTCAACGCACAATCTCAAAGTCCAATCCCGGTTGAGGACAACTCAACCCACAATCCATCTGGGGTCAATAATCTTTGTACCATATTATGAGACACCAAAAATTGTTGTCCGATGAAGACTGACCCCTACCACAGGAAAGTGGAATGTACGTCACTGCTTCATGCATGTGAACAGAGATGAGTACCATCGTACGCATGCTTGAGCAAGATGTCACTTTGATGAGGATACTCCGAGGTCTCAGACGAATACAGGGGGATCACTAGCTAACCCCGGGCAGACTATCCAGTTGATGGGGATGAGGCATTCACAACAAATGCAATGGTTTGTGGCAAGTCAAATGGTGTTGTGAATCCATTGAATAAACACGAAAATGCATCATGCAAGTAGACTGTGATAAGAGGTTTTGACCAATGACCCACATCACGATAAATTGTATAAAATAGCTATAGTGGAATCCCAGCAGTGACTTTGTAAGAAAAAATACAGAGGTTTAGAGGTCTTCCAGATTACTGTGTCCCAATTGCAATTGGTTAAATAAAGTAACCGTGGACTAATGATGGCTTAACTGGGTGTATCATCATGACACAAGGAGTGGTCTCATAATCCTAAACTGGGTACCTTTAGGTTTTGAGGATGATCCTTCCACAATGTACTGCTCAAAGATAGCAGTTCACAGCACATTGTAGCAGCAGAAACGTTCAGCCAATGCTAGGTTATCAGTGTCATAGTAACATTCCAGTTTAAACTAAATGTTTATCATGAGCTCACCTAATTTTCTTGCAATACTTTGTAAGAGGTTAATATTTGAATAAGATATGTTTGTGATGAAGCACGTGTATAAGTCGAGGTAAAGAATGAGACCAAATTGTAAACTTTGTGTTTGGGGCTAAACTGTTTCCTCGCTGTTTTATCTATGGTTAAGTCAGTGCTGCCTTCGGTTTAATTTATGAGTGCAGATATTTGTTTTCTCCTATCATGCTCACATATGTCATGTTGCCTCTTTTTGTCTTAAGTCACGCTTTTACCAATCGGTTACTGTTGTGACTTGTTAGAACTTGGTGTAACATAAACTAGCCTCAAGTCACACGAAATAAAAGGGATATCACCTGATGATAAGACTGAAACAATCATAGATTACACATTAACTACAGAATAGCATATCTGTCATGAATACTGTGTAAAAGAGTAGATGTCAACTCTAATGTAAAAAATAGGTGTTTGAGGTAGGGGTAATGTCCATGGTATTGTATGGTTCGGTGTTGGAATTTAACAAAGCAACTAGAAATTGTACTTTTGGCTTCTAAATACAAGTGCATGTGGTTGACGCGAGAAAAAATGGGAGGGTAGGCAACTTGTAACTTCATAATAGAGCATGGGATCGAGCATGGCTCTATTATGCTAACCCGGTAGTGCGGGTAACTAGGAAAAGGATGTTGCAGTGGGTTAGGCATGTGAGCAGGATGGAGTAGGGCAGGTTACCAAGACAGGCATACGGGTGCCACTCAGCGGATGGCGAACAAGGGCAACATGTAAAGCCAGATGGTGGGATTCTGTAAAAGCAGACCTTGAAGGTTAGGTGTAGACTTCCACACTACTGTACTGTATTTGATCAGAAGAAAGCAAGTGAGAGTTGATGGCATCACCAAGACTGGACATGATGACCTCTTGACCTTGCCATGCTGTTGGCCCATGGTGCCCCCCTTGACCATAGAAACATGCATTGATATTATTTAGATAATTTTTCTGCTATAAATGTTCAAATGATAAGCTACTTTGTTGAGCAATCATTTGTGGCCAGGTCGCTTCTGAATAATATGTTAATACCTCAGTGGACTTTGCCTGGTAGGATGGGGATTAGTTTTATTTGTATATGCTTGGGTGATTCGTTAACATTTGTAGAGAGTCCAACTGAGTCGCAGACGTTGTTCTTCAGAGGCAACACATTCATTACACCAACACGTATATACAAAAGGGGTAACTGCCCCCTTTACCAGATACAGCCTAGGGTGGTGACCACCCAGCTAACTACACTACCATACAGGTGTTATGGCTACGACGGACAGGACCCCCACTCGGGTCCCGGGCCACGTGTTGGTGCCTCTTCAGACGTAGAACGTGGAGCTTCCATCTTGCAGAACGAAGTGACCCCAGTCCCTCCCAGGGACCCTCCCAGGGACCCTCCCAAGGCGGCTTTTTTGCCAGCGCCAAAAGCGCGCTACGAGAAGGCGAGGGCCGACTTGGTTTCACCCTTCTGTCGTGTGGCGAACTTGTGGCGCGTATTCGACGGAGGTTCGTAGATTTACGCCATCTGGTCAAAAGCCTGAGTAAGGGTGGAACTCTCCAGCGGCGGGATGGCGAGAAACGCCGCAAGAACATCATCGTCGAGGGCAGCAGGCAACGCCCGCAGCGCCTCCGCCTCCGCCCATCCAGCCAAGTCGGCGTTCATGAGGAACCGCCGCTTGAAAGCCACCCAATCGCCACTGTTAGTCGCAAATTCTTTGATAAAAGGAAGCCGACGGCGGAGAGCTGGGATGTCCATCGGCGCGCTCCGCGCCGGCGATAAAATAGCGGCCGAGGACGCAGGCTGCGCCACCGAAATTCCCACCCGCTGCAAAATGGCGGCGGAGTCATCGTCCACGAGCAGCACCACTGCTTTTTCCTTTACCGGCGCATCCGTGAGATGGAGCTCCGTGAGGATCGAAGCCGCAGCATGGAGGAGCTCCGCTAGGCGACCATGCGCCTCCCGGAAGGTAGCCTCTGCCAACGGCGAGGCGTCGCGTGTCCGGACAGCGCTCTGCTCCGCCGGTAGCGTCTCCCCTCAATCCTCCGGAGCCATAGGCGGTACAAGGTCCTCTTCCTCACTGTCCGATGTTTTGGTACGTGGTCTGCGATGTGTAGACATAGTCTACCGCTAGCTATATAGACTAGCGTGTTGGCCACTTCCGACACCAGTTGCAGTGAGTCCAACTGAGTCGCAGACGTTGTTCTTCAGATGCAACATATTTATTACACAACACGTATATACAAAAGGGGTAATTGCCCCCTTTACCAGATACAGCCTAGGGTGGTGACCACCCAGCTAACTACACTACCATACAGGGGCTATGGCTACGACAGACCGAACCCCCACTCGGGTCCCGGGCCACGTGTTGGTGCCTCTTCAGACGTAGAACGTGGAGCTTCCTGCTTGCAGAACGAAGCGACCCCGGTCCCTCCCAGGGACCCACCTTATATCCTCCTGGGTTGGGGCCGGCTCCACCCTCAGCCCCACCCACCTTCGCGAGCGTTCCAGCTCTCTCTCGATCCCTCTCGAGAGCTCTCCCCGGACACGTGACCACCCTCTAGCCCCCCCACCTGGGGGCCTCTCTATGGACACTCCGGATCACGTGCCTACGGGGTCAACCAGAGTGCCATGGCCCGGGGCAACCCTGTCCCTGTGCTGACACTCTCTTGCTCCCTCCTGTGGGAGCCCGCACTGCACGACATGTGTGGTGCCCTCGCTATCCCAGCGCTCACCAAGCCCCGCTAGGGCTAGTACTAGTACTACATCCACCTACGGGGTGTACGCGATGACAGTGCATCGCACTCCGTCCTCTGCTCGAGCCGGCCTCACTCAGCAACACACACGATGCTATCCGAGACGTAAGTACATCACACGTCATGGCCCTCCAGGGCCGGCACCACACAGTGACATCCCCAATGTCAATACACATTGATTGTACTTTGCACTACTATCATCTTTTTATATTGTTTGTTGTTGTAATGTCCTTACCCCGTGCCCCTTCTGGAAATCTGTTAAAAAACGCGTTATAGCTCATCAAATTCCTCCAGTACAAATATTTCAATTCTGATATTTGTTAAAAAAATCCTTTTATGGAAAATAGCCGAGGACGCTACATAATTCACACGATAAACAAAAATGCAAGTACTTATTCTCAAGATGTTGTACTGGCAAGTTGTATGTTTTGGTCACAGCAACTGGCAGCAGTGACATAAAGTGTATGGCATAATACTTATTTACACATTGTCTGGACCAAAAGCTAGTAATTAGCCAAGATGGAAACACTTAATGTTGACAAGTGCGGCTCATGCATGCTTGCCCTTTCTGACACACCGTTTAAGGGACAGTGGGATAAATGACATTTTCTGCAATTCTGCAACTCATGCCTATACTGTCCTGTATACGAAAAATGTATTTCATAAAACGATCAAGATTTGCAAGAGACCTGATACAGGTATTAAAACTAAAATGCATCTTGCCAAAATGCAAGTAACTGTGTTCTGATTTAAATACCTGGTCTTCATTGTTATAACAAATATACTGTACATATATTTTTTATCAGTATGCGTTTTATTTTCTCACTTGTTAATTATTATACTCTTTTGTTTCTGTAAACACGGAAATTTAATTTAAAATTGCATTTTTAGAAATTAAGCACCGCAATTGTGAATTAGTAGCGTCGTATGTGAGGAGCGCTGTGCTCATATTGGCATACGCCGAGCTGTTAGTAAATGGACATTGTATCTTTCAGGAAAAAAACTGTTCGTGTACTTTCCCTATCAATGTCAAGCTTAAGCCATATCAAACTTTAATAATTCTGGCTGTAAACTCCAGCAGCACCCTTCATAACGCTGGGTGAACCACTGGCCATTCTGCACGAACCTCATTGAACCAGACCCTGCAGGCCCAGGAATGAACCCCTTTCTGTGTGCCAACCTACGCCATGTTTCCCCATCCCCTGGCCCATCGTGGTCTTTAAACTAAACTTTTAAGACTATATTTTTTTACCAGATTAGACACACTATTAAGCTCTTTTTTCAAAAGCCACAAGAGATCACCCAACGAAGTGCCATTTTAGGTGGGAATTTATATCTTCCAAAGACCGGAGAACCCAGAGAAAAATCCACACAACCACAGGGAGAGAGACACACACTCCTTAATCCCTCTCTCCCTAATCTCCCCCATTAACACAACATGACGTGCTTGGGTCCGTGGATGGAATTCCAATCCAGCTCAGACCCAGCTTGCTTGCACATCGCCACATATATAACCTTGTTGTAACTGCTCTCTCGCTGGTTCAGCAGTTCCACTGCTGGATTGTATTTTTTCCACCTGAGGACGACCGCTTGTGTTGCGATAGAAACGTCGTGATTTATTTTATTTTATACCTACGTGACTTTACCGAAAGAACCAAAGAGCATGGATTCCTGCAGTCACGAAAGCTTCAAATTAAGATACAAGTATACCAGCGTCAGGGTCGGCATCGAACCAATGACCTCCTGTATACCAGGCAAAAAATTTAACATCTCACCACTGCGGCGAGATGTTAACCTACCCTGTGCTTCCTGATATTTTGACTCAGTCCTGTGCTCCTCTACAATCCATGCCCTGTGCATCAATGCTCCTCCACTGTGCCCGATGCACCTATTGATCTGTCCGTACCCAATGCCCCATGCTGCTGGCAGCATTCCCACAGCGGTTATGTATGTTGACTCAACCATGCGAATCAGAAGTTAGCTCTGCCCTTTGGGTAAGGCTGAACGATTTGGGGAAAATATCTAATTGCGATTTTTCTGACAGATATTGCGATTGCGATTTGATTTGCGATAACATTTTTAAAAGTCAAACTTCAGTTCAATATTTACTGTAATAGATTTAAAAATCGCAGCCTTTGCGATTAGCAAATTGCATTGTTTCAAATTGCGATTTCGATTTGAAATCGATAAATCGTTCAGCCCAACCTTTGGGTCCTGTTTCATTTACTGAACCACGAACGCACGCTTCGTCCTTTGCTTTATGCCCAAATTCCCTCTGCTGCTTTGCATCACCTGTATATATTGTATGTTAAACTTCTTTCACACCGTACGTAGCCAACAGCGCTGCCCCATCTGCTCTGCTTCCCAGTCCACGTTTGGTTCCCGCTGCCCCTCGTCTCGTTTCCATGCCGATCCCGCTGCACTTGTCTGACCCCGGTCCATCCTCATTCCATCAACTCGTCTTCTTAACTCGTCTCACCTCTCCTGGCTATCCCCTCATCCCTCTCTTTCCCTCACACCTCTCCGAGTTTTCGCCATCATTCTCTTGCTACTCCCCTCAGTCCTCACCTCACCCCAGCAATCTCTCACCTCACCCCCTCAACCCTCACCTCACCCCCACAATCTCTCACCTCACCCCCTCAATCTCTCACCTCACCCTCCCCAATCTCTCACCTCACCCCCTCAACCCTCACCTCACCCCCACAATCTCTCACCTCACCCCCTCAACCCTCACCTCACCCCCACAATCTCTCACCTCACCCCCACAATCTCTCACCTCACCCCCCCAATCACTCACCTCACCCTCCCCAATCTCTCACCTCACCCCCTCAATCTCTCACCTCACCCCCTCAACCCTCACCTCACCCCCACAATCTCTCACCTCACCCCCCCAATCACTCACCTCACCCCCTCAACCCTCACCTCACCCACTCAATCTCTCACCTCACCCCCTCAACCCTCACCTCACCCCCCCAATCACTCACCTCACCCCCCCAATCACTCACCTCACCCCCTCAACCCTCACCTCACCCCCACAATCTCTCACCTCACCCCCCCAATCTCTCACCTCACCCCCCCCCCCCATCACTCACTTCACCCCCACAATCTCTCACCTCACCCCCTCAACCCTCACCTCACCCCCCCAATCTCTCACCTCACCCCCACAATCTCTCACGTCACCCCCTCAACCCTCACCTCACCCCCCCAATCTCTCACCTCACCCCCTCAATCTCTCACCTCACCCCTCAATCTCTCACCTCACCCCCTCAATCTCTCACCTCACCCCTCAATCTCTCACCTCACCCCCTCAATCTCTCACCTCACCCCCTCAACCCTCACCTCACCCCCCCAATCTCTCACCTCACCCCCTCAATCTCTCACCTCACCCCTCAATCCTCACCTCACCCCCTCAATCCTCACCTCAACCCTCACCTCACCTCATCCCTTCTCAGTCTATTGTCGTTACCCCCACCGCGCACATCCATAATGCCCCCGTCCATCCCCGAGCTCATCCCCTCTATCCCCTCTCTCTCTCTCTCCCCGTCTCTCCCCTCGTCTTCCCGTGGCCTCCCCGACTCGCCTCAACCTGTGAGCTCTCGTCAAAGGGGCCCCACTCGGGTGTCGCCGTCCCCGCCATGTCGCTCCTTCTCCGCCCGCCGGTGTGGGGTGTGGGTGGTGGGGCTCAGCTCCGCGTTCTCCTCCCGAGTCCCGACCTAGGCATCAACAACAACAGCGACAACAACAACAACAGCAGCGACAACAGCAGCGGAGGGACAGCGAAGCGACGAGACGAACAGCCAACAGCGAGACGGGAGCTCTGTCCCTCCCCGACGCTTCGACCGCGGGTGAATGGCCGCGACGCGGGTAGTCGGCGGCCACCTTGGTCTGGGAAACACTCAGGCGGGTAGAACCACCCCCCCGCCCCCGCCCCTCCCCTTCACGCCCCTCCCCTTCACGCCCATCCCCTTCACGCCCCTCCCCTTCACGCCCATCCCCTCCACGCCCCTCCCCTCCACGCCCCTCCCCTCCACGCCCCTCCCCTCCACGCCCCTCCCCTCCACGCCCCTCCCCTCCACCCACCTCTTCCTCCCCTCCTCCCCCCTCCTCCCCCCTCCCTCTCCTCCACCCCTCCACCCCTCCCTCCATCCCTCCTCACCCCCTCCCCTCCTCCGCCCCTCCGCCCCTCCCCTCCACCCCTCCACCCCTCCCTCCATCCCCCCTCCCCCGCCCCTCCGCCCCTCCGCCCCTCCCCTCCACCCCTCCACCCCTCCCTCCATCCCTCCTCCTCCCCTCCTCCGCCCCTCCGCCCCTCCGCCCCTCCCCTCCACCCCTCCACCCCTCCCTCCATCCCTCCTCCCCCCTCCCCTCCTCCGCCCCTCCCCTCCATCCCTCCCCTCTACCTCCCCATCTCCCCCCACCCTGAATGGTTTCGCTGGAGCAGCGGCGCCACCTCCACCGAGACGTCCCCACCTAAGATGGCGCTGCGGTACAATCGTAATCTTGCTTCTTGATATTAGCCAATCAAATGACGGGGGCGTGTCGCATCATTATCTAATCCGTAAATCGATTGGCAAAGAATCGACATAGCGATTAACACGCAAAATTATTATTCATCTGGGACAGGGACTCCTCAACTTGCGAACATTCGACTTACGAACTTTCAAGAGATACGAACAAACCTGTCCCTACTCTTCGGTTCTTTCGGTAAAGTCACGTAGGTATAAAATAAAATAAATTAAATCACGACGTTTCGTTTGCAACACAAGCAATCATCATCAGGTGGGAAAACCACAGCAAGAAAATTTAAAATTTCCCAACTGATGATGATTGCTTGTGTTGCAATCGAAACGTCGTGATTTAATTTATTTTAGTTTATACCCACGTTTCTTTACCTAAAGAACCAAAGAGTATGGATCCCTGCAGTCACGAAAACGTCAAATCTAGATTAAACCTGTCCCTATGTCCAGTTGCTTGTTTCGGGCCAAGAGGTGTAAGTTCAACCGCCGCGCAATAGATGGCGATGGTGGCGTCTGCAGAACGTGAAGAACCTGTGGCATCTACATCAACAGATTATACAACTGTTAAAGCCATTCTCTTAGGATATTTCGGTAAAGTCACGTAGGTAAAAATAATAAAATAAAATAAATTAAATAAATTAAAGATATTACTTTAATTTATTATTATTTTATTGTTATTATTATTATTTTACCTACGTGACTTTACCGAAAGAACCTAAGAGTATGAATCCTTGGAGTCACGAAAGCTTCAAATCTAGTATTAAAGCCATTCCCCGTGTTTAGTGTGCACGCCGTACAACATGTTTGGAAATGACAGGAGTAAAGTTTGACTTACGAATGAATCGACTTACGAACAGACCTCTGGAACCTATCTCGTTCGTAAGAAGAAGAGTTCCTGTACAGTATCTTTGATATTTGTTTTTAATATGGATCGACTGAGCAGGTTTAGATACAATTAATCTCAATTAACGATGCAAAATACTATATATGGGCAAATCCACGCCCACTTTCTTCCATATATGAGTGCCGGATGTTCGCGTACGTCACCGATCGCCCCTGCACGGACACGCCTCGCTTAACGACCGAGATGCGTTCCACGAAAACTACCTCGGCAAAAAGCGAACAATCGTCGCTTTCCCCCCATTGACTCCTCCTCACGTTAAAAGCTGAGGTACGATTTAGCCTCGAAAATGTTCTACTCGTGAACGAATTTTTAACACGAGAAATACAAATTACTGTACAATTTTTAAATAAAGGAATATGACATAAAATCTTAATTTTGGAGCTTTCGTGACTGCAGGAATTATTCTTTGGTTCTTTCGGTTAAGTCACGTCTAAAGATAAAATAATAAATTAAATAATAGCATATTACGACGTTTCGATTGCAACACAAGCAATCATCATCAGGCATAAAAGAAATAGCAACAAAAATCTAACTAGAAAACTATAGACATACATACAAGCAGACGTGACTTAACGTGACTTAACCGAAAGAACCAAATAATAATTCCTGCAGTCACGAAAACTCCAAAATTAAGATTGAACCACTTCTACGGGGAAGTTTTAAGCTTATCTTTTTTCTCTCTCTCTGGCTATTTGTTCTCTCTGCCTGTGTCCTCTCTTTGGAATTTTCACACTTAAATTCTAACTTAGCAATCTTTGAAATACGTAATCAACCAGGCTATGCGTTAATTGTGTGTTGACCGACTCTCTGTGTTGCATTACATTACATTTCGATATTTTACTAGGTTATTTAATTTTAGTGTGCCTTTCTCCTAATTTTCAAGCTTGCGTGCCGTGCCGCGTCGTCATCTTACTTGCAGCATCACGTTGCCGTCCACTCATTGATATGCTATTTTTTTTCTGCCCCCTCCCTCTCTCCGCCCCCGCCCCCCTCTCTATATTTAAGGCACCGTCACAGAAACGACCTCTCTCTTTGTGCCGATATGTGTCCTCTCTCTGTGTGTCCTTGTGATGTCTGTCTGCTTGTATGTCTGTCTATAGTTTTCTAGTTAGATTTTTGTTGCTATTTCGTTTATGCCTGATGATGATTGCTTGTGTTGCAATCGAAACGTCGTAATATGCTATTATTTAATTTATTATTTTATCTTTAGACGTGACTTAACCGAAAGAACCAAAGAATGACGTAAAATGTAACACTTACCACGCATGAAGAACCACGATGAAAGATCCTCCGTGTAGCCTGATATCACCTCCTCTGATTAACACGTAGGCTTTCGCGACGAATATCATCCATATAGGTTTTTTGGATGAGAACGCATAAATATAAATGTTTCGTTAAACCCGCCACCACCCGAGACAGCCAATTCGTAAGGTTTGTCATGTAAACAGAACATGCCAACTCGTTACCAGTACAGCACACCGGTGTGTTAGAGAGCAAATCCACAAACAGGACCGGTGTGCTGTACTAGCCCGGCCGTCTATGTCTCACTAATGGCAATGTTTACACTCCACACCAGCTACTCATTTAAGTCTGCGTTGTCCTAGGGAAGGCCAATAATTGGTTAAGATAATCGTCACTGGTGTTGGCTGTGAGCGGGAATCGAACTCGGGTCGCCGGGTTCGTAACCGTTGCGCCACCACTCCCCACACCGCACCCACCCGAAGCACGCGCTTACACAGTGCAGTATAGCACAACTGGTACGCAAACAACTGCGGGCCATGGTGCTCCCCATGCTGCCACGGAACGCATTTATAAATCGGTCTCTACTCGTTATAGCGAATCCATGGAAAAGAACGCTCGTTAAACTAGACACGCCTGTAATTATTTTGTACTGTTTGAGTGTAGCACTGAAAAACTTAACGAAACTCAGCTGAGCTGTATAGCTCTTCAGAAGCAACCTGGCCACAAATTAGAGCCTAACGAAGTGTCTCATCATGTGGCAATTTGTATCAGCCAAATACTCTAAATGCATGTTTGTTAATGTGGCGAGAAAAATCGGAAGACCCGGAGACAAATCCACGCAACCATAGGGAGAACATGCAAACTCCAAATATACAGGCGTCAGGGTCGGGATCAAACCCATGACCACCTGCATACCATGTGAGGGAGAGAACATCTCGCCACCGTGGCGTCTGTAATTATTTTGTACTGACTGAATTGGTCACTGCTTTCCCTTAATCTCTCTTGCAATAACTCTGCCAATCGCTTGATGGCCTCCTCTACCCAGTTTACATTTCCTCTTTACACAAGAAAATGTATCAGGATTTTCAAGATTCAAACAGGTGCTGAAATACATGACATCTGTTCTTTTTATTGTCCTAGCCACTTTCCTTTGTTTTACGTCTTATTTTCTAAAACCTTAAAACTCTCAATATTCTCTCCAATATTCTCTTCCCTATGCCAACCAAGTCTGCATCTTTCATTAATCTGCTTTCCTAAAGGCCTACATTCTGATCCGTATAAGGATCAGCACAATCCTTTTTTTGTATGATCTTGATTTGAAGCTTTCGTGACTGCAGGAATCCATACTCTTTGGTTCTTTCGGTAAAGTCACGTAGTTAGAAATAAAAAACAAATCATGACGTTTCGATCACAACACAAGCAGTCGTCATCAGGCAAAGGAGCTCCTTTGCCTGATGACGTGACTTTACCAAAAGAACCAAAGAGTATTTTGTATGATTTCATATTTGTTTAACCCATTGCCTAACCGTTTATTTATATAACCATCTACCAGGCCACAACTATGGAACTAAACTTAAAATGGACTCAATGTTTCATAGTGTAAATGTATATTGCATGTGTAGTGGGTAAGAAGAGAGAGCGAGACTTCACTGGAGGCAACACGTTTATTATAACAATAATAAACCTTAACACGAAGGAATAACTGCCCCTTCCACCCGATACTCTGAAGAGGTATATCCTCTGGGCTAACATACCCTAACACACTGGGGAGGCTAACTCCCGCCCGACCCCGGCCAGGGTCCGTGTCCTGTCTTCGGGATTCTCTTCAGGGTGACGGATTCAGGTTTTCAGGTGGCGGCTTCAGGTCTTCAAGTCAGTCCCGGCTCTCTCCGCCCCTAGCCACGCCCTCCTTCTCGAACCTTCGAGAAGGACCTGGGCTGTGGACACGTCATCCCCCAGCCCGCTCTTGGGGGTCCTGGGGTCCATACCTCCGGTCACGAGCCCCCCCCCCCACCCCGGCTTCAACCTGAGTGCCAAGGCCCAACTCGATCCGGGCACTCTTCCGCCCCCTGTCGTCCCGGAGCTGGCACTACATCCAGAGAGCAGTGACATTCGTGCATCAACACCCAGTAATGCCACTACACATGCAATGTATACTACAAGTTTATGAAAGGGAACCTGCTACAAATGTAGTGGCATCGGGATGACAGGGGGCCATGGCACTTCGGATGAAGTGAAGAGGTACCGGGGGTGGGGCTGGGGGACCCCGAGACCAGTTCTAGATGCCTCGGGAAGGTTCGAGAAGGGAGGCGTGCCTAGGGGCGGAGGAAGCCCCTGGACCGATTATATAAGCCGGACCTCTGAACGGATACGGTTGTTGTTGCTCACCTGAAGACATGATTACGTCCTCCTGAAGAAGAAGCTGAAGACAAGACGCGGACTCGAGTCAGGGTCCCAGCTTGACAGCCTTCCCCAGTTGTGTTAGGGCTAGTTAGCCCGGAGGGATTACCTCCCTAGGTTACCTGGTGGAAGGGGCAGCTACGAGGGTACATTGTTGTAATAAACGTGTTGCCTCCAGAGACGCCTCGCTCTCCATTTATACCCACTACACAAAGGTGAAAAACACAGGCTCTGCCTTACCTTAATTTGTGCCCTATGGAAAAAAAAACTAGGCTCTAAAAAAAGCTGTCTCGGGTGTGGACCAATCAACTTCAAGGACAGTGCATATCATTATCATCATAAGAGTTGTTTCTTTTTGTTTGCATTTTTACTGCTTGTGTTGTGGTTATTGCAAACATGATGCCTTATATAAAGGTGTCAGTTTTTGTACCAGTTGAAAGGGAAAAAACCTATTGCTATATTTTGCCACTGGTAAAGGAGGTCTCATAGTACACATCCTGTACTTTATTATTATTATTAGAAGCTGGGAAAGACATCTAATAAGTACTGTAGTTAAGATATTTTAACAATGGATCCAACTTGGATAATCTAATGCAGAGTGCTTGAGTAAATATCATGCACAGAGCTAAATGGGCACGTACGGCGCATGGAAACCTTAACTGAGTCTCGAGACAATTTTAGGAGGGTCCTGCCAAGTTTTCTGTGGCAGGGGGCAATGACTGCTATGTCTAACCACAAATGAATAATTTTTTATCTAATTTTTCTAATTTAGAACGTGACGCCGACACACAATGGCCTACTTTTGTGAATGTATGTGTAGTGACTTAACTCGGAGACGAATAAGAGTTGGAGGCACTTTCTTTATTAACCACCACCATCGGGGTTAACACTTTATAATAAGTCCACCTGTGATCAGCGACGTTACTCAGTCAGGACAGTTTGTAGGCCGCCTGACTGATGACACCCCGAGATGGTGAAGATGGAGACGGCGACAATTAGTATGGTGAAGACGATGAGAAGAATGACGAGAACAATGGTGAAGACTTTAGCAGCACGATGGGGATCCCACTCCAAACGACAGCCCCGAGCTCTCGCTCAGCGCCCCCTTTTATGTTCCGAGCATGACCTCGCTCCGCCCCAGCCACGCCCCCTTTCTAGAACATATTATCGGGTTCCCGGGCTTCCTCCATGTGCCCCTTCCGTGACGTTTCTCCCAGATATCCCCTCTGGTGTATCACCTGGCCTCTTGTTTATTCCGGCTCTCACAGCCATAGCGGGATAACTCCATACTGGGTCGGGACAGCCAACATGCTTCCAGATCCACTGCTTGCCATGGCCTATGTAATTTAGGAAACGTGCCTCGAGGCATCTGGGGGCAATGCAGCCATGCCCTCTCCCCAGGCTTCCACGGGTTTCCAAACTCCTTAAGCCCAATCAGTTTTTCATTCACAGCATGCCGCTTGGCCGAATTGCCATGGGACGCCTCCCGTGCTTCCGTCAACCGCTTAAGGGTGAGGCTAATACGTCCCGGCACAGTGGCTCTCTTCTTGCTCGGCTCAGTATTTAACTGGGCTTCCATGGGGGGGGGGGGGGGGGTCATATTCTCTCCCGTACATTAAAAAACGGGGAGAACCTGGTAAAGGCATGAGGGGCCATCCTATAGGCCACAAGAACCCCCGGAACGTGTAGGTCCCAATCGGACTGTGCCTCATTGACTTGTTGGCACAACATGGATGTATAAATCCTATATAAATGCACTACCATTCCACCAGTCTGGAGATGGTAGGGCGAAGTTCGAATTTTCTTTGTACCTGTAATATTGTAAATTACGGCGGGAGACCACTTGACGGGTAGCACACTTTATTAACACTTTTCCTTGCCACAATAACATGTGTGGTCACTACAGCTCACGCTACACGTTCCACCCGGCTACACACACACGGGCTCTCCCGCCCCGTAGCTTCCAGAGGAACTTACAGACCCACCCCAGCTTGGGTATGGATCACGACCACTGGGTCCCGCAGCCCGGCCCTCACACGGACGTCCGGTCGCGGGTCCCAAGGTCCCGCCTCTGAGCCACACAGGGTCCCGGCCCTTACAAGGACAGCGGGACTAGGGGTCTCAGGGCCCTATCTCTTCCTCCTCCGTCTTCCGTCTTCACTGGTTACCAACTCCCCGAGCGCCCGCGCGCATCGCCTTTTATAGTCCTCCGCTCCCGAGGAGACGGAGCCTATGCGGACCGCGATGTGAGCACCCACCCTAGTTGACCAATCACCACGCGCTGCCACACGATCCCTTTTCCCAGCGCGTCACCACTACACAGCCAATCACCACGTGCTGCCACACGATCCCTACTGCCAGCGCGTATCACCCCTACATACCCAACAAGTCACATACCTCTTGCAACAATTTTGAAGAAACATTTCGACCTTGGTCCGAAAGGAGACGTTCCGGGGCCCCTTTATCCAACACGTAACCATGCAGGAATGCGTCCGTAATGGACGCCCCTGACTGATCCGACAGGGGCCATGCCACCGGCCACCACAACAGGTAATCGACCCCTAACAGCAAGAAATTATTTCCCCTCGGAGTGGTGGGAAATGGCCCGAGGATGTCAAGGGCAACGAGCTCATTTACATGGGACACCAATAGATTGCAACGGTGGTCAGGCCAGCCTCGGCAGGGGCTTCCGGCGAGCACATTCTAAACAACCTTAAAGCACGTTGTGGACGTCTTCCGACATCCCGGGCCAAAAGAAGTCACGCTTCAACGTCGTTACCCTACCCCGCACAGCAGTTGGCACAACGAGACAGTACCGTTGTACCTCCGTATCCAAGCGCACCCACCTAGGGGCGCACCAACGCGGCGCCGTATTTTCAGTAAGGAGGTGTCCTCCACCTGGGAGGCACCCCCATTCCTCGTGCACAAGACCAATGGTGTTTTCACGTGCCACCTCCGCTATGGGCGGCGGAGCATCCACCGACGCGACAATAACGCCCGGCTCCCCCGCATCCACCTGCTTACAATGGCCGGCGCCCATAAAGCATGTGCTCTGGCTCTTCGGCGATAACCATGACAGAGCGTCCGCATTGCAGTGGCGCAACCCTTTGCTATAGGTGACTTCGAACAAATAATCTTGAAAAATGTCCAACCGTCGCGAGAGTTGCGCGGACGACTGGTCAACGCGTAGCATGTGTTGCAAAGCCGCGTGGTCCGTGCGTACCACGAACTTCCTGCCATAGAGGTACCAGCGGTACTGCTATACAAAGTGCACGATAGCCAACAACTCACAGCGCGTGACACAATTGCGCTGCTCTGCGGGGGACAGCACTCGGCTACCGTAAGCGACCGCACTCTCCACCTGCGACAATACGGCGCCGTTCCCAGTATCACTGGCATCTGTATCCAACATAACCGAAGGGGGGGGGGGTGCATTTATGAGGTGCTCACGCAGCGTAACAAATGCAGCCTCCTCCTTCCCCCACTGAAACCTCTGTCCCTTTGTCGTGAGAGCGTGGAGCGGCTTTGCCATTGTTGCAAACCCGGGCACGAAGCGGCGGTAATACGACACAAACCCCACAAAACTGCGAACCTCACCCACCAACATAGGGGTCGGCCACTCACGCGCGCACGCAGTCATTGCAGGGTCCGTGGCGATCCAGGAGTCGTAGCGAACCAAATTTTATAAGAGGTGACATTTCTGCTGCTTGAATTTCAAATTAGCCGCCCACATTTTAACAAATACCGCACGCCACCACTGCAGATGTTCCCAGAACGTGTGACCAAAGACAATCACGTCATACAAATAGATCAGACATGACTCCTTTTGGAGCCACGACAGTATCAACTCCATAAGTCGATGGAACGTGGCCAGAGCTGAGTGAAGCCCCATCGGAAGCACGTTTAATTGCGGTGTCCGTAATGCGGTTTTTGGTTTTGAACTTTCATCCAGGGGCAATTGCCAAACCCCTGAAAATAGATCCAGGTTGGAGAAAAACCACGCCCCCAACAGGGCATTCAACAAATCGTCCATCCGTGGGAGTGAATACGCGTCTGCCACAGAGACTTTATTTAATTTCCGAAAATCCACACAAGACCGCAAACTCTTGTCTTTTTTAACCAGGACAATGGGAGCACCCCATGGACTGGTGGACGGGGAGATTATATCCTCTTCGCGGCTGTCGACATAGCCTATCTCCCCCCCACCGGGATGCGAAGGGGAAAAAAAGAAAATTCCTAACAACCCTACAATAAAAAATAAAATTCGTTAACACATCTGACATCAAATGTAGTGTACTAATTCAGAGAGACTAGTAGGAGGCGTTATCCCTCTTGTTTATTCCAGTTCTCGCAGCCATAAGGGATAACTCCATACCGGGTCGGGACAGCCAACATGCTTCCAGACCCACAGCTTGAAGAGGCGAAGACCACGACAGCAGCATGATGAGTTCCATTCCCGATGGCAGCAGCCCTGACTGTGAGTTGGAGCTCACCTTTTATCTCCCCAGTGTGGCCAGGCTCACCCTCGGCCCTGCACCCTTCTGGATCCCCCAGAAGGCTCTGGGCTTGGCCCACGGGTCCAACTGGTAGAACGGGCTGCTACCTCTAATTGCATTGTCTGCCAATCTCCCAGCGCCACGCGCTACAGTGACTCATTCAATGTAACTACACCTGTAACATTCATATGAAATAAGAATCGAACGTCACAACGTTAACATCAAATTAACAATCGATCACACGGGATTGAAAACGCTTCTAGACTCATACCCTACACATCAGCGCAATCAAATCTTGACTCAAAGCTTTCGTGACTGCAGGAATTTTTTTGTTCTACGTGACTTTACCGAAAGACCCAAATAATATCAGCGCAATCATTTAATAATATTTGACTCCAACCACTCCCTGAAGGCACTGAGATGACAACTTCCAGCTGCTTTTCTGCATCCCTAGATATCTGCAGTCTACTCTTGTCCATTAATTATCAGCTCGGTTGATGTGGGCTTCATGTGTGTGGTCAAATACCGTAAGGCAGTGGTTCTCAACCTGGGGTATGTGTACCCCTGGGGGTACATGGCAATGTCCCAGGGGGACATGTGGTAATTCATAAATGTACGAAATTGTATCATACATGAGAGTCATTGGTGACTAAGCATGTACGAATCTGCCAAAATAAAATAACTATGGTCAAATGTAAATTCATATGGTAACCTAGAACGATATAAAAGACCTTTCTAAACAGATAGTAAACAATGCGGGTTCCCAAGAGTAACCAGCGAGCGAGAACAAATTGCGTCATGCATGCAGAGCGTCCGTTAAAAAACATTTCGTAGCTTGCATTCACTAGCTAGTTAGGATACCTCAGAAAATGGACAATAGATTTAAACATTAATTATATTATTATTCAAACATGTATTTATCAGAACCATCTTGGTTCAGGAAAGGGGGGTACTTGGTTGAAACAAAATTCAACAAAAGGTTACACAGTTGCCAAAAGAGGTCGAGAACCACTGCAACAAACGCAATGCAGGAAGAAACGTGGTGTCCAGTCTGGGGTGGAGCAACAGAGGGGTGCTTTCCAAGTCCCAAATTACATACAGTAGAGCGGAGTGATACAATATGCATAATTATACAGTAAAGCGGCGGCATACCCTCAGTTATTTGTCCTACCATCTCACTGTGTGGACGTAGTACATTGTATCTCGCTAAACTTTATCTTTACATTATTTATTGGAATTTTTTTCTATCAATACGTTTTTCGATGAACGCGGCACTTTTCAGGAACGAATCGACCGCGTTAAACGAGGACTAGCTGTAACCGGATTTGTTTGCAGGAAGTTTGTGCATTCAAAGTTAAAAATAAGAGGATTTCTTCAATGCTGAATAGTTTAGCTGTTTGCCAAGATTATCTACATTGGAGTCTCCTCAATTCATCACAAGTAAGGGGGCATTTAAAACTGTCAACATTTTATTGACAGGACGTCACAAGTAGCAGCACTGGTGGGGGAGGGGGGTCCACTTTGTAAAAAAGCAAGTGACAGCTCTAACACTGCACGCTTGATTTGCTACTTCCTCTAGTTCTGTACACGAAATCAGAGAACCAAAAAAACATTGGCTGACCACTTCAAATAATTGAGTGAACAGAACGACGTCACGCGAGTAGGAATGAGCGGATGTACGGCTGCCTCGGCGTAGCATCGCACAAGACAGGATGCTGCTGGATGCTTCTAGATGCTACCCACGCACCTCAGTCTTTCAGTCTTTGTTCAGCAAGCGCACGCATCTCACGTGTTATCTCGGACTGTGCTTTACTCCTATATTGTTTTTTATACGCGATTTTTCCATAACGCGGTGTGCTTCAGGAACACAACTGCCGCGTTATAGGAGAACAGACTGTATACAATATGATGGTGAAGCGCTTTATTGTGATTGCAATTTATATCACCCGTGATAGATGATGTTTGCGTACCATTGCGTGGAACTTGCCTGGAGTGATGTTTGTTCCTCTTCACAGGTTTGGCGTGCCTGTAATAAAAACACCTACAATGAACGGGGTCAATATTGAATGAACACGGGGATTCATTGCCTCATCTATAGCTGGGCGGCAGCGACACGCACGTGTCCGCTTGTGCGTCAGAGGCAGGGTTGGTGGGGTGCCACGGTGGCGTGCTTAATTCAATCTGTGCTACGGTGGCGTGCTTAATTCAATCTATCCGACCGGACATTTGTAAAAAAAAAAGCTTTATAGCTCATCGGATTCCTCCAGTCTAAATAAAGATTATGTTTCTGATACCCACGTATAACCTGGGTTGAGACAAGTATAAACACGTTCACAGACTTTTGTTTAATAACTGTGTGCATATAACATAATCACGAATTTAAATTACTGCGGATAACATTTTTGTGAGCAAGAGGGCTTGTGCTGGATTGCGGGGAGCGGTGGTGCAGTGGTTAGTGTAGTACGCTAGGAACCCGGTGACCCGAGTTTGATTCCTACTCACGACCAACATCGGCGACGAATATCTGAACCGGTCCTAGGCCTCTCCTTGGTTGACTCAGCCTTAAATTAATACCTGGTGCGGTGTGTAAACATTAGCACTGGAGAGACAAAGGCGACCAGGCATGGTGTTGGCCACCCGCTCCCTCGTGGGCCAAGTTGGCTTTCATAGGTGCTCCAGAAAGCGCTTGCCCCAACATTCTGTTAAGGCTATAAGGGGATCTTTATCTTTGTTTTTTACTTCCTATAGAGTTGCTGCTTATCTGGATTTGACTCGGGACAGACTGGGAATTTGCATGTGTTCGGGCGGCATCGCTGGATTGTACCGATATCTGGTGGTATTGTGTTGAACTTCATCACGGTATGCCGCACACTTTTGATAGACGCAGAGTCGCAGACTGACTGAGAAATATGCCCGGCATTGGTCTGTGGACAAGGTGGCAACACGACTTGCCCATGCAGCTTTACTTTTTAGGAATGTCCTCACAGGTTGCACACACAAAAAAGTATCACTTATTTTCTTAAGACATTCAAAGGAAACTTAACATTGTGAAACTTTTAATGCTGCAGTAAGGGATGAATGAATGGTATTCTGCACAGGTCGCGTGTGTACGTAGCACTCAGACAGGTGTATGCAGGCTAAGGCACACTTCGGGGTTTGCATTGCAGGTGCTCAAATGAACACAACGTTCCCTGCAAGAAATACAGCACGCGTGTAATCCCGGCATGGAAATTATTCAGCCCAATGTGATGCGTGATCCTCACCAGTGTGAGAATTTTACAGCTATTGTGAGCACTCACTCAATAGCACTTGGCAAACATAGCCATGATTCACGGGCCCCACACAATACGCGGGATGAGTTGGCACACGCCTTCTGTGGCGCACAGCCGAGTGGGGGGCCAGCGCCGTGTTTTTGTAAACACGCCGGCTGTTTGCACAGCTACGCCACTAGACATTTCACAAGCATTTGCTAAAAGCGTCGCAAGTATATTATGATTGGCACTTTTATGCAATTTAGGAAAGGAACTATAAAAGCCCTTTGTTACAATGGGGGTAACCATTCCATTATCCGATTTGCCTTCAGCCGGTAGTGGCGTGAGCAAGAAAAATCAGGGCTGCCACCAGACCCGGGCTGCTGCCCTATGGCCAGGCCGGGTCTCGTGGCAGCCCTGAATAAAGAGGTAATGGTGCCAGCCAGTGACGGACTGGGAGTAAAAATGGGCCCAGGCATTTGTAAACACACCGGGTCCAAATTGCCATGCGATCTCATTGACCCATTTGGGCTGGGTCCAAAAAACAAATGGGCCGGTGAGGAAGAATCTTCGGGGCTGCCGAATATGGGACTTAATGCCAACTGAGAGCTTAAATAATAAATGTTTTTTTACTACCTAATTGTACATTTGCCTCCAAGTGAACCCCCTCCCTCCCATCAATGGTGTAGATAATCACGCATTACAGGTGGTCCACTATTCGGGGGAGATCAAGGTCTTAGTGCCTTAAAAGCCTAGGGCAATGGTCAACATCCAAAACAAGAAGAGCCATTTTTTATTCAAATTCTGTAAAAAAAAAACCTCAATATTTCAAGAGCCGCAATGCACGTGAGTAACGTCACGAAGGGCTTCTTAACGAGCAGCATGCAGCTCCGGAGCCACAGCTTGTTGATCCCTGGCCTAAGTAGAGGACTTGTGGCAGATTAACAGGACCTAGTATTGGAGAACATAGCGAAGCTAAATATAAATGTGAAAACTAGAATGCTTTAGATGATCACATGAAGTGTACCTAAGCAGAAGATGAAAGGAGACTATTTATGAGAATATCCCACCGGACTTCCCTCGATGCTTCCCTATGGCTGGGCACACAACGCTTTCAATGGATTGTTCAGAGATTAAAAATCGTTCCGACAAAATGTGACCGAATATTCAAAACACATTGGGTGTCTGCAGGCTGTTGTCAATTGAAACCGCCTTGCTGGGGATGGTGTTTTGCTGCTGTAACTTTCTGATTGTTGTAACGTTTTGACTCCGTTGTAACTTTTTCACTCTGTGCAAAAGAGCTTCATAGCTCGATTTGAAGCTTTCGTGACTGCAAGGATTCATACTCTTAGTTCTTTCGGTAAAGTCACGTAGGTAAAAATGAAATTAAAATTAATAAAAATAAAACAATAAAATCACGATGTTTCGGAGGCAACACAAGTCTCCGTCATCAGGTGGGACTGTCACAGATTTGCTGTAGCAAATCTGGCTGTGACGGTCCTACCTGATGACGGAGACTTGTGTTGCCTCCGAAACGTCGTGATTTTATTGTTTTATTTTTATAAAAAAAAAATTCATTTTTTACCTACGTGACTTTACCGAAAGAACTAAGAGTAAGTTTCATAGCTCGTCGGATTTCTCCAGGATAAATAAAGATTCTGATTTTGTTCCCAAGAAAACAAACCCGAACACCCCCCCTCCCACCCCCAGTGGGAGAGTGGGGAGTGAGAATGAACTTTACAGGTATCCCTCGGTTTACGACCGTACGGTTCACGAAATTTCGCGTTCACGCAATTGACAAATTATGGACACTTTTACATGAACGAAAGCGAATTTTCCGCGTAAACGAAATATCACACGGCACGTGCCGAGGTATCATCAAACAAGAAGCACCCGGGAGTCTGCGGCATCCATCTGCGACAGTGTCACGGTATCCCAACAGTGCAACGGTAACGCCTCCTCCACAGCACCTTTCCAGTCATTCCAACACGCAAATCTTTTGGTGAGTTCCCCGTAAAGGTTAATTATTTTAATTTAACATTAATTATTATTCAGTCGTTTTAACATTTATGTTCTATATTATTATTTTCGTATTGTGAAGAGCAATATAAAGTAGGTGCAAATTTTTAGATTAGGAGTAGAATTGGAATGACTGACCGAAACACATCCCTCATTCTTTTTTATATTAAGTTCCGATTAACGAAATCTTCGTTATACTTGTCTTTTTTTGATTAACGCATCCCTTTTCGCAAATCGAGGGACACCTCTGGTCTGTATATTAAATCACCGAGTCACCTTGGATCCCCAGCTACCTGTAAGGGAATTATGTTTTAATAGTTCACGTGGCCTCTTCTCCTCCATGACCATGTGCGTATTCTTTCCATGAACCACAACAACAACAACAAAATCCACTGAGATTGTCTATGTAGAGAGAGTGGAAATAAACAATTAAAGCGACATCACAAACGACAATTTTTACGATGATTTACACCCCAAATGCACGATGCTTAAGTTTTTCATATTTTATGTATTGAATGTTGAATTTGAGGTGTCGTGACAAGCACTGTAATGTCTCGGGACTATGGCATGGCATCGACTTTGCCGAGCCACCAACTTTTGCAATGAAACCATTATCGAGCGAGTTGTTATTCTTCGTTTTCACGTCAACAGAGCCTAAGGCATGAAGTGAATTAATGCAGCAACCATACCTGTGCGGGTACAGAGCATAGTCACCTCCCCGCGTTGTTACGTTGCTTGAGTTTACGCGTTTGGCAATAATGATTACGACACTATCAGAGACCATTCGGATTTATGGTTGCCAAGTGGTAGCTACAACTATGGTTTGAAACAATTGGGAAGGATACTATGACACAAAGTATGTTGCTGATTCTTAATAAGTATGAATTAAAAATAGCTACGTGTATTACATATTGGCTACACGAACATAACATACAGAAATACACAACACAAGTTTTTTTTTTCTGTATTGTGTCATCTTGATGTGGTCTTCACCACTGCAAGGTGCAATCAATAACATTTTAAGATAAAACATTGGTAAAATGTGAATGAATTGTACAACTCAATCACTGTATATCAGATGAAACATGAAAAGAATATAGAAAAATAAAGAAACCCAAGAATCACAATCGATAATTTCCACCTCCGAGGCTCGATGTGGACGATGCGGGGTTGTGGCATTGAAGCTTTTGGCAGCTTGACTTACTGAAGCTGCGCGCTGGGGTCCCTGGAAAGGGAGTTTGCCGTGGCCCAGCAGAAGCGCATTCACGGGTTACATCCGGTAGGTTGTCCTGGTTAATACTGTTGGTGTATTTACCATAAAATACATTCCGTTTGTTTAGTGGTGGATCCAAGTGAGAGGCAATAGGGGTGATCACCCACTCCCCCCGCCACTGCGACCCCGAAAATTCGTAATGTATTGATATTTACCAGAGGTATTTTATGTTTTTTTTGTTCGACGTATTAATATAAGGGTCCTATTTATAAAGCTTGACATTTCAGGACCCCTCCCGGGAAGCTTATAGATCCACTTCGGCATCTTCTTCACAGTGGACGTTAAAGACTTCACTCCTGAGAGATAATTCACGGAAGTATAGGCCGCTGTGTGTTGGAATGATGATCCAAATTTGCCAATTTTTTTAAAACGACTTGCAAAGTGACTTAATTGAGAAACGCATCCCTGCCATCACCCCTGCAGCTAAAACGTAGCAGGACCCTCATTAAAACGAACCTTGTGACTCAATGCGGCTTTCCTAAGTAAAACAGTGTCATGCTAAAACAAGGTGAGCTTCCAAACGATTCGTAGTAACAGTGGCTGGGGGTGTGACTCCTGTGCTGATTACCACAAGTGTCACGAGGCAGGGAGAATGTGAAGGTAATATAGGACGGTGTGTTATAATACGGGGACTTGTGAGAGAGAAGTAGAGAGACATTGTATTGCCAGGGTGAGTTTACGAAGGACTACATTGGACACCACATTTGATTGTGGTGAAGTCAACGTGAGTTCCTGTGACAGGCGTACTTTTTGTGTTACTATACGATTCAGAGCTACACTTTCAGAAAAACTGGAGAATATGCTTCTGACCTGTAAACATAGGTGCATGCCAAGAACACTCTGCATTTCACTACAGGATAGGTTTAAGAAATTGTAAGTGTGGAATCTGGCCGAGAGTTATTGGAGTCAAATAAGGAAATGGAGGTTGTGAAGTGTGAAGCATGTGTGGGTGATGGTGGAGGACAGGTTGACTCAGCCTCAAATGAGTATCTGGTGGGGGGTGTAAACATCGCCACTCGAGAGACAAAGGCAGTCGGACGTCGGGCTGGCCACCCACCCCCCCGTGTGTCGTGCCGGCCTTCTTAGGTGCTGCTCGCTAACAGCACTTGCCCCAACAGTCTGTTTAAGACATAAGGGGGGATTTTTGTCTTTGGAGGGCTGGTTACCCAGTCGGGCACTGAAGGGACGTCCTGCAGAACAGTAACCAAGCTAAGCAAAATGGTGAAGATACTGTGAAGCAGACCGTGTGTGCCTTTTATCAATGTTGCCACAGTTTACGGGGATCTAACCAACGGCAGGAAGCAATGGGGATATGTAGTGGCATCAACGGTACTGCCAGTGGTACCCTCTTGACCTTGAATATGATATGTACGTGTATCTGTTGAACTTCTTTTGCACCGTACGTAGCCAACCGTGCTAATCGGAGGTGCGGAGGAAGGACAACAAACTAAACACTAAAAGCAGTAATAAAGAAATTAGTTTTCCTAATCTAGGAAGGAAAAGCGTTCCAGACGGCCGCAGAAGGACATCTGAAAGTGCACGATGTGGTGACCATCTTTGTTCAATGGATAACAAAAGCCGCTGCTGCGAGGATGACCGGAGTTCACGTGATGGTTTATGCTCCTTGACGAGATCAGCAAGGTATTGTGGTTCATTTGTGACAAGCACTTTGTAATGAGTACGACCTCATAATGTATTCATTCGGTAACCGGAAGCTAATGCAGCTCAGCAAGCACTGGACAGATGTAATCAAGAAACAGGTGGCTGGGTGGCTCGTGCAGTGAATGCCCATTTCCGAGCACCAAGCCAGCACTGCTGAGGTTCTTAACGTCCACATAAATAAAATGAATTTGGTGTTCATTGCATTCAGTGTCCAATAAACATGGTTTACTAAGTATAAAGTAGGTCTGTTGCTTTACAAGACATGGTGCTTTTCTGGCTATGAAAATATGTTATCGTTTTTTTTACATGATATGATTCCAATAACAACCGAAATGTAATTACAGATTAGGGCCTGGGAATGTTTAAGTTATAAATGAATTGTGTCACCAAAACAAATGGAGCAGAAAAAAGGACAAGTGGAAAACAGCGAAATGTGCATGCCTGGGGCAAGTATGAATGTGGCTCCAGATTAAAAATTACGAAATAGAGAGGGAACGAGTACAGGAATGAGTGCTCTAAAAAAACGAATATCACGAAAAAAGCAGCCTGTGAATGCACCTGAGGAAGTTATTAATCGGTGCATATTAGCCACTAAAACAATACTCATAAACGTGCACTCTGATAAAGAAAGCTAAAGCTGAACTTTGTGGCAAGCGTGTGGCAGATGCATGCTTGGAATGACAATGAGATACAGAAGAAACACTTGGATCAGGGAACAAACACAAATGAGTGACATTACATTGACCGTTAAGGGAAGTGGGCTTGAATAGACCATATCACGTATGTAGTCAACTGTGCTAATCGGATGTGCAGGGGGAAGGACAACAAACTAAACACAAAGTAGTTCTAAATAGATGAGATTTCTATTTAGATTTAAAAGTGCATACATAGCTCCAGTGGAATGATAGATGATTGACGCGGCTGGTTTATGGAATGGCAGCCAAAGGTGAAAATGCTCAAAAGATACCACCATTAAGATGGAGTGATGAGATCAGCTTGTGTGCAGCAGTGAGACTGGTTTTCGCCTTTGCCATGGTGGCGAGATGTTATTTCCCTCGCCAGGTATGCAGGAGGTCGTGGGTTCGATCCAGACCCTGACGCCTTTATGATTCGAGTTTGCCTGTCTCTCTCCCCGTGGTCGCGTGCATTTTTCTTCGGGTCCTTAGGCTTTCCCCTCCACATTGAGAAACAATACGTTTAAAGTATTTGCTCGCATTTGTGGCCAGGTCGCTTTTGAAGCTATATAGCTTGGTGGACCTTACCTGAAAACAAAAGAGTTTTGAGTAATGGATGGTGATTGCATGTGTAAGGGATGTTAGGGGTAAGGATTTAGACATTCGAAGACTTTCATCTGCCAGTGGATATAAACAATGTCTGAGAATGCTGCAAGTTCCTGGTAAAGCATATTTGTGAATGTGCCCACTGTTTCCGGACAAGCATCTCGCGAGACCACGGCAACGCTGTGCTGTACAAATACACAGTTCAGCAGTGTATGTGTGTATCCTGAAGACTTGATCATTGTGAAATCTGATTTTGGTACAAGGCCGTGTACAGTATTTTGCCACTGAAGAGATGTCTGCCGGTAGAATTAAGGCACGTGTCACGGTAAATCATTTGTGCATTGAATTAATAAGTAAGCAAGTTTGTGTCGAGTAAAGTTTATTGTAAACAGAACAGAACAAATGTGGATAGACAAACATTGCGCTGTGAAATATAAACAGTCAGCCAGCAATATGTATGCATGTTGAACTTTTTTCGCACCGTACGTAGCCAACCGTGCTAATGAGTAGGTGGCTTTTTCTCTTCAGAAATTTACGCAAATGGATTATAAAGGGAATGACTGCTAAACAAAACTCTATAGTTCATAGAGTTGGTGTCTAAATGATTGAATAGTATACAGGGGATAGAGCATGCCAATGTAAGTACAGTACTGTGAATGAATTATTTTTTTATAACTCTGCAGTGTGTCAAGCGATACTCAGCAACGCTCAACGCGAGTTATGGGCAATTGGCAACGCGCATTTCAATCGGAGTATGTTTACAAATGGGTTGCACCATTAAGTTTACTGACTTGAATGTACGTACTTTATACAGCATTTAAACGTTCATACCGACTAAAATCATCACTTTCTACGATACTTTACGTGGGTTTACGAATTAGAAAAACACGGAATAACCTCGTTGTGCTCGAACTTCAAAGCACACACGCAGGCACGCAATATTATACATAACAATGATTCGGAAACACAAGAAAAGAAACAAGCTCAAGTGTTTCCATTGTGCCACGTTCATTGTCTCGGGTCCAAGCGACAGCACCGTGGGATGCGATGGGCAGTTCAATGAAGCCGTCTTACGACTTCAGGTGTGTGGGGGGCCACGACTCTGAGGCTCGGTTAGGAGTCGCTCCATGGGCAACCGTTTAACAGCCATGCCGCCCAAACAAACATGCAAAGGGGGCCATCTCCAGGTAACCACCATGGCCAGTGATTGCACCGCGGGGGCTCCGTTGCGAATTACCGTTGCCCAACACACAACACACACGGTGGTGGGGACGTCGCACAGAAAGACCGTGGGGGGTGGGTGGGTTGGTAGGTCGGCGGGGTAAACGGTAATGCCAACTCGTCACTCATCCTGCGCTTCGCAACTTAAAGTGATGTCACCACCGGCTGTGTTTTTTTTCTGAATAAACCGGCCAGAATTTCCTTTGCCTGGCCGCAGTTGCGAATTGGCGAGCGGCGATGATGGAGCGGAGGAAGAAGGGACCCACTTCTTGTGACTTGTTGAAGATTCTTATTTTCACTGTCATTGGGTTTGCCAAAGGTAGGCTGGCGACTGGTGTTGAGCGTTCAATGTTTTGTGTACGTCATCTTAAGGACGGTTTCATATTTTAACTGGTGAAGTTTGCTAAAACGAATTAGTCTGTTGTTAAGGAAATGGAACAGCAACATACTCTACTTACATAATATATTTCAGTGCAGTGCCTGTTACAATGTGCTGTACTGTGCTGGTGTTGAGGATACTGTTATTTTAACATCATATTCAAATTATACATGATGGTGACGTAACACACGATTTGTTGAAATGATAATTGTCAATTGGCTAAATGCATACGAACTTTAGTACTGGATTACAGAATGGTAATAATAAGAATTAGAGTGGACATATGGTGCTTTCAGCTACGTGGTTTGTAAAACATTCTAAATAGCGGAATGTCTATGACAGTACGATAGATGTTTCATTTCTACGTCATCATCAACAAAGACAAACACTGCCAAAATGGTAAAATTGTAAAATGTCCAAACGCAATATCGTAAATATATACACACTTGTGGAAACTCATCAGAAAAGTCCCCAAATGTATCCAAATCTTTCAATACTGTTGGGAGCGGTAATCACATTGGCCGGCTGCTGTCATCATGATAATAGAAAACGTGTCAGTGTTCGTGGGGCCGGAGTTGCAAAGCTTGGCCACGTGGCTGGATGGGGCAATATTAAAGATACATTTTTCCCGTTTGGTGGAAATGTCGGTTTCTGTTGATCGCCGTCGATGTTTTGAAAGTGTTCTGAGGGATACTTTTAATCTGCCTTTCTTAATGTTCACAACCACAATGTTCATTACCACAATGTAGGTCATTAATGCTGTAATTTTTATTTAATAGATGTTTTAAAATGTCAGTCATTTGGCTCAGTGGTAGATTGACCGGCTCGTAATCGGAAAGTTGCAAGTTCAAATGTTGTTTGGGGCCTTGACTCAGCCCATCATCTCTCTGGGGTTGATCAAATTTGTCCCGTTTTGTGGGGATGTCCACAGTGGTTTTCCTATGGATTGACTCACCCCTGCCATTGTAATGAGGAATTTCCACCAGTGGCTCAGGGTAGAAGACAGGAGATAAAAACTGCCTCAATTTTAGTTTGAGTAGGAAATCACTTTGATGGTTTGTTTGTATTTGCATATTAGTTTTTCACAATACACACGATAAAATGTGACAAAGTTGTAATATGTTATCTTTAATAGTGGTCATATCGAGCTATCTTAGTGTTTTTTAAAAAGAAGAAGTAAGATTATTTATAACCCACCTGAATTCATCATCTCTTTTCATCAGTTTCCTTTTCCATTGTTGACGTGACCTCATGATTAGGTTTTAACCCATGATTAAGCACACAGAGCATAATGACCTACCCATGGTTGCATCCTGTATCGATTTGAGCACAAATAAGCTTCTAATATCTTACAAGTGAATCATAACCAAGGGTCAATTTCATGACCCCATTTAAACATTTCCATGAACATGGACATGTTTTTCCTTGCTTCTGCCTCGCAACTCTAGTCCTCCGCCCACTCACAACTTTGGAAGCCCTTATAAGCCGTTACATTTCGTCTGATGAAGACCACTTGTGTTGTGATCGAAACGTCGTGGGTTTTTTTCCTTTTTCTTTTTTTTTGTATTTTCTAACTACGTGACTTTACGGAAAGAACCGAAGAATATTTCCATGAACACATTCATGCCTCTTCTCTATGGAAATGGGTGTTCATTACCTGTTTAGGTAGGGGCTCTTTCCTGACGCCAGGATTCCATTGAAGCCAATGGGCACCACTGATGATGATTCTCATGATGGCAGTGTAAAAAAATACATTGCATATACCTTTAGTATGTACTATTTTATGAGTAGTTTTACGATACCCTGTATTGTTAACTGAGCAATATAAAGTGTTTCTGGACTGTACAATGATTGCCGTTACTTACGAGGGTAGGTTTTTGATTATTTTAAATGGCTAACGGTAGTTTTTTTTTGTTATCAGCTGTTGAAAAACAGAGATTCTTGAGAAGAAACATTACATTTACGGATTATTTTGATCTAAATGTTAGAGCACGAGTTTTTTTTTATATATATATAAAAAAGCTTGATCATAGTTTTGGGCACCAAAATACTGCAGTCCAAAATTCCAGTGTGCATAAAAAAAAACATTTAACGTATTTAACACAATCAGAGATTTAAAAGCAGAACTTGTAAAATTTATAATTTTCAAAATAATATCAATACATGCCAATTAAGTGAATGAAAATGGGATACCCAAGACAGTGGTTGATTTAGTTTCTTCTGAACTAGGCCCAGCAAGAGACAAAAATGTAGTAAAATTAATAAATGGGGTAACATAAAAGGTAAAACGACAGTTTGCAGCAGTGAGCCAGAACCAATGTGATTAGTTGACAACATCAACAACATTTTAAGAGACGGCACTGTCAGTCTAAGTGTTGCCCATCCTGCCACTGCTGTAACAATGTCATGTGTAATGAATAATCGTGTTCATTGGAGTCTTCACTTGTGAATGTCTGCTAATGCTCTCTTTTCCTGTGCACACACACAGAGGGAGACGGCATACTTACCTTTGGGTCGAGTTTGCCAAAGATTGTTACTCTGCAAGAGAATTCCGCACCGTCGGCCACTGTATATACTTTCACAGTTAGATCAACAAACATACTCTCGATTGCGGGTCCTATCTTCTTTAACCCTAATCCCGCCAGCCATCCGTTTCAAATAATTCCCATTGGCTCAATAACCCCCGCTCCCTTTTCCTATACATACAAGGTAAGACATTCTAATTGTTTTTAATCGTCTGCCAGTTTGTACATTTGTCTTTAAGGATGCGAGCATCATAGAAAGATTTAGAGAAAATGCGTGTTGTGCACATTTCAGACTATATTTACACATCATAAATGTGTGTTGTGCGATACTGCATTGGCAGAGGTACACAGCCAAAGCGCAAATAACAGAAGCTCCACACATTTGTCAATAACGCTGCCCTAGAAGGAAAATAATATGGAAATAAGTGACGTTTTGAACAAGGGAAGGATAAATTGTATGTATGCAGCGGTTGCATGCATATTGCCTATAACCACATCACCCTAAATCAGCGACTGGCAGATTGCAGTCCCCGGACCACTGGCGGCCCACGGCGCTCCTCCAGGTGGCCCGCGGGGCTGTGATGCAAATGCAGGAAATGTTGACAATTTAGCAGAGGTGGGACAAAGTCATTGTTATGCAAGTCCAAGTCGAGTCTGAAGTCATCAAATTCATGACTCGAGTCTGACTCGAGTCCAAGTCACATGACTCGAGTCCACACCTCAGAGGTGGGACAAAGTCATTGTTATGCAAGTCCAAGTCGAGTCTGAAGTCATCAAATTCATGACTCGAGTCTGACTCGAGTCCAAGTCACATGACTCGAGTCCACACCTCTGCAATTTAGATACTTTTGTTTCGAACAGTAGTTAATATTTCACTTGTGATATTTAACATTTAAAATGAAGTAAGGTAAACTACCCTGACTAAACTACCCGAACCGCCTTTAAAAAAGTATAACTGCGTTTAAAAATAAATTATTATTATGTTTCGGTAATATGAATCGTGTTTGATTTGGAGCTTTCGTAACTGCAGGAATTATTCTTGGGTTCTTTCAGTAAAGTCACGTAGAAAGAAAAATAAATTAAATAATAGCATACGACGTTTTGATTGCAACACAAGCAATCATCACCAGGTAAAAATGAAATAGAAAACAAACCTAGTAAATTTATAAATATAATGCAATACAACACAGAGAGTCGGCGAACATAAGAGTCAACACCCTACCTCGTCGATTACGTTTTTTCAAAGATTGCTAAATTTGATAGAAAGACAAAACACAGACACGGAGACATAGACACATACGCAAAGAGAGAAAACACAGAGACACACAAAGAGAGACACACACATAGGCATATAGAGAAACAACGCCTCTGTGTCGAGGCTTGAAATAGAGAGAGAGGGGGGCAGAGAGAGAGGGGTTATAGAGAAATTAGCATGTCAATGAGAGATTTGGAGCTTTCGTGACGGCAGGAAATACTACAACACGAGGACACACAGAAAGAGAGAAAACACACTTAATCAAAGAAACTTAGCAAAATTTGGAAAGTAATGCAATGCAACACAGAGAGTCAGTCAACACAATTACCGCATAGCCTGGTTGATTACGTTCATCCAAAGATTGCTAAATTAGAAGTTAAGTGTGACATTTTTAGAGAGAGACAAGACACAGACATGGAGACACAAAGACAGACACACATGCAAAGAGAGAGAGAGAGAGAAAACAAACTGCAGGAAATACTAGAGAGACAACAGCGACACAGAGAGAGAGAAAACACACTTAATAAAAACAAACTCAGTAAAATTTGGAAATGCAATGCAACACAGAGAGTCGGTCAACACACAATTAATGCATCGCCTGGTTGATTACGTTCTTCCAAAGATTGCTAAATTAGAAGTTAATTGTGACATTTGAGAGAGAGAGACAAAACACAGACACTGAGACACAAAGACAGACACACAAACAACCCCCTACATCCTCGCGGTGCCGGACGGGCAACACTGTCGTGGACAGTGCTGTGGGGGGGAGGGCCAATTCCGATTGGCCTTTCCCCTCATGGCATCTGTGACCACCACGGTGGCTAAATGGGGGCTCTGGATGGGTGAGAGGGGCTGGTAACCCCTCCACCTTCAATAAATTACCACTAAACCACGACTAAAATATCTAACTAATAAGCTTGTGCCGGAGGCCCCGGGGGGCCAGGCGTCTACGACGTCTCCTGACCAAACCCCATCTGGCAGAGCCAGGAGATTGAATCTTCACCCTCAGGGCTCCTCCAGAAACAACAACAAGCCACTACCGATGGCCATGTGAAATGTTCGAATGCTCACTGCGGAGGAGAGGCTGCCACTCCTCTGTCGGGAGCTGGACCGGTACCGCCTGGATCTCCGTGGCATTCAGGAGGTCCGGTGGACCGGCTCTGGCTCCTGTCACCATGAGGGGTGGACAGTCCTTCTGAACAAAAGAATGAAGGGGGCGTGGGAGCGTGGCGGTGAGGTGTGGGAAGCTGTAAGCCCCAGGCTACTTTGGGCTCGCCTTCCCATCAACCGGAGGCGAGGAGTGGTGGTCGTGATTACTTATGCCCCCACCAAAAACAAACATGCGTGGAGGGATGCAGGCAAGGCTGTTGAGTCAGATGCCTTCTATGACCTCCTGTCACAGGTGCTGGCTAAAGTGGCCCCTTGGGATAGAGTCATCTTGTAGGGTAACTTCAATGCTCGAGTTGGTCATGATGCTGGTACCTGGTCTGGAGTGATTGGAAGGCATGGGCCAGATCAGCTCAATAATAACGGTAGGAGGCTGCTAGATTTTGTGCAGCCCATGGGCTTGTAATTACCAACATGCTGTTTTGGTATCGGCGCATCCACACAACATCATGGATGCATGCCGGGTCCAAGCAAGAACATCTGCTGGACTACATAGTGACGGATCAGCGGATGCGAGCCCATGTCCTTGACACCAAGACCTACCGTGGAGCTGATCTGCCCTCTGACCATCGACTAGTCATCTGTAAGATGCGCCTGGCATTCTTCCACTCCGGTGGTGGGTGTACACCCAAGACCCCATTCCAACCTAAGGTGGCCTGGTCTCAGCTGATTAAAGTTGCGAGCAAGAATTGAATCATTGTTTGCGGCTGGGGTTGGCATCGTCCCCCACTCCTCCTGATGTCGAGGGTAAATGGGCGAGGTTTAGGACTGTGACTCATGCAGCTGCAATGGCTGCTTTGGGTATGCGGTCCAGACCTCCCCGGAGACCGTGGTTGACAGAGGAGGTGTTCAGGATGGTTGAAAAAAAGCGACAGGCCCACTCTAATTGTCTACATCATCCCACGTCAGAGAATGAGGAGGCTTACCGCAGCCTTCGCTCGGAGGTTCGGAGAGCCGTGAGGCGCTGCAAGGATGGGTGGTGGTCGCGGGTTGCTGAGGAGATGGAGTCTGCCTCAGTGGCCCACGATCACAAATCCTTATTTAACTCCATCAAAAAAGTAACATGCAGCACCACACCTATTACCATCAATAGGGGAAAACGGTGAGCCAATCTCCGACTCCCAGGAACAGGTTTGCAGATTTGCTGAGCATTTCTGTGAGGTCCTGGGGGAGGGGAAATCCCTCAGCCAGGAAAACATCGTGGCACAAAGTGGGGATGACCCTGCTGAGGCTGCGGTGCCTCAAATATTGGAAGAAGTAACCCCCTGTGAGTGGCTGGCTGAGGTGCCATCTGTTGAGGAAGTACTGAAGGCGATCTAGAGTCTGAGACCAGGAAAGGCACCGGGAGGAGATGATCTCCCAAGCGAAATGCTGAGGGAGGGTGGCGTTTGTGCACAGACTGCCCTACATGACATCATAACAACAGTCTGGACCACTGGACGGGTTCCGCAGGATTGGAAGGATGCCCTGGGAGTCCCCCTCTTTAAGAAGAGGGACCGCACAGACTGTAACAACTACAGGGGCATCTCACTCCTCAGTGTGTCGGGAAAGGTCCTGGCAAGGATTATTCAATATTGCCTTGCTAGTCACGCTGAGGAGAGGCTTGCGAAGCCCCAATGCGGTTTCAGGAAAGGGCGGTCTTGCACAGATGCCATATTTACTGTCTGTCTGCTACAGCAGAGATGTAGGGAATTCCAACAAGACCTACACCTCTGCTTTATTGACCTGTGTCAAGGCCTATGATACCATCAGTAGGCCTGGGCTCTGGGTTGTTCTTCGTGCTTTCGGAGTCCCTGACCCTCTGCTCATGATCATTAAGGACCTTCATGAAGGTGAGCGGGCCCGGGTAAAACGATGTGGCCAGGAGTCAGAGCCATTCCCTGTATACCTTGTGGTGTGACAGGGATGTCCTCTGGCTCCCAAAATTATTTAACATCTATTTTGACCACGTAGTTCGTGAAGCCTTCAATAGCTGTACCGGGGGAATTTCCATTTGGTACAGATATAATGGGAGGCTGATCAATGCCCGGGTGCGGTCAAGGGATGGCTCCCTATTGGTCAACCACGTTATGTATTCCGATGATTTGGTAATTGCTGTTCATTCAGAGGAGGAGTTAGAGATGCTTCTGCTGAAACTTGAGTGTGCCACTAAGAGGTGGGGCCTTACCATCAGCCCCACCAAAACTAAGCACCTGCCTGGGTATTTTGTACCATCGGACACTCCACCCCCACAACTCCGAATCGGTGATGGGGCACTTGTGGAGAGGGTGGAGAGTTTCCCATACCTGGGCAGTGTGCTCATGACCGGCTCCGGTTTGGCAGTGGAGATCTCACTCCGAATAAGTCGAGTGGCAATATCTTTTCATTGGTTGCATAACGCTGTGTGGAAGCTACCTGGTCTGTCGCTCCACACGAAGCTTCAGGTCTTCTCGGCCACAGTCATTCCCTCCTTTCTCTACGCTTGCGAAACGTGGACCCCCCTAATGGAGCATCTTCGCCGGTTAGAAACATTTAGGATGGCCTGCCTACGATCCATCCTGGGTTTAACCAGGCTGGATTGTGTGAGGAGCTCACAAATCCTTGAAAGATCTAGGCAAAGTCCCATCGGTGAGCTCCTCTGGCAGGCAAGGCTGCTTGGCTGGGTCATGTAGCCCGCATGCCCAGACACCGCATACCTAAACAGCTTTTTTTCGGCTGTATCAAGGGGGCTGAATGGGCACAGCACGGGCTAGAGAAGAGATGGAGTGATGTGGTACAGGAGGACGTGTAGCTGAGTGGACTTGCTGATGACTGGTACCCGCGGTGTCAAGATCGGCCTCAGTGGAGGAGGCTCGTGAAGGACGCTACTGGGCAGTTGGAGGCAGTCGCCCTCCAACAACAACAGAGGGCGGAGGAGCAACGCTCACAACAATGATTGGAGCGCCGGGTGGCTAAAGCACAGCAAGTTGGCACAGTAGGGGGCACAGGTGCTGCATCAGCCCGTCATCTCAGTCATCTCAGTCAGTCGACCCGTGGCACCTGGGTCTGCCCCGTGACCTCCTGCCAGGGGGCGTTCAACACTTCACGTGGCCTCAAGGTGCACATGGCCTTGCACAAGCGTCGTGGTGACGTCACCGCCACTTAGTGGCAAATGGCGGTTGTTGTTGTTGTGTCTCCGTGTCTGTGTCTTGTCTCTCCCTCAAAATTTCACACTTAACTTCTAATTTAGCAATCTTTGGGTGAACGTAATCAACCAGGCTATGCGTTAATTGTGTGTTGACCGACTCTCTGTGTTGCATTGCATTACTTTCCAAATTTTGCTAAGTTTATTTGATTAAGTGTGTTTTCTCTCTCTGTGTTCTCGTGTTGTAGTATTTCCTGCAGTTACGAAAGCTCCAAATCTCTAATTGACATGCTAATTTCTCTACCCCCCTCTCTCTGCCCCCCTCTCTCTCTATTTAAGGCCTCGACACAGAGGCGTTGTGTCTCTGTGTGCCTATGTGTCTCTCTCTCTCTCTGTGTCTCTGTTATCTCTCTCTGCTTATGTGTCTGTCTATGTGTCTCCGTGTCTGTGTTTTGTCCCTCTCAAATTTAGCAATCATTGTAAGAACGTAATCAACCAGTAGGGTGTTGACTTTAATGTTAGCCGACTCTCTGTGTTGTATTGCATTATATTTCTAAGTATACTAGGTTTGTTTTCTCTTTCATTTGTAGCTGATGATGATTGCTTGTGTTGCAATCGAAACGTCGTATGCTGTCATTTAATTTATTTTTCTCTCTACGTGACTTCACCGAAAGAAACTAAGAATGAATCATGTTGTATGAGTGGCATTTAAGAGGGATAAGTGAATGTCTTTTGTCACCAGGGGTGGGGGCTGGCTGGGTGGTCCGCGGAAATGGTTGCATCGGCTGAGTGGTCCGTGGGGCACACGAGTTTGAAAAACACTGCTCAAAATGTATCTGATCTAATTGAATCTTGGAAGCTGCGCAGGGTTTAGCATGGTCAGTGCGAGGATGGGTGACTAACAGAGCATGTGGCTGTGAGGCGCCTAGAAGATGGCACTAAGCATCACTTCTTGAAATGTTTGGGGGGGGGGGGTCTGGGTTATCCAGTTTCTTCCCACGTACCAAATAAACATTAATGGAATTTTTCAAACTTTCCAAAGAGGGACCCTCCTAAATAAAGAGTCTTGATACCAAGTGAGACTTTTACAGGTAAATAAAACACATTACCCCAAGTTTTACCTTCAATGCCCACGATGCCTCTGATAAACACTGACCACTTAGCTGTAGAAATGAATATTCAGCGTTAGTGAAATTCTAATTATAAAAGTATTTTCTCTGTGTTTGGGTGAGTGCAGGTGGCCGTGTCGTCCAACAGCCCTGTGCTGGACTATGAGAGTCAAAGCTTTTACACACTGCCCATTTACGTGACCGACATCAATGGAATTTATGTGATGGATGTTCTCACCGTCAACATTACGGACGTAAATGAGGCCCCAGAGTTTCTGGATTCTCTTGGTTTGCAAAGTAAGTCATGGCATCCGCACTCGTCACAGTGTAATGCAAACACAGGAGTGCATTTCTGTGGCGGACACTTGAACGTATTGCACTTGACGGAAATGAGGACGGTGGAATCAAAAGATTTCGACTCATGTCACACGTTCAAATGGGAAAGCAGCTGCTGAATATAAGTGCAACTTCTAATGGAGAGTCTATAGCTCACTCAAGGGCAAGAGCGACGTCGTCGGACTGTTTGATGAGGACCGGTGTGTTGTTATGCTGCACCGGTCTACCGCCAATACGTCCATTTACTTAATAAAAAAAAAATGACATGATTTATGTTTAGATCGGAGTTAAGTAAAGGTCTTGATACAATAATAATGTTCTTTATCAATAAAAAAAATTCAACACATTTTCAAGAGGCTCCCGTTTGAGACGTTACCCAATTGCTCACGGCGCATTGGTCAAGCAAACCCATTGGCAGACTCGACAATCCCAGCGACTTCAGCTCTCGGATAAAACCCTTTTACCACATGTACCCATAATCACAGCAAAGGGAATTTTGTTAAAAAAATTGCGTAAATAATATATTTTTCTTGTAAAAAATTGTGCAAGGCAAGTTACGGTTCATTTAAAAAATTGGTACACAATTAACGTGCTTTAAAAAACGCCAAACCTTTTGCTTAAATCGGCGGCCTTGGAGTACCAATATAAATCCCATGCATAAAAAGAATGGCACTCAAACATGCATGAAATCGAACTAAGATTGATGGGTTCGGAGCACCACATGCTGCCTCCCTCTCCCTCGCCCACCTCCACCGCCTTGTGGTATATAGAGAGCCTACAAGGGCTACGTGGAAGATCGTGCAGGCACATTGATTAGTGGGGTCTGACAAAGGGCCGTCCTTGTTATGAAATATTGAAATGTATTTACTGTTGGCCAGGGATTGGCAAACTTGCTGCTCCAGAACCGCATGTGGCTTTTTTAAGGACTGCTTCGTGACGTTATTTATTAAGAACCACTGTCACGTATTCACCACGTGCATTGCAGCTATTGAAATATTGAGGTCTATTTTTGTATAAAATTTGAAAAAAATTCTCTTCTTGTAATCTTGGTTGCCAACCCCCTGGTGTAGGCTCTGTCATAGCTAATAAGAGTATGATCTTGCAGGAAATTAACGTTTGTTTCCAATGTTTGTGTTTCAACACCTCCTGTCTAGCACTGACATTATACGTTCCTGAAAACTCTAACATTTACGTGTTGTACCAAGTGCTGGTGTGGGATCCAGACAATGATGTATGCACGGTAAGAGCTACCACTACGCCATGTCACCATCCCAGAGGGGTGGTTACTTCCACATATAATACAGATGTTCTGTATAATTTTCAAAGTCATTTTGTTGTTGATCGTTTTTAAAATGTGTTTTTTTTCTGTGTGTGTGTGTTGTTCGCTTTCAGTTTCTTTGTTCACCCAACACAGATTTTGATATTACTTCTCTTGGAGGACTTACGACGAAGAAATCATTTAACTATGAAATTGACTTCACAAAGTAAATCATATGTTCCTCATCTCTTCAATCACTGTTATACGAATAAACATATTAAGTTAATAACCTATTGCAACACATTTACATTTAATCTGTTTTTTGGCATTGCCACTTTCCTATGGGGACAAACATCATTGTATACTGTTCCTTGCAGTTGTAATGCACTTTGAGATACCCTTTCAAAATGGAAAGCAACTTACAAAACACGTATTGATTACGATATCATCATAGTGTAGAGGTGTAATTGCGCATGGCTACGAAAGGTGTCGTGTGATTATGCATGGCCACGGATGGCCAACAAACACAAAGGGCGGGGTTACGGCCGTACACAGGGGTGGCGCTCGCACCGACGTCCGCATGTACATCCCCCACGGGCCCCCCCTTGGGGGCAAGTCCTATAAAAGGTGATGAGCCGAAAGGCTCGGGAGTCGGGACTCAGCTTTAACCAGAGAAGAACGAAGACCTGCTAGTATAGGCCCCGGAGCTCCCCTGGCTCGCTGTCCTTCTAAGGGCCGACCAGGGCAAGCCGGTGGCGTGGCCCCGAGAGCCCAGACGAAGCTGGTCTGGTGACTCAGGGAGCCGGGATCCCAGCTTAACCAAGCTGGGACAGATAGCCTCCCCTAGTCCCGTAGTGGAGGAGTTGGTATAGGTTAGAGGGGTTAGCTGTCGAGAAATCCCTGTAGCCAAGTGACCTGTACAACTGTGTTGGTGTAATAAATAAGTGTGCCTCCGATCCTGTCGTCAAGCCTCCATATATACTTACTACATCTGGGGTCAGAAGTAAACGTCCAACGATGGACACACGAGGGACGACACGTACCAGGGAGTCGGAGATGGAAGACGCCGCGGCCGAATCTCCACCAGTGATGGCCGGGGTCGAATCGGAGCAGCCGGGGCCGAGTACGCCCGCGCCGCTACGACAGGAGGAGGGGGATGCGTCGGCCGAAGGACTCCGGCTGGCCCACTCTCGCCTGGCGGACCTGCTCTACGCCGCGGCCGCCGCGTTGGAGGAGATCACGCGGCTGGGGGCTGGAGGAGCAGCGCGGGTCGACGACGGCAGCTGGCGCGGGGCGACGTTTCCCGCCACCCCGACGCGGCTCGCGGTCAAATTTCCCGCCATCTCTACAGTACGAGCGGAGGGCGGGGCCGGCCCGCGTCACGTGTCTGCTGAGCGCCAAGCACAAGCCGTGACATCATCAACGCCGGCCGGCGCGTCAACATCAGAGCGACCGGCGATGCCATGTGCACGGCCCGCCCACACTGTATCATCGGCGGGGAGCGACGGAGAGCGTTCTGCGGCCACGGACGCCGCCTTACAACAGCGTCTGCCGCCTCTTAAAGAATTTGTCGGCGCTGACGGAGACTGGGGCGGCTTCAAGAGGCGGTTCATCGCTCATCAAGAGATGGCGAACTGGTCGGACGCCGAGGCTCTACGCGCGCTGCCAGCGATGCTGGACAACGACGCCCTGGCTACCCTCACCTCGGCGCCGAGGGAAAAGCGCGCCACTCTACACCTGGCGTTGCAGCTGCTGTCAGCCGTCTATGGGCCGCCTTCGGACTGCAGGCAGCTGTTCCACGATCGGAGTCGGGGCGCCAACGAGTCACCCCTGGCCTTCCGGACGGCTCTCCTGGCTCTGGCGAAGGCTGCTTTCCCAAGGATGGACGAGGATGGAGTGGATGCCATGGTGGCTGAGAAGCTGCTGCTACTCGCTGACGAGCTGGACGTCAACGTCCTGGCTCAGGACGACGCGGAGATGTCGTCCCTGCTGGTCGCGCGCCACATCCACGGGGGCTTGCGGTCCCTGCGTCGGAAGGCGGCAAAGGGGGCGGCCGGCCATGCCATGGCGACCACCGCCCTCCCATCGGAGGAGGTCTGCGGGGTGGAGCGGCGAGGGGAATGGAGATCGGCGGCACCGCAGGCTCGGAATGGACCGAGCCGCCAGGAGCAGCCCAGGTCATCTGGGGCGCTCACACGCTGCTACAACTGTGGCCTGCAAGGCCACGTTGCGTCAGGATGCCGGGCTCCCCGTCAGCGCGGGGCGACACCTCGTCAGGACACCACGCCGTCTCCTCCCAAGCTCCAGCAGAGAAATACGGCGAGTCGCGGCACCTCACACGTTTGGCCCACGCACACATCCGACACACACTCACGCGCTCAACTAAACAGGGCTCCAAATTCCCCGTCCGTCGCGCGCGATTGTTCGGTAATGCGGCGAGCGCTCCAACCGGGTCAGTGGTCGGAGCTCGCCCATCGTGTCGTTGCCGCGTCGGCGGGATCATCGGTCGTGGTCGGTCACATTGATGGGGTAGAGGTGCGGATTTTAATTGACACAGGGGCATCGGCGACCATTATATCTGATTTAATTTATAACATCCTTCCCGTTCAAAGTCGTCCCTTGCTCCCTGTTGACGTGCCGTGCTATGCCGCTAACGGGGGCTCTCTGGGCATTATTGGCCAAATCCGCGCCACTATCTGCATTGGGGACATTAAATTATCCGGCCCTGTTTTGGTTTCCTCCTCACTCGCGGTTCCGTGCCTGTTGGGGACGGATTTTCTGGCCAAAATGCCCATCCGTATCCTTATTGACCAAGGGTGCATTGAGCTCCCATCGGGCCGACGCGTTACATTTCTGTCTTCCCCCACCACGGAGCGTCGGGCGTTTGCCACCGTGCAGGCGCTCGTCACAAAAACTGTGCGCGTGCCTCCGGGGGCTCAGATGCTCGTCCCTCTTAGGTTGCGTCGGCCGTTTGATGCAGGGGTTGCGGATCGGGGGGTCTTGTTGGGTCCATCTCGGGCCGGGGTCAATGGACCCGATTTGCTCGCGGCTCAGACTATGGTGAGAGGGGATGGGGACCCCTTCATTGCAGTCCTTAATGTGGGATCGCGAACGGCCGTGGTTCCTCAAGGGACCGTGCTTGCACACGCAACGCCGGTGCCCTATGAGGAACCACTCGTGGGTCAGGTATCCACCGATCCTCCGTCGCGACCGCATTCGGACTGTGATGACGAATGGCTGGATGCGCTTTGCGCGGGTTCAGTGGACCTGTCTGACTCGCAGCGCGCGCAGCTGCGAGTTCTCCTGAGCGAATTTGCTGACGTTTTTAGTCAACACAAATTTGATATTGGTTGTACAAAATTGCTGCGACACCATATTGACACGGGTGACAGCGCGCCAATCCGCCAAAATCCCTTTCGGTTGAGTCCCGCCGAAAAGGATCATGTCAAATCGGCTGTTGATGACATGCTAGCCGCCGATATCATTTCCCCTTCCAACAGCCCGTGGGGCGCGCCGATCGTTTTGGTGAAAAAACACGACGGCTCACTGAGATTTTGTGTTGACTTTCGGCGTCTCAACAAAATCTCTGTGGCAGATGCGTACCCGCTTCCTCGGATGGATGAGTCGCTCGACGCCTTGGCCGGTGCGCGATTCTTTTCCACCCTTGATTTGCTATCTGGATTCTGGCAGCTTCCTCTGGATGACGAATCGAAACCTAAGACTGCTTTTCGTACACCGCAGGGCCTCTTCCAATTTAACCGCTTGCCGATGGGTTTACATTCTGCGCCGGCAACTTTTCAGCGGTTAATGGAATTGGTCTTGGCAGGTTTGCAATGGGATTCGTGTTTGATTTACTTAGACGATGTCATCGTCTTTAGCAAATCCTTCGAGGAACACCTCCAGAGGTTGCGTGCTGTTTTTCTCAAAATGCGGGCTGCCAATTTGAAATTTAAACCACAGAAGTGCCATTTACTCCGCGAATCGGTGCAATATTTGGGTCACATTGTTGGGCGCTCGGGGATATCCACTGATCCCGCCAAAACGGAATGCGTCAGCTCCTGGCCGACTCCCACCTCTGTGGGAGAGGTCAGGAGTTTCATTGGGTTCGCGTCGTATTATCGGCGATTTGTGGCTGACTTCGCTACGATTGCGAAACCATTGCATGCCTTGACGTCCAAGGGAGTCAGGTTTCATTGGGGGCCGGAGGAGGAGGCTGCTTTTCGCGCCCTCAGAAATGCTTTGGTGGGAGCTCCGCCGTTGAATTACCCGGATTTTTCACAACCCTTCTTGCTCGATACAGATGCAAGTAACACGGGCATCGGGGGCGTGCTGTCCCAGCTCATTGGGGGCGTAGAGCATGTGGTGGCTTACGGTAGTCGGGTACTGTCTCCAGCCGAACAGCGGTACTGCGTTACCCGTCGGGAATTATTGGCGATTGTTTATTTCATTCAGCAGTACCGCCCGTATCTGTACGGTCGGCGGTTCACCGTCCGTACAGATCATGCGGCCCTACAATACACCCTGCGGGTTCAACAACCATCGGGCCAGTTGTCTCGATGGTTGGAGATTCTCCAAGACTATGACTTTGTCACCACATATCGTAAGGGTCTCCGCCACACGAACGCTGACGCCCTGTCGCGATTGCCACCCACTTCAGAGTGCGCGTGCCTCTTGGGTTCGGGGCGTTGTAGGCCTCCGAACGTCACCACCGAGTCGGTCCTCGTGGCCGCTGCCGATGCACCTTCGGTTTCGGGTCCTATTGAGCAAGAAGGGAGGGATTCGTTGCTGGGGTTGTCGGTCGCGGAATGGGGTCGCCTCCAAATGGAGGACACCTCCCTCCTCGCTCTGCGCCGTCGCGCCGGGGGGGTTGGCCAGGGGGTGGAAAACGTTGACTCGTGGGGGTTGTTCCAGGGACTTTTAATGCACTGGGATGGTAAAACCCGGCGCCAGCGGCTCGTGGTGCCTGCTGCTTTAAGGGGTAAGGTGGTATGGGCTGTTCATGAGCGGCTTCTGCACTTGGGGGTTCATAAGACCTTTGCCACACTCCAGCTAGATTTCTTCTGGCCGGGCATGGAAAAGGACGTGGGGGATCTCTTGGGGTCATGCACGCAATGCGCGCAGAGGAAGCCACCTGCTAGGGGGTCCAACCCTCCGCTGCAGTCCATAAAAGTTTCCCGGGTTAACGAGCTCGTCGCTCTGGACATACTTGGCCCATTTCCCGCTACGCCCAGGGGCAATAGGTATTTACTAACGGGGGTTGAATACTTCACGAGATGGCCTATGGCCTGGCCCCTGGCGAACCAGTCGGCAGCAGCCATCGCGGAGGCCTTTGTCCAGGGCTATGTCCTCGACAAGGGTGCTCCGGAACGGCTGCTTACTGACCAGGGTAGGAATTTTTCTGGTAAACTCCTACGTGAGGTGTGCGACCTCTTGGGTACGGAGAAGGTTCGGACCTCTCCGTATCACCCACAAACTGACGGGATGGTGGAACGGCTGCATCGGACCATCACGTCCATGCTGTCCCAGCAGGTGTCGGTATCCCAGACGGATTGGGACCTCCGCATAGCCGGTGTGTTGCAGGCCTACAGAATGGCTCCTCATGCGGCCACCGGATTTTCCCCTTTCTTTTTAATGTATGGGCGCGAAGTTAACCCCCCTGTGGCGACCCAGCTGAAGCTCTCGGCGCTCCCGGCGAAGTCTAATTTGTCCGAACACGTTAAATTTAACATCGCTCAATTGTCTGAGGCGCGGGAAGCGGCCGTGCAAAATTCTGAACTCCGCCAGAAGGCGAACGAGAGGCTTCGGTTGGGGCGGGTGCAGGTGGTCAAATGGGAACCAGGGGACAGGGCGTGGTTGCACTGTCCTCAGGTGCCGCTGGCAACCTCGTCGAAATTGGTACGGCCGTGGCGGGGGCCAGTGGAGGTCGTGCAGGTTTTGCGGCCGCAATGTGTTCGCGTCAAATGGGGGAGGCGCCGGTGGTATGTGCACCCCTCAAGGTTAAAACCATTTGTCGCGCCGCCCCGTGGTTCACACACACACACGCATGGCCAAACGTGTGAGGGTGTCGCCGACTCCCCGTCGTCGCTGCACTCGCCTAACCTGACGCCAACTGTTCCGTCCCCAGGTGAAACAGGAGTGACGGGCCCACGCCCACCAACCCCTCCCGGTGGGGTCGGGGGTCACTCGGCAGCGACGCCTGACTCTCTGGCACCCGGACCGTCAACAACCTTCACTGAGCGTGCCAGGACGGGCCCTTGTGACGGGCCCGCCGCGAGAACGCGCGCCAAAACGCGCAGACTGTTGTGAGGTCGGCCGTTGGGGGGCCTTGCGGGCAATGGAGAGGGTGTTGTGAGGTCGGCCGTTGGGGGGCCTTGCGGACAATGGAAAGGGTGTTGTGAGGTCGGCCGTTGGGGGGCCTTGCGGACAATGGGAGGGGTGGCGTCCGGAGTGTATATATATGTTGGTTTTGGGGTGCTTATTCAGGGAGGGCGCGTCGGGATATTTTTTTTCCTCTCTCTCTCTCTCTCTTCCTCTTGTTGTTCTGTTAAGGTTCTCTTGTTCTTGTTAGAAATAATTTACGCGAGGCACACACACGGGGGTTTGTGAGGGATACACCTTTATTCAGGTTTTTTTGCAGCCAGGGACGGCTGCGAGCTGTACAGGGGGGGGTGATGTAGAGGTGTAATTGCGCATGGCTACGAAAGGTGTCGTGTGATTATGCATGGCCACGGATGGCCAACAAACACAAAGGGCGGGGTTACGGCCGTACACAGGGGTGGCGCTCGCACCGACGTCCGCATGTACATCCCCCACGGGCCCCCCCTTGGGGGCAAGTCCTATAAAAGGTGATGAGCCGAAAGGCTCGGGAGTCGGGACTCAGCTTTAACCAGAGAAGAACGAAGACCTGCTAGTATAGGCCCCGGAGCTCCCCTGGCTCGCTGTCCTTCTAAGGGCCGACCAGGGCAAGCCGGTGGTGTGGCCCCGAGAGCCCAGACGAAGCTGGTCTGGTGACTCAGGGAGCCGGGATCCCAGCTTAACCAAGCTGGGACAGATAGCCTCCCCTAGTCCCGTAGTGGAGGAGTTGGTATAGGTTAGAGGGGTTAGCTGTCGAGAAATCCCTGTAGCCAAGTGACCTGTACAACTGTGTTGGTGTAATAAATAAGTGTGCCTCCGATCCTGTCGTCAAGCCTCCATATATACTTACTACAATAGTGACAATTATACTACAATACTCTATATCGATCTTAGCACTTAACTGTATGTATGTTAAACTTCTTTCGCACCGTACGTAGCCGCACATGCTAATCTGAGGTGCCAGGAAGGACAACAACTGAAACATGCTGCTTATAATTATGATTGGCTCAAATAATTATTACCAGCCAGGCTTCTCAAATGTGTTCTCTATGTATTCACTGTACATTGCTTCAATGGCTCCCGAACCCCTCATTACATGTTTTTAAATATATAGATATAAAATAGTAACCCGCACGTCCAATTCCATCCTTCTGGGCAGCCAGCAGGCAGGCAAAACTTTTGTCTAATATAGGATAGTATGACGTGAACCATGAACCCAGCTCAACGCTGTGAGATGCGGGTGACGTCATTACGCAGCTATGCAAGGTAGCATCACCACTGTGGAAGTGCATTTACCCATGGGCCAGGAATCTAGCCAGGCAGGTATGAATCCAGCAAGCAATACTGTACTTTTCTTTTAATAATGTATAGTATCACTCCAGCATTTCAATAGGATATTTAATTTCACCTCACTATCAAGACAATCAGTGTTTTAATAACACGGTGTTTTTGTTCACTTCACTCAACACCTGAATCACTTCCTTATTATGATTACGCCAGACAAGTGAAATGTGTTTTTTTACATGATCCAATATTTGTAAGTTCACTGGCGAATCAAATTGGAGGAAATGGTGGCCTGTTGTAACATGCCGTCATGCCAAGTAACTTCTACACAAAAAAAACTCACCCAAGTTGTCTTGGCACCATTCTGTTCTGTTTGAGTAGCCCGTGGACACTGCCGGTCCCTCGGTTGCTGGCACTGCGTTGATGGTTTGGACGCCATCCAGCGGCATTGGCACCTAAATATTCATATGTTAAGCGGCAACCGTAGCCAAGGAATTGCACACGGGGACCTTGCTTTACAAGAAAAGGATATGGGTTTCATACCTGGCTCAAGAAGCAATGTTTTTTTCAGTAAATAACGTAATTACAGGAATTACCCCATCACACACCTAAATGTGTCCGAATGTGCGCACAGAATGCTCGAAGGAGCACACTGAGCGTTAACCAATCGTAAAAGTCCTTTAACATTTCCAGCCCTTTCTCTCCCAACTCAGGCCCCAAATCCTCAGCAAAAACAAACCCCGTTTAGGCAGAATCGCTTCACAACCTGACCGTTCCGCCCCACCTTCTCGTCTCACCTGAACCCCGACACCTCGCTCTCGGTGCGCAGTTGCTGTCCACTTCAGATTAAAAATAAAGAACAATCGAATTACTTCATTTGTTGAAGGTGTGTGCTTATTACGTGAAAACAAATCGCTTGTATTCACTTTTAGACCAGTGCTCCCCAACACTTTTGGACCCGCGGACAGCTCTCAAAAAATGTTGCGCTCCACTGTGTGATAAAAAAAAATGGTGTTGAGAAATTACTGGTCCAGATGAAACAATGTTCATTATGAAAATCTCCATGAGTTGCAGAAACGGCTATCAAACTTGGGAATCGTTTCACGTGACCTCATTTCAGCTAAGCGCAGAGCTGCTGCATGCAAGCTCATTGTACAATCCATGTCCACATCAGCCCTTCCCTTTAACTGTGCATTTTGAAACAACAGGAAAGACTATAGATTAGACTTAGACTCTAAATACTCTTAGGTATGCCCAAGACGTGTTTCAGCAGCACATTTAGATTTCTCCAAAGGCTGCAGCCTCGACACCATAAATTTAGGTTATGCATTTCTGATTTTGATGTATATTCAAATCAAAGCATGTTAGTTTCATAATCATGCTATGTTTTTTTTATTACTCAGCTATACACTAAACATTATCGTGTCAGATGGAAGAGGTCTCTCAGTGAATGGAACCGTGCTCATTTTCATAGAGAACATTAATGACAATTCACCCTCCTTCACCAAGTAAGTATCAAACAACATTAAATTATCGTATAGCCCAATTAATACCAAAGTCTAAGCAGTGATATTATCGTTGGCATGCATCACCGGTGGCGAACCATTAATGAAAAATGTATTTATGTTTTTTGTAAATTCTGATAAGAATGTGCATCGGCGCATGAATAGAATAAAAATTATTACAATATTTGTTTTAACAAAGTGACTCAATTTACTGTTGCGCGCATTATATTCACCCAGAATGCAGCTCACGTCGTGAGATCTCAGACGCTAATTAGGCTCGAGCCTGGATACTGCCTGGGTGGCTATACCGTGCGCTGCAGATTGTTGTCGGCTGCACGGCTACTTGGCAGTCGAGGGCAGTGCAGAAAAAAACAATTGTACTGCCATTCACTGCTCCCACATCCAAGCTTCTCATCTTCATCAACCCGCACTGACCGGCCCGATGAATGTCCGTTGCGGTTAAATAACCCCCAAGACCTGCACGGTGTGGGGAGGCCTTCATGTGGCAGTGGACTTACGTGATGTGCCTGTGTAGCGGCTGGAGGGATTTGTTGATTCTCATGGCTTGTTTCTGACAGTGTCGTAGCCCACAACGTGACCATCCCAGAGGAGCTCGCCCTGAGCACGCTCATCACCACACTCTCGGCAACAGATGTCGACAACTTGGGCCTTCTCACCTTCTCCATTGATACAGCCACTGGATACCTAAGTGTGGACGCAGGTATGCTGCTCACAGCCGTTGCATTTGAAGTACCGGTGAAGACACTTGACGCCGAGGTGGAGGCACACGGATATTTATTCAACACAGCTCGTATGTGACATACAGCACTGGAGGGGGTATCGGCCCCCTCACCCGACTAGCTAAGGGTACACTTCCTAGCTAAGTCCTAGCCTGCCTTACAGTCCTCCACTACTGGGCTAGGGGAGGCTACTTGGCCCGACACTGGTAAGTCGGGCCGGTACCCGGAGTCCCAGACCAGCTCTTAGAAGAGCACCGGCTCTGGCTTTCGGGACCACGCCGCTGGCTCAGTCCTGTTCGGCCCTGATAAGGACATCGAACGAGGGGAGTCCAGGGCTCTATCTAAGACGTCTTCAGCCTTCTTAGTTAACTATAACATAACTCCCTCGAGCCCATATAACGTCCCCTTTTATACCCAACCCTCCTTGAGGGGTGGGGCCCCGGGGGATCATAACGCCAAACCAGCCCCCCCAAGGGTGTCTGGCTCGGACGTCGCAGAGGGCATCTCCCTGTGCACACACGTAGCCCCGCCCACTGTGTTTCTTTCCCATAGACTGCCATACATAACGGCCCTCTCTCTAACACCCCTACATCACTCCCCCCTGCATAGCTCGCAGCCGTCCCGGCTGCCAACATACAGAATGACAATAAAAATGAATTTTTACCGTAACCGCGCGTGTGCCTCACTAATTTTCAACAACAACAAGAACGGCAACAAGAACACAAAAAAAATGCAACAGCAAGAAGAGAAAACAACCCGACGCACCCCCCCCTTGAATAGATACGAATTCCGTAAAAAAACAAGCTATATACAATTTGCAGGAAACCCACCATACACACAACACACAATGAACACAACCTATATACATGAAAACTGGCTAACCCACTCGAACTTTACGAATCTCTAGCTCACTGTTTCAACGCGCCTCAGAGGGTCTCAACCTCCGAGCCGTCAGGTCAAGCCGTCAGACACAGCATGACGGGACCACACTCCCTGAGCCATGTGAGCACACAGCCCACTAGGCTAGACATACCACGGAGTGTTTTAATCTCCGGGCTGTCAGGTCAAGCCGTCAGACACAGCATGACGGGACCACACTCCCTGAGCCATGTGAGCACACAGCCCACTAGGCTAGACATACCACGGAGTGTTTTAATCTCCGGGCTGTCAGGTCAAGCCGTCAGCCATAGCATGACGGGACCACCCTCCCTGAGCCATGTGAGCGCACAGCCCACAAGGCTGGACATACCACGGAGTGTTTTAATCTCCGGGCTGTCAGGTCAAGCCGTCAGACACAGCCTGACGGGACCACACTCTCTGAGCCATGTGAGCACACAGCCCACTAGGCTAGACATACCACGGAGTGTTTTAATCTCCGGGGCTGTCAGGTCAAGCCGTCAGACACAGCATGACGGGACCACACTCCCTGAGCCACGTGAGCACACAGCCCACTAGGCTAGACATACCACGGAGTTTTCTAATCTCCGGGCTGTCAGGTCAAGCCGTCAGACACAGCCTGACGGGACCACACTCTCTGAGCCATGTGAGCACACAGCCCACTAGGCTAGACATACCACGGAGTGTTTTAATCTCCGGGCTGTCAGGTCAAGCCGTCAGCCAATGCATGACGGGACCACAACGCTCATGTTAAACACGCAACACTCACAGGGCCATCCTGGTCAGGATCTGCGCCCCAAGATAAGTGACAGCCAGCACAACAATTCCAAATCCCTGGCAGCATGTCACCATCGCAATTTAACACCATCACATCACATGCACCTCACATCCCGTATCCGTACCCCTCATCTCCGAGACTCGCATTGCAGCAATGCAGCTGTACCAACCGAGTGGAGAGAGCGACGCAATTAACGGAAACGCACCCCCGATCCATGTAGAACACAAGGAGCATTCCCGCACAAAAGACATCCTACCATCACAACACATACACCTCACATCCCGTATCCGTACCCCTCATCTCCGAGACTCGCATTGCAGCAATGCAGCTGTACCAACCGAGTGGAGAGAGCAACGCAATTAACGGAAACGCACCCCCGATCCATGTAGAACACGAGGAGCATTCCCGCACAAAAGACATCCTCTGTGCAACAACGGACAGGAACCAACCAGTGGGTTTGAACCAACCCGAACCTGTAATTTCAAAATCCCCTTCAACATTAACCAAATAACACTCGCACAAGGCAAAATGCAAAAAGAACAGAGGGAAAAACCGTCCGCGAGGAACACAAAACCGGAGAGTCAAACTGAAAAAGTTCCTCCCAGCAGTGTCTCCATAGTCGGAACCCTCTCTTCAATCACGGACCCCTCTCGCTCTCACCACCGATGCCCTCCCCCTCTCTTCTTACTTCAATGGGGGGAGGGAGGCCCGTAATCACAGGGCTGCAGTGGTACGCCGCCAGGCCGGCACACAAGGCCCACAAGGCCGGCACACAAGGCGCAAAGCACACAAGGCGCAAAAGGCGGGAACGCCGGCACGTTGAAGTGGCGTGAAACGCCGGCATGGTGCAAATGGCGGGAACGCCGACGCCGCCGAAACGGCGCGAACGCCACAGCCAATTTCGCCATCACTCACCAACACCCGGCCACTCCCTTGCCACCAGCAGCTGGTCGAGTTGACGGGCGACGTCGTTCCAACTCGCCGTCGATGGCGAGCAGCCCGGGCCCGCAGCCTCTGATGGAGCGCAGCGGTTGGTGTAGATTCCTGCGGGCAGATGTCACCTCCTCTCGGCTGTGCGTCGGTGCGAGCGGCCGATGGGATCGCCTGTCGCGGTGGTGATGACGTCGCAGCCTCAGCGACGGCGATGCCGGAGTGGATGTGTAGGCTGGCCACGCCCCGAACAGCTGCAGCGTCGATGGCGGGAGTTTCAAACTCGGGCCGCTCCGAAATGGCGGGAAGGCGCCCTGGTCGCCGGCCCGCCTCAGCCCGTGTTGAACCACCGGCCCCCAGCCGCGCGACGGTCTCCAGCGCGGCGGCAGCGGCACACAGCAGCCCCGCCAGCCTCCCGTGAGCCAGCCGCAACGCGTCCGGCCGTGGTCCTTCCTCACTCAGATGCCCCGGTAAGGAGACATCAGGCCCCGGCTGCACCATGGCTTGTGTAGCCGTCTCGGGCTAGACGATCTCGGCAGTATCTTCCTCTTTCGGTACTTTGGGCTGCGCTGTCTTCCGCGTGTCCATGTTCGAGTTTTACTTCTGACACCAGTTGAAGTACCGGTGAAGACACTTGACGCCGAGGTGGAGGCACACGGATATTTATTCAACACAGCTCGTATGTGACATACAGCACTGGAGGGGGTATCGGCCCCCTCACCCGACTAGCTAAGGGTACACTTCCTAGCTAAGTCCTAGCCTGCCTTACAGTCCTCCACTACTGGGCTAGGGGAGGCTACTTGGCCCGACACTGGTAAGTCGGGCCGGTACCCGGAGTCCCAGACCAGCTCTTAGAAGAGCACCGGCTCTGGCTTTCGGGACCACGCCGCTGGCTCAGTCCTGTTCCGCCCTGATAAGGACATCGAACGAGGGGAGTCCAGGGCTCTATCTAAGACGTCTTCAGCCTTCTTAGTTAACTATAACATAACTCCCTCGAGCCCATATAACGTCCCCTTTTATACCCAACCCTCCTTGAGGGGTGGGGCCCCGGGGGATCATAACGCCAAACCAGCCCCCCCCAGGGTGTCTGGCTCGGACGTCGCAGAGGGCATCTCCCTGTGCACACACGTAGCCCCGCCCACTGTGTTTCTTTCCCATAGACTGCCATACATAACGGCCCTCTCTCTAACACCCCTACACATTCACCTGCGCATGCATCCCACATTACTAATTAAATTGGTGACCATATAAAAATGAATATAATGAATCAATCATGATTTCGTACGTATGTTAACCTTCTTTCGTACTTACATAGCCAACCGTGCTAATTGGAGGTGCGACAATCACATTTATAATGTCGCGATACCGCAAATATATTATTTAAAGATTGTAAATGTAATTCAATTGTTTTAAATGTTATTATTAGAGTTGCTATAGCTGTGTTGGAGCAAAACAATAGCGATGTGCATATATTTTTTATTCTAAGAGATTCTATGCATTTAACAGAAAAATTAATGTAATGCAAAAATAAAATGCAATAATTATGATTTTGTCATCTAAGACCAAACACGGTCATGAATGAAATAAGTAATATTTAAAAAAAAACTTTTTTTAAAACACACTTTAATGAAATGTACCGCCCTAGTAATGGAAAAACTCCACGACTCCAGGAAGTGGCCCTGAAGCTTGCCATAACGTAAGGGGCCGTGGTCAATGATAGCCAACGTGAGTTTACCATGGACAATTAGAGCCAAGCCGAAACAGAGTGAGTTAATAAAACACGTTCCTTTGGAGTGGGTAGGTAGGAACTTGGTTGGACAGCGCATTCGTGCACGACAGAAAGCTCGCGGTCACGTGACGCACTTCAACCAATCCGGGAGCGTACATGTTTGGGAGGGGCTATGCACGACAGACAAATAATCCCTGGTGGGCAGTGTGGAACTGTTGTTCCTACCTGTAAAAGCGTGTAAAAACACAGAAATGAAAAGTGTGCAAAGAGCATTAAGTGGTGCATGCTTAGAATTACACTGAGAGACAGCAAGAGGCGCGCGTGAATTAGGGGGACCATCATTTAAATTATTGAGATATTAATAGAATGGCAGCCAAGAAATGAAACGCGTCTGCAAGGAGGTGCACAGTAGAGATGGAGCAATGAAATCAGTTTGAGCGCTCGCTGGTATATTAGATTGCGCAATCATGAGAGCCGGCGGTGGCTTGGATAGACCTTTATCCAGCACTGGATTGACAATGGTTGAGGATGATGATGGTTTTAAGAAAGGTTAAGTATCCATGTAAACAGATGGTAATTAATACCCCATACAGTAGTGAGGGAAAGCTGACGCTTATCTGCATATTCTTCAATTTAGAAATCTTGTATTTCACGCTTAAACCTACGATTCTACGATCGTATTGTTATTATTTGCCAATTTATACGACTTTATAATATTTTAATTAAATCTATGCAGAAGTTTTCCACGTAAAACAGCGTGGTTCTAATTTTTATTGAGTTTTTTTTTAAGTTATACTAAAGTCACTCCAAGAAAATATCGAAAACTGTTACCACATACGTAGATTTTATGTAAATAACAAGACAGGGGATACTCTACTCTTTGTTTATTTGGGTAAAGTCACGTAGGTAGAAATAAAATAAAATAAGACAGGGGATGCCTAGAATCTTCTAATCCAGTCGTGGTGCAATGTGTACACTCACGTGAACAATCTGGGTGCTCATTCCCATCTTCATTTAACCAGGTAAGAACCCATGACTCCTCTCATACACGTGTATATGGGAGGGCACTATTCGCACATTGTATTTTCCACATTTATCCACAAAAATAACTCCCGTTTTTCGTGCGGACACCCACAATCATACGTGAATAATACAATGAAGCTACCACAACTTCCAGGTAAGACTCCTCTTTATCCACAACATGCCATGGATAATGTATGTATGTCGAATTTAGTGGCGTCGTGACGACATTATCAGCTCGGGCGGTGTGGCAATCGCTCAGGTGAGGCCCCAATATTTGTTTTGTCTCGCACGGTCGCACCTAGGCCATTATGCAGGGTGCTTCAAATACATTTTAACACTTCCGAGAATATGCAACAATACCACAAGAAATGTGCCTCCGGGCTCTGGAGACCACCTAGAGAATATTCCAGACATGTGTTGACAATGATGGCGAACAAGTGGCGACTCTTTGACTTATTGCAACTATTAGCAATTAGCATACCTTTGTTATCATGTTAAAGTGTATTATCCGTTCTTTTTTCCAGTGCAAATGATAGTCCCATACAAGTGTTAACGTTTTTTTAAGCACCCTGTATATTGAGGCTTCTCATGTCAAATCATAGCATTTCGTTCGCGGTCTCGAACATTATAATGCTGTAGAGGCGCTCCATCTTCGGTCAAAATGCAGCCACGACAGCTCTGCTTGTCTACCTGGTTACAGTCTGATGGCGACAATGTAAAAACAAATGCGCGAAGCGCAAATTTGTGGAAGCCAAACGTTAACGCTCTGATTAACTTAAAATAAAACGTGGAACGTAAATAAAAAATATTTTCGTAAAAAAATAATTTAAACTGCCTTTTAAATAAGTTTTAGTTCTTTGACACCGTTGTTCAAAATATATCTCGTGGTGGTTGTCAAGGGGGCCCTCCAACTCGTAGCTTTGGCCACCAGGGGTTGAGCCAAGCCCCCCCTCCCAAACTCCTTACACCGCTCCTGGTTGCATTTCTTTCGCACGTTACGTAGCCATAATGGGGGGTGGGGGAGGATTTGCCGATACCAGGAACCACTCATTATCTCCATCAAATTATCACAGCTATAGAAGTGGAGGGTGCCACACTATCATCATTGCAAATCATTAACTGTTTCACTTTAACCCCGGTGAGGGCCCATTGAGATTCAATGAGTAACATGTATTGACTTTTTTTATTTCGACACATTTCGCATGTGTTTGTAACGATGGTTTAGTTTAGTTCATGTGTTCGTATACATTATTTGTGTTCATAATTTAGAGGGGCTTATATCGTTGTTGTAGCAGCCAGATGGACTTTTCAGCTCACCGGACCAGGCCTTCTCCCCACTCGTCCGACGAGCCGGGTTTCACTGTCTTCCTTCTATATTTAACAATGACACCCCACTCGGGTGCAATGTTTCTTGATGTGCTTTATGTTTACTGTACGTTTAACCCAATTGAATTTAATTCATTCTTAAAATATATTAACTATGACATCCCATGTCCACGTATCATTGCTTCGTGCGCTTTATTTAACCAAGTGCAATGCCATAGAGAGTGATTATTTAATGGGCTTTTATATAACATCCGAGAGTAAACGAGCTCAATTGTTTATTCCTGTCCTAGCTTAGTGCAATCTCTGTGCAGCAGTTCCTTCTAAATAGTTGTGACAATTTCTAGATATGTGTTGTTGTCAAGGTCTTGGCTCGTCAGAGCTGGGGGTGACTGCATCCGTTTCCACTGATAAAAGACATTTCCATAGGTCTATAAACGCCATTTATAACGGTAGTTAATAATCATCATTTACTTTCTGGGATCTTCTCTAGGAAGTGATACATCTTGCTGAACATGGTTGGCTGGCCTCTAAAATGTCCCTTGGTTTCCTCCAATCATCGGGAACAATTGTATGCATGCGGTAGGAGGCTAATGGGTCTGTAATTGGATTAAATACACAAATGTATACACGTAAGTCAAGAGTCTATTTACATTTACGGGAAACAGTTATTATTGCAAACAATTAAAATATTCTGTAGGAACGAATCGGAGAACTTAAAAAAGGTTAGGATAAACGTGAGCTAAACAAGTCATGTTAAAGTTTGATAAACGATATAATATAATAAAATAAATTCAGAGGCAAATGGAAAACACAGCGGAATATATACATCTAGGGTAATAATTTAAGGTTTTTACGTATCAAGTGGAGATGTAACACGATTTTTGTTCCTGGGTAGTAAGTGCTATTTTCTAATTGCTTATGCCTCAAAAGTATAGAATTTTTTTTATTATTCCCCACAAACTTTGCTTTTGTGACCAGGACTTAATGTGAAGGAATGACACTAATGCACACGTTTTCTCATTGAAAATAGGTACATTTCAAAATATCACTGTCCTGGTCACAAAAGCAAAGTTTGTGGGGAATAATAGCCATTTTCTGTTCTTTTGAGGCATAAGCAATTAGGAAATAACACTTACTACCCAGGAACAAAAAAAATGTTGTTACACAGTAATGATCAAACTGAATTATGCCGAATATCAATCCACTGCATGTTGCATATTCACTGCTCACTGGTCCACTGTGACCTCAATTAACAATGATCTGATAATGATTGTCCCCTCACTATCAGATGACTGATCTACATCTCTTTCCCTTGGACATCTGCGTATTCCCTGCCCTGACATGAATGTCTGGCTACAGCAACAGGGGAAGTGATGCTGTCCAAGAGGATGAACCTGGAGGGCAACTGCCCACCTTCATTGCTGTTTACCATCAAAGTGTGTGACGATGGGAATAAGTGCGACATCTCAACGCTAACGGTCAAAGTGACCGACATCAACGACAACCCGCCTGTCTGCGTCGCCCCTTACTCGTACGCTCCACCTGCACGGAACATTTAACCACTGGGACCACCGTGGATTATCAACAATCTATTTATAATATGGGTAGTATGTTTTGTAGATCCTTAGAGACAAACAAACTGTTTATATATATACAGATACCCAGTACAGCACTGGGTAAAACAATGTGAAGATAATTACCAGTATAGCCCACTTACACTCGCACACCCTTACTGCATTTAAGGATGCGACCACCATATTTCACTAACGAGTCCTGGTCCCAAGAATTGGTTCTGCAGCTTTCAAGTGCATCATGGATGAATGGTTAAAACTACAGAGCAGGCTTTTGAAAAAAAACAATACTTGAATGCGCAGCTGCTTTATCTGTCCATTGTGTAAGGCGGCACACTTGAAATATAAGTATTTGTCAGTCACAGAGGTGCAATCTGTACATTTTTATAATTACAAAAATAGCAAATACAAAGATCCCCCGTCTATCATAAACATACTGTTGGGGCAAGTGCTGTTAGCGAGCACCTATGAAAGCCGGCACAGCACACGAGGGGTGGGTGGCCAATACCACGCCCGCCCCGCCTTTGTCTCCCCAGTAGTGATGTTTACACACCGCATCAGGTACTCATTTGAGGCTGAGTCGACCTAGGGGAGGCCCAGGACCGGTTCAGATAATCGTCACTGGTGTTGGCCATGAGCGGGAATCGAACTTGGGCCGCTGGGTTTGTAACGTTACACACATGCAATCAATAACCTCACTACTGAAACCAATTTCCCAGTAAACACGTATTTCAAAGTACAGCATCAGCAGATAGAATACTCTATGGGTAATTCCTGAGAAGCAGCGTATACGTGGTGACTAAGTGAGCATGTCTGCCTGAGCAGCACAATGTCTTCGGCCTCATGAAAGAGATACCATCTAGTTTAGAATAAGAAACGCTTTAGCGAAGAGACACCAGAAGCAGTGTTGATCTGGACTTTTGAGGCTCTGCTCATTGAAGGAGTTCCCAAGTGGACAAGTCTCGACTGAGTACACGGTGATTTTATGAGTAATCAATATAAAAATTTATGCACACATTTCTTCGCGCTCGAGGCTGGAAAACATTATGTTGACACACTGTTTTGCAGTTTTTGTAAACAAAAAAGAACCAAATATCATTGCAAAAAGAAAATCAGAATTTTGAATGTTTTTACATTTGCTTGATCAATGCCACCAAGTTTGTTATGTGCTCAATAGTTAACTATACGCCCTTTCCAGCCTCTATATGGGCATCAAACACGTACCTACAATGCAAACAAATACATGCATACATGCTTGTTGAAAATGTGATAACAAAAACACTCTGGCAAAACCCTCTTGTGACCGGAGGTACTGTTTTTACAATCGACTTTGTCATTGATGATGTATTTTCCACAAAACCTTATCATTGTTCCTGCAGGATAGATATTAATGAAAATCAAGCTCCAATCAGCGTGTTGACAAATGTCATTTGCACAGACATTGACTTTACTGCGGTTAACCAAGCCTTCAGCTTTTCAATGACCAACGTAGGCTCTGCTGCCAGCAACCTCGCGATTAATGCAACTGGCGCGATTGAGGTCAGAACCGCACACTCACTCGACGAGGCGTATGATTGTGGTGATCTCACGTAACGATCCACCTCGATTCCTAATGGCTGAGATGCAATTAATTGCTATGTATAACGCCATTATATAAAATGCACAGGTTGTTAATTATATATTTTTTTAAATCCCATTATTTGTTCTATAATGGCTCTACTATATCCTGACTTCAATACTAAAATAAATAAAAAATGATCCATTTACAATTTGATCAATAGGCAGGACATTTATCACATAGCAATATATGATTCCCTAGTTTCATAGAACAATATTAACAATTTCAATCACACCTATATTACAGTTGTCAATTCAAAGGCAAATGTTTTGCAAACTAATATGCGCCCCATCGAAGCAACTTATACCGATGGAGCACAATATTTTAAAATGTTATCCTGATAAATTGAACTACACCGCACGTCCGTGCTCTCGTACAGGGTCTACAGAAAGAGCCACATATGTCCTAATATAATACACATACAGCGCCGGGTTAGTAGCGTAGAGCGCTAACCACCATACTATTGCTCCCCTGAACACGGTCCTCTAAACTACACTCATGCAGGGCCGGGATGCACAGAGTGGTTAATTCCTCTTTTCCACTATACAAACCGAGCTGCGCCGGGGGCACACTGGGGATAACCACTTGACAGAGGTTCTGGAGGGGTTCATTTATGCAGGGTTGGGTCGCACTTATTCCCATCGTTAACCCAGGTCTTGGAACGATTTCTCAATGGTCTCTTGCTTGGTTATAAAGTTTACGTATTTCCAGATCTCAGCTGCGTGCAACAACCTAATTCTGTCTGTAAACGAATGTAACACGCGGTTTGCACATAGCATCCACATTAATTTTTTACTTTTCACAGCTGAGAACAGGTACCTTTGATTATGAGAACCTGGTGAATCTGTTCAATGGCTACACTTACTTGCTGACTGTGGTGGCCACAAACACAGCAACCCCCTTTCTCAGAGGTGAGTAACATCGCAGGCTTGCCGCAGCATCGCTCCCCCGCTTGCTCCCGCTCGACGTCGCTCAGCAGGGGGCCGCTGAGTGCACGGAGCCCCCTGCAGGGCTACCGACGTACTGCGTGGGAACTGTGGGATGGGGAAGGTGAACTTAACGCGTCGGTGACAGACAGGTGGACCTACTTAACTACCGGTGCATTGTCATTGGCAGGTTCCGTTGGCAAACCTTGGTCACATTATCTGTGAATGTCTTGCCCAAGCTTGATAAATCGTACTTATGTATTAAATTTCGATTTAAAGCTTTCGTGACTGCAGGGATTCATCTTCTTGGTTCTTTCGGAAAAGTCACGTAGAAGGGAAGTAATAAAATAATAAAAATAAAACATAATAAAATAATTCTCACGACGTTTCGGCTACAACACAAGCAGCCGTCCTCAGGTGAAGACCAGTTCTGTCGAGGCGACAGCGTCTAAATGAAACACCACCACGCTTGGAGCGTCTATTTAAGCTGGGTTGGAAGGGGGGGGAAATGCGCCTTGACAAAATAATCTGCATATCAAGAGGAATTTAGCATATTTATGGAAAATGCAGGAATGCGAATAGTGCTAATTTGTGAAATGCGTAGGAGGTGGGCGGGGGGTTTTCAAAGTCATATTATGCCTATGCATTATGTTGTTTAGTTACTGCAGCTACATACTATTAGCATTCCTTCCCTTTATTAATGCCACCCCTACCCCCTCCCTTTGATGCTGCTAATCCTGCAGAATGCATAGGCATAATATGACTTTGAAAACCCCCCGCCCACCTCCGACGCATTTCACAAATTAGCACTATTCGCATTCCTGCATTTCCCATAAATATGCTAAATTCCTCTTGATATGCAGATTATTTTGTCAAGGCGCATTTCCCCCCCCCCCCTTCCAACCCAGCTTAAATAGACGCTCCAAGCGTGGTGGTGTTTCATTTAGACGCTGTCGCCTCGACAGAACTGGTCTTCACCTGAGGACGGCTGCTTGTGTTGTGGCCGAAACGTCGTGAGAATTATTTTATTATGTTTTATTTTTATTATTTTATTACTTCCCTTCTACGTGACTTTACCGAAGGAACCAAGAAGATACTTAGGTATTGTTTATTCATATATAGTGACTTAACCATTTTCTCTATTTTGCACTCGTGTCCTTTTTTTTGTATTGTTTGTCGTTATAACTTGCTGACTCTCCCATAGTGGACATATGTCAAAAAGACTCTCCCATACTGAACATCTGTGAAAAGAGCTTCATAGCTCTTCGAATCCCTCCTGCAGTTTAAATAAAGAATTTGATTATGATTCTGACATGTTATTGAATTTGTAGTGAGCATGGGTAACCAATAGACCTGTGAAAATGATTTGGCCCAGTAATTGTAAATACATGAGGCTTTTCCATCCAAGCATTCTATAGCAGACAAAATTTAATTCCTGTACGGATATTTCATTTGTGTTGGAGTGGTCGCAAAGTAGTTCCCTTTGCCATGAACCTGCTTCCCGAGTTTGCTTCCCGGACATGGCTACAATCAGTAACAAGTGATTTCTGAACTGGTTTCAGGCCCTCTTTAGCCACCTGCAATACCCAGTGCGGTGGAGTATGGTCAAACAACTACAATGTCCGATAAGGCATGGGCAATTCTTCACCCAATGGTGTATTTATTTTAAATCACATTTGCCGACCACAGGCCCAAAAGGCCATAATCCTTACGAGAAAGGCCCTATTTACAAGTGTAATGACGACTTGACACACTTCTCTTGAGATTAGCACTTTATTGAAGACACGTTCACTTACTACAGTGATTTTGGCTGTAACGGTTCCACCTGAAGACGGAAGCTTGTGTTGCCTCCGAAACGTCATGATTTAATTTAGTTGTTTTTCATTTATTTACTTATTACCTATGTGACTTTACCGAAAAAACCAAAGAGTATGTACCATATAGTCCCAGAGAAATAAGGGACAATTTATTTATGGACTAAATGTATGCAATTAGTCTTAACAAAATCCAAAACTAATTATTGTTAACTATGTAGGATTTTGTCGACCATAAACTGCATAGGTGTGTTAATGTGACAATGTAGATAATGAATCCTAATTACCGAACCAGGTACTAACAATAATTTAAAATATACAACAAACATTTCTCCTGTACTTTGTTACATTAGTAAACATTTTCACGTAGTGAAACAATTGTCGTTGTTTCACTGATAAAACACTGGATGTTGAGTTGCTGAAAATAAATTGACAGTGTTGTTGTGTCTGCCACAGCTACGGTCACAGTGTACCTGCGCATCATCCCCGTGAATGAGTTCACTCCACAGTTCAATAGCACTACGTACCAATTTGTTATCGCCGAAACCGCATCTGGTGAGTATTCCCTGGATCACTGCGCGATGCATCACTGTGTTTTGAACAGTTACGAGACAAGCAGTGGAAATATTTATTACAAATCGAGAAATTATTCGGCTGTAAAATGTTCATAAAGCAGCAGTTCCCTTTCATGAAAGGTAAGAGGAACATTCGAACAACTAATTCCCTCAACTCCTCTGCAGAGATGGAGTGGTAAAATCAGATCATTCGCAGGTGCTAAATGGATTGTTTATTTCGTACGATCGTGAGAGATGGTGATGGCTTGGGAAGGCCTTGATCCAGAAGTGCATTGATATTACAGCTGATAATGATGACTACACTGCCTATATTTGTCATCAATCAGCCGGAGCGATCCTGGGGAAGGTGCAGGCCACCGACCAAGACTTCCTTCTCAACGACATAACGTACCGACTGCGGGGACCCGGTGTAGGCCGCTTCCTCATAGAACCGACGGGTAACATTAAAGCCATAACCAAACTGGACTATGAGCTCGTTCAGCGCTATGAGCTGGTGGCGGAGGCAGTGGACGGGGACCCGTTTTTTCCCAAGACAGCCACAGTAACGGTGAGCACAAATCCACCGCCGCACCGTCCACAAGGCGCGTGTTCACCACACGCACACAAAACCCACGTTGAGATTCCCCAGGCCAAGCTCCTTGCACAATGTGACCTGTAAAGGCCTCACCAGGTACGCCTATGCCTTGGCTTTTCCGAATGAGCATTCTTTCTACCGACTGATCTGGTGTCTGTCTCCCATTGGTATAGTCACTTGATAGTGCAATGGTGTACACTTTCAATGTACATCGCTTTTTACAATTTAATATATATTCATTGTATAAATGTTGCCACAACTAAAGACAGTATGACGATATTTACTTTTATTTGAATATTTGCGTTGCAAGACATTTTGATAAATCTGATGATGTCTAAAGGTGAGTTAATTTTTGTGAATGAAAACACGGTGGAGAAACGATGCTTGTGGTCATGAAAGTGAACCAGGATCATTAAGATTATTTGATGACAATGAATTATATCAGAGCACATTTAAAATGCATTATCGGGCTTTTCAAGATGGGTTCACTGGAATTAATTCCAGCAAGCATGACTGCTGATGATACACTGTACATCGAAACTGGTCTTAGAGTTTGCTTGTAGTTGAATCAATGCTGCTGAAATTATGCACTCCCAGTTTGTCATGGGGCTGATAGGATGTGTAGAAACATATTCTATTTAGGTAGAGGGGACAGATATGTGAAGGAGACGTTTTGTGTGATGATCTATCTTGTCTAAACTGTATCAATGAGTGATTCACAGCCCAGTATTAATATATTCATGTCGGTTCTAGGGGTTGTTTGACCATACTTCACCATGACGGTTGTCATGCGCTGGTTTAGTCGTAGCTTGTATGTGGGGGTGTCTTCTGGGATCCCTCGTAGTCGAGTATGATTTCCCTCCAGGTGTCACTTGTCCGTGTTGTGAAGGGGGACTGGCTGGCCATGGGTCCGGAGATGGCTGAGTAGGCCAATCCGTGAACTACAGATCTTGGCACAGTGGGGGCAGAGATGGTCCATCCTGGAGCTCCCACTCGTTGTCTCTGGTGTATGTGCTTTGTGGCGTGCTCTTTTCCTGGTGATCAACTCTCTTTGTTTGGCCTCAAAGTTCTGAGTTCCATTGTTTATTTTGGCCCTCCATGATGGTTTATCAAGAGCATATATTTCCCAGTTGTTTGGCTCTATGTGGCTTCACTTGAGGTGCGTTTTAAGGTTGTCATGAAAATGCTTCCTTTGCCCTCCAGGGGCTGGTGATCCATCCCTGAGCTGGGAATAGAAGATTTGCTTAGGAAGCCTCGAGTCATTCATCCTCACAAGGTGGCCTGTCCATCTGAGTTGATACTTCATGATGATGGCCTCTATGTTGGATGAATTGGATAGCTCCAGGACACTGATATTAGTTTGTCTTTCTTCCCAGGTGAAGTTTATTATTTTCCTGAGACAGCATGGCTGAAACATTTCGAGAGATTTTGCGTGTTTACGATAGGTGGTCCAGGTTTCTGCACCATATAAGAGGGTTGGAATGATCACAGCATTATACACAGCCACTTTGATCTTGGTGGTAATGTCGTGGTCTTCAAAGACCCTGTTCTTAAGTTTGCCAAAGGCAAACTTTGCCAAAGGCAAACTTAAGAACAGAAGAACCAAAGAGTGTAACCTCCACTTAGCGCGGTCAGTTGGCCTTCATCTGCGAGATTGGTTTCGCTGAGGGCAGCAATATGGATATTAAATCGTCTCAGCCCGTGCCACAAGAGCTCTGGACGTTGCATTTTTGGGTTGTCTGTGAGGGTCCTGACATTCCAGGGTCCAATGTTTAGGTTACATTTATTTTTGTTTCGACCGCAATTATTGATACTCCCTCTGGTTTCGGTAAGTAGGACAGGATGTTGCTAGGTAGGCTATGTTTAGAGCACCTTTTCTAGCCCCCTCCCCATTTGTGGTGAGCAGAGTGGATCCTTGTGGGCTGCTCAATCACAGCTACAGCTGCCAGGATGCACTCCTGCCTATTCCAAGTGCATGACGACCTTCTAATAGCTGCCGCCTTGGTGCTGGGTTCTGACTATGAGCTTCTAGCTGCATAGGCCTGCCCCACTCGCCACTTGCCGATCACCCAAGGGCTTTGGGTATGTAGTGTGGTGGTGCGATGGCACAGTTTCCCTGGAAGGTAACAGTGCGTTAATAAATTTACGTGCAGTGTCTGTTGCACACCAGCTACCGCACGGGGCTTAACCAGGAATCAAGCCTGGGTCCAATGGCAAGGTAGAAAACCAAGACGATTAGAAGGCATGTCCTCGAGCACTAGACATCCAGTGGCTCCTCCACCATATGCCATTGGCCATCTGGACCGTATCTCATCCGCCCCATTGAGGTGGGCCGGTGGCCACTTGGTATCGACTCGAGACATTATTAGGGTTTACTAACTTAGCCTAAGTGGCTAACCAGAGCCCCATTAGCCAGGGCGTTTCCAGGTGAGCCCAGACAGGCTTTCATGGTTACCGAAGCGGCCCAGGTGGTCGAACCACCCCCTATACTTCGCCCTATCTGGCAATCCTGTACTTTCCTGTTACCACCTCCCACAACGTGGACGAGGGGTTGGTTTTTGGGAGTGCTTGTGGAGGTGTAGCACATGAAGAGTGACTGCCCCGATCAAAAGAACGACCACTTTGAGAGTTAAGGGCAAACCTGCATTTAAACTATTTACCACTACTATATATTTTTTATTTTACCAGGTAAGGCCCACTGAGCTATATACCTCTTTTTCAGAAGCGACCTGGCCACAAATGATAGCTCAACAAAGTGGTTTATCACTTGAACATTCATAGCAGCCAAATAAACACATGTTGATTTTAAACATCGAGGGAAAAACCGGAGGACCCAGAGGAAAATCCACATGACCACAGGGAGAACATGCAAACTCCAAATATACAGGAGTCAGGGTTGGGATCGAATTCACGACCCTCTGTATAGCAGGCGAGGTAGTTAACATCTATCCACCGTGACATCCTTCGCGGGCATGAGCCTACTTTAGGGCAGAAGGCAAAGGAACACGAAGACACATTTACAGAATATTACAGCCCTGTAACACACAACACTACGTCACTCCTGTCATCTCTCAAGATAAAACAGCAATCTCGACTCCAGTCAACTTCTGAGGCGACACCAGTGCGCCAGGTTTTTTCCACTGTCCGAGGTCTGGATTTGGGTCTCCCCTTTGCGGTGGCATTGCAGCAACCGGTCCCCTCGCCTGCAGACGGCCATGCACGCGGCCGGGCACAGCGCACAGCTTTTAGGTCACAGCAGGGTTCTTCATTCCAAGACCCGCGGGCCACTGGCGGCCCCTTGGTGGCCTTTAGTGCGGCCCCTGACGTGCGGCCCCCGACAATACTCAAACAGTGACAACAACCCCCCATCATCATCGTGCTGTCAAACTCCCAATGGTTTCAAATGTGTGGCGGCGCCCACACTTAGGATTCTTATCGGTAAAAGTGTGCCCCCTCTGAAAATTTGTGAAAAACACTGGGTTACACAATCAGCCAGCATAGGAATTTCACTCTTCATGGTTATATCTTTTCTAAAGCTCTTGTTCTGGTTTACTTAGTTTAACCCCTCACTTTATACATAATAACAAATATCTTCATATAGTTACTGCTTGTTGCTTTGCCCTATAGATAACAGTGCTGTAACCTTGCTAGTTTCAGTACTTTACATGCAGTACTCACAGTAGCTCCACAAGCCGTGCAATAGTTTTTCCTTGTCACATTATTGTACTACTGGTCTCTTTACAGTACATGTACGCAGATGCCTCAGAACCTACACATGTTAGAAACTTAAAGAGGAAATCTTTATACACAGATGTAGAGTACGTACTCACCTCTTATGAAGTCCCCAATGAGCAGCACTCACCAAACCACCAGCAAAGCAGAGTGAGAAGCAACGGCAACAGCCATGCATGTTGCATGGTTGCCTACAGCAGTGGTTCTTAACCGGGGAGCACGCGGACCCCTGGGGGTTACATGTGGCAATGTCCCAGGGGGTATGTAAGGTGGTTTATAAACGTGTGAAATTATATCATACACTAGAGCCATTGGTGAATAATCACATATGAATCTGCTAATATAAAATTATGATAAAATGTCAATCCACATGCTAACCTAGAACGATATGAAAGACTTTTCTAACTTCATTGATCGTAAACAATGTGGTTTCCAAGAGTAACCAGTGAGCGTGTACAAATTAGGTCCTGCATGCAGAGCATCCATTGAATGTATTTTTTATTCACTTTCACTGACTAGCTCGTTAGGATATACCTCACAAAAAATAGAAGTGGTTAAACTATTGATGTTCATTATTCATACATTTATTTCTCAAAACCACGTTGGGTCAGGCAAGGGGGGTACTCGGTTGAAACAAAATTCAACAAGGGGTTACACAGTAGCCAAAAAAAAAAGTTGAGAATCACCGAGCTACATCGTCTCTTAAACACCAAAGTGGGCATAGCCAACCTGTCCAACCTGACCTAGATTCAGCATTCACAAATGAAATAACTTTTCACTTAATCTCTGGAGGCCCTCCAGCTGGCGGAGGCCCTTGGGCTGCAGCCCCTAAAGCCCATGCCTTAATCCGGCCCTGGTGACAGTGGTCAGTGCTGGTTGGTGAAGGGGGGAACAGGACCCGTTCAGATATTCCTCGCCACTGATATTTGCCAGCAATCGAACCCAGTCGACCAAGTTCGTAGTATGGTGTGTGAACCGCTGTGCCAATGCACTACGAGTCAATGAAAATGACACAAACTGTAATTGTTAAATGCTGAATTAATGTGGCTGTGAATGAGTAAGAGCGACACAGCAAGGACGTGTGGTGTTAATATAGAGGTTGGCGAGATGTTAACTGCCCCACCTGGTGTACAGGAGGTCGTGGGTTCCATGACAACCCTGACACATGTGCCGTATATTTGAAGATTGCATCTTCTTCCCGTGGTCCCGTGGCATTTTTTCTGGGTCCTCCGGTTTTCCCTCCACATTTAGAATCAACGTGCATTTAGAGGATTTGGCTGCTATACATTTCCACATGATAAGCCACGTTGTTTAACTATCATTTGTAGCCAGACCTCTTCTGAAAAATAACTATATAGCTCAGTGGGCCTTACCTTGTAAAATAAATAAAAGATAGTTAATTAGTAGTAAGGTGTGCGCACTTCATTGGTTGACGTTCGAAGAGGACTGCGACACACAAAGGGATTGGCGCTGCTCCCCCCGTAGGCGCCCCCCCGCCCCCCCGTGATCCGTGGCTCAAACAAATCACTCAACAGGCCAGTGTATGACAGCAAGGGCAGTTTATGCGAATGCAATCGCAAGGGGTCACACGTTTGGCGCAACGGTCCATCGCTGACTACGCGTGATGAATAGTAGCAATGTGTGCGTGCCCTGGCCGTCTGGTGTTTACAGGTGACCGTGATCGTGGTGGAAGAGAATGACGAGCCCCCGGTCTGCAATCCCCTCTTGGCTCGATTGACCCTCACGGACGCGGTGACTGTAGGAACCAACATCCAAGGCTTCGCTCTGACTTGCACTGACGCCGACTCTGCTGCGGACGAGCTGCGATACGACATATCCAGCGGTGAGGGGCCTAGTCAACATTAGCTGTGTTTTTTGATAGCGGTAAAGTCGTTCGTAGCCATAAAATTGGAAAAGTTACTCAAAACAACATTTACCAGGTAAAGTTACTCCCCAACACAAACCATTAAGTTTCAAAGTAAAGTATAAACATAGTCATGAGATTCAATATTAGCCAACCAAGTTGTAACACATTGGTGTAAATTATTCAGGTACATAGAATGCAAAGATTATAACAAATAACTTTGTAACAGTACCTGAGACTCGCAATCATTAAACAACTAAGATGTGTGCATGGGACATCAGCTACGTGGCATTCTGTCTAGCGGTTTGTGATGTTGGACTCCACGAGCTGCACCGACCCCGAAATGCGCTAACCCCGCTGTGCGCGCGCGCGTCCGCAGGTAACATCAACAACCACTTTGGCTTTTCACCGACGCGCGGCTCCAATTCTCCACGGCTGCTGCTCATGCGCTTGTTCGATTACAAGGGGCAGGTGGACACGGTGCAGAACTTCCGGCTGGAGGTGCACGTCATCGACGACAACAAGCGCAACGTGTCGGCCCAGACCGGCACGGCCATCATCCTCGTCACCGTCGTCAGGACCGGCACCACTGCCAGACCTCTCACGGCGCTGTCCGTGAGTGGCGTGTGCGCAGCCGTGTGTCGTGTCACTGGAACCGTAACCGGAGGAAGGATTTCATGAATCACGTCTTGTCCCCAACACCTTGCAGTCTGAAAGGCAGAGGGAAACATTTCATGGGCTCAAAGCCCCCGTATTGTTTGTGGATGTAAATGTGTGGTTTTGTGGCCTCTATTCCGTCGATATAAGTTGTTAAAGATGTCTAATTGCACCTATTTTAAACAGTTCAACCTTGCTCGTGCGTCACATTGGGATTTAATAAATTACACGAATATAAGGCAACATGTCAACTCGGTACCATAATAAAGTGGTCGGGTAAGTAAGGAGTCCAATAATGCCAATTAGATCATTGAGTCAGCAACACTCTAGTAGCTGCCCCGTGATTAGACCAAGTTCTTAAGTGTCATGGGTTTCATGGTTTCTGTCTCGTCACTAGTAACTGCGCACAAAAACCCTTAACATAAAATGAGTTTTCAACGTAAGTCACGCTCTCCGAGCTTTGTATAAACATTCTTAATGTATCATCACAAAAATAATGACACGAGCGCCATCGAGCCTGAGGTAAAAGAGGCCGATGGACATAGGCCCAGACCCATCTCTGAGTTGGCGTCGTCTGGGCTACTCCGTGGTGTCATGCGAGGCTCTGCTGCGGGGACTTTCACAAGGACGATCCCTCGCCTCATGACGTGACTCAGCAGCACAACACAGTTAGCAAGACAACGAATACACGAACTATGTTTCAAAGTGAAATTGAGGACCAGTTACCGACCACAAAAAACACCTTCCGTGGGAGTGGGGGGGGGGGTTTGCATTGTGAAATGTCACGAAGCGCGAACTGCACATCGAGCATTTAATACAACTCGCCACACATGCCTGCAAATCTCACCGTGCTCTGCTGTGGTCCGTGGCAGGACAAGCCCGGTGTGGTGTTGAGGAGGACCTCTGTAAACACCTACGACTGGAGCGAGTGGTACGTGCCGTTCCTGATCACACTGGGCTCCTTGTTGCTGGCTGGCCTCCTCGCTTTCCTGCTCTACCGCCTGTTTAAGTCCAAGGCCTTCCGAAGCTGCCTACGATCGTGCTGCAGCTCTCGGAATAAACCCGCCAGGTGAGCAGCGCCGCAGGCAGATTACCGGCAAGAATCATACCATCTGTAAACACGCTCATTGTGGCCTCAACCCAAGATAACATTGGGACAGTCACGAACCATCTTGGCACTCGTTTGTATGTATGTATGTTGAATTTATTTCGCACCACACGTAGCCAACCGTGCTAATCGGAGCATCTTGTTTAATGTCACGTTTCTAGTCACACCTCCACCAAGTTATTCTTATCAAATTATTTGTAAAAGGTGAGGAGCAACACCGTTTATTACTTTGAAAAAATAAGCATAGATTTAACCCTTTCTGGCGATAAAACAGGTGTTAAGATATTCAAACACTAAATAGAAACCTTTTCCAAGGAATCAAGTTCGCAATTAAAAAGTTAGCATTTTTCAAGTTCGCATTTTTTTACAGTTTATAACTGTACGGGTATGAATCTAATATTGTGAAATCTACTCAGATGAGTGTCCACTTATTGGCAGACAATGCGGTGGAAAAGGGAGGCATTTCTCACTCGTGCTGTGTTCCATCTCATTACCCATCTGCATTGTGAAGCGCGTAACGTGCACACATATGTGATGTGTATACCTACTAGGTCTGCAATCATTTGTCCCATTGCGATTTCATGAATTCGTTTTTATGAATTGACGATCATTGGACACCTCTAGTGGCTGCAGGGGTCACATTAACCAATTACCTACAACATATATACGAATAGAAATATCGATTTGCGCATGTAGCATAAGCACAATACATTTTAAATAGTAAAGTGTTTGCATCATCGTTTTCTGATATAGAGTATACTGGAGCGATCCGCAAGGCAGGTCAGAATTAAGTTGTGTTTACGTCTTGCTGTTTGGGTGCATGTCAGGTCATGTTCATCACGTCATGTCCGACCCGCACCCATACGGCAAGCTGTCAAAACACCTAAGGGTGTGTGGGTCGCCTGCGAGTACCCGACCTGATGCAGGACCCTACAGTGTACCACAGAGAGGTGGCCAGATGGCACGGAATTAAAAAACAGCCGAGCTGACACAGCTCAGATCCTGGGTTGGAATCCCGGCAGATAGCCGCCTTAGCTTAAAATTGGGTTCTCAAATGTATGGAGATAATAGTCGCAGCCCAAAAAATGCCTGCACATAGCACCACAATATGATAGTTTATTATTTGCATAATTTAGCTAAATTCCAGGTGAAAATGAAAACACTGTTTTGGTTTGTCATACGATGAACACCACTTTGTAGCAGGCCGGGTGGGAGAGTGCTGCCCCCTAATGTTTGGACCAGTGGTCACGTGAAGGGATATCAGAGGTAGCTCTGTAATATCCACTTCTATGGGCAGTTATTTGGCAAGGGGGTGAGGATGTTAAACTGTGCTTCATTTCATGACATTCCATAACATGTAATAAATAGGACAATTAGGAAAATCTTGTTGTACAAGATAAAACTAAAATATTAGAAATATATAGCCTGCTACTTACATTTGGTAGGTTTTACCAATCGAATATTGGTTCCTCAATACAGTGGTAATGATGATGATGATATGAACAGTAAAGGTACATAGCTGTGTATAATTATATCTGATACCACCCGATTCCATCAGACCTGAATTGGGGGGGGGGGGGGGAACAATCAGTTTCCATCAATTTGAGAAAAAGTTGATTAGATCAGCTAATCAGGATTTTATTCTAATTACTGTGTACTTACATAATAAGAATGTGTAATTTAGAGCCCTTTGTCAATCTGGATATAAAAGTCTTCCCACGACGTCATGGACGTTGTTGATTATTTTGTTGCTATAAATTTCCACGTGATACGCCACTTTGTTAAGCTATCATTTGTGGCCAGTTCGCTTCTGAAAAGTAAGTTAATAGCTCAATGGGCTTTACCTGATGAGAAAAAAAATGTTTAAATTGTATATATTTTTTTAAGTGATTTGCTTACTTTTCATATACCTGCACTCCGATCGTGTTTTTGTATTGTTTGTTGTTGTAACATTCTTACCCTCACCTATACTGGACATCAGTGAAAAAGAGCTTCATAGCTCATCGGATTCCTCCAGTATAAATAATTCGGACCATACTTATCCACGCTGGTCTGTGTGTGTTGATGAAGTGGGGACCAGGACTGATTCAAATGTCACTCACCACTGATGTTAGAGCCATGACCAGAAATCCAAATCGGGTTGCCGAGTTCATTCCGCAGTGTTCATTGTTCTCTGTGCCACCGCTGCGCCTGCCTTTGTCAAACTGATGAGTTTTTCATTTTTGTGCATTCACAGATTGCCACCAGTCAAAGGTAAACGCGAATATTTTGCCGTGTCTTTACTCTCTTACCTCTGTAATGCGTTACTTGTAATCCACGAATTGATTTAGAGGATAAGCATTCTTGTTTATTTCCTGACCACGTTTCTTTAATGATACACGATATTAAATATTCAAACGTGCACCTTTTTATGATGTTGATGCTATCAATATCTTGTGCACAACAAATATAATGTATCTGCTTTCATGAGGCTTGGACGATCAACTGTAGTGTGTGTTTTTAACCATTCATCTGAGATTTTTTTCCATGATTACACAGTCGTGTATATACAGTGAATCTCCTCTTATCTGTGTTGATATGGGGTCTCGGTGGAAAGATCGTTATCCACAATAATCCACACATTTTCTAATTTCACCCACATTAATTGGCTCAGGTAAACATGGCCAACAGGGCAAAGTTGCCACAACTTCTGGGTTACGAGTTCCTCTCATCCACTCGTAAGTGTGCAGAACAGGATGAACGAAGTACATCTGATAAACCCTTCCTGGTCGCTTCAATTCGGGTCAAACTGTCAGATAAACACGCATCATCGGATTCATTTCCTGTAACCTACAGATTTTTCGTCTCATCCGCAGAAAAGTACGACTAAGAGGGCACATATTCCTGATTTCTAGGTTATTCTTTTAATCCGTGCGTGGGTATGGACAAGCTTAGCATGTGTTGATGTGATTATGCAGTCGCAACAGTACGATTACTATTGTAGAGGTGATACGCGCTGGGATTAAGGATCGTATGCACAGTGCGTGATGATTGGCTGTGTAGGTGGTGACGCGCGCTGACGGTGGAGGATCAGGGGTCAGCGCGGGGTCGTGGGTTACGGGGTACCGATTGGCTGTGGGCGGTGACGCGCTGAGAGGGAGTGATCAGGTGGCAGCGCAGTGTGATTGGTGGAGTAATGTTAACACGCGCTGGGGAGAGCGGATCGTAGAGAGAGTGCGTCGTGATTGGGTCATTAAGGAACGACGCTCACGTCGACGCCGCATCAGCTCCGTCTCTCGTGAGCGGGGGCTATAAAAGGGGATGCACACAGGCGTAAGGGCAGTGTGTAACCAGCGAAGAATGAAGACGGGGATGAAGACCTAGAGCCCTGCGGTACCTAGCCCCGCTGTCCTAAGGGGACCGGGACTCTGTGTAACCCAGAGGCGAGTGTAGTGGGTGTAGCCATAGGTCTACACGAGCCGAATGTATTATGTGTAGCCAGGGCATAGGGCTTACACGAGTCGAGTGTATTGTGTAGCCAGAGGCATAGGGCTTACACGAGTCGAGTGTATTGTGTAGCCAGAGGCATAGGGCTTACACGAGTCGAGTATATGGTGTGTAGCCAGAGGCATAGGGTCTACACGAGTCAAGTGTATCGGGTGTAGCCAGAGGCCTAGAGCTTACACGAGATTAGTGGAGTGTGTCGGAGGAAGAAGAAAGACCACACGTTGTATTGTGATACCTAAAGGATTTAATAAAAGTGTGTTACCCGTCAAGAAGTTCCTGCCGTCAATTCCCATACTTCACTATTATTGTTCTATATAGGTGAGGTCGAACCCATGTGTAGGCACAGATGATCGAATGAACATGCCACGACAATAAGCATTGACTAGCAGATCATAGGAAGGTTGGTGGATCTATTGAGGAGTCTTAGATAACAGGAAGAGATGGAAATAGGAGGATGGATAAGAGGTCTTCACTGTCATATAAAAGTGTTCCATTTGAACAAACATTTGTTATTATACTGTAATGAGAAAATTGTATGTCTTAAGGCATTTTAATACATCCCTGTTTTTGTCTTAACAGCTGCAGAGAAAAAGAAAGTTGAGTTTGTGCAGGTGATTATGCTCGGTCTCTTATCCACTGCAATAACAAATTATGTACTGGCAATATCTGAAATAACCGATGTTCTGAAATGAATTTGTAAAATGTTACAAATGGGCCCATATCCCTGATATTAATTTGGCCTCAGTAATCTCATCATAGCTGCTTAACGATCTAACAAATCAATTGTCACAGTCCACAACAAATTGGGTTGCATGCTGACGCGAAGGATATCGAAGCTGCGGGCTTCTCTTGAGTATTTGGCTACTGTACATTTCCACGTAATAAGCCACTTCGTTGAGCAATTATTTGTGGCCAGGTCGCTTCTGAAGAAGAGCTATCTAGCTCAGTGGGCCTTACCTCGTAAAGTAAAAAATAGTTTCAACTTGATTTTAAGCTTTCGTGGCTGCAGGAATTACTCGTTGGTTCTGTCGGTAAAGTCACGTAGAAAGATAATAAATTAAATAATACGACGTTTCGATCGCAACACAAGCAACCGTCATCAGGTAGAAAACAAACCTAGTGAAATTAGAAATACAATGCAATACAACACAGAGAGTCGGCCAACACAACAGTCAGCACCTCACCTGGTTGATGACGTTCATCCAAAGATTGCTAAATTTGAGAGAGAGACAAACACATACACGGACACACAGACAGACACAAAAGCAGAGAGAGAGACAACAGAGACACACAGAGAGAGACAACATAGACACACAAAAACGTCGTATTATTAAATGTATTTTGTTTCTACGTGACTTTACCGAAAGAACCAAAGAGTAAAAATAGTTTGAGTTTAAAACAAGCTCATGCACTGACAACTGCCAATACTGCACAGCGATGGTTTAAGTTGTGCACACGGGTGGAGGTGCCACGACGTGCACGACTCTTGCTGCTAAGCAATTTGTGATGTTACGCAGGTACACCCATGCATAAATCCGCACGACGCACAGCATCCACGTACAACATCAAACACCACAATCCACACGCACACAGTGAAGTGTGTGTTTCCTAATGCTGCCCTATGGTATTGTGTGGGACGCATCAGTGAGCACATGGGCAGGTTTCTAAAGCTTGTACCAGTGCACCTGCCCTGTGCTTAGCTCTGGTGACATGTCGCTGTGGCCGTGCCAAGCGATGGTGGCTATGCACGTCACATGTAATTCAATACTTTTGAGGCAAGGGTTGATCACCACACAAACATAGTGAAACTAACCTTTCTCGTGAGCGCCGAGGTGCCAAACCCTGTCTCAACAGGAGAAGGCAGTCCAGGAAGTGAACTAATCTCCATCGGTTTCCGTCTGTACGAGGGATGGAGTGTTAGCCCCCTCTCACGTGTGGGTTTTCGGCAAGTGCGCCAGTTTCCCCCCACAAGTATAATAAACACGAATTAATTGGCTGAAAATATTTAAACAAATAAACCCAATGCAGGACCCTTCTGAAAAATAGTTCTCGACCTCATTGTTTTTTTTTCCTGGATAAATAAATACGTATTAATATTATATATTAATTATAACATTATTGTGTGTCACGCAGGAAATCACCAAGATCAACACTGTGTTCGACGGAGAGGCTATCGACCCAGGTGAGTGAGCATCAAAGTCTTCTCCAGTGCCACCTCTTTGCCTTTCTGTTCTTTAGTTGTTGTCAAAGTGATAACCCCACTAATGTCCGCAGTGTCCAATACCAGCAGAACATTAGAAACGCTCAGCCATTTCCCCCACCGGATATCGTGATGAGATTGATTTAAAGTCCTCTTAAGAAACTATTCTATAAAATGAATACACGGACAAAAGTATGTCTGTTATTGTAAAAATAAAATTGTATTTTATTTTGCCGACCTATTGGCCTTCCAAACAATTTTTTCCAGCAGCATTTGTTGAAACAAGAAAACTCTGTACCACTTTCGACTTTGAGTCTCATTAGCAGAGTCAAGCCTGATAAATAAAGGTCGCTGAGTTGCTTGAAGCTAGAGATAAGAGCCATCTATACAGATCGTAGAGACTTTAGACTTTGAGATTCACATTTGTACTCTATACAGACACTGACACTGCTTGCTGCCTACACGAGATGAATGCTGTCCATTTCCAAGATATTATGCCTGAATATCTGTTCACGTGATGCCTCTGTCAATATGAATAATTCGTGCATTCAAGTTTTACATTTTAGGCATGGGATGAGTTAAAATTAGCGTGAGCTTATTAAATGAAATTGATTCTCATTTGCAGCAGTTTTGGTATGCGTACGTGATTCAACTGTAATTATTAGATTTATCATCAACACAAGAGTTGCTGAAAAGGCTACTCCACTGTATGGATCACCAAAAAGTATTTCTAAGGCATCTCAGTCACGTGTCAATGAGATCGCGTCTACTCTGATTCCAGCGGGAGATTAAGTCATGGAAAGTGATCTCCATGATGTGCCAATCGCACATTGGGTACGGCTGGGTTTTCTAAGGGTGGTGTACTCTGCTAGCCTCCCACATGTAAGATGCTCATCAATGAAACTGGCCCAAAAATCTCTCCCTGGTAATATGCACATTAAACTATAGTACAGACCTTTGCAAATGTATTGTGAGATTAAGATCTTCCCAAACCGTCTCGGTCACTGGGGTAGTTTCACCATACTTCACCATGCTGGTCAATGGTGAAGTATGGAAGAGGGTCAAGGAGGAGCTAGGCTTGATTCACTCACTCGACACTTACGTTAGCTGTGGTCGGAAATCGAACTCGGGTTTCTGGGTTAACAGCGCAGCATGCTAATCACTGGACCACGACTAGTTTTTTTTCCAATTATAGTGGTAGATTTTTAATAGCTCCTTTTATTTGACCAGTTGAGGCCCACTGAGCTATATAGTTTTGTTTCAGAAGTGACCTGGCCACAAATGATAGCTCGACGAAATTGCTTATGTGGAAATTTAATCGCAGCCAAATACTCGAAACGTGTGTTTCTAAATGTGGAGGGAAAAACTTGATGACCCGGGGATTAAATCCTCGCGAGCACGGGGAGAGAGAAATGCAAACTCCAACTATACAGCAGGCACCAGAGTCGGAATCGAACCCATAACCTCTTGTATACCAGGCGAAGGATTTAACATATCGCCATCGTGGCGCCCTTATATAGAAATAAAATAACAGTATACATATATGTAATAATGCCTTGGAACACACACATACACAGCCAGTCTTTTGGAGATGGTGGCATCACCCGTCGGGTTGTGATGATGTCTCTGGTTGCCGCTCCAGTGACAGGGAAGACGTACGAGTACAACAGCACGTCGGGCGCTCGGCGCTGGAAGGAGACGTCGGCGCAAGCACCGCCCCCAGCTCCCGCAAAGACTCCTGCTCCAGCCACCGCTAGCACGGGCACAGCCCCCGCTCCCACGGGTGCTCAAGCCGCGATCCCTGGCAAGGCTCCGGCAGCTCCTGCTGCTGCCCCAGCGGCGGCTGCTGCTGCTGGCCCAGCGGCGGCTGCTGCTGCTCCAGCAGTTGCGCCTCCTCCTGCTGCTGCTGTTGCACGAGCAGGTCCTCCTGCTACTGTTGCACGAGCAGCTCCTCCTCCCGCTGCTGCTCCTTCTCCTGCTGCTGCTGCCCCGGCCACCAAGCCTGCACAAGCCAACTCACCGCAGGCTCCACCAAAGAGCTCAATGAAAGCGGAGCCATCCAAGCCGAGCGACCCACGGAAACCCGACAAACCCAACAGATGAACACTGCAGGCTTCAGTGCGTTTCCAATCGTCAAGCATGAGTCAATATCACGTATAACACGAAATGGGACACGTTTAAAGAACAAGGCAATGAAAGGGGAAGCCTGAATGTAACATCTCATTATTTGTTAGAAATTATTGGTTATTCGCAATGAACGTGTTATACAACTGTTGAGGTTATATCAGTGACAATCTTCATGCAATAAAGAGAAAAACAGCTAAGACTAGAGTACATTTTTATTAAACATCCCAAAATTCTTTGCAGGGCCACTAGATCACGTTCACTCGAGCCTGATCTAACATCAGCATTAGACATGCACAGCCATTCTCCTGAGCAAAAGCAGCATGGCAGCATACATAGTTTGTACTTATCAGTTCAATACAGGCCTGATTTCTACTGTCATGACTGTGTATAGTGCAGAGATCGGTAACCAATATAACAATAAGATTTAAAAAAATTCCAATTCGGTAGAAAACAACTCAGTATTTTACGATCCGCAATGCAATGTGAATCTGAGACTTGCGGCACCGGAGCCGCAGGTTGTCAAGCCCTGGTCTAGTATTATGATAGGACAGCTCTCTACACAGTCATCCATTCAAGTGGAAATTGTCACAAAGTCCTGGAGAACAAGTATAACATCATCTGTCAGCACGCAATTATATTTCCTTAGCTGAAAGAAGTATCAAAGACATACTTAAACAATTATACGTGAAGGTGAAAGATAATTAACCTGCCCAACATCTATGTAAATCCCTAACTACTTGGCAGGCCAACTGAGGCATGTTGTGCAACAGTCACCTGAACTACCCAGAGCCATGAAACTATACATGGTGTCTTTAACGGTGTCTCCATTGTGAAATAATTATAATGAACCATTTTAATCTAAGTTGATCCAACTACACTCACACGTTCTACTATTCAGATTGCCATCGCATAAGTTGCATCTCTCTAAACCTCCACACTCGCTCCTTGTGCCTTGGCAACTGCGTAGAGGTTGTGAAAGTCCCAGGAATTGTCAACATCTCAGTTGTACCATATCAGCTTTCTGACTACTGAGCCACACGACAATCACAGGTGATGCTTTTTTATGGAGTCACTCCCTTTTGGTTATTTCCTTAAATTGGTTTATTCTTCAGTGGCACCGATTGAAAACCAGTCGTGAACATCGGAGCACCCAACTTTTCAGTGGCATGATATGATGTAAGCACTGACATACTCTGCACTTTATAGTTGAACAGTAGATTTTGATCCACATGATAATTCATAGTAAATACATCACATCAGAAACAGGGAAGTATTTTCAAAGTGAAAGCATGTGGAAAACTAGTATTGTAATATTGTTTCGTGATTTTCATCAAAAGCTGTATCTCGTAGCAGTATGATACATTATGATTTCTATATGTGTGTTTTTCATGAGGATTATTAACATGTCCCATTGCTGTAGTGCACGATGCGCTTTTAACGATCTTAAAACTCCAGATCTCACTCCCCACCATAATTCGTATTTTAGTGTCTGCCAACAAGGTTGGCATGAAGATTGGGTTTTAGGAAAGGTGGTACAAGGACTAGAGATGTTTGGTCATCTTGTACTAGCAACTCTTTACCCCTGGCACACAACAGGGAGGGGAGTAGAGTCAAGAGTTATGATGTATGGAAAACCAAAACTAATGGGAAAAGGCAGAGAGAAGAAAAATAATGGCAAATAAAAGAGGGAAAATTATGGAAAACAAATATAAAAATGGGACCAAATGGTCAGGAAACATGAGGGTATGGAGAAAGAGGCTACATAAGGTGGTCGACGCTGCACGGAAGCAGCATCTATTTTCAAAGTTGGCAGGGAGAGGGGAGGAATTCAGTGGCCACACAAACGTCACTGGATTTAACGGGGGCTTAAGCTGATCTAGATATCGAAATCATTGCCTGCATTCGATCCACAGGTGGTCTATTGACAGGAGATATTTTATATCATTAATATACATCTCTTGCTTAAACATCAGGAAAAGTAAAACAAATCTCGCCAGAACTGTTTTCTGTTTAAAATATGTATGGAGTGAAAATGAGCATTAATTAAATATATAGTACAGTATTTAAAAAAAATTGCTTTAAATGTGTAAACGTTGGGGTTTCCCCCAAAATGTATTCTTTTTTAAAAACTGAAATAAAAATGAAGTGAAACTCACATTTTAGATTTGAAGCTTTCGTGACTGCAGGAATCCATACTCTTTGGTTCTTTCAGTAAAGTCATGTAGTAGAAAAATAAAACAAAATAATATATCACAACGTTTCGATCGCAACACAAGCGGTCGTCCTCAGGCGGAAATAAATAATCCAGCAGTGGAACTGCTGAGCCAGCGAGAGAGCAGTTACAACAAGGTTATATATGTGGCGATGGGCAAGCAAGCGGGGTCTGAGCTGGAAAGGAATTCCATCCGCGGACGCCAGCACCTCTGGGATGAAGCCATGTTGCAGGCGCGGGTGGGTTGATTCTAGGAACTTGAATTGTGAGAAGAGACAAGACGTTGGGAAATGAGTGACAAACGGTTACTCACCAGTGACTCACGGCCTACCCGTACCCATACCCGGCCGCACCAGGGTCGCAAACGGGTACCCGTACCCGGCCGGGTATCGGGTACCTGATTGCGACCTCTGCTTTGAGGGCTACGTCGACCTGCGCGATTATATCATCCACTGGGATATGTTTAGGGGTGACTGCGAAATTCAACCCTTTAGCTAGTACCGATTTTAGGCTGTCGGAAATTGGGATGTTACTCTGTTTGATAACAATCTTGTTTACCCCTGCACCCCCCTTGGTTGCTGCTGATCCTGCATAATGCATGGGCATAATATGACTTTGACACCCCCCCGCCCAACGCCTACGCATTTTCCATGAATATGCTAAATCCCTCTTCACATGCACATTCTTTTTGTTAAGGCGCTCTTCAACCCCCAATGCAGCTTATATATAAGCTCCTAGTTTGGTAGTGTCTCATTCTTCACCTGAAGACGGCTGCTTGCGTTGTAGCCGAAACGTCGTGAGAATTGTTTTATTATGTTTTATTTTTATTATTTTATTACTTCCCTTCTACGTGACTTTACCGAAAGAAACAAGAAGATGAATCCCTGCAGTCACGAAAGCTTTAAATCGAAATTTAACCGCCTCTACGGGGAGGGTTTCCACATAACTTTGAGATCCTTCAACAAGCTCCGAGATAAGAAGGCTCAGCTAATCGAGTCTCTCACCTTTCTGAAGAGATGCCGCGACTCTAAGGTAATACCAAACGCATTTACACTAACATCTGCTGCTGTAACTTCTTCTAATGCGAAACGAATTCTGTCTAGAACTAGCTTAGCTCTTATCTCAGAGAAAATCAGACTTACGCGCACCGAACTAGATCAGTTAGACAAGACACTCTACAAATCACACTTATCTTTGAGTGTAACAATGTCCACATCGGATTGGGAACATGTAGAAAAAATGACTGCCTCTTCAGCTGCCGCTATGTCGACTAAATGTAAGGACAACTTGATTTCCAAATTCAATCGCCTCTCAAACAAGAAACCGGACCCACACATTGAAAAGCTAGATATTAACAAAGTCGTAATTAATCGCAGTAACAGTCCTATTTCTGAAGGTTTGAAATCCGTTTTAGCTAAAGGACTAAACTTTGCAGTCACACCTAGACACATACCAGTTAATGATATAATTGCTCGAGTAGATGTAGCTCTCAAGGGCTTGAGTCACATCGCTGCAGACGTAGCAAGATCCGAAATCTCTGTAACCCTCAAAAACGCTAAGATGCCAGCTAGCAACATCAGCAAAGAGGAGCGTTTTGAATTAGCTCAATTAAAAAAGAGGGATGACATTGTCATCCTCTCAGCCGACAAAGGCAATGCCACTGTCATCATGGACAAAATAGAATACAACAACAAAATTCAAGAACTACTAAACGATGGCAGCTATACAAAAATAAAAAGAGACCCCACCAACAGCCTCGTCTCCAAAACCAACAACATCATTTCTGCTTCAACCGCATTAATTGATCAGACCAAACAGTTCTCGTTGAAACCTTCTGCAGCCAGACCACCAAGATTGTACGGCTTACCAAAGATACATAAAGAAGATACACCTCTTCGTCCCATTGTCTCTACTATCAACTCCCCCACTTACAAACTGGCTCGTTTTTTGTCCGAAATCCTACGGCCTTTCACTGGAAAAACCACCTCTGCAGTACTAAACTCTACTGACCTGGTATCGACAATCAAGGGGATTGCCCTGTCCCCAGACGACCTGCTTGTCAGTTTTGATGTGGTTTCCTTGTTCACCAAGGTACCTGTGCCTGACACCATCGCAATCATTGAAGACTTGGTTCATCAAGGACTGAATGCTGGGGTACCCCCCCTGGTGAGACACTGCTTAACCAATACATACTTCACCTGGAATGGAACCTTCTACAAGCAAATTGAGGGCACCCCAATGGGCTCCCCCCTATCTCCGGTTGTAGCCAACATCTTCATGGAGAAATTTGAGACGGACGCCATCCAGACTGCCACTCTACGCCCGACCTTATGGAAGAGGTACGTAGACGACACTTTTGTCATCTGGCCACATGGCCGGCCTGCTCTAGACCAATTTCTCGACCACATCAATTCCATACACCCAGCCATCAGATTCACCATGGAAGTCGAAAATGATGGCAAGCTACCCTTTTTGGATGTCCTAATCAAAAGGAGACCTGATGGTTCAATGAGCCACTCTGTCTACAGGAAAGCCACCCACACGGATGCTTATCTAAAACCGGATTCCCACCACCATCCATCCCAGAAGAATTCCCTCATCAAGACTCTATATCATAGAGCCCAATGCATCTCCGACCATGAACACATTTCCAGTGAACTCAAACACGTACGCCAAGCTCTTAAGGCAAATGGTTACTCCGACTATACAATCCGCAAAGCCATCACTCCAACCATCAAGAAGGATCCTGTTGAGGAGCCTTTCAAGACCATCACCTTACCCTACATTGCTGGGGTCACAAAAAAGATCTCCAAAATCCTGATTAAACACAAGATCCAGGTCCGATTCAACACAGTACATAAAATCCGTGATCTGGTACCGTCTGTAAAAGATGTGGTTCCAGACATACAGTACCCTGGCGTCTACAAACTAAGTTGCCTCTGTGGTAGCAGTTACATTGGTGAAACCAAACGACATGTCTCGGACCGCATCCGTGAACATAAAGCTGACCTGAAACACGGTAGGACTAACACCTCAGCAGTGGCAGATCACTGTTACAACTCAGTGGGCTCACATGATATTGACTTCTCCAAGACAGAGGTTCTCTGCAAGCCATCTGGCTATCATGAGAGATTCGTTCATGAGGCGATCCACATATACAAACACAGAGACAATTTTAACCGAGAAGATGGATTCTGGCTCAGCAATCATTGGAAGGACGTAATAAACCATTTCGATACACATTAGGGTGTGTAGAATAATACATAGTGTGATATTAAATGTATAAGATATAGGTTGGTTTACAGCAATACAGTATATAATTTAATGTTGGGTTTATCTATGGCAGTATATAGTACGGTATATGCTCGTGTGATGTAAGAGAATAAGGTTTAGATGGAAGCATATTATAGAATTTTTACGAGGTAAAATTGTAATGTATTACTTGCTGTTAGTAACTCAGCTTATTATAGAGTATAGTAAGTATACTGATGGTGCGATGCAGTTTATACTTTAGTTTTTTATGTAGTTTATACTTTAGTTTTCTACGTGGTTGTTGAGTAACTGCAGCTACATATCATTAACATTCCTTTCCTTTGTTACTGCTAATCCCTGCACCCCCCTTGGTTGCTGCTGATCCTGCATAATGCATGGGCATAATATGACTTTGACACCCCCCCGCCCAACGCCTACGCATTTTCCATGAATATGCTAAATCCCTCTTCACATGCACATTCTTTTTGTTAAGGCGCTCTTCAACCCCCAATGCAGCTTATATATAAGCTCCTAGTTTGGTAGTGTCTCATTCTTCACCTGAAGACGGCTGCTTGCGTTGTAGCCGAAACGTCGTGAGAATTGTTTTATTATGTTTTATTTTTATTATTTTATTACTTCCCTTCTACGTGACTTTACCGAAAGAAACAAGAAGATGAATCTTGTTTACATCTAACTTTTTAACGTGTGGCTCTGGCTTATTGTCATGTTATCTACATGGTGCCAATCAGAAGTGGACATTTTATCTGTTAATTTTAAGTGTGATTGTAAGAGAGTCTTGTCTAAATTATAAAGTTCAAATCGAATTTTATACCTACGTGACTGTACCGAAAGAACCAAAGAGTATGGCTTAAAATTATATGGGCACAGAAGGAAAAGGTTCACTTGGCCAACCACAATAATTTATTCACATTGGGAGAGGTTGAGGGTGGAATATTAGGCAAGAAGGGCAGACCAGTAGGTTAGAATGAATGAGAACGGGAGAACAATGGGTGAGCAGAACAGCAGCACAATCTGTGGCACTCCATGGAGACGGCGCAGGTAAGGGCACGATTGGCTGCGAGGTACAATGCTACCCTGGGCATTTGAAGTGAGGGGATTAGGCCACAATAGAGATGGTGGAGAGGGACGACCGCGCGGGTAAGCGCATGATTGGCTGCGCGGTACGACATCACCCTGGGCCTTTGAAGTTTCGAAAATAAAAAAAGTAACCCGGGACGATTTTAGGGCAGTTGTCTTCAACCTCCAGGCCGTCAAGACCCACTCCCTGCCATCCTGCCTCCTCGAGCCGCTCGCAGCATCCGTGTGATGCCAGCGAGTGCTGCTACGAGGCAGTGATAGGTGAGGTTTTCGCTCGTCCTTCTCCCTCCGACTCTCACAACGTCCGTGCGACGCCGTGAGTACAGCTACGAGGTACGTGGTAGGACGTTTGAGTGAGTGACTGGGTTCGTAGGCAGAGTTAGGCTAAGCTCTTCTTGCGAAGTATTCCACCTCCAGGTAGTGTTTATTTGTGCCGTTAATAAACTTTAGTACAGAGTATCGGTGCAGTGTGATTTCTGTGTGTGTGTGGGTAGAACCTTGGCGTGGTGTCTGCGATGTGTGTGTGGTGCGACTGCGCGGGAAGACGGTGTGCGCGAGAGAGCGAGCGCAGGGCTGCAGCGTCAGTGTGGTGTCGGTAGTTTGAGTGTGCGTGCGAGGCGCGCGCGTGTATTAAAACATAAGCGCTCGCGCGTGTTCGCGCAACAACAATAGCGTTGACGACGAGGCGCGCGCGCAAATTCGTACAGCCCTTTAGCGCTAGCCTTGATGTGCAAGCGGATTAGGGTTTAACCACCTGGAGGTGCACGCGCATATTCATACTGCCGTTTTACTGATATGAACCTCCTGGTTACACCAGCCCACAGGGGATTATTGTGTCCGTCCGTCGTGCAGGGAGGGGCTGGGTGGGGAGGGAGGGGCTGGGTGGGGAGGGTGGGGCTGGGTGGGGGGTGGGAGGGGTGGGGCTGGAGAGTGGAGGGGCTGGTCACCCCGTGGTGCCCTTATAAAACTCAACGTTTAACCTACTCACGCCGGCTTGTGCCCGCCCTCACAGTCGGGAATATTTGCGGAATACACCACGCCGCCGTTGACCCTGGCCATTGACCGAGCAACCCAACGTTCCTACCAGCTCCCTCCGCAGGAATGTGTTCTTTAGCGCTAGCCTTTGTGCGAAATAGGTGCCTGTAGGGGCGTGCGCGTGCACGCCACCACGTTCGCTTTGTGGTGGTGTACGTGTGTGAGATAACCTCGGACGGTGGTGAGCCAGCCGAGAAGCGATGTCCCTCAGAGAGGGCGCTGGCGTGCATTGCGGCCCCCGTGAATTGGCTTAAAATTGTATGGGCGCAACGAAGCTCACCGGGCTAACCGCAATGAGACACTCACAGCACAGTGAGATAGGGCTTTGAGGGAAAACACTCCGCGAGCAGAGCATAAGAGGAGGTGGGAGGGAAATTCCTGGACCCACTGCAGATGTGTATTCCGCGGGACGGCCACCCTGATCAAACCGGTTGAGTCCGGGGAGGACGGGGGCGTAGACAATGGATCGAGGCGTTATGGGAAGCAACGCTCCAGATAGGGGTGGGGCATCGGTTTAAAATCGAAAGGTAGGCGCCCGATTGGCCGCGCAGGATAACACCATGTGACCCTGGATCTTGGGATTCCGAGGGCATAAAAGGAGGGAGCGGAAAAACGTTAAGCAGTTATCCTCCAGCTGTTCAGCTGCCCGGTCCGACTCATAGCCGCTCGCAGCTTCCGAGAGACGCTAGCGAGTGCCGCTACGACTCGACCACAGGCAGAGACCTTTCGGGTCATCGTCCCTCCGACTCCCACAGAGTCCATGCGACACCGTGGGTGCGTCTGCGAGGTGAGAAGTAGAGTGGGGGTACACCCAGGGATTGAATAGGGATAGGCTAGGCACTGCTCGTATAATATTTACTCCGGGCCGCACAGGGTTTTCTTTAGACGCGCCATTAATAAACTTCAGATCAGAAGATCGGTGGAGTGTGTTTTCTGTGTGTGTGGGTGAACTTCGACGTGGTGTCTGTGATTTTTTTAGTGGAGCGACTGCGTGCGGGGTGCGTGAGAGAGCGAGCACGGGGCTGCAGGGTGTCAGCGCGGGGTTGGAGTGTGAAGTGCGCGTAGATTACCATCTCTACGACCACTACGGTTTGTGAGTGATTTGGGTGTGCACACATAGTAAAAATAGCCTTACCGGCGAGACGTGCCCCCAGGGTCCTGCCGCAGGTCATCTCCTTTTTCGCGTAGCATTAGCATCTGTTTGCACAGCGGATTAAGGCTGATCCACCGGAGGGTAGGTGTGCATATTCATACGGCTATTTTTTAGCGCTTGCCTTTGTGTGCAACGAGCGCCTGTACGGGCGCACAAATGCACGCAGCCACCTCCGCATTGGTGGTGGTGTACGTGGGAGTGTGTGGGATAACTTCCGGGTGGTGGTGAGCCAGCCAGCGAGCCACGTCCCTCAGAGGGGGGAGTGGAGGGGGTGGACGTCGCGCCCCGGTGGGCGTCAGCCCCCACACATTATTATCCCTTTGGCAAGATCTGTCCTCAGTTGATATTCACTCTCTGAATCTGTCTCCCTGCTCTCTGTACCAGTTGATGATAAATGTTCCTCGGCTGCTGCCGATAACTGTTGTTCACCTTCTGTGTTGTGGGGGTGGAATTCTTCAGCTTATGGGTTCAATGGTGACTCTTGTCTTGTATTACTGTAGCTTGCTGAACAGTTTTTGGCCAAATGAAGTAACCTCTCTTCTTGGTTCTTTCGGTAAAGTCACGTAGAATGGAAATAATAGAATAATAAAAATAAAACATAATAAAATAATTCTCACGACGTTTCGGCCACAACGCAAGCAGCCGTCCTCAGGTGAAGAACAGGTCTGTCGAGAAGACAGAGTCTGAATGACAACCCCAGGCTTGGAGCGTCTTTTTAAAGCTGGGTTGGAGGGGGAGAGAGCGCCTTGACAAAATAATTTGCATATCAAGAGGGATTTAGCATATCTATGGGAAATGCAGATATGTGATTAGTACTACTTGTGAAATGCGTAGGAGGTTTTGCAAGGGGTTTAAAGTCATTATGCCCGTGCATTATGCAGGATTAGCAGCATCAAAGGGAGGGGGTAGCATTAATAAAGAGAAGGAATGTTAATAGTATGTATCTGCAGTAACTAAACCACCACGTAAACAACTAAAGTATAAACTACATAGTATCATCAGTATACTAAATATACTCTTCAAAAAGCTGAGCTACTAACAGTAAGTAATACATTACAATTCTACGTCGCAAAAAATATAATATGCTTCCAGCTAAACTTAATTCTCTTACATCACACGGGTATACCCCGTACTATATACTGCCATAGACAAACCCAACATTAAATTATATACTATACTAGCTGTACTACCCGGCTTCGCCCGGGACTTGTATCCACCACGCCCGGCCGCCTTTGTCTCCCCAGTGGCGATGTTAATACGCCACACCAGTTACTCGTTTTGAGGCTGAGTCCCTCCCTCACCACTCTCCCTCCCTCACCACTCTGTAGAGGACGTGAAACTTTGATGAATTTACCTCAGAGTCGCATGGTGGGTGTCGAGGCCTAGCACCGTGCAGAGCCTCCGGCCTCGCCTGATTTTTCCCACCCGGCTGAGGGTGGGTACGGTTGCCGTTCCCCCCCCCCCCCGCGCTACAATAATACTGTCTAATCGCTATAATTTAATAATCTACCGACCCTATAATAGTAATTGCACACATTGTGGTGGGGGGGGAGTGAAGAGGACGTGAAACTTTGATGAATTTACCTCAGAGTCGCGTGTTAATGCGTGCGCCTATTTTTAACGGGAATTAAAAATGGCGTCCACCCCGCGGCGAAGGCGTCGCTACCCGTTGGCAGGGGCAACCGCCGTCCAATGAAAGCGGCGAAGGCGTTGCTACCCATTGCCAGGGGCAACCGCCGTCCAATGAAAGCGGCGAAGGCGTCGCTACCCGTTGCCAGGGGCAACCGCCGTCCAATGAAACTGCGTATGGTCCGGCAGACAGATTCGCGATTTTATATATATAGATTATTATAATACACCACCTTATACATTGTAATATTACATTATGTATTATTCTACCTACCCTACTGTATATCACACTGCTGTATATTCACTATACAATTACGATACTATATATTACTTTTTACATTGTATAAAACATTACAATTGTATACTATTTATTATTATACAATCAGCTATACACTATATAATTGACCGTCGCGTGAAAGATACTAAGAGGAAGCAACGAAATATGTCAATGGGAGAGTGGTGGTAGGAAACTTGCAGCGGAGCAAAGCTGAGGTGTGGACTCGAGTCATGTGACTTGGACTCGAGTCAGACTCGAGTCATGAATTTGATGACTTCAGACTCGACTTGGACTTGCATAACAATGACTTTGTCCCACCTCTGGAGCAAAGACTCCATTCCCTGCGGAGAATACAAAAGATATATAGTCAATGCCAGTGAGTGATCTGAAATTCACCGTAAACGTGAACACAATCAGTTAAGATCCGAAATGGTTTATTACGTCCTTCCAATGATTGCCGAGCCAGAATCCATCTTCTCGGTTGAAATTGTCTCTGTGTTTGTATACGTGGATCGCCTCATGAACGAATCTCTCATGGTAGCCAGATGACTTGCAGAGAACCTCTGTCTTTGAGAAGTCAATGTCATGTGAGCCCACTGAATTGTAACAGTGATCTGCCACGGCTGAGGTGTTCATCCTACCGTGTCTCAGGTCTGCTTTATGTTCACGGATGCGGTCCGAGACGTGTCGTTTGGTTTCTCCAATGTAACTGCTACCACAGAGGCAACTTAATTTGTAGACGCCAGGGTACTGTATGTCTGGAACCACATCTTTTACAGACGGGACCAGATCACGGATTTTATGTACTATGTTGAATCGGACCTGGATCTTGTGTTTAATCATGATTTTGGAGATCTTTTTTGTGACCCCCGCAATGTAGGGTAAGGTGATGGTTTTGAATGGCTCCTCAACCGGATCCTTCTTGATGGTTGGAGTGATGGCTTTGCGGATTGTGTAGTCGGAGTAACCATTAGCCTTAAGAGTTTGGCGTACGTGCTTGAGTTCACTGGCAATGTGTTCCTGGTCGGAGGTGGTGTATAGTAATGCAGTATATAATTTAATGTTGGGTTTGTCTATCTATATATATAAAATCGTTCATGTCTGTCTGTCTGTGTGTGTGTGTGGACTTTGGCCCATACGCACTTTCATTGGACGGCGGTTGCCCCTGGCAACGGCTAGCCACGCCTTCGCCGCTTTCATTGGACCTGGCAACGGCTAGCCACGCCTTCGCCAAGGGCTGCAGTTTCATTGGACGGCGGTTGCCCCTGCCAACGGCTAGCCACGCCTTCGCCACTTTCATAAGCTCCGTATTTAATTAAATAATACCCATTACACAGTATTGTTGGAGCGCTAGGGGGGGGGGAAGGAACGCCACCCGTACTCTGCCTCTTCCAAGCCGACAATTTTAGGCGAGGCCGCAGGCTTTGCACGCTACTAGGCCTCGACACCCACCACGCCACTCTGAGGTAAATTTATCAAAGTTTTTCCTACTCTTCACTACACCCCCACCACAATGTGTGCTATTAATATTACTTTTAAACCCAACGCGCCAACAATCGATTACTTTAATGTTCACTGTACAAATACTCATTAAGCTGGGTGAGCGTACTGCCAGTCTATCATGTACACTGTAGCCTGCTTATTAAGCTCGGTGAGCGTACTGCCACTCTATCATGTACACTCTAGCCTGCTTATGAAGCTGAGTGCGTGTACTGGCAGTCTATAATGTGGACTCTTGCCTGGTTATTATAATCGATTCTTTATATGTTCTTTGTACAAACAGTCATTAAGCTGCTTGAGCGACTCCAGTTCGATTCCAACTCACGCCCACCACCGCTGACGATTATTTTAAACGGACCTGGCCCTCCCCTAGGTCCACTCAGCCTCAAACGCGTAACTGCTGTCGTGTGTGAACATCGTCACTGGGGAGACAAAGGCGGCCGGGCATCGTGGATCCAAGTCCGGGTCATGTGTATGTGTGTTTGTGTTTATGTGTATGTCTGTGTGTCTCTATGTATGTGTGTATGTATGTATGTGTTTGTGTGTATGTGTGTGTGTATGTATGTGGGTTTTTTTGTATGTCTTTATGTGTATGTCTGCGTGTCTCTATGTATGTGTGTATGTACGTGTGTGCATGTGTTTGTGTGTATGTATGTGTGTGTCTATGTATGTGTGTGTATGTGTTTCTGTGTATGTATGTGTGTGTATGTATGTGTGTTATGTGTCTGTCTGTGTGTCTGCATGTATGTGTGTGTGTATTGTGTATGTGTTTGTGTGCATGTATGTGTGTGTTTGTGTGTATGTGTATGTCTGTGTGTATGTATGTGTGTGTATGTGTGTGTATATGTTTGTGTGTATGTGTGTGTGTGTTTACGCTCGCATTACACAAATGTGTTGCTGGCCTAAGGCGTTCCTCGCACAGCATTGCCGCTTTATTATTTCAGTCGCTTACTGCCTTACGCACCCTGAAAGTCGTGTGTGTCTGCAGCAAGCGCGTGTATGTGTACCTATGGACGCGCGCGCGTGTGTTGTGTAGGGGGAACGGTACTGTAGTGCTTAGCGTGCTGTCTGTGTCTGTGTGTGTCTGTGTGTGTGTCTGTGTGTGTGCGTGTGTGGTGTGTGGGGAGCGGTAGTGTAGTGCTTAGCGTGCTGTCTGTGTGTCTGTGTGTGTGTGTGTCTGTCTGTGTCTGTCTGTGTGTGTCTGCGTGTGTCTGTGTGTGTGTCTGTGCGTGTGTGGTGTGTGAGGAGCGGTGGGTGTAGTGCTTAACGCTACGCTGCGCTACCAACCCGGCGAACCGAGTTCGATTCCCGCTCACGCCCACCACCGGTGACGATTATTTGAACCTCCCCTAGGTCGACTCAGCCTCAAACGAGTAACTGGTGTGGCGTATAACATCGGCACTTGGGAGACAAAGGCGGCCGGGCGTGGTGGATCCAAGTCCCGGGCGAAGCCGGGTCATGTGTATGTGTTTATGTGTATGTCTGTGTGTCTGTATGCATGTGTGTATGTATGTGTGTGTATGTGTTTGTGTGTATGTCTGTGTGTGTATGTATGTGGGTTTTTTTGTATGTGTTTATGTCTGTGTGTCTGTATGTGTGTATGTACGTGTGTGTATGTGTTTGTGTGTATGTATGTGTGTGTGTATGTATGTGTGTGTATGTGTTTCTGTGTATGTATGTGTGTGTATGTATGTGTGTTATGTGTGTCTCTGTGTGTCTGCATGTATGTCTGTGTGTATTGTGTATGTGTTTGTGTGTATGTATGTGTGTGTTTGTGTGTATGTGTATGTCTGTGTGTATGTATGTGTGTGTATGTGTTTGTGTGTATGTGTGTGTATGTATGTGTTTGTATGTGTTTGTGTGTTTACGCTCGCATTACACAAATGTGTTGCAGGTCTAAGGCGTTCCTCGCGCAGCATTGCCGCTTTATTATTGCAGTCGTTTACTGCCGTGCGCACCCTGAAAGTCGTGTGTGTCTGCAGCAAGCGCGTGTATGTGTTCCTATGGACGCGCGCGCGTGTGTTGTGTAGGGGGAACGGTAGTGTAGTGCTTAGCGTGCTGTCTGTGTCTGTGTGTGTGTGTCTGTGTGTGTGTCTGTGTGTGTGCGTGTGTGGTGTGTGGGGAGCGATAGTGTAGTGCTTAGCGTGCTGTCTGTGTGTCTGTGTGTGTGTCTGTCTGTGTCTGTCTGCGTGTGTCTGCGTGTGTCTGCGTGTGTCTGTGTGTGTGTCTGTGTGTGTGTCTGTGCGTGTGTGGTGTGTGAGGAGCGGTGGGTGTAGTGCTTAACGCTACGCTGCGCTACCAACCCGGCGAACCGAGTTCGATTCCCGCTCACGGCCACCACCGGTGACGATTATTTGAACCTCCCCTAGGTCGACTCAGCCTCAAACGAGTAACTGGTGTTGCGTATTAACATCGGCACTGGGGAGACAAAGGCGGCCGGGCGTGGTGGATGCAAGTCCCGGGCGAAGCCGGGTCATGTGTATGTGTGTATGTGTTTATGTGTATGTCTGTGTGTCTGTATGCATGTGTGTATGTATGTGTGTGCATGTGTTTGTGTGTATGTATGTGTGTGTGTATGTATGTGGGTTTTTTTGTATGTGTTTATGTGTATGTCTGCGTGCCTGTATGTATGTGTGTATGTACGTCTGTGGATGTGTTTGTGTGTATGTATGTGTGTGTCTATGTATGTGTGTATGTGTTTCTGTGTTTGTATGTGTGTGTATGTATGTGTGTTATGTGTCTGTCTGTGTGTCTGCATGTATGTGTGTGTGTATTGTGTATGTGTTTGTGTGTGTTTGTGTGTTTACGCTCGCATTACACAAATGTGTAATGCGGGTCTAAGGCGTTCCTTACACAGCATTGCCGCTTTATTATTTCAGTCGTTTACTGCCGTACGCACCCTGAAAGTCGTGTGTGTCTGCAGCAAGCGCGTGTATGTGTACCTATGGACGCGCGCGCGTGTGTTGTGTAGGGGGAACGGTAGTGTAGTGCTTAGCGTGCTGCCTGTGTCTGTGTGTGTGTGTCTGTGTGTGTGTGTCTGTGTGTGTGTCTGTGTGTGTGCGTGTGTGCTGTGTGGGGAGCGGTAGTGTAGTGGTTAGCGTGCTGTCTGTGTGTGTGTGTGTCTCTGTCTGTGTGTGTCTGCGTGTGTCTGTGTGTGTGTCTGTGTGTGTGTCTGTGCGTGTGTGGTGTGTGAGGAGCGGTGGGTGTAGTGCTTAACGCTACGCTGCGCTACCAACCCGGCGAACCCAGTTCGATTCCCGCTCACGGCCACCACCGGTGACGATTATTTGAACCTCCCCTAGGTCGACTCTGCCTCAAACGAGTAACTGCTGTAGCGTATTAACATCGCCACTGGGGAGACAAAGGCGGCCGGCCGTGGTAGATACAAGTCCCGGGCGAAGCCGGGTAGTACAGCTAGTGGTAGTATATAGTACGGGGTAGATCCGTGTGATGTAAGGAAAAAGTTTAGCTGGAGGCATATTATATCTTTTTGCGACATAGAATTGTAATGTATGACTTACTGTTAGTAGCTCAGCTTATTGGAGAGTATATTTAGTATATTGATGATATTGATGTAGTTTATATTTTAGGTTTTACTGCTAACCCTACCTCCTCCCTTTGTTGCTGTTAATCCTACATAATGCACGGGCATAATATGACTTTGAGACCCCCCCCCCCCACCTCCTACGCATTTCACAAGTAGTGACTATTCCCATATCTGCATTTTCCATAAATATGCTAAATTACTCTGTTCATATGCACATTCCTTTGTCAAGGCGCCCTTCCTCCCCCCTAACCCAGCTTAAATATACGCTGCCAAGCTTGGTGGTGTTCATTCAGATGCTGTCTTTCCGACAGACCTGTTCTTCACCTGAGGACGGCTGCTTGCGTTGTGGCCGAAACGTCGTGAAAATTGTATTTGATTATGTTTAATTTTTATTATTTTATTATTTCCCTTCTACATGACTTTACCGAAAGAACCAAGAAGATGAATCCCTGCAGTCATGAAAGCTTTAAATCGAAACTTTCACAAACCACACTTTACTCCCTTGCTGCAAAGAGGAAATACTTAAAAGAGTGGTACATTCCTAATGTGCCACAGACAGACTAATTACGTTTTCTTAACCGCATAGTGCTCGGCACGAGACGCGACCTCTTAAATCCATTCCTCAGACCTAAATCAACTTCACTGGATTCCAGTCCAACAACGAATCCTGTATAAAGTCACTGTCCTCTGTGACAAAGCACACATTCTGGGTCAACTGGAATATTGAGCTTCTGCCATCTCATCGCACATCCCATCATTCAACCTCCGATCTGCCTCAAGTGGTCATCCTTATTAAGTCATCTCTCGAACCAGACATGCCAAATGTCTCTTCTCTGTCACAGGTCAAGTCGCCTAGAATTCACTCCCTCTCTCACTGCGCACGTGTCGATATTTGTCAGAATCTTAATATTTTTTTCTTGATGAAATGTATTCTCTCACGCCTCTGTCCTTTTTAAGTTCCAAGTGTGCACATTAAAATTGTGTTAGCGATTTAACGATTATTTAATTACATTAACTAACTTTTTGCAATTAATTTCCTTTCTTTAAAAAAATCCGTGCCAATGAATAGAATGTAGGTATGTATAAATATATGTATACAGGCGTGTCGCTTAACAAGCGTTTTAAGAAAATTCGCTATAACGAGCAATTTCAATTTAGACCCATTTGCTCGCAAAACAAGCAGACGTTTTGCGTAATGAGCAGAGACTGATCGATCGCGCTTCTACGGCCGTCTGGAACACTCCTCCTCCTTCTGATATTAGGAAGCCACTGGAGCTATGCACTTTTAAATCTTAATTGAAATCTCATTTCTTAATAACTGCTTTTTGTTAAGTTTGTTGTCCTTCCCCCGTATCTCAGATGAGCACGATTGGCTACGTACGGTGCGAAAGAAGTTCAACATACATAAATGCTGTACCAGCTGTGCTGCGTGTGATCCGCCGTGTGGGGGAGGGGGCCCTCGTGGTGGCACTAATGGGTGGGTGGGAGCGGTGGGGGGCGCTAATTAATTTCAGACGCTGAGGACAGGCACCTGCAAGCACTGTGGTTTCGTTATTCATGACCGAACCTTATGGCGGGACCCCGGGGTCCCATAAGCCCCCGGCTCTCGCATAAACTGCGTTGTGACGTCATTTTATGTCTGTTGAAGGCGAACGATACGGCAATCTATTCCCCTCGACGAGCTCTACACGATGCGCCAATCAAAGTTTTGTTTCTTCTGCGCATTCGTTCTCGCTGCGCATGGACGCCATGACAACAGAATGATCCGCGCCAGGTGGGTCGCGGTGTTTATGTGCGCGGTGGGATGGAGTCGCCAAAAATAAATTAATTACGATTTTGACTTCCGTTTATTCGGGACCCAGGGTCCCGCCATAAGGTTAATGTGTGGCAAGTGTTACATATGATGGTTATTACTTTATTTTAAAAATCATTATTTGTATTTATCACGTCAAAAATACATTGTTCAAGAGTGGAACCTTTTAGGGCTGAAACGTAACTCAGCATTTAACATGAGTCAATGGAGAAACGATGATCGTTTAAAGAATTTTCGCTTAACAAGCAATTTTCGAGGAACGTATCTCGGTCGTTAAGCAAAGCACGCCTGTATTACCAATAAATTTGGCTATGATGCCGAGACGATTTGCCAAGCTTGCTTTACAATGAATGATATTCGCCAGATAATGGGAGTGATGTCACACAGTTTGTGCTGCACTAGGTGCACTTGAGGTCACGTAAAGCGTCGAAGGTTCGCTGGCAGAAGGTCACGGGACAGACGCAGGTGTCATGGTTGTTTATTGACTGAGATGACTGGCAGATGCAATATCTGTGCTGCCAACTTTCTGTGTTTTATCCACCTGGCACTTCGCTCATTGTTGTGAGCATCCCTCCTCTGCCGTCCATTGATATTGGAGGGCGACTGCCTCCAACTGCAATCCAGGACAAGTAAAATAAAAAGTAGAAGAGAAAAGATAGAAAGAAAGATTAGAGTGGCAGACACTATACAATGGGGCAATGCCACGAACAATTAGAAATTATTACTGTGGACTGTACAGTAGTTGTGATGTTATTACGTACTAAAGAAATGTGGAACTAGTGCGACTGCAGTAGCTAATTTATTTGCAAGTTGTTATTGTAGTACATTGTAATGAATATATTGTAATACATGACTGTATGAGTTATTGTAGCTATGATTGCAGTAATAGTACTGCTCTAGTAAACTGTATAACACTTAAAATTGCATCTTCATCACCAAGATTATTGATCGCTTCCTAATCCCAAATGGAAGAGGTAGCTGGGGTATTTCAGGTGTAAAATCTGCGCTCACAGCATAGCTCCACAGATGGGGAGATGCCCAGCCCGAGACGGATTAGTGTCACAGGGAATACTGTAGGGCTGCATGGTCCGTGCGGACTACAAAGTCCCGTCCGTACAAATAAGGATGATAGAGCTGAATAAAATGGACCATGGCCAGTAACTCCCTGTGCATGATGCAATAGCGCTGCTCAGCAGGAGACGGGACTCGACTGCCATAAGCTACCACTCTCTCCATTCCCTCAATAAGCTGGGAAAGAACCGCCCCGATGCCCATATCGCTGGCGTCTATGTGCAAAACGAATGGTTTAGTGAAATTGGCCGTGAGGGCGTGGAGAGGTTTAGCAATGGTGGAAAAATCTTTAATGAACCGCCGGTAGAAAGAAGCGAATCCAACGAAACTGCGGAACATCTGCTACCAATTTAGGCACCTGCCACATGCACACACACAAAGTATTTTTTGGATCCGTGACGACACTGGCCGCACTAACTAAATGCTCCAAGTACTTAACCGATGTCTAAAGCAAATGGCATTTCTGTGGCTTGAATTTCAATTTGGCCACATGCACTCTCTCGAAGACCGAGCCCAATCGCTTCAAATGTACGTCAATGGTTTTGTTAAAGACGATGACATCATCCAAATATATTAAGAAAGAATCCAAATGCAACCTTGCTAGAACCAACTCCATTCACCGCTGAAAGGTGGCCGGTGCTGAATTAAATCCCATCGGAAGGCAATTAAAGTGATAAAGGCATTTGGGTGTTTGAAAAGTGGCTTTGGTTTACTTTCGTCATCGAAAAAAATTGCACGCCCGACTGCATCGAGCGAATCATCCATACGAGGCAGAATGTATGCATCCGCCACCGATATTTTATTTAATTTGCGAAAATAAACGCAAAATCTGAAATTTCCATCACGCTTCTTTACTGGGACAATGGGCAGTCCCCACAGGCTGTTCGACGGAGCAATAATGTCTGCTGCCAGCATCTCGTCAATAGCCAGGCGAACCTGTTCCTTCTCAGCGGGGCTGAACCTATGCTAATTAATCCGAATTAGGGGTGCATCACCCGTATTAATGTGATGGAGGAGAGAAGTGCGTGCAATATCAAATTTCCAGTGCTAAAGACGTCCAAAAAATCGTTCAAAAGCCGGCGTAGTTGAACTCGCTGCACTACCGTAAGTGCAGGGTTCTCAGAGTGTAATGCGAGCAAGGACAGGGTGGGTGCTGCCTCCGCACCACTCACACGGGCCAGAGTATTGGGGAGGCGGAGCCTGGTCGACGGGGCGTGTGGGAGGAGCCACTGCTCACCTCGGCTCCAATGGGAGTCGGGGTGAGTGGGGGCGGAGACAGGGGCAATGCGGGAAGAAGGAGTCAGGGTCACGTGAGAAGGAGGATATAGGGTGAGAGCCGGAATAGATCTGGGAGTCGGAAGAGAGTGGAAATAGGGGAGAGCCATGCTGGGTGGTGGCGGAAAAGTGGCGCCATTTGCCACGTGGTCGGAGTCACGGCACCGTCGACCAGTGGTGTACGTGGGGTAGCAGTAGCTAGCGGAGTGTGTGGAGCTAGCGGGGTGTGAGGAGTTAGAAGAGTGTGCGGGGCACACGGAGCAGCGGTGTGGCTGCGGGGTGTGCGGAGCACACGACGCGTGCGTGGGGCGCACGACAGAAGAGGCGCGGGTCCGACCGTGGACATCGTGGGGTGCGAGACAAGAACCCAATAAAGGACAAACGGAGACCTACATCGCCTAAAGAGTCCTTTATTACAAGAGCACAGGGATTCCAACCACGCGGAATTCGGCTCCTTAGCTTTACCAACGTTTCCCGCAACCAATCGAGCTGGCCCCGCATCATCAAGACAGTGGGCTGCTGAAGCGTGTGCCAGGACTGTACCCGCCTGAATCACAACCGGTGCGTGTCCCGCTTTCAACACTTGCCGAAACGGTGTCTGCACGGCGGACACAACCGTCACAGCCCCCACTAACGAAGGGGACTGTGACACAATGTTATTATGGGTTAGCAGGATCCCCTCCTCCGGCCCCGGTGAAGGCAACTCTCTGCGCAAACGCAGCGGAATGAAGATTTGAGAACCCGTAGGTATTTTAACAGTTTGGCTAGCCATTGCGTGAACTATGGCGTTCTGCGATAGCTGTCGACCAGGGGAATGTAAGAACTGCAACCACTGACCCGAAGGCAATTCAATGCATCCCTGGTCGATTATCATTTTCAAGGGCATCCTGCTCAGAAAATCGGTGCCCAACAAACAGGGCATGGCCAATGTTCATGACACCAAAATTTGACCCTCCAAAAGGATCTCCCCGATTTGAACAGTGGCCGACATTTGCCCCAGAATACCCAGGCTCCTCCCGTTAGCCGCAACACATGCGTTCTCCACGGGGGCAAGAGGATCGGATGACAAAGGCAATGTGTGGAACAGGGCCCTGGAAACCATAGTCGCAACAGCTCCCGTGTCAACCAACAACCGAACTCGAATCCCCTGAATCAGCCCCTCAGTTGTTTAAGAACCCACCGCGGCGGCCACAACACAATGAGCCAACACATCCCACTAATCGGCGCCGTGTGGCCAACACATGAACGAACACGCACACCGTGTACAACTCGCAACAGAATGAAATGATACAGACCTGATGCCGCACACGACCTATACTAGATGGATGATGGGACAAGAACGGCCGTGTGTCTGATGCAACCGGACTCGCCTGTACGTTGCAGAGGAGTCGTCGAAGCCGTAGGATGGATGCGGGGGGGAAACCTCTGGCGGCAGTCGATGGTAATGTGTCCCGCACAGCTGCATTTGTAGCAGGTATGGTAGGGGTGACCGGTCGGTTAGCTCCGCCTGGGGCACCATTCCCAGACTTGCGGGGGCTGTGCGGCACCCCTCTCCTCCAACCCACTGTCGAAGGAGGCACCCCCGAGCATGTCCGCGTCCGGCCTCGATGCGCTGGCCGCCACCGCCAGCCGGTCGTTGAGGTCGAGGTGTGTCTGGATGCCGCGGGCCACTTGCAGGGAGGTGAGGTTGTCATCCTCTGTCACCGTGAGGGTGACCCCCAACTCCCGAGCCACGGAGAGAAGTCGCTCCAAGGCGAGAAATTCCAGCGCTGGGCTGTCCATTTTCGGAAAAGCCGCGTGCCTCAGAGTGAGGAGAGCACTGTTAAACGCCAATGGCGTCTCGTTTTCATCCCGTCGCCGCAGGCACATTCGACGAAGGGTCATAGATAGTGGCCATCTCGATGTAGGCACGCGTGAGGGTCGCCCTATTTGCCTCAGGGATGGTGAAGAAGGCGGCAAGCGAGTCGTTATCGAGGGCCGTGGGAAGAGCTCGGAGCGCTTCGCCGGGCGTCCATCCCACCGAGATGTAGGCAGCCTCGAACCGACAACGGAAGGCCGTCCAATCGCCCTCCGCAGCTACTGTTATTTATATAGGCCTTTTTCCAAAATTGATATAAAGAATAATTCTGCCAATATATATTTAATAATAATAATCAATCGGTGTGTAGCATGAGGCACAAAAAATGTAATAACCACCCTCACCCCTCACAGCAGCTGCCTTCCACAAGTCACACCAGGCAAGGAAGTAGCCATAAAAGGTGATAAAAAAACAGGTGCTAAAAGGGGAGGTGGGGGGTTGCTAATGAGATTCTGGGGAAATCTCTACTGGGCTTCAAAAGCCGCCACACAGCATGTACAAGCAATGGGCGCCACAATTCTTTCTGGGCGGCGAGAACCGAACGGACAATTTTTGTTGGTTTCTTTGAGTTCAACAGTAAAAGTTCGAAGCTTGGCTATAAGAATAAGTCGACATGATAGATTGCACTCAGATTAAGAACCAGGCTACAATCTACATAAGTGGGTTATTATTTCTCGTATATAATTTTAATATGAATGTTATTTACCTTATTTTTATTATTATTATTCTATCTACGTGACTTTACCGAGAGAACCAAAGAATGAATATAACTCGAGAATAAAGCCGAAACAGGTCAATCACACGTGACCAAGATAATGTGTTCCATAGAGAGAGCCTCCCAACCGCCTTTGTCTCACAGATGCACGTGGTAGCAATAAATTACATACACATAAAGAGGGCACCTCCCCTCGAGATATCAAACACCATGAAGGAATTCCAAACCACGATGGAAGTACTGTACAAAGTGGTACAGTATCAAGCTATAAGAGGTAATATAATATGTTTAACTTCAAACCGGTACGAGGGAACACGACTTAAAAGGCCACAGCGCCCCTCTTTGAGAGAGACAAAAATGTAACACCCCGACCGTGACAGGAACAGGCCTTGATGAGATTTAACAGATTGCTTAATAAATCAGAACATACACACACACACACACCGGACGAACAACTTCCCCACATGCTAAGAGCAAAATCAAAGGAATTCCGGTCATTTGTGAGAGGGCAAGCCGAGGGGAGAGAATTTCAGATATAAGCAGAGACGCAACAAGCACAATTCGGTGCTGCGAGCGGCAGGCCTCGGGAACCTGTGATGCCGCCGCCACGAAGCCGTTCGGCAGGCGCCCCATCCCCGACCTCGCCACCACCAAGCAACGGAGCCAACCCCTCGCCCCCCTCACCTCACTTCACATGAACACACAGTAGGGGCGTCGCGTTCGAATGCCGGCGAAACCTTAGCGGGTAATAGGGCGGTGCGGCAACGCAACAGGAATAGGGGATGCGTGAGGGAGAGACCCCGGGGGCCAACGGCCCCCACAAACCTTCCCCCGTGACAGGCACATCGACAGGGAGCTGCATCAGCAGAAGCCACGAGTCTACGAAGTCAACGAGAGAGTTGAGTCTTGCTGCGGCAAGCTCCGGGGCTGGGCCCTGCAATTGACCAAGGATGGCAAGGTTTGCCGAGTAGCGATGTGTCACTGAGTACGAGTTCAGCGCTGACAGACGAAGTATCGCTCAAAGTTTTATTCTACATTGAGTGCCAGCTCCCACCCAGCGGCACGATCACGGAGAGAGCAAGAGAGAAAGTGAGAGAAAGAGTAACAAACAACGACAAGCAATCAACCTGTAGAAAGGGCGGAAAGCGCCAAGAATCGACCAAGAAAGCATCACAGAGGACCAGCAGCAGTGGACGAGCTGCGAGCGCATTCGTGCACCGCCAGAAAGCACGGAGCAGGAAAGAGCGCGCAACCAGCGCAACCGGGCAAGAGTGTCGGCCCCATTGACAAGCTGCGAGCCCAACCGTGCGTCGCCAGATAGCACCGAGCAAGGGTGTCAGCGGCCAGCGGACGAACTGCGAGCGCGATCGAGCACCTTCAAAGACAAGCGTCGTGCCGACTCAGCTCATCCAGCAGTGAAAGGAGCCTGCAGCCACCACCGAATGAGAGAAAGAGGGAGAGCCGTGTGTATGATATGCCCACACTCACACACTCATCGTTCAGCAGGGAACAAACTAATTTTTGGTACAAGAAACGCCCCACCTCGGCATCTGCTTAACGCAAAGAGTTGAGCAAGGAGACAATACACCAACACACACATAACGCACATATCGGGACTAATAAGAGTACTCCAAAGTTTTATTTGTGTATCAAAAAGGGTGGCCATCCTAAGGTGGTGTGTCAACTATTAGCTGATCATGAAAAGCATTGCTGCCCATTGAGTTACGTAGAAACGGTCGTTTAGAAGTATTTTAGGCATTCTTTCTATTAATTGCATAACTGTACCAATGAATTCATTGATGAAACTAAACATTTAGAAATGTTTACGTTACGAATCTACACATTCACAGGGAGACTCTTTTATTTTGAAATCTCTTTTTAAATCCTTTATATTAAGTTCGCTTGCTTGCTTGCGTGCTTGCTTGCTTGCTTAGGACCGTGCAAATCTTTCGCTCGTTTTTTAACCCACTTCCCGTGATCCAATCGAGCTGACATTTTCCACACAGACTCGTTGTGTGTGACAATAAATTTTCATGAAAAATTTTTTCCACAATTTTACACTGTTTATGGAAAACAAATTAAATATTTAATTACCAATTGCGTAATACTGGCAGACAATCATCTGACCTATAGGTGGCAGCCATCTCAAGCCAGAGGACGAGAAGACTCTAGCCGCCACGCATATAAAGGATTTATAGTGAAAAACTTTGTTTTTACGGGTTTACTTGTTTTAAATCCTTTATATTAAGTTCGCATGCTTGCTTGCTTGCGTGCTTGCTTGCTTGCTTAGGACCGTGCAAATCTTTCGGTCGTTTTTTAACCCACTTCCCGTGATCCAATCGAGCTAACATTTTCCACACAGACTCGTTGTGCCAGACAATTATTGTTCGTGAAAAAAAATTCCCAAAATGTTACACTTTTTAGGCAAAATTTTTTTATTTTACATATATTCAAATATAACTCATTCATGGCTTTGGCTGAACGTCAGAGTGTAAGAGCCCAGAGCGTAACCCCTCCACAGGCCGTGGCGGAGTAGCGCAGTTGGTAGCGCCCTCGCTTCCCATGCCAAATGTCGCGGGATTGATCCCCGCGTCCTCCACAGGCGAATATATTTTTTAATCCTTTATATTAAGTTCGCTTGCTTGCTTAGGACCGTGCAAATTTTTCGCTCGTTTTTTAACCCACTTCCCGTGATCCAATCGAGCTGACATTTTCCACAGACTCGTTGTGTGTGACAATTAATTTTCGTGAAAAAAAAATCCAAAATTTTACACTGTTTAGGGAAAACAAATTAAATATTTAATTACCAATTGCTTAATACTGGCAGACAATTATCTGACCCATAGGTGGCAGCCATCTCAAGCCAGAGGACGAGAGGACTCTAGCCGCCACGCATATAAAGGATTTATAGTGAAAAACTTTGTTTTTACTGGTTATACTTATATCGCAATCTTGCCCGCGAATTTACTGAAGTCTTAGTCAATTGATAACATTTGCTAAAGCAGGCACACTGCCGCACACCATTGTTCAAAGACATTTCGTTAATTGTATAATCTTACCAATGAATTAATTGAGGTATACGTTTGCTTTCGGGACATGTTTCTTTATTGCTATTCGTATGAATATTGTCACATTCATTTTTAAGGACTTTTTCCTATCGCCGTGTATGCTCGTTCTACTCTGAGGAATTAACCGATTGTTCTGTTACCCAATTTAACAAACGTAATTATTGAGGGTTAAAAGTACGGATCAATGAGGACATCTCCAGCAGTACTGTGTTGAAATTCCTAGCGTAAGAGTTCGCATATTAGAGTGTTATGTTTTTGTTTAGAAATTAAAGTTGCTTTTAACACAGAAGAGTCTGATTGGTGCCTTCCTAAGTTCATGCATAATAACCTTAGTTGTTAGAACTGTATCCTGCGGAGAGATCCGAATTTTGAGACCTGACATAAACACACTAAGACATAATCAGTAAAAGTTAAAGTGAGAATCATTGTATTAACCTTGTATTTATAATACAACCCTACACAACGACGCCGAGCTTAATCCGCATACTTACATCACACTTGCATAACTTCATACAATTCATTATATTATCCCAATTGATAATACAATCCTAGACAACGAGGCAGAGCCGAATTATCATGATTGCATACATTAGCATAATCGCATACAATTGCATAACGTAATACAATTACACCTTCCAAAATTGCATGCATGATTTACATATTACATAAATTAGCATAATTCCGGATACTTATACATTTTTTTATTTTAATTTCATTTGTATTTTATTATTATTTTTTCCAGACCCAATATATACAACACTACGAACTGGCACACCGGCGGAGTCGTCAAAGCCTGGAGGCGTCCTCCGATGACGTAAAATGGCAGACGCGCGGAGCCCAGCAGCAGCCTCCGAAATGGCGGCCGGGTCCAGCACTCCCGACGCCTTGGACCCGACAGCAGCGTGAAGCGCGCCCTGGAGACCGGTGGTCAACATGGCCGTCATCCGCTCGAACAGGTGAACGGCAGCCGACAGCAGCCTCCCCAGATGACCAGCGACGTCCAGCCAGCTCTGCGGAGGAGGCGTCAGGGTTGGGCTCGCCACGGTCTCCTGCGCCGACTGTAGCACGTTGTCGGAGCGGCCGCTTGAAGCCCCGGCAACCTGAGCCATTGGAGGGACGACGTTCTGCTCCGCTTCATCGTCCGACGATGCAGCAGGTGGGTTTCTTCGTTTCGACGCCGACTTGGACATGACGACGCAGGTTAATTGGCACTTCTAACACCAAATGTAGTACTATACTCATACTCTTTGGTTCTTTCAGTAAAGTCACGTAGGTATAAAATAAATAAAATCACGACGTTTCGGGCGCAACACAAGCGTCCGTCATCAGGTGGGACAACCACAGCAAGAAAAAATTGCTGAAGTGGGCAAAAAAGCTGCTGTGACAAGAGACTATATAGGTAAGAGAGAGGGGCGGAGCCAGGGAGGAGTGATAGAGAGGGGAGTGTGGGGTAGGGAGAGTGGAGCGCTGCTAGAGGGATTAGGGAACGAGCAAAGTAAAAGTGAGAGGGGGGAGGAGCCAGGGTTATTTCGGTAAAGTCACGTAGGTAGAAAGCAAGCGGGGTCTGAGCTGGAAAGGAATTTCATCCCCGGACGCAGGCATGCTTGCTTGCCCATAAATAACCTCTTGTTGTAACAGCTCTCTCGCTGGTTCAGCAGTTCCACTGCTGGATTATATTTTTTCCGCCTGAGGACGACCGCTTGTGTTGCGATCGAAACGTCGTGATATATTATTTGAATATTAATGTTATTCACCTTCTAGATTTGAAGCTTTCGTGACTGCAAGGATTCATATTCTTGGGTTTTTTCGGTAAAGTCACGTCGGTAAAAAATTAAAATTAATTACTTGATACAGCAAGCGTGCTGTGACAGTTCCACCTGAAGACGGAAGCTTGTGTTGCCTCAGAAACGTCGTGATTTTTATTTTATTTTAATTTTACTTTTATTCATTTTAATTTTTTACCTACGTGACTTTACCGAAAAAACCCAAGAACATGTTATTCACCTTATTTTTATTATTCTTATTCTACCTACGTGACTTTACCGAAAGAACCAGAGTATGGATTCCTGCAGTCACGAAAGCTTTAAATCAAGACCAAATGTAGTGTTGTGTAGAATCACTCAGTCGGACACGTTGTTCCAAGTCACCTGCTTACACTTTATTACTCTACTCTTACATCTCGCACTGTGTGTGGGGGGGGGGGGGGTAGCCATGGATTTTGCCGTTCTTTCGTTTGTCATATGTGCCATGCATTAATTTAAACTGTACTAGTCTGAGTCATATTTATCTTGGGCTGGATTTAGGGGCTTGCCAGATTTGGGGCCATTTCTGTGGGGTGATCTCTTGGGGCAGAATTTTGTTCTATAGTTTCCTGGTTGTGGCTCTGGTCTCAGTGCCTCTCCCACCGATTAAATATGTTTTTATATTTTTTACAAATGTGTATGCACTCAAGATATTTTGCAAATACGGTTTTTTCGACTGAATACTTTAATAACTTATTTAACTGAAGTCACTTAACAGTTAAGTGTTTCAATAGACAGGTTGCAAACGTGTGCAATGCGCAACAAATTTCCATAGATTCACCAACCAAAACATTTCAATGTAGCTTAACTTAACTCCCAGTTAACTTTACAACAGTCTGGTAAAACAGTCATCATTGTCTGTACTTGGCTTAAGCTGCCCACAACTCATTTCTTTATTCTCATAACCAAAGTCTTTAAAAGTACATGGTTTAAGCTTTCCTCATCGTTGTATATCCATTGCCATAAATTAATATTTTTCTGACTATCTACTTTGCCTTGTGTAAACTTTGTTCAACAGTGTCTCAGTTCAAGCCGTCTTCAATCTACAGCATTAAGGAAAATTATGTACAGGATCCCCTCGTTATTCACGAACTTGCTATCTGAGATTTTGGCTACCCACGAATCGCATCTTGAATCTACACGACTCTATAGAGAGAGAGAAAGTTATGAGAGATAGTGATGCGAGGCAAGTTCATTTATAAACTACTATTTAATTAGCTTAATTTTTTATTTACTGTTTATCATAACCAATGTTTTTTTTTCAAGATAATTGTGTATTTGATAGATTATTTATGTAATCATTTAAGGTAATTCCATATAAATATAGGTTTTCGTAGGCCAATATCATCCGCGAAATGTGCCAATCATGAGCATCTCCGGAACGTATCCCTCACGAATAACGAGGGAACTCTGAACTGTATACCATCGTATCAAAACTTGAAGTCGTATTATTTTTAACATTGTAGGCACGCTTTGTTTCGTTTTGGCATTGCCACTTTCAGCGTTCAAAGTGGTGGCAAGGATGTATTTGTGCAAATCTTTTTAATTGAGCGTGCTGATATATAATCCACGACGCATGCTCGCTTGCGATCACACTGGCGACGGGAGAATTCTCGGTATAAATTATTATAACACATTGTGCGTATACGCCACCCAGTGGGAATAATCCGGTCATTGCAGCGTGAGGCCCACGACCTTATGATAAATGCCGTCAGTCGTGAGGAACATTATGCATGTTTGAAATAGTTTACTTTTATTTTTATGCTTGATGTCTAGTTTTAGGAAAATGGTGTGATAATTAAGGCGCATATTTATTCTCAAATATGAACATTGTATAATTAACAATATTAATTTGGCTTAGGATTCGCAACGAAAGTTTTGACACGATAGCACGATAGTGTGTCTTATAGGATTTATTTATGTGTTTTCACACGTTTGTTAATATTGACATTGAAACCAATGGTCCCACCCCCACGCTTTTACAATTGCCTTCATATTACATTGGAATGATGTGGCTATGTTCTTTGCGTGTATAAAACGTCCAACAAACTTTCCTTCGGTATATGAGCCTGCCAAATTAGGGTCACCTTATGTTGGTTTGATCTCCCCTTCACCAACTCGTACCCCAAGAAGGCCGTTTTTGCGAAGTCTACTTGGCATTTAGTTTGTCTTTTCCCCGCACCTCTGATTATCACGGTTGGCTACGTACGGTGTGAAAGAAGTTCAACATACATGCATACATATGTGTTGTAGGATGTGCTGTGAGAGAAAATAATAATAAAAGATGGTACAGTCTCAACCGCTCCAGTACTTGAGTTGGCAAATCCAAATATTCCTTCCACGTATCCATGTACATCATGTCATCAATGTAATTGACGTTAGGAAGACCGTGGAAGAGCTTTCACATCGTTTAACTGAACATCGCAGGGGTATTAACAACCACATAATGCATTTTATTTTGACTTGCCATACTCATGAGACCGTAACCTATTAAAGGAAAACTTGTTTTGAGAATAACCTTTCATCCACGCAAATATGCATGAGCTTTTGTATGTACGTGTAGTGACATATGACGTCACTACCGTGTTGGCTCGATATGGGGGCTGTAGGCGGGTGTCACGGGGTCGTGTCAGGCCGTGACACTCAGCGTGAACCCAACAGCACATGTGACCAAACAAAGGGGGGGCGAGGGGCCCCAGGGGGGAGCTTGGGGGTCACGTGGTTGGGGGCCCGTACCTTCCCGAAGGATCAAGAAGGGGGATGTGGCCTGGGGCGGAGCTGGCCATGCCACGGGAGTTATAAGTGGGGTGTGAACAGAGAGCTGAGTTGTTCGACCCTGGGATGAAGACGCCATCAACGCTCCTCCAGGCTTTGACCTTCGTCCTTGACCAGGCAGCCCGTTAACCTGCCCTGGTCACGTTATGTAGTATTCCCTCCCCGAGTGTTAGTGAGATTAGGAACGGTGGTCACCACCCTGTGTATAACGTTCCCGTTGGTTATGCGTTAATAAACGATGCCTCCAAGTTGAATGTGCCTCAATCGAGCCCATTACATACGTATATTGATCTTTTTTCACACCATATGTAGCCAACCTTGCTCGGAGGTAAGGGGGAAGGACAAAAAACCAAACACAAACCAGTTCTAAAGAAATTAATTTTCAATCTAGATTGAAAATCTAGATTGAAAATTAATATAAGAAAGAAGAGATTTCCAGACGGCCGCAGAAGAGCATCTAAAAGCACGCGGATGCAGTGACTGTTTTTGTTTGATGGCTAACCAAAAGCAACTGTGAGGCTGGCCGGAGTTCATGTAAAGGTTTATGCTTCTTTGATTCATTTGTGTCAAGTCATCAATCAACATAAATTCATGGGGAATTGGCATTACTAGCTATGAATATGTATTGGTGGCTGTGGAAAGAGACAGATATTGTTGATTGAATTATATGGACATTTTTGCATGACTTGGAGAAAGCAAACATAAACCCTGATACGTTAGAACAGTGCTTCTCAACTATTTTCAGTCCATAGCACACTTTCAAGCTTGCTCGATCTTCATGGCATACTGAACTGAAAAATCACCCTTAGCCTGGGTTGGTGGGGAATGTATTGTAGACGAGAGATTCACAATGCTTTGTTTATACATGAACAAGGAAATAAAGTGATGCCAAAAATCCGTGAAAAGAAAGCGCCCTACTGTGTGAGTGCATTTGTGTCCAAGTCCATGTTTCCGTGTTTCTCTTTGTGTATTGTGTATATGTGTTGGCCCAAATGCAGTTGGCATGGCTGGTAGCTGGATCTGCTAATGTGGCACAGTCCACCTGTCCTAGCTTACCAACAATGATTCCTAAAATATCGCGTTATACTGGGGCCTTTTCGTGGCATACCGCCGTCAGGAAAATTTATTTAAGAAGATCATTGATCTTCAATTATTTAAATTATCCATAATGGTACACATCATATGCAGATGAAGTCCCAAAGCTCACCAATTCCTATTTTTCTGTTGAAATTTACCTCTGAAATTCCTTTGTGGAAGAAGTTTGTAATCCACGCTGTTATTGCTGGGGTGGGGGGGATTTGAGACTGCTCTCAGTCTCAAACGTTATGAAACGCCTTATTTTAAATACTTTCAGATTAGGTGAGTCATCTTTGGTTCAGCACATTTGCTCCTGATTCTCTTCATTTCAGAATTGGCTAGGTGGCCAAAGCAAAAATAAAACAGTTTTTTATATTCTACTTCATAACATAATCTGAGACCTTGATGCCTCTGGAATTGTATATATTTGCAAATCTAAAGCAGCGGAGAGCGAGAGCTCTAAGCTGCCGGTTCTGGGATTGGACTCGTCTCGTCGTCGCTGTCGTCGTCGCCGCCCTCGTCGCTGGTGCCTTCGCCTGGGCATTGCGCGGCCGGACACTGGTTGGCTGTCCCGGTCGACACCATCAGTGCAACGCGGGCAGGGTCGTGTCGGTGACAAGGCGCACGGCAGCGGGATCGTGTGTGGTAAACGGAGGGGGGGCCCGAGTGGTGGCGTGAGCTCGGCAACAACAAATAAAGAGGGCAGAACGGTACCCCCTGTGACCACCTCGTCTCCGACTCACTGTGTGTGCGACGCACGCCACACGCACAGACGACATTACGCATACGCACTTAAATGATGCCATTTACAAGGTAAAATGTCGAACGCATTGAGTCTGGTTGCATTTTCAATCACCATGGAAATCACAGCCTTATACTGACCTAGGTGCGCAAGGTCTCACTTAGTTTTTTTATGAAAAAAAAACACCATCTTAAGAAATATGTGATTTACACACAGTTTTAACTGAATTCGAGCATGCTTACTCTTTCACGTATTAAAGTAAGCTTTGTACATGATTCATTTTAAAAGGTAACCCTTACACAAGTCACTGTATTACCCTTGGTGTTGCTGGCAATACTCCTGCTGGTTATTTCACGTCAAATCACTTGGACTCAATCTGAACACCTCAAATCTTCATAACATGTGGCAGTAGTAAGTACCATAGTGACACAAGCATCCCTGCAATGGATAGGGACAACTCGGTCGTCTATGTCGTGCGAGCTCCATGAACAATGTAGGGAAAATAATACAGCCTATTTCTCAACATATACCTCACGGTTCACACTTGGATACTACTCAACTCCACACATTGTCCACCTGGCCTCTAGGTCATTTGAATCGTCCAGCACTCGGGTTCTCCACATCCACTTTCCACACAGTGACATGAATCTCCTGCCTGACTCTCAATCTCCCGTTCGCCCAGGTATATTATGTAGTCAACCGTGCTGATCAGAGGTGCAGGGGAAGGACAACAAAACTAAACACAAAAAGCAGTTCTAAAGAAATGAGTTTTCAATCTTGATTTAAAAGTGCATGTTTCCAGTGGCTTCCTAATATCACAAGGAACGGCATACTAATAAATTCTCCCACCCTGGTCACTCTCTCGTCTTGCCCTGGCCCTGACGCACAATCTCTGTCTCTGCCCTCAACACCACTTCTCCCTTCTCCACACCGCTCTGGGACCCCTCTTGTCCCTGCGGCTTTTATTCTCTCATCCTAGCCCCTCTTATGTCAAGTGGTTCTCAATCAGGCGGTATACGGACCCCTTGGGGGTATGTGGCAATGTTCCAGGAGGTACGTGAGGTTATTTACAATTGTGTGAAATATCATCCATGAGTCATTGGTGAATAATCATGTATGAATCTGCCAATATAAAATAACTACGATACAATTTAAATCCATATGGTAACCTACAACGATATAAAATACCTTTCTAAAATCATTGTAAAAATGTGGTTTCCAAATGTAACCAGCGAGCGCAAACAAATTATGTCATGCATGCAGAGCATCCGTTGATTGTTTTAATTCACTTGCAGTTACCAGATAGTTAGGATATACCACGCAAAATTGACAATTGGTTAAGCTATTGATGTTCATACATTTATTTCTCAGAACCATGTCAAGTCAGACAAGGTGGGGGGCAGGATACTCGGTTGAAACAAAATTCCACAAATGGGGGTACACAATAGCCAAAAAAAAAGTTAAGAACCAACTGCTCTATGATATCACCTCGTATCCATGCCCCATTGTGCCATAACATCCCCTGGGCGTCACACCCATTCTCAATCCCCTTGTCACTCACGGCCCATTGCCATGACAACTTCTGCCAGTTCCCCTCTGCCCCTCCCCTACCGTGACCCCCGCCCGTCCCCCACCCGTGTCCTCAGGCGCTCCCGCCCCGCCCCTGTTTGTCCTCAGCTGACGACCGCTGCCTCCGTTGGGCACCCGGCGCCCCTCGTGGTCTGGCTCGTTCCAGCATCAGTTTAAGCAGTGTAAGCATAAGGGACACGACAACGTTCCCAAACTGGGAAGTGATGCACAAATGATGCGAGTGCGGCCACCAATCCCAAACCATCGATCACATTGTAAACAGCTGCTGCCTTGACTCATTTAAAGGAGGAATGGATGAGACCCACTCTGTATAAGAACAGACAATTGGGTGGTTAACACATCTACATATATAAAAGGGAAATTTGTGAATGTGTGTCTGTTCGAAATGTTTAGCGAACTTCCCGACATGCAACAAACTTGAAATTTGGCATGTGGGTAGCTTCCAGACTGTACATAATGCAAAAGTATAAAAATAGACTTAGATTTGTGGGGGGCGGGCGGGCTCAATAATAGATATAATATATTTCACGGCAAGTGAGTGGTGACGTCATATCTGTGATGACGTCCCATCTGTGATGTCACCCGCACGCGGCAGCATTACGCAGTGTGCCTGCTGACGTCACGCCCCCCCCCACCCTCCGCGTGGGCCGTGTGTTAATCCAATACAAGAATCCAAGTCTCGGGCGAAGCCGGGTAGTAAAGCTCGTTTAAAATACAATCTTTAATCTGCTGATATTCATATGTATGAAAGAATAATTGGGAAGTCACGGTGAGCGAGTTACAATAGCTTCCAGGTTCTGAGTCATTGCTATTTTTGTGATGCCCCGAGCATGAGAAGGCGTAACTCACCTTCGTGTTGTTTTTGGAGCCACGGAGACAATGACACCATTATTGGGGGAAAAAATCTATTATCAGTCCATTGATTCAACAACAAGCAGACTCGTGGTCTCTTTAGATGTGACCTTTACACCTGTTTGTAGCAAGTGGTAGGCTTTACTGCAAATATCAAATGCAAACGTAGTTGGACGATATTCTACTGTACTACACTGGGTGAGGGCCACTTAGAGTATGAATAGTGCAGTTTGTGGGCCACCAAAAACCTTATCAACAAACAGTATAGTACGTTAACCTGTTCGTATTTAGATGCTGTAGCTTCTTTTTTCTCATGAAAACTAAAACTACAGGTTAATTATCAACAGAACCCACCACTCATCAACAACACCGCCTTCAAAGAAAACATATAATCGGCGACATTTTAGATAATGACCCTGACCCCCATGATCTCTCATTCATTATCCTTCACTCTCTCCGTTTTCATGGTGATCGAGGGGGGGGGGATACCGTAGAAGGGTAATTGCCAGAAACGGCCACAGGTTATCTTTGTATTTCATATCAGTCAACACCTTATCAGTGCCTACCTTAACAGACCAATTCAGACCTTATTGGTCACCCTTATAAATATCAACGTTCAACCTACAAAGTCTCATCACAAGGGAGAAACACAAAGACATGTTTTTTGCCCGTATTGAAACGGCTGTACGCCATATGGACCTGAAAACGCAATTTCCCTGTACAAAAATACGGAGAAAACCGTATGGGTTGACAGATATTGTATTATAATTTGTTTTTTACCCTTCTATCTGGCAACAAAACTGACACCTTTTTTACAAGGAGTCATACTCTGATGGTGCATTGTCTTTGAGTTGTGCGCCTTTTGGCGTCATCTGGTCCAACCCATGTGAGACTAGGCTTTAAGGAAAGCTGTCTCGGGTGTGGACCAATCAACTTCAAGGACAGTGCACATTATCAGAGTTATGTTTTTTGTTTGCATTATGACTGCAGGTATTGTAGTCTATGTAAACATGACTCCTTGTAAAAAAAGGTGTCAGTTTTGTTGCCAGATAGAAGGGTAAAAAAACTATTATATTTTTTTACTGGCAAATGAGGTTCCAATGGTGTAAATGCTTACCCCGAGCTCTCATACTCTGATGGTGCATTGTCTTTGAGTTGTGCGCCTTTTGGCGTCATCTGGTCCAACCCATGTGAGACTAGGCTCTAAGGAAAGCTGTCTCGGGTGTGGACCAATCAACTTCAAGGACAGTGCACATTATCAGAGTTATGTTTTTTGTTTGCATTATGACTGCAGGTATTGTAGTCTATGTAAACATGACTCCTTGTAAAAAAAGGTGTCAGTTTTGTTGCCAGATAGAAGGGTAAAAAAACTATTATATTTTTTTACTGGCAAATGAGGTTCCAATGGTGTAAATGCTTACCCCGAGCTCTCATACTCTGATGGTGCATTGTCTTTGAGTTGTGCGCCTTTTGGCGTCATCTGGTCCAACCCATGTGAGACTAGGCTCTAAGGAAAGCTGTCTCGGGTGTGGACCAATCAACTTCAAGGACAGTGCACATTATCAGAGTTATGTTTTTTGTTTGCATTATGACTGCAGGTATTGTAGTCTATGTAAACATGACTCCTTGTAAAAAAAAGTGTCAGTTTTGTTGCCAGATAGAAGGGTAAAAAACCAATTATCATATTTTTTTACTGGCAAATGAGGTTCCAAAGGTATTGTATTTTAAGGCAGTAACTGTTAACCATTGTGAGTTCATTGTGCTTGTGAACCACTGCCAACGCAGCATCACCGAATCATGTGCAATGTATAATAAAGTTCGCTGTCGCATGAATCAACATTTTACTGTGTTGTTATATTACAGCAGGAGCTGAAAACGATGACGTGGCAATGCTTTTTTTTTGCAAATGTCACTTTATTCATGGGGGGGGGGGGGGGTGTGAATATGTGTGGCTTGCGCTACGACCCTGGCGACACGTGTTCGATTCCTGCTCACGGGCCAACACTAGTGACGATTATCTGAACCGGTCCTGGGCCTCCCCTAGGTCGAGTCAGCCTCAAATTGGTACCTGGTGCGATGTGTAAACATCGCCACTGGGGAGACAAAGGCGGCCGGGCGTGGTGCTGGCCACCCACCCCCTCGTGCGCCGTGCCGGCCTTCGTAGGTGCTGCTCGCTAACAGCAGTTGCCCCCAACAGTCTGGTTTCTAGGCTACACGGGGGATCTTTGTCTTGTTGGCTTGACTCAGGACACAGAAGAACTCTAAAAATGCGGGCGATGTTTGAACGGGACAAACCGGTTGTTGAAGGGAGGGGACAATTGACGCGGGTTGCGCGTGATGAGCACGGTCCACACTTCCTCCAGTGCGGCTGAAGAGAAGAGGCAGAACAGGAAGGGCGAAGAGAAGCAGAACAGGAAGGAATCTTCCCAAGACTCTCCCCCATCGTCTCTCCGGTTGTGACATTTCGCCTGCGACCATGTGGAATCCTCCCGCAGGTACGGATCTGCAAGGTTCGCGCACGCAGGCATCTTAGAACGACAGTCACGTTGAGCGGTTGCCGGCCCTTTGGATTATACTTATACAGAATATACACGTTAACTTTGGATTAGCATTTAACGAGAGATCGTATGATTACCGCCTGAAATTATAGCTGGTGTTGTGTATTGTTTTTGGTGTTTCTGTACTCGAAATTACTGTTATTCAGAATCAGAATATTTATGCTGGAGGAATCCGATGAGCTATAAAGCGCTTTTGCACATATGTTCAGTTATAGAGGCGGGTCAGAACGTTACAACGACAAACGATACAACAACACGATAGGAGTTCAAAGTATAGGAAATACAAATTTAACAAAATATACAAAGTTTAACACGTAGGCTTTCGCGAACGTTGATTATGAAAATATACAAATACAACTATATTCAAAACGAGTGGTCAGTGCTGTTAATACAGATCGACAATCAGTTGCGTGCAGCCCACTGTGGAGTCGTGTGCTGTGTTGCTATGGGTGGGTATGTTGTATGCAGTACTGCGGTGATCCGACTGATGAGTTGGTGGAGGTCAGTAGAACACGGTGCTGATTTGAGTACGAGAGTCGGTGGTCTCCAGTGAGTTATCCAGGCTTCCTAAAGAGTTCACTGGACTCAAATAACAATCTTGAAGTAAACATGGCACAAGTGAACTAGGGGGGGGGGGGGGTAAAGGCACCGTCAAACGGGACTGGCATTCACAGTTACAAGTACTGTGCTAACAGAAGTACTAACACGTACGTACTGATCTGAATGAAAGAGATGATTAACTCTAACCCGTTTAGTTGTGCCATTTTTGTTCGTAGTTTTAACTTGTGTCATTTTGACCTGTGCCGTTTTACCTGTGCTATTTTTACCTGATATAACGTCGCCAAACTTGCATGTGAGGCTTCTTCATGCTCACCCGGTTGAACGACGCTTGTTAGGCTCAAGGTTATGTACTGTATTACCCAGATTAAACTTGTAATACATTTTTCTTCAGTTGGTTAAAAAACGTTTACTTTCAATAACCGGCAATCTTCACGATTTGTCTGTTACCACGAGAATGTCAAAGATGTAAATAATCATTGACACGGAATATAAACGAATGTACCTGTTTCTGTGAGGCACAACTCGAGAAATGGAGACTGAATATTCGGTAATGGAGACTGAATTTTCGGGACCAATTTTATGTCAGGGGGTGGGCCAAATTTACCAAGTCAGAACTTGGGAAATAATATCACCGAACATATCAATAAAAACATGTATGCGTTGGGAACATTTTTAATTTAACTTTTTAATTTAACATTTTCTTTTGTTAGTCTTGGAATTTTACCCGCAAGTATTTTTGGAAAAGCCTCCACGGTAATGCCACTATTATTTTCTTAATCGAGTTTTTTTCATATCAACTATAGAGTTCTGGGAGAAAATAGGTCAACGTTAATGCCCTCTAGTTGACTGTTCATGGTTAGCGATGTATTGGGGGTCATCCTGTGTGATAGACCAAATCTCACGCTTGGAACTTGCCAGTGACTTCTCAAAATAATTCCTGGTGGGAGGAAGGTTGGTGCTGTCTCCCTGGCAAGAAGAGGAGGGGGGGGCTTTGCCTTGGTTAAGTACAGCAAACTGAATTGAACGTTGTATTTAACCTGGTGAAACCCACTGAGCTATATAGCTTTTTCAGAAGCGACCTGGCCACAAATGATGGCTCAACGAAGTGGCAGCTAAACGCACGTTTCTAAATGTGGAGGGAGAAAAATCCATGCAACCACGGGGAGAGACACGCAAACTTCAAATATACAGGTGTCAGGGTCGGGATCAAACCCGATACCTCTTGTATACCAGGCGAGGTAGTTAACATCTCACCACCGTCGCATTTTGGTGGTGTGTTCACATTGCTCACTCGCATGATTACAGCCTTTGTCAAGCTTCATGAGCAAATTCCTTTGTCAAAAATATACCTATGTACCAAATTTCAGCTTTTTCCCTTGTCGGGAGGTACCCTAGAGGTTTTTTACACATTCAGGTTAATTTGTGTAATGAAAATAGGAGCTTGTCATAGATTAGCAATGCAAATTTGCAGGAAAACTAATCCATATTAGAACATTAACAGTAATATTCTGATGTCCTTTGCATGTAAATGTTTCGTATATAGTCGCAAAAGTTCTGATTTGAGTAGTCATGAAAGCAGAATTAGAAATCAAATCAATAATCGGTGGAGAATATAAGTAACCAAATATATAAGTAGACAATTTATCTTTACACAACTAATCGGCCCCACGGCCTTCTGGGAGTGCGTAATGCCAACATTGATTCTGAACAAGCAAACTCAGGACTGGTTTCATAAATGTTCTCATCATCTGCAGTCTGGCTTGATTTAATCAATTAATGTATATTTGCAGGTAATCAAAGTGCTCCTTCGATGCCAGGATACCCCCCAACAAATGCACACAACTCCCCATACCCGACATACGTGCAGGGTTATCCCCAGCCAGGATACCCTGCCAACCATGCATATTCCCCAAATACCTATGTTGGCACAGCACCCGCTCCGGGAGCACATCCCCAAGTGCAAATGTTTGGGCATCCAGGTCAAAGCAACGCAGTCTGTTACCCACAACCCCATGCAAACCACCACACACAAGCCCCAGTATATCACCATGTGCATCAACATGTGCCAGCAGTTGGCCACCATCACCACGGGGCCCATAGTGGAGGGCTTTCTGGGCTCCTCCACACGGTCGCCCATGGGCTTGGGGTCAACCACGGGCACCATGGCCACGAAGTCGTCCACCATGGGCACGAAGTCGTCCACCATGGCCATGAAGTCCACCATGTGCATGAAGTCCACCATGGGCACGGCCACCACGGGCACGGCCATCACGGGCACGGCCACCACGGACACGGCCACCACGGACACGGCCACCACGGGCACGGGCACGGGCCACTGAAGTAAAAATTCACCAGGTGAGAACTCGAGACCAGGATGGTCTCATACGCAACAGTGATCTTTGGTATTAGTCTGCCAGTAGGGGGGCAATGATTGATATGTTCAGTGCCAATTGAGTAATATGCAGGTATATTTTAAATTGGGACCCCGAGACGTCAGGGGGTATCTTTAACATCAGCTGTAAAACAAATGGTGTGCAGTTATTATGCCCACAGTAATAATAATGGCAGCCGCTGAATTCAAACCGTGAACCTCTGCAACAAGAGGCGAACGTGCCTACCGCTGGGCTCCATCACCGCTATTAAAAGGACATTATTAAGGGAGATGCATTCAACACTTATGTTCAACACAACTGCACCCGATTGAGAGTAACTGGGATAAATGCATAGCAACATCTGGATTGTCTGAGAGTCTAGCAAGTCACTGTAGCTACCCTGTTTTTGCTGTGGTAACAAAAAAGGAATATATTTATCACAAATCAATGTTAAAACATTGTACAATGTATTTAAGCCCAATTGTATCGATTTCTATTGAAACGGGGCGTTCCTGGTTATATTAAATTAAAATTGGTACAGTGTTTTTTTGAAATGGTAAACAATCCTCTGTAATTAAATTACAACAAATTGTGTCAGTGTATACTGGTTAAACGAATGAACCAAGTGCAACTTGACAACCTGTCTCTCCACAGCGTACCTCCAGCTGTGACTGACCGAGGCATGCATGGGCAATATTCTCAGGTAAGGATAAATCCTATCTGCATGACAACTTTCATTTCGAATAATATAAAGTAATAATTTATATCCAGTTATCAATCCATGCAATATGAATGCCCACTCTCACTTTAAATAGTTTGACCATACTTCATGCTGGTCAGTGTGGATTGATAGTAGTCATAACCAGGAATCTAATTTAGTGTAGTGCCTAACCTACAGTGCCACTACTCCCTCATACAGGACTGTAACACTGCATGTTTTGTAAGTTAGCCACCAAGATAGTATATTTAGAGCATTTATGTTCATATTCAACTACAAAAGATGATGCATGATTACTTTAATTGCCAAGCTGTTATTATGAATACGCTAAGGTAATAATTGTGAATAACCATCTTGGTTTGTTTGTATTACAGACTACGACTGGTCTCATTCTGTGCATGAATTAGGTTTATTGGTCTTGTAATCTTGGGGAAAAAGTCTATCTTGGGTCTAATTTTACATAACGGCACGTATATATTTTCATCTTCCAAGAAGTGAGCAACTTCAATATGTGCTCAATGCTCGGCTAGCGTCTCCATTAAACCTACACGGGACTGGCTGCATGAAAAACAAGAGATCGTCACTACCGACATCATCATTTAAAACTAGCGGTGAACAACAGCAACCAGTGCTTCCATCTTCTGCCCCTTGCTAAAGGGATCCAGGGCAGCCCAGAACCAGCCCACTTGGATTGATCCAATTGAGGGTCACGAAGATGAAGGCCATCCAAAAAAAAACTTAATTGAGCATGCATAATTGTGGATAATCACCAGTGATAACTTAGAGGCCTTGGTAAATCCACTGCTGACTGAAAGCCTCATGATGCCTTCGGAGTGATTGGAGAGGTACATTTTTTTAAACCAAACTTTACAACGCTACTCAATGAGTGCCCGTTGATGAGAGAGGTCCCAGATGGGTTCAGATATCGCCTGCTACTGATGTTAACTGTGGCTAGGAATCAAACTCAGGTCAACCGTGCAAATAGTTACTACAAAAACCTCTCATTCATTATTTTACGTAACTAATTTTAATGGAAAATGTCCTGAGGCTATTGTATAATCACACAGACCTAATGTATGTAATGTCATGGCTTCTGTATTTGAATAAAGTGTTAACTGGGACCGATTTCTCAAACTTCTTTAAATCCAAGGCCCCTTTTAGTGTGGCTGAAAAACTGCAGCATGGAGTGTCGGGTTGTTGACCAAATGCATTATCGATTGTTCCTTCCAGTGTCTTCCCGAGCAATCTATTGTGATTTAGACAATGGCCATACAATGAGACTGACATCATCCATGGGTGTACGACCAGAGTTTGCGAAATGCTGTTTTGAACATTGACACGTGGTTTACATATTGAATAACACTGACGTGCCAACGTTGAAACACAGGATTGTATGATCCTGGAGAATACAGTAAGCGTGGGCGTTACATGTGTGTGCAAGGTGGCAAGGAGCAGCACCCCCCCACCTCCCAAGATCTCGCGTCGCTGTGGAGCCGTGTCCAAGCTTCTGTGGGAGCAGCCGCTCCTTCACATCCCTACTCATTCTGTCTGATCAGTGACTCCTTCGGGCTGGACCATGCAACCGTCGCAATCATCACAACTATCCCCAGTGACATCGCAACATCCCGCAGAACCATCATCATCGCCCAGGAGTGTGCATGGTCGCCTCACCGTACAATGAAAATTCACTATTTTAACAGCCCTGGTTTTTCCGAAACGAGTATGCTGCCAATGTTTTGCCACAAACTAATGTCTAAAAAGCACACCACCTCTGCAGTTCGTCACGTTTTCTCAAAAATGGCCACTCAAGACAAAAGGAATGCAATGTACTTCCGTAATTGTTGATGGTGTTTTGCATATGCACAAAGCCTTTGTGCTCTTGCACATTCTTGTATCCTGTTTGAAACAAGATTTGCTGGTCTGCGCTTGTTCGTTATGGTTTTTTGTCGTCATTTGCAGACCTGAGAAATATACCGTATCACCAAACAGGTGCACAGGATTCTGCCTATTTCCTGCCCCAACCCCCGCGATATCGCGAGTAAAGTGGAAACGCCACCCGTATTTTATTTCCCCCTACCAACTCGAGTTTTCTGTGGATATATATAAGGTGCGTGGAGTGGTTGCAAGCCCTCCAGCAGCAATTGGGTCAAGGGACAGAATGGCATCACACGAACACCAAACAAAGACAAAGATCCCCCGTATAGCCTGTAACAGACTGTTGGGGCAAGTGCTGTTAGCGAGCAACACCTATGAAGGCAGGCACGGCACACGAGAGGGGGTGGTTTACCAGCACCGCGCCCGGCCGTCTTTGTCTCCCCAGTGGCGATGTTTTTACACACCGCACCAGGTACTCATTTGAGACTGAGCCGACCTAGGGGAGGCCCGAACCGGTTCAGATCATCGTCTCCGGTGTTGGCCGTGAGCGGGAATCGACCTCGGGTGGCCAGGTTCGTAGCGATAACCGCTGCCCTACCGCTCACTTTTTGTCTCCCCAACCAACTCGAGTTCTCTGTTAACAAGCTGCTGCGTGGAGTGGTTGCAAGCGAGCAGAAATGTGGTTAAGGGACAGACTGGCATCACGTGAACACACCCACCACCACCCATATTAACACGACATTTAATGCCCTATAGTATTTTCTCTGGTAAATATATTTTTAAAAATATACCAATTTCCTGGTTTCAAGGGCTGGGGGCTGAGCGCCAAATGCTTCATTATGAGCGATCAATCACAAGTCCCTCCGGTTGGACCCCGAGCAGTGGCGTAATGACGACATGATGAGTGGCGTAGTGACTACATGAACACATTCCTGCTGTGGAGGGAGCTGGTAGTAATGTTGGGTTGCTCGGTCAATGGTCAGGGTCAACGGCGGCGTGGTGTATTCCGCAAATATGCCCGACTGTGAGGGCGGGCACAAGCCGGCGTGAGTAGGTTAAACGTTGAGTTTTATAAGGGCACCACGGGGTGACCAGCCCCTCCCCACCCTCCCCACCCCTCCCCACCCAGCCCCTCCCTGCACGATGGACGGACGGACACAATAATCCCCTGTGGGCTGGTGTAACCAGGAGGTTCCTATCAGTACAGTATAGGTGGCGTAGTGACTACACGACGAGTGACGTAGTGACTACACGATAAGTGTCTCCACACGAGCTGCCCCCCCCCGTGTCTCCACACAAGCTGCCCCCCCCCCCGTGTCTCCACACAAGCTGCCCCCCCCCGTGTCTCCATATAAGCTGCCCCCCCCCCCGTGTCTCCACACAAGCTGCCCCCCCCCCCGCCGTGTCTCACACGAGCTGCCCCCCCCCCGTGTCTCCACACGAGCTGCCCCCCCCCGTGTCTCCACACAAGCTGCCCCCCCCACCAACAAAGATTGCGGCCAGCTGCGTCTGTGAGCTTCGAGATGCGCTCCTGCGGCCGTCTGGAACGCTCTCCCTCCCTTCCGATATTCGAAAGCCCACTGGGAGCTGTGCACTTTGAAGTCGACATTGACAAACTAATTTCATTGTTTCGATGCTTTTCGTGTTCAGTTTTGTTGCCCCCCCCCTCTCCCGCCGCACCTCCGATGAGCACGGTTGGCTACGTATGGTGCGAAAGAAGTTAAAATCGGCACTGCACGCAACGTAAAGTGCCGCTGTATCTGTGACACTTGGCCCACAGCGCACGCTGCGCATGAGGAAGTGGCAGCGAGCGCGGCTGTTCGTCCCAGTTTCACTTTGTAGCAGTAAGTATTTTACAACAACAACAGCAGCAGCAGCGTCGAAGGGTGGTGAGTCTGGCGAGTAGTGAGAGCCGTACAAGTGGTGAGTGGATTTCTGGTCGTGGTGTCGTGTGAGTGGTGAGTGAGTGGTGTGAGTGGTGAGTCGTGTGAGTGGTGAGTGAGTGGTGTGAGTGGTGAGTCGTGTGAGTGGTGAGTCGTGTGAGTGGTGAGTGATGTGAGTCGTGTGAGTGGTGAGTCGTGTGAGTGGTGAGTGAGTGGTGTGAGTGGTGAGTCGTGTGAGTGGTGAGTCGTGTGAGTGGTGAGTGATGTGAGTCGTGTGAGTGGTGAGTCGTGTGAGTGGTGAGTGATGTGAGTCGTGTGAGTGGTGAGTCGTGTGAGTGGTGAGTCGTGTGAGTGGTGAGTGATGTGAGTCGTGTGAGTGGTGAGTCGTGTGAGTGGTGAGTCATGTAGTGGTGAGTGGCGTGAATGGTGAGTTGTGTGAGTGGTGAGTCGCGTGAGTGGTGAGTCGTGTGAGTGGCGTGAATGGTGAGTTGTGTGAGTGGTGAGTTGTGTGAGTGGTGAGTCGTGTGAGTGGCGTGAATGGTGAGTTGTGTGAGTGGTGAGTCGTGTGAGTGGTGAGTCGTGTGAGTGGCGTGAATGGTGAGTTGTGTGAGTGGTGAGTCGTGTGAGTGGTGAGTCGTGTGAGTGGCGTGAATGGTGAGTTGTGTGAGTGGTGAGTCGTGTGAGTGGTGAGTCGTGTGAGTGGTCAGTGATGTGAGTGGTGAGTCGTGAGTGGTGAGTCGTGAGTGGTGAGTCGTGGTGAGTCGTGTGAGTGGTGAGTCGTGTGAGTGGTGAGTCGTGTGAATGGTGAGTTGTGTGAGTGGTGAGTTGTGTGAGTGATGAGTCGTGTGGGTGGTGAGTCGTGAGTCGTGTGAATGGTGAGTTGTGTGAGTGGTGAGTCGTGTGCGCGGTGAGTTATTTTGGTGGCGGTGTTCTCTGTTGAAGTTGAGTGGATGATGAGACAAACAGACATCGACGCCGTTAATCGCCGTCGGCTCAGTCCGATCTGACTCTAAGGTCTCGGAAGTGAATCGGGTTCGAGTTTGTGTTTGGATGAGCGACCATCATGTCTAACAGGTGTTATCGGCTGCGGGGTCATATGTGGTGGGCGTGTGATGATAGAGGGACGGTGCAGCGAAGTGAATACCTCAGTGGGCTTTGCCAGGTAGGATGGGGGTGGTTTAGTTCTATTTCTATGTTTTTTGGTTTGATTTGTTTACCTTCATGGTGCCTTGCACTACCATCGTGATTTTGTATTGGTTGTTGTAACGTTCTTACCCCGTACCCCCACTGGATATCTGTGAAAATAGTGCTTTATAGCTCATCGGATTCCTCCAGGATAAATACATATTCTGATGATGTGAAGTATTGGGTTTGTTACCCCACTGCGTTTTCACGTCCGTGCTCCCCACGTCTGCATCTCGCGCAGATGAGTGTGGGCAGCTGCCCTTCCAAAATACGTTCCTTGTACAGTGTTCTTGTATTGGGCAACCCTTTATTAAATTGACCGGGTGCCAATAGGGTAACGTCGAGAAGAAGAACAATAACACAACTTAACACTAAATTCTCGTTCATCTTGGCTCATCTTTACGAGAGTTTATCGTGAACCCATTTTAGAGACAGAAGGACAAAAGTAAAAATGCAGCAGTCACGCTTTAAACTTTCTTTGGGAAGCGTAAAGTATACTGTATATGGTTTTATACAAAGTTGGTGCATTAAATGTATTTGCCATTACTCATTTGGATTATATAGCATTCTAGTCCAGTCAAAGGCAATTGTATCCACTGTATACATCATGTTTTGCAGCACACTTTTCCACAAATGCCCTACCAGTAAACATTGAGCCGTTTCCCTGATGGCAGATTTTACCTCCTTAATTTGGCCACGATTACACTCTCGTAACCCACGCATTTGTATTAAGCTGTTAGGAACGGTATCCACATTGTTGGGTGTTTCAAGCGTACAGTATCGGAATTATTCCTTTTAAAATAGGCAGCTTGAAATGTTGCCTTGAGAGAGAACATGCACCCACATGTTGGATGTAGTGACACGCAGAAGTGAGACTGACGTTGTACCAGTGTTGAGTCAATTCATTGGCAAAGCATATACCCTCCGTTGAAATACATCTTATGAGTATCCTGCTGCTATGGGTGGCAGCTTAATATATATTTTTGAAGGATACTTTTTTCTTCCTTGACCCTTTTTAAAATTGCATTCCTTTCCATTGCCGTAGGGCCACTTTCCAACGTTGGATATATTCCTGAGAAATGAAACAAAGCCAGAGCGAACATTTCATATGTTCTATCAGTAAACATTGCATAACTGCACTAATATTGTACATCAGGGGTTGTGTCAGCCTTTGGGAATCCCATGCCTCGCGTGTGAACGATCTAGTTTGTTCACATTCGGCAACTCCGAATTAATTAATTATTTCAGTTGTGTAGCGCTGGTGGGGGGGGGGCACTCATTGCCCTGTGCCCCCATTGCGTCACATGCCCCTTGCGTCAGTGCGTGCCGCACGCCCCCTGTATCTCGGACCACACAGGTAAGGCGGTGCTTCCTATGCCTCCCACTCGAATGCACTTGGACCCTCCCACACCCTTCCCCACCTCCAGCGGTGCCATCTCCAGCTTCACCATTTATTTTTGTAGTGAGTCCAACTGAGTCACAGACGTTGTCTTGGGAGCAACACTATTCAGTAATTCAACACAACATAACACAACCCACACTTGGGTGTGAATGCCCATCTAGCCACGCTACGGCAGAACTAGACACAGTTCGCTATCCCACGCCGGACCACAACCTGGGTCCCGGACCGCGAGGCTAGAGGCTTCTTTTACCCGACGTGAATCTTCATCACCAACAACACGAAGAACCCCGAGCCCCTCACGGGGCCTACCATTATATCCGCCCGGACTGGGGCTGGCTCCGCTCCTCGCCCCGCCCACCTTCTAGATCTCTCGAGCTCCTTCCCGAAGGCTCCTGAGAGCTCTTTTATACCACGTGACCGCCCAGCGGCCCCCGTCCACCGGTGGCCCCCCTCCAATATCATCCGGTCACGTGTCGGCAGGTCAACCAGCGTATCATGCCCCAACGTAACCCTGGCTGGCTGATACTCCCTCTCGCTCCCTCACCGGAGCCCGCACCGCACACTGTACGTGGTGCCTCCACGCTGACCACTGCTGACCACTGCTCACCCAAGCCCCGCTAGGGCTGGTGGTACTACGCGCAGTAAGCGGGCTACACATAATGCCAACACATTATCCACCGTGGCTTCGTAAGCCCGGCACCACACAGTGACATACACAGTCACTACATCTTGTTGCTCACGACCCACGTAGCTGATGTCCGCAATGCCCTTTTGTGGATTGTTATCGCGTCACCAAATCCCCATTTCATCCACAAAGCAACTACTATGGCCTTTGTGGCTGCTTTGTTGCATTCCTTTGCAGGTGATTTTATTTAGCTTATATTTTCAAAGTTTGTATTTTTACACTCTGCCATGAGTGAAATTTCCATTCATTTAGAAACGATGTCTTATACAATGAGCACACCACATTGAAACTAAAGTATCTAAAAAAAATAGAAGTAGGCTACTGATTTCCCTGTGTTTTCTCGTAATACGGTAATCCCTTGGTACACGTGGTTTCGGTTGCAAATGGGAATTGTCATTTATTCCCACATTTAAAACACTCAAGTAAGATGGACAGATTACGGCAAAGTCAGAGTGCTGAGTTGGAACAGTTGAGGTTCTGAGTTCTATTTTGGGGTTGGGCCATCTGTGATTAAACTTGGTTCTCAATTTTAGTGAGTTCATGGCCTTAGCCCATTCACACATGTGTAGTACCATTGAGGACGCTTGGACACTCGGGTTGAGGCACACGTATTTATTCCGCACAGTGGTTACAACCGCGGGCATACAATACTAGAGGGGGTATCGGCCTCCTCACCCGGCTAGCTGGGAATACACTGCTAGCTATCTCTAACCTACCTCCTAGTCCTCCGCTAAGAGCTAGGGGAGGCTATCTGGCCTGACACTGGTGAGTCGGGCTACGGTACCCGGAGTCCCAGAGCACTAACTCTGGTTCTCGGGACCACGCCGCTGGCTCGGTCCTGCGCGGCCCTGACAAGGGCGGCGTTCCAGGGGAGTCCAGGGCTCGAGCTAGATGATCTTGGGTCTTCACGCCTTTAGCTGTAACATTCTGCCCCGAGCCCTCCGGCTCATCCCCTTTTATCTCCAACCCCCCGCTGAGGGATGGGGCCCCCCGGGGGATCACACTCCGGGCCAGCCCCCAAGGCTGCCTGGTGCGGACGTCGTTGCGAGCGCGTCCCCGTGTGCTCACGGAGCCCCGCCCACTGTGTTTGTTTCCCGTGTGATCCCATGTATACTGGCCTCCGTAACACCCCTACATCACCCCCCCCCCTACATAGCCCGCAGCCGTCCCGGCTGCATCAATCAACAATAAAAGTTTTATTTACCCTTTGACCCCGCGTGTACCTCACAATTTTAGAGCCATAACGCAACGAGAACAACAACAATAACCAGAAAAGCCAGAAGGGAAAACAACCCAACGCACCCCACCCCCGAATAAATACGAATACCGTAAAACCAACGTATATACAATTTCCAGGGAACCCCAGCACACACACAACACACCAGGAACACAACATATGTACAATCCAATGTGCCAGGGGGGAACCCCAGCACCCACACAACACACCAGGAACACAACATACGTACGATCCAATGTGCCAGGAACACGCCACCGACGCAGCACACAGTGAATATGACACGGGAATTTTTTTTTTTTTCATCACAAGAGTCTGCGCATTCTTGCGCGCATCCTTGCCGCTGGCCCGTCACACGGGGCAACCCCGGATGGCGGCCCGTCGGGTGGCAACTGTCCATTTCCGGGTGGGTCTGTTCTCGATGTCGCGAGACCCTTGGCATCCCCCGTCGGGGTTGTCGGGCGTGAGCCCGTCATTCCTGGTGCACCTGGGGGCGGGACAGCCGGCAACACGTCAGGCGAGAGCAGCGGAGACGGACCCTTTGAGTCGGTCGACCCCCCACATGTTTGGCCACGCGTGTGTGGAGTGGGATCTCGCGCCGCAACGAAGGGTTTCAGTCTGGAGGGGTGTACAAACCACCGGCGCTTCCCCCATTTGATGCGCACGCACTGAGGGCGCACAACCTCAACCACCTCGACGGGGCCCCGCCACGGCCGCACCAGTTTCGAGGAGGTCGCGAGTGGTACCTGGGGACAGTGCAGCCATGCCCTGTCTCCCGGCTTCCACTGTAGCACGTGCGCGTGACCCAGTCTGAGGCGCTCATTAGCTCTCTGACGCATGTCGGAATTTTGCATGGCCGCATCCCGCGCCTCTGTCAATTTTGCAAGGTTAAATTTAACATGGTCGGCCAATTTAGTTTTTCCCTGCGGCGCGGGGATCTGCAGCTGGGCCCGAACAGGTGGGTCAGGTTCACGGCCATACATGAGGAAGAAGGGGGAAAATCCCGTCGCAGCATGGGGGGCCAATCTGTATGCTGCGAGGACCCCTTGAATTTGCAAGTCCCAATCGGTCTGTGAGTCCGAAACCTGCTGTGACAACATAGACGTGATGGTTCGGTGCAGACGCTCGACCATCCCGTCAGTTTGCGGGTGATAGGGAGAGGTACGAATTTTTTTCGTGCCCAGGAGCTCACAGACCTGTTGGAGCAATTTTCCGGAAAAATGTTTGCCCTGGTCGGTCAGCAGCCGCTCCGGAGCACCTTTGTCCAGGACGTATCCCTGGACAAAGGCCTCCATGATGGCTGCTGCCGACTGGTTGGCCAGGGGCCAGGCCATAGGCCAGCGCGTGAAGTACTCCACCCCGGTCAACAAATATCTATTTCCCCTGGGGGTGGCGGGGAATGGGCCCAGAATATCCAGCGCGACAAGTTTGTTCACTCTGGAGACTCTGATAGACTGCAAAGGCGGGTTTGACTCCCGTGCTGGTGGTTTACGCTGCGCACACTGAGGGCATGACCCCAACAGGTCTGCGACGTCCCTCGTCATGCCCGGCCAAAAAAAATCAAGCTGGAGCAAGGCGAGGGTCTTATGGGTCCCCAGGTGGAGGAGGCGCTCATGAGCGGCCCACACCACCTTACCCCGTAACCCCGAAGGGACCACCAGTCGGTGTCGATGAGATTTCCCGTCCCAATGCATCAGCAGACCCGTTAGCATTTCCCAGGCGTCGGCATCACCCCTCCCCCGTCCAGCCTCCCCGACGCGACGACGCAACGCGAGGAGGGAGGTATCCTCCATCTGCAAGCGCCCCGATTCAGTGACGGCAACCCCAACAGGGAATCTGATCCCTGTTGTGCGATCGAATTCGTCATCGACGCTGCGTCGTCTGCGGCCGCCAAGACCGGAACAGATATTTCAGCCGGATGCCTGCAACGACCCGACCCCAGGAGGCATGCGCATTCGGGGGTGGTTGGTATGCGCGACAGAGCGTCCGCATTGGTGTGGCGAACGCCCTTACGGTACATGGTTTCAAAATCAAAGTCCTGGAGAACCTCCAACCATCGAGACAATTGTCCCGATGGTTGTTGAACTCGCAGGGCGTACTGTAGTGCCGCATGATCTGTACGGACGGTGAAACGCTGACCGTACAGATATGGCCGGTACTGTTGGATGAAATAGACAATTGCCAACAGTTCCCGACGGGTGACACAATATCGTTGCTCCGCTGGAGACAACACCCGACTGCCATACGCGACTACCCTTTCCACGCCATCAACCACCTGGGAAAGCACGCCCCCAATACCTGTGTTGCTCGCATCGGTGTCGAGCACAAAGGGTTTTGAAAAATCGGGGTAAATCAAGGGAGGGGCTTTAACCAGAGCGTCCCGAAGGGAGCTGAAAGCAGCCTCCTCCTCCTGTCCCCAATGGAAGCGGACCCCCTTTGACGTCAAAGCGTGTAGGGGTTTAGCAATTGTGGCAAAATCCGCGACAAAGCGTCGGTAATATGACGCGAACCCAATGAAACTCCTGACCTCTCCCACAGAGGTGGGAGTCGGCCAGGAGCTGACGCACTGCGTTTTGGCGGGATCGGTAGCAATACCTGAGCGTCCGACGATGTGCCCCAAATAACGCACCGATTCGCGTAACAGATGACACTTTTGGGGTTTAAATTTCAAATTAGCAGCCCGCATTTTGAGGAAAACCGCCCGCAACCTCTGGAGATGCTCGTCAAATGTTCTGCTAAAGACGATAACGTCATCCAAATAAATCAAACACGAATCCCATTGCAATCCAGCCAAAACCAATTCCATCAATCGCTGGAAAGTCGCCGGCGCCGAGTGGAGTCCCATCGGCAACCGGTTGAATTGGAAGAGACCGTGCGGTGTACGGAATGCAGTTTTAGGCTTAGAATCATCGTCCAGAGGAAGCTGCCAGAATCCCGAAAGCAAATCCAATGTGGAGAAGAATCGCGCTCCCGCCAAGGCGTTAAGCGATTCGTCAATCCGCGGGAGCGGGTATGCGTCAGCAACGGAAATTTTGTTGAGGCGGCGAAAATCGACGCAAAACCGCAACGAGCCATCCTGTTTCTTAACCAGGACGATCGGCGCTCCCCACGGGCTGGTAGAGGGAGAAATGATGTCGGCGGCTAACATGTCATCAACAGCCGATTTGACATGGTCCTTTTCGGCGGGACTTGACCGAAAGGGATTTTGGCGTATTGGCGCGCTGTCACCCGTATCAATATGGTGACGCAGCAGATGGGTACAGCCTAAATCGAATTTGTTCTGACTGAAAACGTCGGAAAATTCGCGCAGCAGTGTTTTAAGTTTTTGACGCTCTAAATCCGACAGGTCCGTCGATCCCGCACAAAGCGCCTCGAGCCACCCTTCATCGGTGTCCGAATGTGGATGCGGCAGAGGGACAGTGCCGACGTGATTCGCGACAGGTTCCTCACAGGGCACCGGCGTTGCGTGAGCAAGCACGGTCCCTTGAGGAACTACCACTGTCTGCGACCCCACATTGAGGACCGCGATGAAAGGGTCCCCGTCCCCTTTAACGATGGTCTGGGCCGGAATTAAATGAGGTCCGCTAACTCCGGCCCTAGATGGCCCCAGCGGAATTCCCTGGTCCCCAATGCCCTTAGCGAAGGGCCGACGAAGTTTGAGAGGCACCAACATTTGTGCCCCTGGCGGTACGCGAACCGTTTTGACGACGAACGCCGGTACTGTCGCGAACGCCGTTCGAGCCGCAGTAGGGGAAGGCAGAAACGCCATGCGTCGCCCCGACGGGAGCTCAATGCAGCCGTGGTCTATTAAAATACGAATCGGCATTTTGGCCAAGAAGTCCGTACCCAGCAGGCATGGAACCGCCAGCGAGGAGGAAACAAAAATCGGGCCGGACAATTTGATATCACCGATACAAATTTGGGCTCGAATCTGTCCAATGATGCCAAGTGAGCCCCCGTTAGCAGCATAGAATGGGACGTTAACCGGCAGTAAAGGACGGCTCTGGACAGGGAGAATATTGTAAATTAGTTCCGAAATGATGGTCGCCGATGCTCCTGTATCGACCAGGATGCGCACACAACCCCGTCAATGTGCCCTACCACGGCCGACGAGCCCGACGACGCAGCTACAACGCGATGGGCCAACATGGACCACTGGCTGGGTTCGATTTGTGTCCCCATAGTGGTGCGTGTTGGCCCGACGGTGCGCAATGTCGGCCCCCCGTTCGTTGTGGTGTGCGAGTGTGTGACGGGCGTGTGCATGGGCCAAACATGGGGGGTGCCGCGACTCGCCGGGTTATGTTGATGGAGCTTGGGAGGAGGAGGTCCGGTGTCCTGTCAAGGCGTCGCCCCGCGCTGCCGAGGAGAGCGGCACCCCGAGGCGACATGCCCCGGATGCCGCAGTTGTAACAGCGCGGGAGCGCTGGCGGCGATGAGGGACGGTCGGAGCGGCTCGACCCGTCGCGGCCCGCCCGTACACCTGCCCTCTGCTGCTGTCGATGGTCGACGGCGTAAACGTCCTCCGTCGGGAGGGCGGCTGCAGCCACCGCACGCCCGGCCGCCGTTCTGTTGGCCTTCCGTCGCTGCGACAGCAGGTTGGCGTGGAGGAGCCGCGCCGGCTGGAGGGAACCCATTTCCGTGTCCTCCTGTGCAACGACGGCGATGTCCAGGTCGTCCGCCAGCAGGAGGATTTTTTCCGTAACCATCGCGTCCACGCCTTCGTCGTCCATGCGAGGGAAGGCCGTCTTCGCCAGCGCCAGGAGACTCGTACGATACGCGAGGGGCGACTCCTTTGCCCCCCGCTGGCGATCATAAAAGCGCTGCCTGCATTCCGCTGAAGGTCCGTAGACCGCGGCCAGCAACTGCAGCGCCATCTGAAGCGTGGAGCGTTTTTCCTTGGGCGCCGATGTAAGAGCGGCGAGGGCGTCGCCGTCGAGAAGCGCCGGCAGCGCGCAGAGCGCCTCGGCATCCGACCACTGCGCCATTTCCTGGTGCGCTAGGAAGCGCCGCTGGAAGCCGCCCCAGTCGCCCTCCTCGCCCACAAACTCTTTGAGTGGGGGCAGCCGTTGGTGCAGCGCAGTGGTCGCCGTGGAAGCTCGAACTTTACTGTCTCCGTGAGTCGTCTGTGCCTCGGCGCGAACAACGGATGGCATCGCCGGTCCCACCAGTGGTGACGCTCCATCCGCTGGTGATGACGCGGCAGCCCCTGCGAGGCCGATGTCGGACCCGAGGTTCAGGCCGGCCACGCCTTCAGCAGCTGCAGCGGCGATGGCGGGAGATTCAAAGTTGGCGTCCGTTGAAATGGCAGGAAGGCGCGCCGGTCGTCGGCTATCCTCGCCCCGTGGCGGTCCAGCAGCGCCCAGCCGTGTGATGTGTTTGAGCGTGGCGGCAGCAGCGTACAGCAGCTCCGCCAGCCTCGCGTGAGCCAGCCTCAGTCCTTCTGATGCCGGCTCCTCTTCATCCCGACGCCCAGGTAAGGATGCGTCCGGCCCCGGCTGCTCGATGCCTCCCGCAGCCGTCTCGGGCTCCAGAATTTCATCGGTGTCCTCCGCCTCTGGTACCCCGGCATGAGCTGTCCGGCGCGTGTCCATGTTCGTTGTCGTTCACTTCTGTCACCAGATGTAGTACCGTTGAGGACGCTTGGACACTCGGGTTGAGGCACACGTATTTATTCCGCACAGTGGTTACAACCGCGGGCATACAATACTAGAGGGGGTATCGGCCCCCTCACCCGGCTAGCTGGGAATACACTGCTAGCTATCTCTAACCTACCTCCTAGTCCTCCGCTAAGAGCTAGGGGAGGCTATCTGGCCCGACACTGGTGAGTCGGGCTACGGTACCCGGAGTCCCAGAGCACTAACTCTGGTTCTCGGGACCACGCCGCTGGCTCGGTCCTGCGCGGCCCTGACAAGGGCGGCGTTCCAGGGGAGTCCAGGACTCTAGCTAGATGATCTTGGGTCTTCACGCCTTTAGCTGTAACATTCTGCCCCGAGCCCTCCGGCTCATCCCCTTTTATCTCCAACCCCCCGCTGAGGGGTGGGGCCCCCCGGGGGATCACACTCCGGGCCAGCCCCCCAGGCTGCCTGGTGCGGACGTCGTTGCGAGCGCGTCCCCGTGTGCTCACGGAGCCCCGCCCACTGTGTTTGTTTCCCGTGTGATCCCATGTATACTGGCCCTCCGTAACACCCCTACACATGCATGCGTGTCTGCTGCCTATGTTGTTGCCGTGTCTGTGTTTTATCTTTGTGTGTGTCTCTCTCTGCATGTTGTCTGCCTGTGTTGTTTCCGTGCCTGTGTTTTATCATTCATTCTTACCTGATGATGGTTGCTTGTGTTGCAACCGAAACGTCGTATTCTATTACTATTTGATTTGATTTTCTACGTGACTTTACCGAAAGAACCAAAGAGTAACACCGTTCTTACCGCTTGAATTATTTAAACCAATTTTTGTGAGAGAATGGAAGTAATATCTGAATTTACCATTCTATATTTAGCCACACAATGTAATTTAACTTTTATTGGAACCAAAATTATACTAATACATTATCCTGGTGAATTTTGTCTGATAATGACATAATTAAAAATGGAAATTAGTTATTTAAGCAACAAGATTTAAAAAATGGTACTGTTTTATTGAACCAGAAGAACCTATGCATCGATATATATCTCCATGGCTTGTTTTTAAACCTTAGATTTAAAAACAAATATTTTAAAATATATATATTTCATTTATTGTGGCGGAGCAGTGGTACTGTAGTCGTGTACCGTGCTATGAACCTGGCTGCCTAAATTTAATTCACGACTACAGCTAGTATCCGTGGCGAGTGATATCAGAACCAGTCCTTAACTCCTTTACCAATCTGTACTGACCGGTGTGGGGAAGTATGGTCAAGCAACCCCCACAACCAATATGGCATGGGGAGGTCTTCATCCAATCGTAGAAAGGACTGTAGATTGCCTCTACAGTATATTCAATTTCAAGGTGAGCTTTTAATTACAGTTGGTTGCATAATGCTGGTCACGTGTTGCCGATTGCATATTACTCGTGTATTGCTGGCCGTGTGTTGCTGGTGACATTGCTGGTTACACGTTGCTGGTTGCGTATTGATAGTTGTTTGTTGCTGGTTACGTTAGGTGCGTGTTGCCGGTGGAATATTGCTGGCTGTGTGTTGCTGGTCGCGTGTTACTGGTTGTTGTTTGCGTGTTGCTGGTTGTGTCCTGCTGGTTGCATAGTGCCAGTTGCGTGTTGCTGCAGGAGGAGCGCCATGCAGGCCGGTGTGCGTGTGGTGCGGGGCCCGGGCTGGAGCTGGCAGCAGCAGGATGGAGGAGAGGGAGGCCTGGGGACGCTGGTGGCCGAAGGCAACTGGGGCACAGAGCGCAGCTGTGGCGCCGTTGTGCAGTGGGATTGCGGTGGCCGCTACAAGTACAGGCTTGGGGTTAACGGGCACTACGACCTACGTCTGTATGACAACGCACAGACAGGTCAGCCTCGTGGCAGCCAGCCCAGCTTAAGGCCCTGTCGCACATAGCAAAAACTTGCAAGATAGTTTTGTGTGTTTGTATTCAGTTGTATTTTCGCTGAAAGCCATTGCTTCCAGATATACTGACAGCGATTTGAAAATTATCTAAGAAATATGTATTTATTATTATGAATGTATGCTCAGGTGATGCTTTGATAGCCACACAACAATACTGCTTGAGAGTGAACTCAGACCTATCCTCCCTACATGGCTGATAAAATTAGAATCACATCGTAGGAAGTCATCCATTGTTGTGCAATAAAGAGACCAGTTCCGACCTTAGGAATGTGGAATATCCATCATATATATTTTACTTCGACCTTGATGTATGAAAAGCTGGATGACTGCATTCATTTTTACTGAATCAGATGCTTTTTAAAATGAAATTCATTATTTGTATATGGTCAATAAAAAAACCCCATCTGAAATCACCAAAACAGTGTAACCTCCACTGAATGCCTAAACTAAAGATCGGGAAATCATCTTAGCCTGTGCCGTTGAATGCCACCACACCTCACCAACCCTTCCTAAGCTCTGCTAATTCACACATGTAACATGGCAGTAGTTGGGTACCGATGTAGTAGACACAGAACCCACACAGTCACCTCGTACAGTTTCCTACTAATGGACCAAAGGTATTCCTCTTGGTTACCAAGATTTGGGTATCCACTCCAGATGGGTACCCACAAACAAATGAATCGCATCATCCTTTGTGTGTTGACTATGAATAGCACCTAATCATTGTGCGTCCACATAATTGCAATTTCATCTGGTGCTTGATCCAAACGTAAATCACACTGTCCATGAAGGATGCAACTGCAGATGTGTACGCATTGCCACACTAGGCACTCAGCACCTCGGGGTGATGTGCGATGGCTGCGGAGAAAAGTGGATCTGGGGCATCCGCTGGAAGTGCAGGGGGTGCCCCGACTTTGACTTGTGCACGTCGTGCTACATGGGTGACAAGCACAGCTTGAGCCACGCCTTCAACCGCATCACCTCACCAGGCTCGCCGAGGTAAGCTTGTCCCCCTCTTTACATATAAGACATTGCAGTAACTACAATATGGCAAAAGCTCTGTTAACTAACACCTTGCCATTTGGATTGCTTTATTAACTGGCATCTGTCACAGACGGCAATAGAAATCTTCCTTCACGTATCCGGAAAAAATCTAAAAATTGTATTATGTAGAATTAATTTGGCAGTTCCTATAGGCACAAGTTGACTCAGCACGTGGTCTGCAATCGGGAATTGCCTGCTAGTAGGGGGTGGATGATTTCCATGGGTAATCCCAATTCAGTAATTTACGGATAAGTTTTCAAATGTGGAAAACTTGGACACTGACACCGGCACACAGTGGCCGACTCATTGACGTTCGGAATACATTGTGAAAAAGGCGGCGCGTACACTGGCAGTAATAACCGGGGTGGTCTGGCGAAAATTCAGACCATGGACCTCTGCAACAACGTGGCGAAAGCGCTACCACTGGTCTATGTCAGTGCCCCGCCGAGTGCAGCTCCACGGTGCGGGAGCCTGGGCTGTGCTGTGCTGATCCCTTTGCTCTCCCGTTGTTCTCAGTGTGCAGGTGCCAGCGCGGCATATGGCCAGGAAGGTGCCTCTGAAGGGCATCTTCCCAGAAGCTGTGGTCATACGAGGGCCTGACTGGAAGTGGGGCAACCAGGACGGTAACTGACACATTTATTCCCATAATACAGAAACACATGACACATGTAATACAGTGAGGGAAAAAAGTATTTGATCCCCTGCTGATTTTGTACGTTTGCCCACTGACAAAGAAATTATCAGTCTATACTTTTAATGGTAGGTTTATTTGAACAGTGAGAGACAGAATAACAACAAAAGAATCCAGAAAAACGCATGTCAAAAATGTTATAAATTGATTTGCATTTTAATGAGGGAAATAAGTATTTGACCCCCTCTCAATCAGAAAGATTTCTGGCTCCCAGGTGTCTTTTATAAAGGTAACGAGCAGAGATTAGGAGCACACTCTTAAAGGGAGTGCTCCTAATCTCAGCGTGTTACCTGTATAAAAGACAACTGTTTACAGAAGCAATCAATCAATCAGATTCCAAACTCTCCACCATGGCCAAGACCAAAGAGCTTTCCAAGGATGTCAGGGACAAGATTGTAGACCTACGCAAGGCTGGAATGGGCTACAAGACCATCGCCAAGCAACTTGGTGAGAAGGTGACAACAGTTGGTGCGATTATTCGCAAATGGTAGAAACACAAAAGAACTGTCAATCTCCCTCGGCCTGGGGCTCCATGCAAGATCTCACCTCGTGGAGTTGCAATGATCATGAGAACGGTGAGGAATCAGCCCAGAACTACACAGGAGGATCTTGTCAATGATCTCAAGGCAGCTGGGATCATAGTCACCAAGAAAATAGTTGGTAATACACTACGCCGTGAAGGACTAAAATCCTGCAGCGCCCGCAAGGTCCCCCTGCTCAAGAAAGCACATATACATGCCCTTTTGAAGTTTGCAAATGAACATCTGAATGATTCAGAGGACAACTGGGTGAAAGTGTTATGGTCAGATGTGACCAAAATGGAGCTCTTTGGCATCAACTCAACTCGCCGTGTTTGGAGGAGGAATGCTGCCTATGACCCCAAGAACACCATCCCCACCGTCAAACATGGAGGTGGAAACATTATGCTTTGGGGGTGTTTTTCTGCTAAGGGGACAGGACAACTTCACTGCATCGAAAGGACGATGGACGGGGCCATGCACCGTCAAATCTTGGGTGAGAACCTCCTTCCCTCAGCCAGGGCATTGAAAATGGGTCGTGGATGGGTATTCCAGCATGACAATGACCCAAAACACATGGCTAAGGCAACAAAGGAGTGGCTCAAGAAGAAGCACATTAAGGTCCTGGAGTGGCCTAGCCAGTCTCCAGACCTTAATCTCATAGAAACTCTGTGGAGGGAGCTGAAGGTTCGAGTTGCCAAACGTCAGCCTCGAAACCTTAATGACTTGGAGAAGTTCTGCAAAGAGGAGTGGAACAAAATCCCTCCTGAGATGTGTGCAAACCTGGTGGCCAACTACAAGAAACGTCTGACCTCTGTGATTGCCAACAAGGGTTTTGCCACCAAGTACTAAGTCATGTTTTGCAGAGGGGTCAAATACTTATTTCCCTCATTAAAATGCAAATCAATTCATATCATTTTTGACATGCGTTCTTCTGGATTCTGTTGTTGTTATTCTGTCTCTCACTGTTCAAATAAACCTACCATTAAAATTATAGACTGATCATTTCTTTGTCAGTGGGCAAACGTACAAAATCAGTAGGGGGTCAAATACTTTTTTCCCTCACTGTATGTAACAAGATACAGTGTATCAAGTCTTAATTTTGGAGCTTTCGTGACTGCAGGAATTATTCTTTGGTTCTTTCGGTAAAGTCACGTATAAAGATAAAACAATAAATTAAATAATAGCATACTACGACGTTTCGATTGCAACACAAGCAATTATCATCAGGTATAAAAGAAATAGCAACAAAAATCTAACCAGAAAACTATAGACAGACATATAAGCAGACAGACATAATAAAGATACACAGAGAGAGAACACGTATCGGCACAAAGAGAGAGGTCGTCTCTGTGACGGGGCCTTAAATATAGAGAGGGAGCGGGGGCGGAGAGAGGGAGGGGGCAGAGAAAAAATTACCATGTCAATGAGTGGACAACGACGTGGTACGGTACGCAAGCTTGAAAATTAGGAGAAAGACACACTAAAATTAAATAACCTAGTAAAATATCGAAATGTAATGTAATGCAACACAGAGAGTCGGTCAACACACAATTAACGCATAGCCCGGTTGATTACTTATGTCAAAGATTGCTAAGTTAGAATTTAAGTGTGAAAATTCCAAAGAGAGGACACAGGCAGAGAGAGAAAACCAAAAAACCAGAGACAGAGAAAAAAGATAAGCTTAAAACTTCCCCGTAGAAGTGGTTCAATCTTAATTTTGGAGATTTCGTGACTAATTTATTATTTTATCTTTATACGTGACTTTACCGAAAGAACCATAGAATAATTCCTGCAGTCACGAAAGCTCCAAAATTAAGATTGAACCACTTTTATGGGGAAGTTTTATGCTTATCTTTTTCCTCTCTCTCTGGTTTTTTGGTTTTCTCTCTCTGCCTGTGTCCTCTCTTTGGAATTTTCACACTTAAATTCTAACTTAGCAATCTTTGACATAAGTAATCAACCGGGCTATGCGTTAATTGTGTGTTGACCGACTCTCTGTGTTGCATTACATTACATTTCGATATTTTACTAGGTTATTTAATTTTAGTGTGTCTTTCTCCTAATTTTCAAGCTTGCGTACCGTACCACGTCGTTGTCCACTCATTGACATGGTAATTTTTTCTCTGCCCCCTCCCTCTCTCCGCCCCCGCTCCCTCTCTATATTTAAGGCCCCGTCACAGAGACGACCTCTCTCTTTGTGCTGATATGTGTTCTCTCTCTCTGTATGTATATGATGTCTGTCTGCTTATATGTCTGTCTATAGTTTTCTGGTTAGATTTTTGTTGCTATTTCTTTTATACCTGATGATGATTGCTTGTGTTGCAATAGAAACGTCGTAGTATGCTATTATTTAATTTATTATTTTATCTTTATACGTGACTTTACCGAAAGAACCAAAGAATAAGTGTATCAAGTATTATGCTCAGATATGTGGTGTGGTGGCGTTGTGATTAGTTCACTGAACCAAAACCGGCCAAGGCTAACATCAGTTGCGAGTAATCGCACCAGATCATTATCTGCTGGTTTAGAAGATGTTATTGACCATATTACTGTCACTCTCCAATAGTATCTGTTAATCTAACGGTATTTGTCTGCATGCCCGATCCTTTCTATAAGTGTGAAACTAGTGTGCTTAAACAAATGCTATTTAAAAATATATATAGAAAGTCAATAAACATATTAATGGATTAGAGAAGATGTTCTTTTTATGTAAAGATACAGATTGATGTTTATTTATTTTCTGCCATTTTATCCTGTGAGAGCAGTGAATGTAGCCCCACCCGTAACACAGCAGCAGCATTTAAACTGGGAATGCACTTGAACTTTGTTGTCCCTGTGAGCTTTGCCGTCACCTCATGATTCATTGACAGCTGAACCCTCTCTTACTCTGTCCCAGGCGGAGAAGGCGGAAAGGGCCTGGTGTTGACCATTAAAGGTTGGGATAGCACCAGTCAGAGGAACGCCGCCCAAGTTCGCTGGAGAGGCGAGATCAACTCATACCGACTGGGCGCTTCCGGAAAAATGGACCTGCAGCTTGCGAGCCCAACTTCCAGTGGACGCCACTACTACCCAGACCACTTGTCTTGCCTAGGTGCCTCCTCTAATCGGACATCCACCATGGCCTGGAGAACTTACCATCTCCACGGCATCCTTTCGTCTGCAGAAGATGATGGGTTTTCATTTTTAACTTTGTGAGAGGATTTTAATTATTTGCACAATTCCTACGATCGGCCGATCCTGGTAAGGCAGAGCCTCCTGCCGCAGTTGTTGCGTCTGTAATTGTGATCCTGTCATGGCTGCCGACATTCTGATTGACAGGGCCAGCACGCTGCTCTGTACGGACGCGGTACTCGTCCCGCAACTGCTGAAACCAGCTCACGCCAAAGACTCGTGTGCAATTTTACTACATGAGTTAACATGCTTTAGAAGACACTTATGTTCAATAGCTAATGCATATTTTATCCCCTTATGCTATGTGTCATTAGGTTTTGTGTGTGTTTTTTATATCACTTAATTATTAATCTATTGCCAAACCATATGCCATTGAAATCACAGAAGGGGTCATCTTATATTCCGTAATATCATGATGCAAACCTTCAAGTGATTATCCACGTGTTTCTTAATTTATCATAAGCTACTTTAAATAAATAAAAATATTAGAGTGTAATTAAAGGTGGGCATTACACTACCGTGGGTTTTCCGTGCTTGACCCAGTGATCAAGCACATGTTATGTGACAAATAGAATCAGAACACATGGCTAAAGGAAAAGGTATAGTAACATAATATAATAGGCCTACCTCGGGTAAAAGGCCTTTTTTTCCTGGTGTTCACATGTGGCTTGTCTGTTGAGCTGCACCTCAAACCTGACCATGGCTGATGACGTAATTGCTGTTAGCCTTTCTTGTCCTGTTAGCACCAAGACAAGAAATGCCTTATACCCCACACAGGCCTCTTACCCCAGCCTACCTTATGTATTGAAGAATATTGCATGCAAGTAGGTAACATTTGTGTAATAATTTCCAATAGAATAATATCTTACAGTTGTCATTCATCAGTCCACTGCTATATTAAGACCTCTCCACAGCTTGTTGGTCGTGGGGGCTGTGAAGGTGGTCTTGGGGGCCGGTTGATCTTACTTGACCACGCTTGTCAGTGTGGGTTTTGTAGAAGGAGAGACCAGGACCAGTTCAGATATCATGTGACACTGTTGTTAGCCGTGGCTGGGAATCGAACTTAGATCGCCAGATTATTTGTGTGTACTATATTAAAAGATACCACGCTTTATCCTGCGCTGTAGAGGTGTGCATTGTGTGAATCCAGTCCACATTCGGGTGGATTTCTGAGTTAAATGTACAATATACTGCCCCTGATGGTACCTAGGGTTTGGTGGCATAGACTTGGCGAGCTTGGGTCCTCGGCATACGCTTGTTCAGTCACAATCTCGTGTTGCTAAAAATACAAGATTATGCGGAGACTTCTGCCCGGCGATGGTAACAGACTGAACCCCGTTACCCCTTATTTTAGAGGCCTCTAAGTGCCGTGCTCACTGCTGTCATCAGCAGCCACGTTTTTACCAGAGCATCCTGTGGCCTGTGCGTGCATGTGTGCGTGCTCAGGTGAGGGGGACAGCATTGAGCAGGGCTTCTGTCTGGGCGACACCGTGAGGTGCGGAGTGGACGGACAGACCCTCATGGTACTGCAGCAGGAGCATGGTGGATTCTCAGTTGCTATGGCATTGGTAAGAGTATGGGAAGACATCTCGGTCAGGGCTGCCCAGAGGGTAAGGGTGGGTGGACAAAGGGACAATTTTTTCCCAGGCCTCACATAGATGAGAGTCCCACAACGGGCTTGGATTTGTTGTCACGATTCTACTGAACTCAACTAAAAACTAAACTATGTTTTATTTGACCAGGTAAGTCCCACAGCTACGTAGCTCTTTTTCAGAAGCGACCTGGCCACAAATGATAGCTCAACAAAGTGGCTTATCGTGTGGAAATTCATAGCAGCCAAATACTCTTAAGTGCATGTATCTAAATGTGGAGGGGAAAAACCAGAGGACCCGGAGAAAAATCCACATGACCATGGGGAGAGAAACATGCAAACTCAAAATATACAGGTATCTGGGTCGGGATCGAACCCACGATATCCTGCATACCAGGCGAGGGAGTTAATATCTTGCCACCACGGCGACTTATTCAATAATGGGACCCCATGTGGCAGTCTCTTCCAGGCCTTTAGCTCCAGGCTCCCAGGAACCTCTGGCGGTCCTGATCCAGGTCTCTTTATAAACTAGATACACCACTGCTCCTGCATTTACTCAAATTACAAACGTTATTTTGCTATGAAATTAACAATGTGTGCAACAAGCAGGCAACAGGCTTGTAGCATACTTGCTGCAAAGTCACATTTGTATAAGTTCAGCGATGCGTTTTAAGAGATTGTTATCCTTGTCTCATATTTTAACATGTTTGTTATTCTGTGTATTGCGTAGATTGCAGCACGTCCTGGAAAAGTGGCTGGTTTGATTGACAATGGTGATGTGTTGGTGGTGTACAGCAACGGTGCAAAGTATATTTACAACCCCAAGTGTCTCATCAAGGTAAAGACAGCACAATGCATATCACATTTGCAATTACAACACAGTCGTTTTGGATTGTAATATCTCTGATCTTTAGCCCTTCCTGTATAGCATTAATAAACGATAATTCTAGAAATGTGAATAACTGAAAATATAGAAAATTTTAAGTTTAGTGGATGAAAATGATCAGACCTATTTACGAAATAAATATACACAAATGAAATACGGTGCCTCAACTAGGGTTAAAGTTTATTTAGATATATTAGATTTGTTTTCGTGTTTTTATATGTAAGCAAGTGCATTCTAATACAAAGCGATCATTTATCACCGTTATTCACTTTTCTCAGCCTCGTAAAAATGTGCGTTGATGATGCCAAAAATGACGATGATAATCGCGGATGGTGGCGTTGATGCTGATGGTTGTGTATATTTTTTATAACGGGTAAATTATCACAATGAAGTAGCAAGATTGCAGAGAGAATGAAATTGACGATGTAAGACAGTGGTCAGGAGTGAAGTAAAGACTGGTCAGGAGTGAGGTCAAGGAGAGAAGATGCAGTGGTCCGGACACGTCGCGGGAATGAGGCCAGACAGGATCCTGCAATTAGCGACGCTGCATGCGCGGAAGTGAATGGGAACAGGAGTAAGGTAAGACAGAAAAGCCAAGGGGATGGATGCAGGAGTGAGGCATCTAGATTGAAACTGATTGAAAGTGAGTGAAGTAGTGATACCAGCTAGAGAGAAATAACCACGGCAGACATTGGTTTCACCCCAGTGTCACTCATGAACTGATGTAAGGGACATTGCACGATGATGACTTCATAAGCTTTAGTGTGGCGATGGGGTGTAAAATTATACCCGTTCACAAATCTGTGCTTATTTTAAAAAACGTCCGTTGCAGGTGTATTCTGTGGGTGACACAGTTCGAATCGGCAATAATAAGGCGGAGGTGGAGCGGCTGCAGTTGGGCCATGGGGGATGGGCAGATCCCATGACCAAGGTAAGACATTACTTGAGACACCAGCCGCACGAAGCACCCACACCTGCCTCGCGATGTCACTTTGCCAACCAACCCTTCCTATCTGGTGCACCCGGAGCACTCAGTCGTTGTATTCTGTGAATACATCCATCAGTCTACTGTAAAGGACTGTACATTACTGTATAAAAGTAATGAATGCTCTATAGCAGTAATGGGCAACCCAAACGAGTTAGTGGCCCACATGAGCGGCCCTCCTCCACTTCAGTGGGCCACAAGCTTGACATCGTGCTTGTGCACTAACCATTACCCCACGCATCATCCTAGGGACACACTGAGACCAGGCCACCACGAGGGCTCGACGGAACACATGCAGCCCGCGGGCCGCAGGTTACCCACCGCTGCTCTATAGTCTTACATAGTCACGGCAATTTGAAGCATCCTTAACAAACAACAAATAGTGTAAGTACATGAATGATAGTGGCCTCATACTAGGATGGGATTCGCACACCGATTTTGTATGCAAGTGGTTGAAGCGGCGTCCCTTGTGTGCTCTTGGCAGACGCTGGGTCGGGTGGGCCGGGTGGTAAAAGTGCTTCCGAGTGGTGACCTTCGTGTGGCTCTGGGAGGCCACATCTGGAATTTTAACCCGGCCTGCGTCAGCACTGCCGACCCGAAGTCGCTTGATCTGGCCGAGATGTCCGAGGACAGCGCCGCAGGTAGGAGGAGGAGAGCTGCGCGCGGGAGAGAATTGGAGCCATTTCCACTCCGAGGGGCGACACTGTCTGCACGTGCATACAGTTCAGTCTCGGGTAGATTTTTCCGGGTTTTTGATTAAGCTTGCTCGTACACGCGCACTTTTTTTAACAGACCAGGCTGCTCCTCACTCGTCGAGGGTGATTAACTCGATTCCCCCGTTATTGTCACGAATGAACCGTTCAGTATTTTCGTTTCTCTGGACCAACGCTGCCCCCCCCCCCTTTACCTTGAAGCCAGCTGCAAGGAATGACAATGGGGATAAATGTAAATACACAAAGATTTATCTTCATACAGAGTATTTGTTAGGCCTGATTCTAATCACTTCTGACACTCACCATGTGGGAGCATTGATTTTCAACTCTAGGATCTGTTTTTGTTATTAATTTGTTTTTATAATTTTTATTAACACTCCTGCATACCTGGCAACCCATATGGTTTATCCGTATTCTTGTATAGGGAAATTCAGTGAATTTTTTTTCTATGTTTGTTTGGGTTTCTCCCTTATTGTGGGTCTTTGTAGGATGAACGTTGAAATGTATAGGCACTGATAAGGGGTTGACAGGTATGCTACTGATTATATATATACACACCGCTATAAAGTCCACGTCTCACAAATTAAAAATAATCGAATATAAAATTATATTGTGTCCTTGAATCTGTAAACTTCATTTGAATTATTGATGGAATTAATCATTATGACCATTGCATTTAGTTATAAGTTTTCAACTGTTAGACATGTACATGCATACATTTTAAAAGAGAGAGTAATTTTATTCTGGGGTACAGATTTAAATAAAAATTACAATTATTGCACAAGCTTTTACAACATTAACCTTGTTGAGATGAGACATAATGTACGTAAACTTAAGAATCTGGCAATGATTTACTGTGCAACCCATTCAGCAACTACAAGTCAAGGAGTTTTGACCATTTTGATCGTGAGTCCTCGGCTAATATTGGAAATTCGTAAGGGGCAATTCTCTACATAGGCCACCACTGTTGACTTTGCACAGAGTGGTACTCAATGGATCAATTCTGGAGAAATGATGGGCTATAAATTGATCCTTGATTGGGCGCACAGGGCCACTTGGCGAGACCCATCCATCGTCAGGCCAATCAGTTTCAAGGACAATGCATTATATAATCAGAGCATGTTTGTATGCAGGTTTTGCCACAATTATGTGCGGTTCATGCAGACTTGATGCTTTGAAAAATGTATCTATTTGGTGATTGAACATCTTAACACAACTCCTGTTTTATTCTCAGAAAGGGTAAAGCCTATTCTTATATTTTTTATCATCCAAATTAATAGTGCATCCCTTAGGGCAGTGGAGAATTACATCGACTACAGAACCTCCTGCCCTCCTCATTGATAATAGCATTCACAGATACAAGGTGTAATTGTCAGTATGAGCATTGCGGTGTAAAATACAGAGTGGTTAAAAAAAATTGAGCCAATTTCATAGAAGTATATTTCACGATGGCAACATGTTACAATTACACAAAAAGTTATAAACTTTTAATGAGTTATCAAGTTTTATTAACCATTTTATAAATCATTATGTGCCCTCCACCTGTTGTACAGACAACATCGATACGATAGTTGAATTCGTCTCAAACGCCTCTCAAAGTGTCTTCTTCCACTGAAGTCACCACTGCCGTGATCCTCTTTTTGAGGTCATCCAGATTAGTCGCTAATGGTGGCACAAAAACACGGTCTTTGACGTATCCCCACAAGAAAAAGTCGCAGGGTGTGATGTCTGGGGATTTTGGGGGCCAAGAGTGTAGCGCCAAATCTTGGGGTCCCATGCGACCTATCCAACGTTGAGGCAGTGTGTCTTGCGAATGACTGAGGCTAGGGGCTGAGGCATCTAGCGATAATCATTTGAAACTATATGCCCCGCCCTTTAAAGTGGTAAGAGTTTCATTCATGGCCGGTTCGTGGTTGCAGAGATATAGCGATTTCAAATCGGGTCCATATTTTTAAAACACCCTGTATCGTAGTCCTAAAATTAAGTTTAAATAACTTTTTTTTACATTTCCTCAAGCAGTTGAACTGCCCCTCATATATGAGGTTCAATGTGTCTGTACAGCCTCTGAAGATACTGTATGGTTGAATCCAGCATTCTTAATCTTTCCCAAGTTAAAATAAATAGCTTTCATTCAACACTTGGGTTTCTTACAGATCCACTGGCGGGGCTGCTGATGAAATTGCTACTGAGTCATATCATTGAAGGGGACGACGACGATGATGATGACAATGACAAAGAGGAGCAAGCGGATGCTGCAGCGAGGAGTGCAGCCCGGCAGAGTCAGCCCCGCGTGGTGGCAAAGGAGTTGAAGCCAGAACAGCTCATCTCTGAAGCTGCCCAGGGAAACGTGGGAAATGTGCAGAAGCTCGTGCAGCTATTCCCTGGACAGGTAACAAATTATCACGTTAAAGTTGTTCAGCCTAATTCTAGATTTGAAGCTTTCGTGACTGCAATGATTCATATTCTTAGGTTTTTTCGGTAAAGTCACATAGGTAAAAACATTAAAAAGTAAAATAAAATAAAAATCACGACGTTTCGGAGGCAACACAAGCTTCCGTCTTCAGGTGGTACCGTCACAGCCACGACAGCTGTATCAAGTAAATGAGAGATTTCAGAAGCTACCACTCCGTTTATATAATGGTTGGAGAAGGTGTTGGGGCAAGGGCCGCATACTTTTTATTAATATGGTAAGGTGAGGGTTAAGACTAAGAATAGACTGCATAACAAAGGCTGAGCCTTTGTTATAGAGAGGTGCGGTTTGTGACTCAACCTATAACAGGGAGACCACCACTAAACATGCTGATATTGTAAATGTACTCTGTACGTTTGTGGATACCCATCTATGTGTAGTGACTGTGGTTGTCACTGTATGGTGCCGGGGCTTACGAAGCCAAGGCGGATAATGTGTTGTCATTATGGGCAGCCCGGGTTACGGGGTGTAGTACCAGCCCTAGCGGGGCTTGGGTGAGCGCTGGTCAGCGCGGAGGCACCGCGAGCAGTGTGCGGTGCGGGCTCCCGGTGAGGGAGCGAGAGGGAGTGTCAGCCAGCCAGGGTTACGTTGGGGCATGATACGCTGGTTGACCTGCCGACACGTGACCGGATGATATTGGAAAGGGGGCACCAGTGGACGGGGGCCTCGGGGCGGTCATGTGGACCAAAAAGCTCTCGGGAACCTTCGAGAAGGAGCTCGAGAGATCTGGAAGGTGGGCGGGGTGAAGGGAGGAGCCAGCCCCAGCCCGTGGAGAGCTCGGGGTTCTTCGTGTGCTGATGTTATGAAGATCCACGTCGTGGAGAAGAAGCCTCTAGCCATGTTTGTGGTCCAGACCGGGATAGCGAACCGTATCTAGTTCTGCCGTAGCGTGGTTAGATGGGCATTCGAGACCCGAGTGTAGATTGTGTTATGTTACGTACCGTTGTGTAAATAAATAGTGTTGCTCCTAAGATAATGTCTGTGACTCAGTTGGACTCACTACATATGTGCTAATGATATTTTTCCCATAAAGCCATGGAATTATATCCCCCAGCACAAGTTTCACATGTTACAATCGGCATATCTTCAAAAACAGAATAACGATTGAGCATCCTTGTTTTTCTGTTGTTGTTGTTGTTGCTGAAGTTAGTACAATATCACTAGGGGCCTCTAGTTGACTGACTGTGGTCCCCTCCCCAGAAACAAAACATCCTAATGCAATTATTAAAATCCTGTTCAGATAATATATGAAACAAAAGTTATTGAAAAATGTCCTAAATAAAACTATTAAATGTGTAGTGAGTTCTTTGTACGTATGTATGTTGAACTTCTTTCACACCGTACGTAGCCAACTGTGCTAATCAGAGATAACTTCACCAACCCCCACTGACCGGTATGGTGAAGTATGGTCAAATGACACCCATGACCGGAATGGCATGGGGAGGCCTTCATCTATCAGGGGGTTTATTGGCTGGGAGTGCATTCATGGCTCTTGATTTTTCATGACTGTTTCTGTATTTAATGGCCAAGAGCAAGTTTACTGACTGGTGGTGCATGTTCAGTGGGTGGTCTTTAATCACTGGTGGTGTGTTCAGTGGGTGGTCTTTAATCACTTGTGTTGTATTAATGGCTCATGGGTAGTTAGCGCACTGCACTCCGAACCTGGTTACCCGAGTTCGATTCCCACTCACAGCCAACACCAGTGACGATTATCTGAATCGGTTCTGGGCCTCCCCTAGGTCAAATCGGCCTCAAATAATTACTGGGTTCTATGTGTAAACATCTCCACTAGTGAGACAAAGGCGACCAAGCGTGGTGCTGGCCACCCATCTCCTCGTGTGCGGTGCCGGGCTTCAAATGTGCTCAATAACAGCACTTGCCCCAACAGTCTGTTAAGGCTATTGGGGAGATCTTTGTACTTGAACTAGATTAGAAGCTTGTGTGACTGCAGGAATTACTCTTTGGTTCTTTCGGTAAAGTCACGTAGAAAATAGTTTGAACCACCTCTATGGGGAGGGTTTACTCACAACTCATACTTTACGTCTAACTTAGCAATCTTTGGGAGAACGTTAATCAACCAGGCTATGCGTTAACTGTGTGTTAGCCGACTCTCTGTGTTGCATTACATTACACTCTCTAATTTTTACTAAATTTGTTGTCAATCTTCCTATTTCTCTCTCTAAATGTCTCCTTGCTTGTCTGTTCCACTTTCAACTTGTAATTTAGCAATCTTTGGAAGAACGTTAATCAACCAGACAATGCGTTAACTGTGTGTTAACCGACCCTCTGTGTTGCATTGCATTACACTTCGTAATTTTACTAAATTAGCTTTCTCAAACTTTCGATTTTCTTGCTCTAAACCATTGTCTATTTTCCGGCCACTGTGGTCCGGAATTCCACACTGCTCCCCTCGTTTGTCTGCTGGTCCTCTCGTTTTGTCCGCCTTCGCAGTCCTCTCTCTGCCCCGGCCCCTCCCCCTCCTTCTCTCTATTTAAGGCCTCGGCACAGTCGTTGTCCTTCTGTTTGTCTTGGTGTGTGTCTCACTCGGTGTGTCTTTGTGTGTGCCTCTCTCTGCATGTGTGTCTGCCTGTGTTGTTTCCGTGTCTGTGTTTCATCATTCTTACCTGATGATGGTTGCTTGTGTTGCAACCGAAACGTTGTATTCTATTATTATTTTATTTTCTATGTGACTTTACCGAAAGAACCAAAGAGTAATCTTTGTACTTGTGTAATCACTGGTGGTGTGTTCATGGCTTACGGTTGAGTGCCATATCTTGCGCTGCGTTCACATGCTTGTGGCATTGTGAATGACTGTTGCTGCGTTGCATGCCTAGCTGTGGTGGCGGTGTTGCTTTGCAGATCAACGCACAACAGGAGGGACGCACTGCCCTGCATGTGGCCGCTCACCAGGGACACATCGACGTGGCGCAGGCCCTGCTCAAAGCGGGGGCCTCTACTGAGATTGGCGACGACAAGGGCAACACGGCCCTGCACTACGCGGCACACGGGTAGCGCAACTCTGCGCTTTCCAACTTCGCAATTTACACCTTGCAGGCGGTTATTCTTCATAGTTCATATTTTACCTATGTTTTTTAAAAAGAACGTTTCGTTTAAAAAGCAGCCATGTAAATTACATAATTGTGTAACTGTTAAAAAGAAAATTCGTGGAAAAATACATTTGCTGCTTAAAAGAACGAATCAACTGTTTCCAATGGTTGTTGCAACGTGAACGCTGCAAGTTGTATGACATCTGGCTGCATGTTGTCATGTACAGCACTGTCTTCACATTACCTGTGAGTTTAAACGATGATAATTGAGGTGGTAAGTTATTGTAAATGTGGCAGTTTAATTTGTTTGGCTTTGTTAGGTGCAGGGTCTTAAAGACACACATTTGGCTGGATCATTATGTGGAATAACCCAAAAATCAATGATGATGTTTAGAATGAGCAGTGAAGAAAGCATAAGAGAGGCAAAGGAGGCATATTGGGTATTTGAGATGGGTATAATCTGTCTTGATGCTGATTTGTGTGCCTGCCTGAGAACATATTGAAGGTTGTGCCTTACCAACTTTCATTTATCGTTGCATTGAATAAGGTGCGTGTATCATGAAAGCACAAGTTTTAGGAACCATTTGGATCAATAATGTTACCAATACCATAAGCTAAGCTGCAGCTTTACCCTATATTGCAAGTAAAACGTTTGAGTGACAAAGGCACGCATTCACTTCAATCGCAGTGGGAATTGCAGAGGTGATTTCACGGTTGGCTATGTACGGTGCGAAAGAAGTTCAACATACATGCGTACACATCGCGTCACGTTGGTGTATGAATTTGCCCGACTTCTCGGTGTCTTGACGTTGGCGATTGAAAGGTGACGTGGCTGCCGTACGTGTGTGTGTGGGTTCGCTAGGAATGAAGCGGCCATGGCAGGGCTGCTGGTGTCGCACAGAGCGCGGGTGAACAGCCGCAACCACGCGGGCCGCACGGCGCTACACCTGGCGGCCCGCAAGGGCTACGGGGAGGTGGCGCGCACCCTGTGCGAGCACGCCTGCGATGTCAACACCCAGGTAGCGTCGTTTGCCGGCTCGCTCGCCTGGGTGCTGGCGAGGTTGCTGAGTGCCGGCCCAATGGCCAGCGACAGGCAGCGATTGCAAAGTTGCAATGGATAATGTCGAGTTAATGCATTTCCCGAATTGGGCAAGGTTATGAGAACCTGCACAGAGGAACGATGGGAGGGAATTCCAGCCTAGGCGTGCAAGGACAAACAAATAACATATTCTAACATAAAATAATATATAGTCATACAAAGCAGGGCCATATTTATGCAGTGTCCCAGTCATATAACCCTGCAGAAAAGACAAAATCACAGTTAATTTTAAGGAATTGAATGTGTACAAGCGGTTGCTCTATATTTGATACATTTTGGTTAGTATTTTGCAGGTGGGCATTTGCTTTTGATATTGTACAGCTAAATTACAACTGAACCACCAAACTCAGTGTTATAATTAATTAATTTTAACCCTGTACAGGTAGTCCTCTACTTACGATGGAGATGCATTACGACGACCCCATCATAAGTCAAAAATATCGTAAGTCGAAGATGGCCTAGCCTACCCAGGAGTCTTAAAGAATGGTGATAATTTAGCAAAACAGAGCAATTTACAGTACCGTACTGTATAAACTATATACTGTATGTATTTATTGATACAATACTGTATTGCACAGTAAAATGTAAATTTAAAAAACAAAGGTAAATTCTTAGCCTACCTATATGAACTGCAATTTAATAGAAAGTTTTTCAGGAAACAATCCTATCTGCTATGAAAACTTTTAACATGCATTGAACATATCGTATCGTGGTAACCCTAAAATGAAATCGCTAAAGCTACGTATCATACATGCATTGAACGTATCGTAATGTATCATATTGTACTGTACTCATCAAGATTCGTACCTCGTATGCTGTTGCGTTTGCCTGTCGCACGAATTTTAAAATATTTTACAATTTTGTCGTATCGCTATCGCCATCGTAATATCGAAATATTGTAAGTCGGACCATCGTAACTCGGGGACTATCTGTAGTTGTAGCACATTGTCAACTTGTAAACGTAAGATTTCTATAATTGTGTTTTTTCCTGGCAGGATTCTACCAAAAATTCCCCGATCCACGATGCCATAGCTGAGAACTACGAGGAGGTGATTGAGGCTCTCGCCTCTGTGAAGACACTCGACCTGGAGCGGCAGAACGAAAGTGGATTCACACCTCTGCAACTCGCCGCTTTCAAGGGAAGCAAACTGTAAGCAACACTTTTTGTCTGCCTCAATGTTCACACTTTCCCATTCCAAGACGTCCTGTTCACCGCAAGCGGCTCGGCATTAATTTTATTTAGAGAGGCGTAGCGCCGTTTTTCTTAAAGCCATAGTACTCACTGCAGCGAATTGTAGCGACACTACAGCACTCTTTGATAGCTGGCGCCAAACTATGCCACACACCCCCCGCATGGCCTTTTGCTTACAATTCTGTTGCGATGATGTACGTGTAAAACTGATGACATATGGAATGGGAAATTGATAACATCCCCTATGAAACCAATGGTATGTGGTATTTTGTAATTAATTCATTTGCGGTAATAACGAGGGCGGCCTGCCACATTCCAACTGTGAACCTGTGCAATAAGTGGCCAACACGTTACCGCTGGGCCATGTCACACAGACCAGTATCACTGCTTGTATTGCTAGAGTATTAACATTTACCAGGATCAAAACAAGAGTTGGACAGCATATGTCATGGAAACTATGCAACAAATTAATGATTTAAATCATCTGCATCATGGTTGGCACCCAATCTCTGAAGTGTCGGTAATATTATCATACATTATTGGTTCTTTTGCATTATATGCCAATGTATTTATATGATAATCTTCGTAATATGCAGACTACACTATATACAGTGTAATGTAACATTTCTGGATTGAAGATGTTTTTTTTTTTAATCAGTAGAATTTGTTTAACCATTTCCATGTAGGCCAGTGTCTTATTCATGAGGGAAGTAATCTCAATCATATTTTTCCCAAACTTTACCATAACTATAAAATCCATCTGACTTTTCTCGCCTTTTCCTGCAATTTTAGCTGAGCTACGGGTATCATTATGAGACTGTTAATCCATTTAAATGCCTCACAGAGCACTGCAACCCTTTGTGCTAGAGAATGGTCCACAGAAGCAGATATCACAGAGCTACCTCTGAGCTCCCATCAAGTGACTTCTGCTCCACACAGCAGGGGGCAGCATCCCCTCCCCCCCCACTCTGCCAACAAGAGTAGTGATCGTTGCATGTCAGTACAACCATTAGTTGGAACTGTATTTTAACCAAATTTAATCTGATGGGTTTTTTTTTGTGAAGTAACTTTTGTCTGTACAGTCCTGACCTCTGAACCTACCGGCCACCTCATTAAATCCTTGTGTTTGATATGTCGTCAAATTTAACAGATTTTTTTACAAAAAATTTATTTTAATGTCCAGAAAGTCCATCAAGGTGTAATGCATTATTAATTATTGATAATCACACAGCAGTATGACCAAGTCCTAGATTTGAAGCTTTCGTGACTGCAATGATTCATATTCTTAGGTTTTTTTCGGTAAAGTCACGTCGTGATTTTTATTTTATTTTACTTTTTAATGTTTTTACCTACGTGACTTTACCGAAAAAACCTAAGAATATGAGTATGACCAAGGTTAATTTAACTACACGTACACGGACTTGGTAATATGAATAATCATTTGAGTCTCATCCTATAAACTTGCATGAGTTTGCCATGATGTTGGTGACACGCATCGTATTGAGATGTGATATGAATCGACATTATGGGGAGTAGTAGCGCAGTGGTTAAGGCACTGTGCTATCAACCCGGCGAGCCGGGTTCGATTCTTGTTGACGGTCAGTCCTGGACCTCTCCTAGGTCAACTAAGCCTCAAATTAGTGGTGTGTGGAGATTATCACTGAGGATACAAAGGCGGTCGGGCATGGTACTGGCCACCCACCCCCTCGTGTGCCCGGCCTTCATAGGTGCTTTCGAACAACTCTTGTCCCTACAGTCTGTTTAGGCTATACGGGTGATTTTTATCTTTGTTTGTACCGAGATGTGAGAGAGTTCCAGGTGTTCGCCAACACCTTGGATCATTGTTTCAATATTTGTGTCAGGTCCTGTTTAAGATCACTCAAGCTTTTCAGTAAAAAATAAAAACGTCACATATATAATACATGTTGCCAGAATTACAATCACGGAGTCTTAATTATTATTTCTTAAAAATGGATGATGCATCCATGGACACTCTGCACTTGCACAGTTCTCCTAATGCCAAACCACGGTGGAATATCTCTACACGGCAATGGAAATTGTCCTGCAAATAGCCGTGCATTTGTGCTGCGTCTAGGGCAGTACAGCGGATCCTGGCCAAATCTCCAAAGCTGGTGGATGAGCAGAAGAGTGATGGGTTTGCTCCGCTACACCTGGCAGCCTACAACGGTCGCCTTGACGTCGTCCACATCCTGATCAAGCAGGTGACTCCTCTGCATGGGCTGCGTGCTTTATTTCTGCGACCGCACCTGGGCACCAGTTGTCTGTATTTCATATCAAAATAGTCCAAAAATCAAGAGACATTAGATCAGGAATGTGATTTTTCTTAAGTATGGGAGGTCAATAAATCAGTAGCACAAACGAAAGCAGCAAGAATTAACTTTAGTTATAACATGCACTACCTAATCTAACCCAGATCACCTTGCAAAATTAAGCAGCGATGTATGTATGTTGAATTTATTTTACATTGTACGGAGCCAACCGTGCCAATCGGAGTGCTCTTTCGTGTCTCAATGAGCTTATTTAATTTCCTGGTGAAATAAAGGATGCTGACTGCCTGGTTGACCTGTGCATGGCCGTTGTAAGATTATAAAAAGTAGCAACAACCATCACCACAGGCCTCATTGAATGGTGAGATAAGTTTTGCCCAGCCAGGCTTCTCTTTTACAGAGGGCATCCAACTCCTAACCAAAATATGATCAGCATTAAACAGAGATGTTTTAAATGTAGAATAACCCTATATCAACACAGTAATATGTTTGTACTACCATCGTCTTTCCCCCGGTGAATCTAAAATCTGTAGCAATAGCCACAAGTTAAAGATGCACATCATGACCCTAACGGCATCTCCTGCGCAGGGCCGCTCTGCTGTGAACGCGAGGACGTGCGGGGGCCAGACGGCCCTCATGCTGGCGGCGGGCCGCGGCCACGTGGACGTTGTGTTCCTTCTCGTGCGCGAGGCCTGCAAGCTGGACGTTGAGGACGAGGGGGGCAACACGGCACTGCACCTCGTGCTCAAGGAGGCCGACCTCTTCTCCAAAGATTGCCACCTCCTCCAGGACGATAGCACCATCGTCCAGATCGTGAGTTTCTCCTTTCTCGGGCCACTCTCTGCCAACTTTACTCATTAATTCCTCCACTCAGGGGCGCAACAATTTTGGGGGGGGGGATATGTGACAGCATTATGCGACGCATAGGGGCACACTTGGCCACAAGAGGGCTCCGGATTAACAGATAAATAAGTATGAAAAATATTCAAGAAAATATATTCATAAAAAACGGACCAAGCCCGATTCACGCATCTGGCTATAGTAATATCAATAGAGCAGTATAAAGTTGCGCGATCCACCCCCATACCAAAACATATTAAAATTCCTTCTGGGATTTGAATTCATGAGTCTCATAGCCACAGGAACCCTGAAAACCCACAATTATAGTTACAACCTTAATTAATTATCCTGAAAATACCAAATTAGCAAAGATAGTGGGATGACTTTTCCCATTAACAGCCCCCCGCAATGTTAGTTGGGTTCCCCTCAGTTCTCTCGGCGAGAGTCGCCCCATCCTTCAAGCTCCCCGCTTGCCATCCGATCTGTGCCCGCCCTTGCCAGCTCACACCTCCACCCTCCGCACAGCAGGGCCATGAGGCTTTTATTTGTCAAAGCAATAATAGAGAATGCTTAAAAAATATTTTCAACCAAAATTAGGATTGTCTTTTGTAGATTTAATGAAAGACACGGAATTTCAATGGCAATAATGAAAAGCATTATTTTCCATAAAATCGTGGGAAATCGATGGTGGAATTGAATAATTGAGAGCTTTTTATCAGGCACCATTTTAGTGTCCTTTCCACGTCACCGAATGCACTGGCCACTGCAACACTGCTCCACCCATGTTCACTGTTGAGCTGTTGTCGTCTGCAACTCTTGGCTCATGAGTCCCTTTTGATGCCGATATGTCATGACGAGTGAAGTGAATCACATTTTCCAAGTGATACAATAGCAATTCATGGGTCTATATTCAGAACCATTGATTTATTCATCATTCAAAATGATGTATTCACAAAACATGCATAAAACCGTCCACATAGATTGTCACTATTTACTATTTAAGTAAATAGCTATTAAATTAGCATGTCATTTTATAGCTATCTACTTAAATATAAGTTAGTGGACCAAATGAGGCTCTACTAGATGAGACAGTATATACAAACACAATACTAATAATATATTAAAAGCATAACAAATATGAACAGGTGATTGATTGGCAACACTGCATCGTGACATTTAATAATTTCATGGTGGAGGCATGGGGAATTTTAGCGTCGGTTAATGACTTCCCTGTGCACTCGCGAGTCAGTCGGAGGGTTCACGCTGCAGGTGATGCATTGTTCATTGGGCTAACTGGGTCAACTCGTGTTTGCAGCGTGGCTCAACACGCACGCCATCTTATGCGCGGCATATGACGCGCACTGTGTGTCGTGTGACGTGTTATGCGCAGCATGTGTCGCGTGACGGGCACCATGTGACGCGTGCTGTGTGAAGTGTGCCATATGCCATGTGATGTGCACCGCGTAACTCGTGCTGTGCGCCTCAGCTGCGCGACTCTGGCCTGTTCGGTGCCGGGAGCATCTACGCTGGAGAAGCTCTTGCTTGCTTCCTGGTGAAGGAGGGCGCAAACCTCCGCCACACCAATGCCCGGGGCAAGGCACCCTTTGACTACATCCTGAAACCCGAGCTGAGAAAAACCCTCACAAAGTTGGAAAAAGCCTACAAGTATGTCCTCCACTCGAATCACAACTCACGGTGGCGCGTGTTGCCTGGGTCTCACGTGAGAAATCTGATTCTTTAAGCAAAACTGGTTCTTTCGGTAAAGTCACGTAGGTAGAAATAAAATAAAATAAAACAAATCACGACGTTTCAATCGCAACACAAGCAATCCTCGTCAGGTGGAACACCCACAGCAAGAAAATGCTGAGGTAGGATTCCTGCAGTCACGAAAGCTTCAAATCAAGATCAAAACTGGTTTTGAAGAATTACTAAAAAAAATGTCACAGAGTCCTGTTTGATAAAGTGTTTTAAATGATGATTTGAAAGGAAGTTTCCGCAATATCATTAGTAAAATTAGCCATTGAGGCAGTGGAACAAACCCTCTTTGGACAACAAGGGAAACAGATTCTATCCAATTTATGCACCACTCGTAGTGTAGAAGTATACACAGACCAGACGATCAAAGTGGAGTCAATTCGGCCTTAATTGCTCCAATTCTGCTCTTGGAGTGCATCGGTAAGGAAAGGACAACCTGGAAAGAATAAAAGTAGCAACAATAGAGCATAAAACCCAGGACGTAAATTATCCAATGATATCTGGTAATACATTCTCTGTGTTCTCATGGCTCCATAGCATCTGAAAAAAATAAACCGATTCACCAGAGGGTAAAATACTACAGTCCTGTAATGACACCCCGACCGAGAATAGACAAAAAGGGAGTGGAAATTGTGAGGGAGGGGGTGAGCGGTTGGGTGAGTGCAGGAAAAGAGTAAACAGAATATTACGAATATCTCAATGCATCAAAGTATAAACATCTTTGTCAATAAAAGTCATAGAAACATATATCTTAAATGTCAAACAAATTATTCGAATATTTTCAATGAGTTAAATTCCTCAACGTTTGTATTTGTGGTGTTTTTCTTAGTGATTGAATTCAGTACACAAAAACGTACTTTACATTATGCGTACGATGAGTGTGCAAGGACATCTCTTGCGTTTGCAATGATCAGATTGTTGGCAGTTGTAACGCAACATACACTACGTATCTTCAGTACAGAGTAATCATACACGTGTCACATTCAAGGGGCATGTTACTGTAAGGATGTGACGATTACCATATACTCGAGATTATAAGGCGCTCTGAAAAAGTGAGACGCACGAAAAACTTTGGGCCCGGTATTCATAAAGTTATCCAAGTATTATCATGCAAATGCAGACCTTCCGAATTATTTAATTCTAAGTTGCACCTTCAACATTTGCTTGAAATACAGGGGAAAAGTGCACGTTATAATCTCGACAAAACGGTAAGACATCTGTTGTGGAACTTTTTTTTTCTGTTTTTGTTTCTCCTTAGTGGGGACGAAGAGGCGGAAGAAGAAATTCCCAAAGCCAAAAGCCAACCTGTAAGAGGTATTGTTGGGAAGCATCTCCATTGATGTCCCTGAGCCAGTGGTAGAAACTCCACATTCTCATGTCAGGAGCGATACTCTGTATAGGCAATCACTGTTCCTTTGTTACAGAGTGGAACTCGTTTTCCTGACCACACAGGAAGGATAAGCTGAGTAGATGCCCAATTAAGATTCGACTTTGTAAACTTCCAATTTGCTCGTGAAGCACTCGGGCCACATCATCACAAGACGGTTGCTGCCATACAGCCCGTGCACTATGAGTGCCGTTGAGCTGGTGGGAGGATGAAGCCTGCTGAATATCGTGTTCTTATAGCCGCCTGACCGGTAATGGGCAAAGCAGTGAGTGATAGTGACACTCGCACTCACAAGTGAACCCACGGGCCTCTGTTGGGCCTTCTTTTTTTCGTATTGCTGATGAAGATGCAGAGCAACAACTACAATTTCACATTCAGGTGGTCAAGCCAGATAACCGCGTAAGGAGCAGTAGAGTGTATCGTTGCAATGTCTCCTTGGTATTTTTGGATCAGGCATTGCGTCATTATACATTGTACGGTCTGTTCTGGATGACCACAGTTGCACACTACTGGAGAGTTTTGCATTTGTGCATCAGGTATCTGCATCTGCCATGGTTTGTACGGATGCAATTTAGGGTGAAGCACGAGCTTCGTGGAAGATAAACCCAGGGATTTTTTGCGTTGGGCCTCATTACATAGAAATCCTTTGTTCATGGAAAACTACAGGAACCTTGCAATAGTCCATAATTAAAAGTGTCAGAACAGCGGCTGAAGTACAGTGAGGGAAAAAAGTATTTGATCCCCTGCTGATTTTGTACGTTTGCCCACTGGCACAGAAATGATCAGTCTATAATTTTAATGGTAGGTTTATTTGAACAGTGAGAGACAGAATAACAACAACAAAATCCAGAAAAACGCATGTCAAAAATGTTATGAATTGATTTGCATTTTAATGAGGGAAATAAGTATTTGAACCCTCTGCAAAACATGACTTAGTACTTGGTGGCAAAACCCTTGTTGGCAATCACAGAGGTCAGACGTTTCTTGTAGTTGGCCACCAGGTTTGCACACATCTCAGGAGGGATTTTGTCCCACTCCTCTTTGCAGATCTTCTCCAAGTCATTAAGGTTTCGAGGCTGACGTTTGGCAACTCGAACCTTCAGCTCCCTCCACAGATTTTCTATGGGATTAAGGTCTGGAGACTGGCTAGGCCACTCCAGGACCTTAATGTGCTTCTTCTTGAGCCACTCCTTTGTTGCCTTGGCCGTGTGTTTTGGGTCATTGTCATGCTAGAATACTCATCCACGACCCATTTTCAATGCCCTGGCTGAGGGAAGGAGGTTCTCACCCAAGATTTGGCGGTACATGGTCCCCGTCCATCATCCCTTTGATGCGGTGAAGTTGTCCTGTCCCCTTAGCAAAAAAACATCCCAAAGCATAATTGATTCCACCTTCTTGTTTGACGGTGGGGATGGTGTTCTTGGGGTCATAGGCAGCATTCCTCCTCCTCCAAACACGGCGAGTTGAGTTGATGCCAAAGAGCTCCATTTTGGTCTCATCTGACCACAACACTTTCACCCAGTTGTCCTCTGAATCATTCAGATGTTCATTGGCAAACTTCAGACGGGCATGTATATGTGCTTTCTTGAGCAGGGGGACCTTGCCGGCGCTGCAGGATTTCAGTCCTTCACGGCGTAGTGTGTTACCAACTGTTTTTTTGGTGACTATGGTCCCAGCTGCCTTGAGATCATTGACAAGATCCTCCTGTGTAGTTCTGGGCTGATTCCTCACCGTTCTCATGATCATTGCAACTCCACGAGGTGAGATCTTGCATGGAGCCCCAGGCCGAGGGAGATTGACAGTTCTTTTGTGTTTCTTCCATTTGCGAATAATCGCACCAACTGTTGTCACCTTCTCACCAAGCTGCTTGGCGATGGTCTTGTAGCTTATTCCAGCCTTGTGTAGGTCTACAATCTTGTCCCTGACATCCTTGGAGAGCTCTTTGGTCTTGGCCATGGTGGAGAGTTTGGAATCTGATTGATTGATTGCTTCTGTGAATAGGTGTCTTTTATACAGGTGAAGTATTGGAAATGACGGCAGGAACTTCTTGACGGGTAACACACTTTTATGAAATCTTGACGTGTCACAATACAACGTGTGGTCTCTATTCTTTGTACTATACACTCCACTTAACTCGTGTAGACTCTATACCTCTGGCTACACACAATACACTTGACTCGTGTAGACCCTATGCCTCTGGCTACACACAATACACTTGACTCGTGTAGACCCTATGCCTCTGGCTACACACAATACACTTGACTCGTGTAGACCCTATGCCTCTGGCTACACACAATGCATTCGGCTCGTGTAGACCCTATGCCTATGGCTACACACAATACACTCGCCTCTGGGTTACACAGAGTCCCGGTCCCGTTAGGACAGCGGGACTAGGTACCGCAGGGCCCTATCTCTTCGATCCCCGTCTTCATTCTTCGCTGGTTACATACTACCCTTACGCCTGTGTGCATCCCCTTTTATAGCCCCTGCTCACGGGAGACGGAGCTGATGCGGACGTCTACGTGAGCATCGCTCCTTAGTTAACCAATCACGACGCACTCTCTCTACGATCCGTTTTCCCCCAGCGCGTGTTAACACTACTCCACCAATCACACCGCGCTGTCACCTGATCACTCCCTCTCAGCGCGTCACCGGCACACAGCCAATCAGCACCCCGTAACCCACGACCCCGCGCTGACCCCTGATCCTCCACCGTCAGCGCGCGTCACCACATACACAGCCAATCATTACGCGCTGGCATACGATCCCTAATCCCAGCGCGTATCACCACTACACAGGTAACAAGCTGAGATTAGGAGCACTCCCTTTAAGAGTGTGCTCCTAATCTCAGCTCGTTACCTATTTAAAAGACACCTGGGAGCCAGAAATCTTTTTGATTGAGAGGGGGTCAAATGCTTATTTCCCTCATTAAAATGCAAATCAATTTATAACATTTTTGACATGCGTTTTTCTGGATTTTTTTGTGGTATTCTGTATCTCACTGTTCAAATAAACCTACCATTAAAATTATAGACTGATCATTTCTTTGTCAGTGGGCAAACGTACAAAATCAACAGGGGATCAAATACTTTTTTCCCTCACTGTAGCTTTGCATTTTTCACGTGAAAACTAGCAATGGTTTTTTTTGAGTGAGCAGAGACTTGAAAACTCAATCCAGCACTTTCTGTAAATGATGGGAACATGCGCCACAACAAGAAAATGTATCGTACAAGCTGGAAAGAAACAGATTTAGCAAACAGAGCGGTGGACTCAGAATTGCTGCGTGTGATTGTGTCGTGGCTTGTGTGTTGGCATGGCCCAGCATGTAGTGGGTTATTGGGGCAGTATTATATGATCCGAGTTAGCAGTGCATGAATTCGACAGCACAATGACACCACCTCAATGTTCCAACAGATGTCAAGGCCAAGGAGGACAGTGACAGCACAGATGAAGATGATCACTCAACCATCAGAAAAAACAGGAGATATTCTTCTTCTTCTTCATCATCATCTTCATCAGAAGAGGACTTGAACTCCGAGCGGTGTGAAAAGTGCACCTACATTCATCGATGCTTCCATCTCTGAAGTTGGACTCCTGTAAACAAAGTCAGCCAGCCCTTACCATTGACGTACTAAATATGGCCTGCATTGATCGTGAAGGCCATGTTCTCTGCATTGTGCGTGTATGTGTTGTGGGACAGGCTGGGTGCAGGCAAAGGCAAGTCGCAGGGTCTCTCGACATCAGACTTGCTCCCCACTCACTGGGACCACATGTCGGATTACTTCAAGGTAAAGCTTTTTTAAATGAGGTTACCAATACCAATCCACAGTACTGAGCTGGCAATGTTCAAATCCTGGGGTGTAATCCACATGGCCATGTGTGATTAACCGGGTTCTCAAGTGTACTGAGCCGATGGTCATAGCCCAGTGCCCATGTAAAGAACACACCAGTCAGTTTTGCAGGAGTAAGGAAACAGCACCATGAATCCGGCAACCGGAGGCTACGGCTAACATCAGTGGCGAGTGACATCTGAATCAGTCCTGGGTCCCTCACTTCACCAACCCACACTCTCCAATGTGGTTAAGTATGGTAAACAAAAAAAACCTCCTATGACAGACACAGCTGTCAATTACTTTAATTTCTATCCAACTATACCATTACAACCATTCTTAAAAATTATCAAATCATATTCATGATTTTTAAGACCTTTTTTTCCGTCGTCTTAATATGTGTAGTGAGTTTCGATTTAAAGCTTTCGTGACTGCAGGGATTCATATTGTTGGTTCACAGAAGGGAAATAATAAAATAATAATTATTAAAAAATTATCGCGATGTTTCGATTGCAACACAAGCATTCATCAGGTGTGAAAACCACAGCAAGAACATTTTCTTGCTTTGGTTTTCACCCGAAGAATTTTCCCAGCAAAATTTTCTTTCTGTGGTTTTCACACCTGATGACGATTGCTTGTGTTGCAAACGAAACGTCGTGATAATTTAATTGTTTAATTTTTATTATTATATAATTTCCCTTCTACGTAACTTTACCGAAAGATTAAGAATATGTGTAGTGAGTCCAACGGAGTCGCAGACGTTGTCTTGGGAGCAACACTAGTTATTACAACTCAACACAACATAACGTAACCTACACTTGGGTGTTGAACGCCCATCTAACCACACTACGGCAGAACTAGACACGGTTCCGCTATCCCGGTCCGGACCACAAGCTGTGTCCCAGACTGCGTGGCTAGAGGCTTCTTCAACCCGACGTGGATCTTCTTCACCAACAACCTGAAGAACCCCGAGCCCCTTACGGGGCCCCGTTATATCGGCCCGGGCTGGTGCTGGCTCCGCCCCTCGCCCCGCCCACCTTCTAGATCTCTCGAGCCCTTTCCCGAAGGCTCCCGAGAGCTCCTCTACCACGTGACCGCCCAGCGGCCCCCGTCCACCGGTGGCCCCCCTCCAATATCATCCGGTCACGTGTCGGCAGGTCGAACCAGCGTGAAGTTATCTTCCAGAGCCAATCTTTTCCTATAGAATGAATGGAATATGATTCTGGAACAAAAATATCTATACATATAGATTTTTATTTAAAGTAATGCTGAATGCAACTACCCAGCAGTACATTTTAAAACAATATTTTGTATATTTGGGTAATTACCAAATGTTATTCTTGAGTGCAAAACTGTCAGTGTACGCTTGTGATGTAACACGTGTCCAACGTTGTCACAGATTGTGGAACTACACAACGGGTCCAGTGAATTCAGAAAAGTGAGCCGCATGTTCCTGAAGACGATGGAAATAAAGAACGCTGTGATTAAGCGCATCAAGCGAGTGCAGAATGAAGAGCTGTGGCTGTCCTTCAGCAGGTACAGAGCCAGTGTGAGCCTTTTCTCTTTTAGAAACTAACAACTAAGATGTAACATTATTGACTAGTTTGTTAGAGAAACATAACAAGTAAGCGCACACATTATTTTAGTGTTTTGGTTATTGTCTTCCCCCCGCACCTCTTATTAGCATAATTGGCTACATATGGTGCAGAAGAAGTTCAAAATACGTACATACATATTTTCTGTTCACTCTTTTAAGGTACGCTACATTGTATGCCAATAATAATAATTTAATGAGACAATTTCCACTCATGGCTCGGGCCACAAATAGAGATGAGAGCTCATTTGAGCATGAATGCTTGACTTTTATCTTCTTATATATAAATGTAATTTTTTGTCTCTATCTGTTTGTTCACGCGCTTAAGAAGGATTTGGCTCTCAAACGGTGGGGTTTATGTTAAGACCCGCGGTTGGCAAGCACTATTCCTTGTTCACGTCCGTCACCTTTACATTAGTTAAATGAGCGATTTAGTGATAGTTATTATTTAATTATTTATTGCTCACGCTCGGCCATACCAACTCACGCATTTTTGGTGGGAGGGACGGACCTATGCCAAGTCACACGCGTTCGATGGGGGTGAGGGGGAATTTTTCTTTCGCGTTAAAAATGCTACAAAAAAACACAACGCTGAGGTACATTCTTCACTGTGTGATGTCCTCCCCCCCCCCCCCACCCCGATGCGTACAGTTACTACTATAGAGTCCGTATATATTAATATAGCGCTTAGATAGTATTATTCCTGTGCGGCCGGGGGGATTGTGGGGGGGGGGGGGGGGTAGCGGCCTAGCCCCCAGCCTACCACGTGGGCAATCTAGGCAAGGCCGGGGGCTCTGCACGGGACTAGGCCTCACCACGCCACTCTGCCAGGTTCGTGGTTTGTGCTATACAGTCGATATATACTGCTATAGAGTCAGCATGTACTACTGTTGTGATAGGTTCCACCACAGTCAGTATGCTCTGCTGTAATCATAGCAGGTACCACCACAGTCAGTATGCACTGATGTAATCATACCAGGTTCCACCATATTCAGTGTGCACTGCTGTAATCGTAGCAGGTACCACCACAGTATGCACTCCTGTTATCATAGCAGGTACCATCACTGTCAGTATGCACTGCTGTAGTGAAAGCACGTACCACCACAGTCGACATGCACTGCTGTGGTGATAGCAGGTACCACCACAGTCAGTATGCACTGCTGTTATGATAGCAAGTGCCACCACAGTGAGTATGCACTGCTATAGTGAAAGCAGGTACCACCAAAGTAGGTATGCACTGCTGTAGTGAAAGCACACACCACCACAGTCAGTATGCACTGCTGTGGTGATACCAGGTACCACCACAGTGGGTCCATGTGTGTGTATAAGTCCATGTGTGTCTTAGTCGATATGTGTGTCTTTGTAAGTCCATATGTGTAGGTCAATTTGTGTGTGAGTCTATGTATGTGTGTGTGTGAGCCGATGTGTGTGTCTGTCTTTTTCACCCGGGCAACGCCGGGTACTTACCGCTAGTGTTTTATAAACGTAACATTTATTTTTTATAATGTAATTGCCTCAATTACATCAACCCTCCATGGAATGTCACACAAGTTATCTCTACCCATTCAGGTTAAACGTCCTAAAGCAGAGTAACAATACGTACAAAAGGTGATTTATATGTCAGCAGAAGGTGCCATTGTAACCGTTAGATCGCTCCTGCCATAATCTCTTGAATGTCTCGTGACATCACCATGTGATAGCCTCCCGCCTCGCACCCCACACATACTTTGTATGTACCCTTGATCAAGTCCGATCACTCAAGAAGCCACCTCCAAAAGTTATCTTGTACGTGGGGCCCGACTGGGCTGAACGTTATTTAGGGTAACTCACGTTACAGGAATTTGTTAACTTGTTCTGCCTTGGAGGCAGAACAAGTTATGGCCATATGGCAACATTGAACACTTGACACACAACGCGACCCAGACTCAGTGTAGATTCATGGGAAAGCCCTTTACCCGCACTCAGACCCCTACTCCAGCCTCCTAAAGAGGGACCACAGGAAGATAACATGTAAACTCCAAATATACAACAGCAGGTGTCAGGGTCAGAATCGAACCCATGACCTCCTGTATACCAGGCGAGGTAGTTAACATCTCGCCAGCAGCAGTAGGACAATGGGACAACCGTTCACCAGTTGTAGCCTTTTTGAGGATCATCCCTGTACGGCACAGCCTTCAATGCCTACTGCTGCCTTGCACCTCGCGGGGCTTTATGTGGGCAACCGCTACCTCAGAACAGTTTGGCTGGCACTGTGTAAGAGGGATAATGACGGCATCCTAAAACTTTGTGTAAATGATGAGAAACTCACAAATAATTGAAATACGGTACATGCAGAGGGTTATTTATAGCAATTGTGACCATGGGATTGGTCCTCCCATCGTGCCTTGTATGTTCTGTCACATCGTCATGCCGCATGTATGATGCAGAAATGTATATTGTTTTATTTGAATGACCCGTTGGTATGTTTATGTCTTCTCTTTGCTTAGAATATATGTCTTTCTCTGACTTGCGCCTTGTGTGGGTTGGGGAAGTGAAGATTATAGAATCTGGAGTAGCTCATTCCTGGAGTGGTGAGCTCAACATAGTGAATATGTACTCTTAGGTTTTTTCGGTAAAGTCACGTAGGTAAAAAATAAATAGTAAATAATAAAAGAAATAATAATATAAATAAAATAATAAATCACGACTTGATACAGTAAATTTAGCTGTGACGGTCCCACGTGATGACGGAGACTTGTGTTGCCTCCGAAACGTCGTGATTTATTATTTTATTTCTATTATTATTTATTTCATTATTTTTATTTTTTACCTACGTGACTTTACCGAAAAACCTAAGAGTATGAATCCTTGCAGTCACGAAAGCTTCAAATTTAGAAATAGTGAATATGTTACGCCCAATTCCTCAAACCTCATTCTGTCATCTCTCCGACATGAGTAAAATGAGTACAACAAAGTGAGAACCAGTTCATGAGAAGGAACTCATAAGTTATTGTATCGATATGCAACAGAAATCCGATCATCTGAGATCCAATGTATTTTATGATGTATTGGCAGCTCGCAAATGCTCCTGTAATCTGCTGTGCACTGCAGCAGATTGAAAACTCTTAGCAGAGACACAAACCACGCTCCATAGTAGTGGACAGGGTTAACGTGAAGCTGCAGAGCGGAGCCACAGGAAGCTAAGATTTAAATTATTTATGAAATGTATATTGTTCTGCATCATTACAGCGTGATTTGTTAAGCAGAAATTTTAGACTCGGATATTAAGTTAAAACAATGCAGAATCCTTTTATATAGACCAATATGGCAGATGTTCTCCATTTGGATCTTAGAAATAAGTATAACCTAATAAGCTGCAAATTTCTTGCAGATTAATTTAACCGATAATCTTGTGCCGCACGATTCCATTAATCCATTTATTTTTTTGTGGATTAATGGAATTGTGTTGGTACTTCCCCATAGCCCTTGGCACACTGCGTCGATGTGAGATGTCTGCCGATTATTTTGTCTAAACCTCGCGGTGAGCACTGCTCTTCACTCAAAAGCACATGACGAAACATTTTGACTTTTGAAACCTTTTTTTTATTAACTGCTGCAAATGCTGGACCAGAGGATGTAACTTTGCAGAATGTGAGTCATGGACTTTAGAATGACTCGGTCTCACAGTTTAGCATGGCATGTAGAGGGATAGTGTGTAATAGTTTCCACTGGATGGGCCCCACATGCAAATTTCTAAATGAGTGGACGTGATCCTTAAACTTCCCGTTTGAGCATCACTTTGAAGGTGACCCAATAAACGACGTTAAAGATGAGGAATGAAATTGGGAAAAACAGTCGTGAGATATTGTCGATGGTTTGAGCATAGGCAACAAACTTTTTCCGCATCTTTTCTTCGGTTTCCTGCAATGATAATGGAGACTTGCTGCAGAAAAAATGCAAAGCTACATTGGCAACACACACTGGCTTTGCAGAAATAAATACACGAATATTTTGCTTTATTAATGTCACCCCTTAAACCATATCTAACATATTACATACAATAATAACAGGCTTTTTACTGTCACTAACAGGAAGAAGACCATTCAGTGTAAAAATTGTGATGGTAAGATACATTTGTTATATATTTTAGTTGAAGGGATTGGTGCCGCAGTGGTTAGTGCCCTGCACTGTGAACCTAGCGAACTCAGTCCTAGTCTAGTCAGAGCGAACATCAGCAGCGAGTGATATCTGAACCTTTCCTGGACCACCACCTTCACCAACACGCACTGGCCAGCGTTGTCAGGTATGGTCAAACAACCCCCAACATCAACATGGCATGGGGTGGCCTTCATCCAGCAGTGCATTGACTGAGGGCAAAAAGTCTTTATAATTTTCAGCTCCAAGAAATTTCTAGAACCTCAAAAAGGGCCAAGAAATTTCACTTTTGAAAAAGTTGAGATGCTTAAAAATACAATGTTGTTGATACAACATGTTACACATTAGTTATACATATTATGGAAGAGATTTTAACACTTTGTGATCATTTGCTATATTTTGTAATATTCAAACCTTTTATTTGTTTCACTGTTAGAAATGTGTCTAAAAATCACCGCTTGCCCCAATAGTCTGTATGTGTGTTTGTGTTTATCCAGTTGCAAGGTCATTTTGTCTCACCCAGGTTAGAACTCCAGAGACCATGAGGATAGTCTCATTTTCAAGAGTGGCCTGGAGCATGTTTAATGAGGGTATTTTTTACTTGACAAATTTGGACCATGACGTCAGCACACAATCACCGTCACGTCTTGGCGAATGGCGGTGATTGCTGTGGTGTCAGTGTGTGCCAGTGTACGTGTCAGTGTGTGTCAGCGTGTGTATGCATGTTAGCACATGTATGAATGTCAGCACATACGCATGGCACAAGCACCATGGTGATGTCACCATCACTTCGCTGTGAATGACGGCTGTTGTTGTTGGTGTGTCAACACGTGTGTGCGCGTGTTGACGGTATTACAATTAATGAATTTCAGAATGCTGTCGTGAATATAATTGTCTTATTTCGATCCAAGGCAGCGTTACTTCAGCAGCAACACTCCTCACGTGAAACAGGTTCCCTGTTATTGGTTAAGTTAAAATTTTGTTCACAGGAACTAATCACACTGTTTAAAGAATGTTTGACATTTTTTTACGCACAAGCTGTGTAAAAAAAACAGATTTTACATAGGACCTAAAAATTTACTTGAAAAAAATTACACATGCACCTTTGTGTTTTTAACACTATATGAGATTTTGTCAACCGCCTATGTGTCTCTTTTACACTGTATACGTTCACTGCATGCCACCTGGAGGCTGGTGGGCCATATGGCTCTGTGATGCGATACAAAGGGTCCAGAGAATTCAGGAAAGTGAGTCGCATGTTTCTGAAGACGATGGAAATATAGAATGCTGTGACTAAGCGGCATCAAGCGAGTGCAGAGTGAAGAGTGAAGAGCTATGGCTGTCCTTCGGCAGGTACAGAGCCGATGGTTTACGGCATTTGAACTTTTTTTATCTTAGTTGCCAATGCAATCAAACTTTAATTAGCATTCTTGCTACATTTAGATGCTCATTTAAAATCTATATTGCCAAGTATTATTTTACTTAAATAGGATTGTACCCAAATTCCTTGTGTTAAATCATACTGTGGATAGAAAGGCGGGGTGGGTTTTGTCGAATACTGTAACTGCACACTGGCTAGAGTATGTGAAGAAAAGCAGAGCATGTGTAGCTGAGTGTGAGAACTCACCTGGTCGATGGGCTTCTGGCTCCTTCTGCCCTTCTTCATGAAACCCTGGCTCTGCCTGGATGTTACATTCACTGCGGCGTACTCCAGCAGCGCGGCGAACACGAAGAGCAGGCACGTTGCCATCCAAATGTCCACCGCTTTGATGTAGGAGACCTGCAGCAGCAGCAGTGGTACAAAACTCAGAATGAGTGCACATGTTAAAATGCTAAACCGGGTCTTATCGTTAAGAGATAAAACATGGAGACACCTTTCCATTACGCTATAAAATTGTACCGGTTGTGCATGTATGTTGAACTTCTTTCACACTGTACGTAGCCAACCGTGATAATCCGAGGTGCGGGGGAAGGACAACAAACTAAACACAAAAAGCAGTTCTAAAGAAATGAGTGTTCAAACTAGATTATTTAAAAGTGCATCGCTCCAGTGGCTTCTTAATATCAGAATAGCATTCCAGACGGTCACAAAAGCGCATCTGAAAGCTGCGCGATGCGGTGATGTAGGAGACAAGCAGCAGTGGCACAAAATCATAATAAGTGCTCATGTTAAAATGCTAAACAGGGGTCTTATCGTTAAGAGATAAAACATGGATACACCATTACTCTATAGAATTGTCCTGATGATGTATGTATGTCCGTTGAACTTCTTTCGTACCATATGTAGCCAACTATGCGAATCGGAAGTGCGGGGAAAGGACAACAATCTGAACACAGATCAGTCATTAAGAAATTTGTTTTCAATCTAAATTATTTAAAAGTGCATCGCTCTAGTTGGCTTCCTAATATCGGAAGGAAGAGCGTTCCAAACGGCCGCAGAAGCACATTTGAAAGCTGCGCGATGTGACCATGCTTGTTTGATGGCCTGCCGAATGCCACTGGAGTTCACGTAATGGTCAGATTTATATCCGTGGGACCGTCGCTGTTGTGGGGTGTGGTGAGGTTTGTGCCACAGTGAGGATTTTTCCGGTGACCTTAGGCAGTGATGCTCTTGCTCCCGTGCTCTGTGTGGTCAAGGTGAGGACCGTGGTGATCCCCAGCGCCACACGGGCTGGGGCTGCCTCCATGTTTATCCAGAATGAGACCCAGGAGAGGATGACGATGAGAATGCTGGGTACGTAGAGTTGGATCAGGTAGAAGCCCATCTCACGGTGCAGAGTAAACTTTGCGAAAATGCATGAAAATGAACCTGTGGAAAAAATAGAAGTGCCACTGTTATGCTAACCCTATGTTAGACTTAAAAGGAAATGAAATGATGTCCCTCTTCTGGTAACATATCCTTTTACTGTAGCTAAAAGCCTATCAAGCCTGAAAGGGCCTGTTTTAAGGGAAAACTCGGATCAAGCGAGCATGGCATACAAAGCAACACTTGAAAAGCATTTTTTTTAATGCAGAGACATGCATGGAGAAGCATTGTGTAGAAATGGTTACAACGTCTTATAATTGGGAATTAAATTGAACTTAGTAACGTAATTACTCGATGAACACGTACAGAATCACGTGTCTCATAAGGCTTTATATTTAGAAACACTTTAGTTCCTAAGGATCAAGGAATTATCAGTCACTCGACAGTTTTCCCTCTGCCTCCCCAAACCAGAATGAGAGGTGGTGGTGGGGGGTGGTGGTGGGTGTCCAAGCGTTCCACTCTGGTTGGTGACCGTACCGGTGCTGTAAGTCGTTGTGCAGGAGCCAGTGCTTATTTTGTTGCTGAGCACAAATTGTGGAAGCGTGAGTCCTTGAAAAAGAGACACGGGCGTAGGTCCGTTCCAGTGGAAGACGATGTCCGCTGTAGTGTAGCCGACTGCGGCGTCGTGAAAATTGAGAAGTTCACAAACGGCACGCAAAGTTATATTGGTGACCAAAATTTACCACACGAACTATATTCAGCACGTATGTGTGTTGAGAAATACAGCACAGCGCCCTCATACGTTTCATCCTTTTATCCGTGAAACCTGTTTGTTCGTAGGAAATGTGGGGTTTGCATCTCTTGTTGAAGATTTGGCGGATAATTTGTATGGGAGATGATAAAACTCGACTGCGAACGCTCTTACGCTGCAGTCGCGCACTCCCCCATGTCGGGCCTGTGGTGACATGTTAACTACCTCACCTGGAAAACAGGAGGTTGTGGGTTCGATCCCGACCCTGACGCCTGCTGTATATTTGGAGTTTGCATGTTCTCCCCGTGGTCGTGTGGATTTTTCTCCACGCCTTCTGGTTTTTCCCTCCACATTTAAAATCAACACGCAAAATTCGAGTATTTGGCTGCGATACATTTTCACTTAATAAGCCACTTCGTTGAGCCATAATTTGTGATCAGGTCGTTTCTAAAAAAGAACTGTGTCGCTCAGTGGGCCTTACCTGGTTAATTTATATCTTGCAGTGGCTACAATGACACTGCACGGGTGCCTGAACTGTTGCCTCTCTGTCTTGGCACAATACATTGGCTCATCATCTTCTTCCCTCACCAGATAATGCGTGGAGGAGCAGCTAGGATTCCTGTGTGTCTTGTCACGTATTTTGTCACTTGTGACTTGGATGCATGAACGTAGCCCAGAGCTCCATTGAGGACTGCAAATAATCCCAAAAAGCTATCAATGATGGGATTTGATTTTCATTTGTCTTTTCTGGAATGTAATTGGTAGTATAGATGTGGTCAATGGTATCAGCATGTTTTATAAAACAAGCTTCTTCTCATTGTTGGCCGGCTTTTGAAGAATCTTTGGTTATCTTAGTCAATAGATTGTTTATTTGAAGCAGACAGTGCATTCCGCACCTCCAATTAGTGCTGTCCGCACCTCCGATTAGCGCTGTTGGCTACTTACAGTGCGAAAGAAGATAAACATACATACCTACGTATGTTATGGTTCTTTATTGCTCTCTAAGAAGTCTGCTGTTTGCGATTTATCATTTACGAACTTCCTTTTTGCTGCTTCCCTCCTCTGAAAGTAGGATGGGGTACTTTTGCAAAATTAAACTTTAAAAAAGCAGCATACCAATGTACCTAAAGAAGACATTTTTCAATCAGTGCATATAAGCTGCCACGACGTATGTATCAGAAACATGGACTTTGACAAAGAACATGGAATCAAATCTGAAAAATATTCAAATAAGCATGGAGAGATACATGCTGAGAGACATAAATAGTAAGGTGGATCACAGAACAAATTCGGGGTCCACTTTCTGCCCCCCCCCCCCCACTTCTTTCTCCCCCCCTACTCCCGAGGCCTATATAACTTCGTGCCATGGCAGATCTCTCGCCTACTTCAGCATTTTTTTTTCTTGCTGTGGTTGTCCCACCTGATGACGATTGCTTGTGTTGTGATCGAAACATCGTGATCTATTATTTTTTTCCCTACGTGACTTTACCGAAGAGTATGGATTCCTGCAGTCACGAAAGCTTCAAATCAAGATCTTATAGACCATTAATGAAAATAATTTGGCTTGAACAGGGCACGTCGCAAGAAAGATTGATGGCCGATGGATGAGCCTGGTGACAGAATGGCAGACAAAGGAGGAAACAGACCCCAAAGGATGACCACTGCAGAGATAGAGCATCGAGATCAGCTCCTGCATTACAGGACCCGTGAGGCATGGGGATGACGTGGGGGAAGCCTTTATCCAGCAGCGGACAGAACATGGCTGATAGTGATGATTCCAAAGAAAATTTTCATATAACATGTGATGTAAAGTTAATTTAGATATTTTACATGGAATGTTACGTACAGCTTTCCAGGTACATGGAGCACATCTGTGTGTCCATGGGGAAGTTATGCAGGTCCATTGGACAGGAGAGGGTCAGCGTGAGCCTGTATTGAGACAGCACACATCAAGTAAGGAGGACATGTCTACAGCGGTGAGTGTGCAATGATTCCCTAGTAATTATGGGGTTTTTCGCAATTTTGCAGACACCTATTTTGACCTCAACAGTGAATGCTATGCACCCTTGGAATTATATCGAGAAAAAAGCAGGAACAGAAGGGGCACCATGGTGGCGAGATGTTAACTACCTCGCCTGGTATACAGGAGTTTGTGGAATTGATACTGACCTTGATGACTGCTGTATATTTGGAGTTGCATGTCTCCCTCCTCGTGGTCACGTGGATATTTATCTGGATATTTGGCTGCTATAAATTTCCACGTGATAAACCACTGGCTATCATTTGTGGCCAGGTCGCTTCTGTAAAATAACTATATAGGGCTAGAAGGGACAATAGACATTGGTTAAAAAATGATTACGGATTGGCAGCCATAGGAAAGGATCACCTCCAAGAGATCACCTACCTAGGAGAAGGGGCGATGGGATCAGTTCATGTGCAGGTGCTGCCACCTCCCACAATATTGCAGACCTCATGGAATCGCAAGATTGTGAGAGGTGGTGGCAGCTTGGGTGGCCTTCATCCACCAGTGGTTTGATCACGGCTAATGATGACGATGAGTGATTGCTGTGTTACTTATACAGCTCTTTACTCCGGTGTTCATTACAAAGACCACATTATGGCAATGTGCCTGTGTCCTTTTGCCGTGCCACTTCACCATCATAATTGTCATACTCTGTTGTTCCCTCGTTCTACCACTGCATACGATTCCAGCTAGCCCCAGATAGAGGTGTCGGTGGGAATGTTGTGCTTGCAGACCTCATGGCATAGTCAACGACGCCATTGTTGGCGATCCTCAGCATCTTGTTGTCAGTCGTGATTTCGTGAAAGTGCGCACTCTTCTCGTTGTCAAAGAAGAGGTCAGGCTTCCAGATGTGCTTGATGTTGGACTGGTCGAGATGCAGTAAGGGTACAGGGTAGTGGCTGTAAGCCAGCCGTGGGTCAGTCCACCTCTGTCGCAGGTAGACTGTCACGCGATAGTCCTGGTGGAGACATTTCATGGTCAGCGTTAATCATTGCTGACCATCCTCAACCTTATCATGACTGTCACCACGAATGTAATAAATGCTCGTTTAGTGTTCTCAACAATCATGGCTCACAGCGTGAATATCTTGGGTTCAATTCTCAACTCGGGTGCCTTTTTTGTGCACAGATTGTGCGTTCTCCTCCCCCTATTTTGCAATGGGTTTTCTCCAGGTCTCCGGTTTCCTCCTCCCATTGCTAATAATGTAACTCTGCAATGTAATCTGTGTTGGCCAAATATTTCAGTTTTGGGACCATTCAATAAACCTCCTCAGGGGTATCATCGCTACAGTATTCTCTTTGAATGTACTTTAGAACAACGTGTTATATTCTTTGGGTCTTTCGGTATAGTCACGTAGATATAAGAAAAAATAAAATAATAATAATAAAAATGAAAATTAAGTGAATAAAACATAACAAAAATATCACGACGTTTCAATCGCAACACAAGCAATCTTTTTTTTCTTTCTCCTGATGACGATTGCTTGTGTTGCGATCGAAACGTCGTGATATTTTTATTATGTTTTATTCACTTAATTTTCATTTTTATTATTATTATTTTATTTTTTCTTCTATCTACGTGACTATACCGAAAGACCCAAAGAATATGAATTCCTGCAGTCACGAAAGCTTTAAGTCAAGATTTAACAACGTGTTATTTTATAATATGCAACTTAAAGACTTCATTTCCACAATGATACTGTGAAATACAAGCATTAACTTTCGATTAAAAAAATTGTCTTCAATGTTAACTTAAGACTCAATATTGTGCTTGAGTTTTGGCTGCAGGCTTGCAGTGAGAAACAATCAATTAATTGGAACAGTACTCTATTTGACTATTGATGAAGGTACAGGTGACCCCCGACTTACGACTGCTCGACTTGCGACCGTTGTCCAGGAACCAATTCGGTCATAGTTGCGGGGGTGGCCTGTGATGTTTTCCTTTGGGTTAACGCGTTAGTGGAACTTACCGAGGTGGCCTCTTGAATGGACCCAAAACTCCTGATGAAGACTTCACAGGAGACGTTGACTGCGGGCCCTGCAAGTCAGCACGCAGATAAGGGATGTCACGGACTCGTAATGCCTGCGTGAGTTCACCTCGCAGACGTGTTAAACGCATCAAACACAGAACGCCCCAATGTTGACGTTTCCATCTGGAGCAGTGGTTCTTAATAAAAACCCGGGGTACACGCTTAACCTGAGGGTGCGAGATGCCCTTTCTGGGGTTGCGAGACATGGCCAGATGTTTTTTAGAAGGTAAATTATCAAATGACAAATGAAGTACGGACACGTAAGTACAACTATTTTGTTTCATCAAACCTCTACGTGTTTATTTACATTGTACCTGTTTTAACCATTGAAAACCAACGGAGTGCAAGGCTGCAGTAAAGGTTAAAAACCTTTGATCTAGAGGGACAACATCGTTTCTTAATCCAGATTACACCGTCACTGCGATTCTCTTTCCACAAGCACATTTCCCTGCATCCCACCAAACAGTTGTGATGATGTGTCTCTATACTGTAATATACACTTACCTTGGTGTATATTTACCACCTCATAGTATTGTCACAAAGAAAAACAACAAAGCTACCTCCAAAATTAGGCCGAACTCTGTGATTGTAGCCAGATGATGGACCCAGGAGCTTGTCCAGGACCTCAGAGGGTGAGAGATTTGGACCTGTGGTCGAGTCAGCTCTGCAATGATTAATATATTACTTCAATACATTTTGTTAGAGTAACAAAGGCACACCTCATTAGGATGAAATACTTTAAACTACACACTTTTATTTTATTTTAAACTATTAAGCCATTTTTAGTTTTACCAGCTAATGTGTGGGCCAGAAGCAACCTGGTCACACATGATAGCTCAACGAATTAGCTTTGTTACGTGGATATTTATAGCAGCCAAATGCTCTAAACACATGTTCTCAAATGTGAAGGGAAAAACTGGAGGACCCGGAAATAAATGTACGCGACCACGGGAAGAGAGACATGCAAACTTCAAATATACAGCAGGCATCATGGTTGGGATCAGGTTTGAACCCACTACCTCCTGTATACCAGGCGAGGTAGTTCACATCTCGCTACCGTGGCATCCTTATGTTGTAGTCGATAGGCCAGTGGCATGTATTCATGCTTCAATTACACTGGTCAACACACTTTTTCTGGCATAAGGTATTCCAACGGTTTTAAGGTAATTTTGGGGTGCTGATCAGTTTTCTGTCTATCACATCCGGTTTTTGAGATATCAAATATTGCATTTTCAATAAAAACTGCAGAAGAAAAATATTAAATAAATGTGGATATCTACATAAAATGATATTGTAAACACACTATCCTAGAAATACAGCACCATATTTTAACACTAAAGCAGTCACTGACTCGCAACAACTTGCAATCCTAAGTGACAGAGTTAATTTCGGGTAAAATCAATGAAAATAGGGTATGCCGATAGCATAAAAATGAGATGTGATATAGCAAATCTGAGATCAGATTTGGAATCAGCACCCTGAAATTAGTCTAAAACAGCTGCAAAAGTCCAGGCCAGAATTTTTTGTTTTTGACCAGTGTTATTGATGTCCACACCCATGGATCTGTAACGGGTTCCAGAGAAACTTGTAGAGGTAACTTCTTTATTACAATCCAACAGCACTCCAACAGTCCAACACTCCAACAGTCCAACTACTCTAACAGTCCAACAGTCCAACTACTCTGTTACAGCCTAGGTACACAGCCTAGGTACACAGCCTAGATACACTACTCTGGCTACGCTCTGGAACTCGCCCTCACAAGGACGTAGAGCCGGGAGTTCCAGAGTCCCACCACTCGCTCTCACAGCATCCCAGGGTCGTCAGATGGCTGGTCTTGGGTCTTGAGCTACAACTGGCTCTGATTGTCCAGGGAGCTCCCCTTTTATGCCTAGTCCCCAACGAGGGGTGGGGCCGTGTGCGCCCCGTCTCGCACGTGATTAATTGGTTGCATTGGCGGTTGCATTTGTGTGTTGCTTTCATTCTATCTCTGTATTATATGCCGGGGGTGTCCATTATGCTTGAACAACACTGCATTTAAGTACACTCATGCTTTGGTTATGATCAGTCACAAGGCAATGATGATACTTAAATGCTATCTTTATACAAACAGTAAGCTGAAGGCTTGTATGAAGTGCCTGTTTCATTTATTGGCAGAAAAACTACCTGGAGTCAATCTGCGATATAGACTGGCCAAATGTACAGATTGCAGTGGTGATTTTGCAATTTTATACCAGACATTGGGGGAAACCGACTTTTTGGCAACGCGAGTATATCAAGCTGTGATCAATATTTATGTTTCTTGCATCATTAACAACTTTATTTGAGAACCGGAACTTTCCCGGGGAATTCCCTTTGTTCACTCAAATCAGTCAGCGAGGCCTCCCATGGGTGGCATAGAAATGCATCATACTAAGATAACGGTTACTCAGAGATTCACGGTAACACTCCACTGACAATTCTAGAGCGTGCGATGACGTGACGTTGATAATGTTGACGATCATGCTGACATGCAGGTTCTGTTTGTGAAAGAAGCAAGCCCTTGTTTTGTTCTGTGTTTTACCAACCTTACCTTGTTGTGTGACTGCTCAAAAAGCACAGGACGGCCAGAGAGTTTATAATCCATCGGGCCATGGTTGGCGAGGTATTTTGTTTCCTGCAGGGAAAACAAAATGATTCAAACTTCTGCTGCAAACTTATTTACGAGACATATTGTTACACTTGCTTTTCCATTATGTGTGTTTTTATTACAATAGCATTCGAAGCCGTTTCAGTCCCACGGTTGTACTCATCCGACAAACCTTTATGAAGCATGTGACAATGTCAGCTCTCTGCTTGCAGTTGTATTTGGGCCGTGTATTTATACTCGGTGCTGAGGAATTTATGGACGGGTGCAGCAATGCCAGTAACCCAACACATGGCCGCCTCATTGTTTATTTTTTGCTATGGAGCCACTCTTTGACCTTTGCCTCGGGGGTGTTACCTCGATCACATGATTTGGCTTAAAGGCACCAGCCTCGACACTCGCCTCAACCTAGAGGATCCGGCTTTCGTTGGCCTCGACACTCGCCTCTGCGTAAAGGCTCCCAGCCTTGGCGTTGGCTTGGCCTTGTGGCTACCAGCCTTGAGTTCAAGACTGCATTTGCTATAGCAGCAATTGACAACTCCCCAACACTGACTCATCCTTTTACAAACTACAGTAAGAATTCCTTTTACCCCCAGCGATTTGGGGAATTAACACCGATGACCCTGTTATCTGAGATGTTATCCGCATATTTACTCTAAATATCTGTGAAAAACATTCCGGATATTAGGGTCGTCTTGCTGATGAATAATTACAGATAATCAGAGTTATGATCTAAAATTTGCTGAGAAAAGGGCCACACGGGACATTACGTGTGGATTAACCTGTGGGAAATCAGAATTTTCCACACAACTCCACCTACAGTATATGCAAAAAGATGTCCGTAGATATTGATATCTGCTGTGAATTACCACAATGTTCATACTATACTAGTCAAGATTTAATGTCTATACTGCCTGGGTGCGTGGAGGTGGACATTTTCCCTTGAGTGGTGGCTGCATATTTGCATTACACATCAATCCCGTAGGCTATTTTTTCAGCACCATGTTCAAGAATTGCATATATCCCACTAGTAATAGGGTGGAATTTCCACGACTATTTATCTATGATAAACATGTGGATAATAAGAAACCATTCCACTGTGCAGAATGTGGATAATTGCAGGTAATAGGAAGAATTGGACACAGATGTCAAGTATACATGGACCATACAGTGCTTGTATCGTAGGCTATATGATCGCAGAGAAGATAATGTTTCTCATCTTGCGAGATGTCACAGTTGGTAGAGACATTGATGCATAATTGGAAGTTTTGAAGTTAAGATCAAAATTAGGAGTTGGCTCAGCTCTTTCTCTTTCTCGGGTGGATAAAATCAGGACCACCCTGTAGGAAGTAAAAACCTGTTTCCTGTGTATGGAATTTCCGCTGCCATAAGAATGTTAATTGTTCATCACTTTATTATTATTTCGTGTCAGCAATAGCTATATTAATGTCGAGGATGTTGACGCGTAATACGTTGCAGGAGAGAAGTTGTGACGGCTGCGTTGTTGCACGTGAATAGTCGAAGTTGTGGGTAGTGTTGCGCGATGTCCTCTCAGATTTGGGATTCGCATCCACAACTGCATCAGACCACAAACAAATTAATGCCTCTCCAAGCTCATTTTACAGAGTAGCCACTCAGACGTTTTATAGATACAGTATTGTCTAATGTTTTAAGACAATATACTTCAATATGACTATTTCCATCACTCTATAAACTATAATTTATGGAGCTCAAACCAGACTTCTATTGTTTTTATTTATTGCTTTTGGAACCCACATGCTCTCGTGATGGTTATGTGATATTGCACATTATTTCGCATGCACATGAAACGCACCGGATTCCTATGTCTTGGTAAAGGAATGGCTGTAAAATGTTAATGCCACCAGTAGATGGCGAAACTCACACACTGGCAGTGGACCGTGTAATGGTGGCACGTAGATTCAGTGCTACCGTGGGTAGCCGTGTAAGATGACGCCTTCAAAGCACCACAGACTGCTCGCTGTGGAAGTTCGCCACTGCTGCATGGGGGCGTGTGGTCGGGAAGATGTAATGATGAATCAACTCATTGAGTATCGTCGTTCATGCCTTCCATGTCACACGCATGATTGATTCAGACTGTTTCATTACACTCCATAGGTGCTGAATTCAATGCAGTATTTTTTTGTATTAATTGCATGGTTATAAAATAAATTGTGGTGACTTGTATTTGTGGATAATGTTTATAGGCATCTTCATTACGAAGCTCGCACTCATAACAAACTTGGCTGAAAAAAGCCGGTTTGGAAGGAAAGCAACTGCTATTGGGTTAATAGTAGTGTAGTGACATATGACGTCACTATTATGTCGGGACTGTACGATCGTAGGGACATATGACGTCACTACCGTGTCGGCTCGGTATGGGGGCTGTAGGCGGGTGTCACAGGGGTCGTGTCAGGCCGTGGCACTCCTGTGAACCCAACAGGACACGTGACCGGATAAAGGGGGGGCCGGGGGCCCCAGGGGGAAGCTTAGCGGTCACGTGGTTGGGGGCCCGGACCTTCCCGAAGGATCGAGAAGGGGGGCGTGGCCTGGGGTGGAGCCGGCCACGCCGGAGCGGTTATAAGCGGGATGTGAACGGAGAGCTGGGCTGTTCTACTCCGGGATGAAGATGCCATGAGAAGTCCTCAAGTCTCCGATCGTCGTTCGTGACCAGGCAGCCGTCACTTGCCCTCGGTCACGCTGTGTAGTGTTCCCCGAGTGTTAGTGAGATTTGGAAAGTGTATAGTGTTCACGTTGGTGTTATCTATATATATGTAAAAGGGAAATTTGTGAATGTGTGTCTGTTTAAAATGTTTAGCATACTTCCCGACATGCAACAAACTTGAAATTTGGCATGTGGGTAGCTTCCAGACTGTACACAATGCAAAAAGTATAAAAAAATACTTTTGTATTTGGGGGGGGGGGGGAGCGCAATAATGGATATATTTTGCACGGCAAGTGAGTTGTGACGTCACATCTGACGTCACCCGCATGCGGCAGCGTTACGCAGTGTGCCTGCTGACATCACGCATGCCCCCCCACCCTCCGCGTACGCCGTGTATTAATCCAAGACAAGAATCCAAGTCCCGGGCGAAGCCGGGTAGTAAAGCTAGTGTGTTAATAAATAGTGTTGCCTCCAAGTCGAGTGTGCGCCTCAATCTAACCCATTACAGTAGTATAAATACGAGGCTTTTAAGAGGTGTGTAATCGTTCACCCTTCCATAAATGTCACGAATTGCCACGATTATTGGTCAAAATTTGATTCAAGAATACATCTTTTTTTTTCTTCTCGTATCTAACACCTATATTGATTCTAAAATGTTCTGTCACTTTGTATAATACTTCCACTCCGTTTGCCTCGATATAAAATGTACATCATTACCATAATTAACAAATCATAATTTCCCACAAGTCTGTATGACCACTGCAGCCTCATACATCCATACCTCCATCTCCCTCCCCATCTCTAACTCAGCCCGTGACCCTTGCACTCTGTGCAGATTCACCCCCAGTGTCGCCCTGGCTCTTGCGAAAGTAATCTCATCCATGAAAGCCACCAACTGCTTCCTTCACAAAAGGAGACATTGGAATGGGAGGTGCTCATCTACATTGAAGCCCTTAAACTGGTTGTATAAATTCCATAGTCATAGAACTGTGGTCAGTTTCTCAACAGAGAAAACACTGTTTTACTACCCACAACCCAAAAAGTATAATTACCATTGATCAAAATCTGCCATGTCTGACATGTGCCCCATTCTGGCCTCTGGTAGACGGAGACAGTTCATGGAGCGACGCTCCAGTGGGGAAGCGGTGAGGGAGATGCTGCTCTTCCACGGCACCAGCAAGGACATGGTGGAGCCCATCTGCCTCCAGAACTTTGACTGGCGCATGGGTGGCACCCACGGCAACAAGTATGGCAAAGGTAACGTGGACTCCGCATGTCCTCACACATACACTCCAGATTGCACTGCGTTTCAGATGCAGTTTAGTCCTCAGATATAACCCAGAAATACTTTACACTATTGTAGTTGTTTAATCTGGAAGATCTGCACAAGCATGGATGTGTATTTACTTACAAACGATTATTTATCTAGTAATATAACAATGTATTTTGACTAGTCAATACCTCTGTGTGCTATAGCCACGAGTGACAAAAGTTGACATCAATTTTTATATAAAACAATTCTGATCCACACCACGAGTATCATATAAATAACATGGTGAATGTATTTTAAGATCTTTCGTCCATATGATTGTAGATAACTTAATAAATTAACTATTTCGTTTCCCCAAGCCATTTTCCTTAGATAACAGTAAGAGTCAAGCATACCATTTTGTAATTACCTTCTTAAATCACATGGTCCTAATGGCCAGGGGAAAAAAATTGCACAAAAACCGGAATAATTACAAATGCTGCATGGGAATACCAGGAATTTTTCCAAAAGACTAGTGAACCTGAGACTGCAAAAAATAGTTAACCATTTCCCCATTCAATTGGGAAATGCATGCCAACCAGCCACTCAGTTGTTGATGTTTAATGCACTGAAAGCCCAATACAGTGAGCTCACACACAACGCTAAACAACAGATGGCACACGCTGCAACTGCCCGAGTTCTTGGCCAGATAAAACATGAAGTGTCCTTTGCACACATCAGCACCCTTCTAAAATTAAATCTGGCTCGTATTACATAGGGGGGGGGGGGGGGGTGACATATGATATCGTCATTGGGTCGCGTTCGGTAGTTAACAAGACAAGAGGGACTAATGAATGTGAGCAGCACATCACAGGCAACATCACATGTGACCAGTAAACATTGACCCTGAAGGGCAAGTCCTTACCCCACAGTTTTTAAACTGAGATTCAGGTATGGCCATCAGTGGTAGGAACAACAAGGGCCAACTGGAGCGTGCATACTCTCTACAGCTGCCGAAGACACATAGATGAATCATTTGGTGACAGGGAAAAAGGGGTGACCACGTAAAAGTTGTTTTTCATATTTCTTGTGCAACCAACAACAGATGTGGACATATCACGCTTTTGGAGGGATGCCAGCATAAGCTTAAATGAGAGTGCTTATTATATAAGACCGCTAGAGTCTACACTCGCGCGATGGAGCAAACTCTTGACTGCGATTTTCATAAAAACCTGTGAAAAGCAAGAGCAACATTGGATATATTACTGGGGTGTAGCCCGTTCTATGTACATGATAATATAATCAATAAGCTAACAATATCGGTCACATACCTACCTGATCATAGTTTTTCCCTTTTTTTCTGGCAACAAAACAGGTGTTAAGATTTTAAAACACCAAACTGAAACCTTTTACAAGGAATCATGTCTGCATTAACCACAATGCTTGTGGTCAGAATGCAAACAATAAAGATACTCTGATAATATATGCATTGTGCTTGAAACTGATTGGTCCACACCAGAGACAGCTTTCTTTTGAGCCTCATCTCAAACCGTGTGCATATATTACCAGAGTCAGTTTTATGTTTGCATTCTGACCACAAGCATTGTGGTTAATGCAGACATGATTCCTTTTTAAAGGTTTCAGTTTATTGTTAACAATTTAACACCTGTTTTCGTTGCCAGAAAAAAGGGGAAAAACCTATGATCATATTTTGGTACTGGCAAAGGAGATCCCATGACACATACCTATCTCTCAACATCAAAAGAAAATATTTTTACACATCCCATCGGACACAAGGCCTTCTGGAAATGTATAATTTCAGCAGTATCAATTCATCACAAGCAAACTCGAGACCGGTTACAATCCTTCTCTTGCTCCCCTTTTTTATTAACGAAAACTATTTTAGATTTTATCAGATAAGGCCCACTGAGCTATATAGCTCTTTTTCAGAAGTGATCTGGCCACACATGATAGCCCAATGAAGTCGCTTATTACGTGGAAATTTATAGCAGCCAAATACTCTAGACGAATGTTTCTAAATGTGGAGGGAAAACCCGGAGGACCCGCAGAAAGATCCACGCGACCATAGGGAGAACATGCAAACTCCAAATGTACAGTAGGCGTCAGGCTTGGGATTGAACATTTCGTCACACTAACCCCTATCCCCTGGCAATCCTCAAATTTATACCCCTACTAAAGGGCACACTGCATTGGACCCCAATATAGAGTGATTCCCCTTGAGGAAAACTTGGAACACGTCCCACTGACTTGTGCTGTGGCTAGTAATGAATGTAAATCAATGGGGGTGGAATTAAATAATCACTCCACCACAATGCCTCACACATATACACTCAATATACACACAACTCAATAATGGATTGACAAAGGACTGTGAATGATACTAATAATTATTTGAATTCTTAAAGTTCAAAGGTAAATATCAAATACAGTGATAAAGGCTGCATGCCCGGATAACAATTATGTCTCGATCGCCAAGTGCGGACAGTGCAAGACTGCTGACCATTTTGGTAATAATTCACAGCCGTTTGTCATTTCACCGCCAACGAACGCCTCCCCACAACGTCTTGCAGTGGTGTTTTTGATCATGCTTCACCATGCAGGTCGACGAAGGTGGGAGGGGGGGCAAGAGCTGGGAGTTAAACATCACTCCGCCGTTCGCCGTGGCCAGGGTTTGTCATAACCGTGCTTTGGAAGCCGTTCTCATTTTGCAACGTAGGTATTTACGTTTGACACTGAAATACTTCATCAGGCTGTCGCCTTATGAAGCTGGTTGTAATCGCCAGCGAAACCTCATGCTACTCGAATTGTAAATGTTGCTGGGTTTAATCTCCAACAGATACCAGTGTGCTAAAGTAGTGACTAATTGGCACGTTTTGTTTCCGTGACAAACCTTACTAAATTGGCTGCATTGGGGTGGTAACGGCTTTAACGACACATTTATATTTACGCGATCTCACCCAAAAAGAACCTCTTATGGGTAGGTATTTCATGACTAAGTTGTGTCCACCGTGCAACGCGGTGCTCATACTGTGCTTTAGGCTGCTACTTTGGCCGAGACGCTCGCCTCGCTCACCGCTACGCCAGTGCGGGCAAGGCCGGGGGCACTACGTGCCACATGTTCGTGGTGAGCGTTCTGGTGGGGCGCTTCACTCGCGGATACTCATCCTACCTTCGCCCACCTTCACGGGACGACACCAAGACCAATTTATACGACAGCTGCGTCAACGACGTGAACGACCCCACCATCTTTGTGATTTTTGAAAGCAGCCAGGCCTACCCGGAGTACATCATCCAATACCGTGCAGACTGAGTGGCAACGGAGCCAACGATGCTGCCACCTCAGCCCATAGGAGCTTTGTCCATCAAGTTTCCCTGTGGTGATTCTAGACTCCAAATGGCTTTGGAGGTTTTAAGCAGAACATTTTGTTGTTAAACATTAACTATTGCTCATTGACTTCATACTTTCTCCAACTGTCCCAGACACACACATTTATGATTTACAGTAGCTGCATGTTCAGTAGTTTCCTCTTGCCGATGATGACACACACTTAGAATTCACGATTTGAAGGTGCAGGGTTAATTTTTAACTCTTTTTATACCTCCTAGTTTTACCACCCCCTGCACACCCAGGCGAAGCCAAGTCCGTCTTCCCGCCAACTCTCTCCAGCACCTTTCCCACCCCATCCTCCACCATAAGTTATGCACACACAAAAAAACAACTCAACACGGTCGTCAATAGCACTGCCTTAAAACAAATATATTCTACATCATGGGACCTCCTTTGCCAGTACCAAAATATGATAATAGGTTTTTCCACTTTTTTTGTTCTGGCAACAAAACAGGCCTTTTGGCATCCTCTAGTCTAACACCGTTTGAGACGAGGCTCAAAAGAAAGCTGTCTCTGGTGTGGACCAATCAGTTTCAAGAACAATGCATATATTATCAGAATATGTTTTTTGTTTGCATTCTGACCACAAGCATTGTGGTTAATGCAGAGATGATTCCTTGTAAAATGTTTCAGTTTGGTGTTTTAACATCTTAACACTTGTTTTGTTGCCAAAAAGGGGAAAAATCAAGTATATTCTGGGCAACGTTTCGGGCAATCTCTCTTCTTCATAGCACAAACCGTTATGCAGGTGGGTTTGATGCAGAGAAAATGCTGGGACATCGAAGATTGGATGCCAATCAGGCAGGTATAAATGTGAGAGACAAGATCAACTGATAGCAACTGACATTATGCCATAAGTAGTGGCTCCGGTTCTGTGTCTGCACTTACATTGCCTTGATATGATGCAGGACGTAAGTACCCCAAGGATAACACACATCATTGATGATCATTTCTCATCTCAAGCAGGACTTTGTGACTGTGTTCATGCAACCGCAGAAGTGGTTCACCGATCTTACAAATCCTCTCGAGAAATGTACACCTGCTACAGCGACGAGTGGATCATTCAAACACAAGCACCGTATCTAAGATTGCCTCAACAAACTTGTTAATGCATAGAACATGTCAAGATAAAGCGATGAATACTAAATATATATTCTTAGTCAATGGGGATTTAATATTGATGGTCTTGTGTCCAACTATATGTTTGCTAAGTGCCTTCAAATACCCAATATCTGTTAATATTGCAGGTAATTTCAGATTATAATTCAGCTTTCATCGTTGCATGTGAATGAAACATTTATAACATTTATACCCGTCCTATCATTGGTTACATTACTCAACGTAAACACAAAATAAATCATCCACAAGTTTAAAGTAATTGCATGTTGTGATTGCCTTATGTGAATATTTGAGGGAAATACCATGAGGATCATTCAAATGCTGAATAAATGATGAGCACAGCTGGTATTATGTGATATAACATTTCGTGAGTGATGGTATGATGTCAGACGATGTGATTTAATTTAATTGTTGCAGTCAAATGGTACTTCACCACACTCGTCAATGCAGGCTGGTGAAAGTGGGGAGCATATGTGTGGGAAAAGAAGTACAGAACAACATTGGGCTTTTCTGTCATGCCCTCTGGTGCCCACCACATAGCCCTGCAGCCTTTAGCCATATCAGCCACAATAAGCCCGCTCTCATTAGATATTGGAAGCCGTCGGGTAGAACCTGGTCCGTAAGTTTCAAACGCCATCAAAAGATAGGAACTGCTGATTGTTTTCTTTCATATGCACATATGGGTGTGTGCTTTTACACATATGTTGCATCTTGACTAAAAGTTATGATTTTCCTGCCTGCCCTATTAGTGTGTTGATGGGGTTTTCCCCGTCATTTATAGATTTGATTTTTTGAACCGGGACCACAAAACAGCATCTTGTTATGTTGTGGCCCAGGGGAGGCGCAGTTGAGGGGGTACGGAGTACAGTGACGGAGAGCTAAGGAAGAGAGAATGAAGGCTGGGCTAGGCGGGATTAAAAAGGAAATGCGGGGCATGTGGCGGGCATAGAGAGAGAGAGGAGCGCAGGACGGGGAGAGATAGAACGGCGTGCAGTAGAGACTCGGGGGACAACTGCACAGCGATACAGAAACACGGAGACAAAGACACCGAGAGAGAGAATCATGGAGACAGACAACCGAGAGAAAGAAGGAGACAGAGACAAGGAGACAGAGACATGGAAAAAAGGAGGCAGAGACACCGAGAGAGAGAGAGAGACAAGGAGATGGAGAAAGACAGGGATATAGAGACACAGAGACCAGGAGAGAAATAGGTCTACAGTAGATATATAGACAGACAAGGAGACAGACAATAATTAGAGACAAGGCGATAGAAACAAGACAACGACACATAGACATAGATACAAAGAGACAGGTATAGACAGAGTGAGTGTAATATAGAAATAAGGAAATTGAGAGTTGGGGTGGTGAGAATAGAGATAGGCTCAGCGGAGAGCTAGCAAAACAGAAATGGTGGGAAACAAGGCACGTGGTTGAGGAAGAGTTTTGGTGGGAAACAGCATCGTATCCATTTGTGTGAAAACAAAGTGTAGATGTTTTGGTATTGGTGAATCGGATTTAGTGTTCATCGATTCTAAGGGAATTGATGATTATTGGTATTGGTGAATCAGCGGTAATAATGATTTTGTCGCAGAATTCAGCTTTATTATGATGTATAATTGAATTGTGGGGTTCGGATTTATTGTGATTGAACTGTGCAATATGTATTATTGGATGGTTGCAGAATTTGGGGTTTGTTGTTGTTGGACTTTATATATTATCAGTGTCACAGAACTCGGTGATCGTACTGCAGGACTATATTTGATCTTTCTGTGGCCATTGACTGGATCTCATTCAAGCGTGTTGGGATTAAAGGGCTTTACAATAAAAAGATACAAAGGGAAGGATTGACTGTCTCAAAATGAAGTAGCGGTGGATATATTGACAAATTTTCAGGTAATTTTTGGGAGATGGCATACCTAAAGTATATAGAATGCAGGCAAAGCCCATTACCAGTTACTAATACACTGTCGGAATTCAAACTAAACTCACATTACACACGCACATAACTCAAGATTTACTTCAGAGTTTCGGTATTGAGAATATCACTTCTTGATTGATGCTGTAGTCATTCAACCTTATTCTAAAGCATGTGTGGAATTACATTTTTTTAAATGTTAAAGTCAAGTACGTGATCAGGGTGGCATGAGGTTGCCTGAGAGTTGCCACCAACGTCAATTAAAGGTCAGTTTTTGTCTTTGGAGCAATCGAAGAATTGGGACGAGGAGATTCCTACCACAGCAAGAAGACATCTATGGTGTAAAATCTGCACAGATCTCCCCATCCATAGAACGCTGCAAGGAATTGCAATCTTTCTTCACCAGAAACATCAATCTCATCAGCAATTCAATAACTCCAGTGGCACTACCTGCCCCGTTTTGACACAGAATCCCATCCTGTCCTCGACCACTTCCTGCCCATTATGCTGCCCGACCTCCAGCGGATATCATGGGGTGCGCTGGACGACTTGTGACCTGGACCCCTGTCCCTCCTGTCTCCTTTGGGAGTCCTTTGGTCCAATGGCCCGGTGGCAGTACATCTGAATAACTCCTCTCTCCTACAGGGCAGGGTCCTCCTGTCATTGAAAAAAGCATTGATAAGACCATCGCTCAAGTAACCAGGTTTGGACGTTGGCCAGCTGGCTAATTGCTGTCCGATCTGAAACCTTCCTTTTGTAGGGAAGCTGTCTCGATTCAACTGGAATCCTGTCTAGATATTTTTACTCAACCCAGTCCGGGTTCAGGGCTCTGCATGGAACAGATATGGCTCTAGTTTGCATAATGAATGATCTCCTTCAGGATATGGATGATGTATATCTGTCTTTTTCACACGAGATCTATTTGCTGCCCTTGATACCATTGATCATTGAGTGTTGTTGTGACACATGAGGTCCCTCACTGATACTCAGATCTACATCTTTTTTATGTCAGATCCAGACGCCACGATCTCTACCCTATCAGAATACTTGTCTGAAGTCGCTGTTTGGATAGAGAAAAACTGTCAGAAGCTAAACCTGGACAAGACAGGGTACATGTTTGTCAACTCGGAGCAGCGTTTAATAGCATGGCAGGGCCAGATCGATCCTTCACTGATGAACGGAGCTCGCCCTCTCCCTTTGTCTGAAGTACGCAACCTCGGTGTGCTGTTCGATTAGAGCTTGACTATGCACTCTCCGGTCACAGCTACAGTCAGAGGAGATTTCTACCACCAAATTCTCCAAGGATTGTGCCCACTCCTCTCTGCCCCAGACCTGGAAACATCAGTTCATGCCTTTGTCTCAACACGCGTGGACTATGGGAATGCCCTCTACGCACAGCTACCACTTGGCTCCATGTAGTGCAGAATGCAGCTGCCCAGATGATCCGGTGGGTTAGACGTTTTGAACACATCACGCCCACCTTCCGCAGCTTGCATTGGTCTGCTTCCGCATCCAATTCAATGTTGCTCTCCTAACGTACAAGACACTGCATGGCTTGACACCTATCTACTTGCAAAACCGCATCTCCCTTCAATCATCAGGCACGTACAACAAACTCCGTTCCACGGGATTGGCAAGACTTGCCCAGCCCAGGATTGTTCACCCGACGCTGGACATCCAAACGCATAAAATGTCTCTCAATTCCTTGGTCTGTGCAAGACTCACCTGCTCAGACTTTCCTTCCCATAACATTTAAAATAAAGTAAAAACGGTTTCTTTACTCCAGTTATTTTATAGGTTTTGATTTCTTTACTACGTACCTTTGTTATGCTATTCGTTGTGTGCGGTTGTACTTTAATTTGCGCACGGTTGCAGTTTACGTTGCTCAGTCGGTGTTAGCCGTCGAGATCGTGACGGTTTCTTTTTGCTCTATGCCCATTTTACCGTTCTCGTTCCTTTGTAATGTGCACTGATTCCGACTTTATTGAGGGCGATATTGGTACGTAAAATAAAAAATGATTTGAGACACAAGAGGCTGTATGTTTGCACTTTCTGGAACAGTTCTATAAAGAAATTAGTTTAACACGTAGGCTTCCGCTCCCAATCTCCATAATAAAGGTTTTTTTGGGTTAGATCGCGTAAATATAAATGTGTCGTTAAACCCACCACCACCTGACACAAGTGGTGGTGGGTTTAACGACATTTTTGCGATCTAACCCAAACAAATTCTGTTTTATAGAGATTTTAGTCAGTTGGAAAAAAGTATTAATTCCGCTGCATTTTGTGGACTAGCTGGATTCTACACGTGTGTACGTGTGTGTGGGCATGCTTAACAGAACATTAATGTAAATAAGCTTGTATGTGTCAGGAGGGTTATATCATTTTGATCAGTTCTGACTTTGGGCAAGATTGTTGAAAACATACAATTTTCTTGGTCAAAGGCATTTAAAAATGTAATTTGGATACACAAGCGTCCCTTTAAACTTGAGGCGTCTTCTTGCATAACTAGCAGGGTTGTGTTATATCAGGGATGAGGAACGTCCGGCCCGCGGGCCGTATAAGGCCCGCGAAATCATTTGGTCTGGCCCTGCCCAGGCAACCGCAGGCGGGACTCGAAATTCAATAAATCTCGGAGCAAACCTGGACAAGCAGTTGCGAGTAGCAACATCATCAATACCAGCTAACATCACACGCCTCACCAAAGAGATACAGTTCCAGCCATCACATTCGGGGTGAGTTAATTAAATGTTCGACCAAATATAACAGGCAAATTTTTAAGTTGATAATTTTGTATGGCCCGCGAATGATGTTAAAAATATCCAAATGGCCCTTGTCAGAAAAAAGGTTCCCCACCCCTGCGTTATATGATATCTGCTCCGGGTCGTGGTTTGGTGTTTAAATATGACAAGAGGGACGAACTGGTGCCATCCACGCATAACTGACAACATCCAATACAAGCAGTGGGTCGTGGACATGTCGCAGTGAGTCATCGCTGAACAGTTTGTGGCACGAGGCTGGTGCGTGGGTTTATCTGGCCTGCACCTCCCACACAAGAATGTGCCTATCGCTCCTGAGGCTGCGTTGTCGAATGGCTGGATCACAGGAAATAGGTGACTCGTCCAGGAAAACTTCAGCAGTGATGGAATTAGACACTCCATGAAGTAATATAATTTTATCAGCACAAATAACCAATTGCTAATTCCAGCTGTGAGAGCAAACGCTATGGCAACATCACCATTACAAGTGTAAAGACTGACGACAAAGTAGTAAGAGCCACTTTTTATTTGGACACAGCCATAATAAAGAACCCAGCTCGTAACTTCTTCCGAACGTCCCCACTCCAAACGCTCTCCCCTTTTTAAATCCTTTATATTAAGTTCGCTTGCTTGCTTGCGTGCTTGCGTGCTTGCTTGCTTGCTTACGACCGTGCAAATCTTTCGGTCGTGTTTTAACCCACTTCCCGTGATCCAATCGAGCTGACATTTTGCACACAGACTCGTTGTGCGAGACAATTAATGTTCGTGAAAAAAAACTAAAAAATTTACACTGTCTAGGGAAAACAAATTAAATATTTAATTACCAATTGTTTAATACTGGCAGACAATCATCTGACCCATAGGTGGCAGCCATCTCAAGCCAGAGGACGAGAGGACTCTAGCCGCCACGCATATAAAGGATTTATAGTGAAAAACTTTGTTTTTACGGGTTATACTTATATATTCCTTAGCCCACTTTCTCGAACCTTCTTGTCCTTGTGTTTTTTCCCTTCAGCCAATCCATGTCCTTCCCCTCTAACAGATACTTTCTGTGTTCCCATTGATCTCGTTCAAACCTTATTCCTCCAATCCCTTTAAAAGTCTGCGTCCCGACCAATCATCGTGGAGACCTCTTTATACCAATCGGAGACCTTGGTTTATTTCTGTAATATCCATTAGGCTGCATATTTGTTTAGGGTAAAATTTCGGTCATTGCACGAACTGTGACTCTTCAACTCACCGCCATCTCTGGTGAGTACTCTGTACCGTACAGTCAAATGAAAAGGAAGCATCTTCTGGAAAAAGAGGAGGAATCTTTTGGAATCGGACAGCCTCCATCTCGAGCGGATGCCATCTTCTTGCCAAGCAAAGCACCTCATGCTGCACAGCCTCGTCGCGTATAGGGTGATCCAGATGTCTTGTGACCCCCCCCCCCCCAATTAATTGACCCCTAACACATTTTTTTATTTTGCATATTCATTTCGGTTTTAAGTAAACCTTACTTACAAAACTATAAAGCTTTCGAGAATGATATGGGGGTCAAAAGACATCTGGACCACCCTGTACAATGCGCACCACCCAGCTGAACATTTTGTATGAAAAAATAAGAATAGATTTTACCCTTTCTGGCACTAAAACAGGAGGAGGTGTTAAGATGTTCAAACACCAAATAGAAACCTTCTGCAAGGAATCCTATCTGCATTAATCACACGTATTTGTGATGAAAATGCAAACAAACATGCTCTGATAATATGCAAACATGCGCTGATTAATGCAGACATTCCTTTAAAAATGCTTAAATTTGGTGTTTGAACATCTTAACACCTGTTTCATTGCCAAAATGATAACACATTCTCCAATTTTTTTTCCTACTTTGATACGGGCAATAAAAGTCCCATTTTGAACATTTTGTGTCATGCACAGACCATCGTGAGGCAGGTTAGTTTTAGTTTTACACCACCGATGCTGTGACGTCGCAATCGTACCTGGTTTTCGATCCTAAACAGCAATCAACTTCCACTCTGCTCGCTGGCAACGCGACTACAACCCGGACCTCACCATCGTTCTCAAGAAGATCAAAGTGGGAGCACACTTCATGCATCCTGCAACATACTTCAGAGCGTCCTCAAAAGTAATTCCGGATCCACAAACACGAAGGAGACATCCCGGCGACACACTCCGCTGCTGCTCCTGGCGCGGTTGTCTGGCTTGAGCACCTGAATGTGAAATTGTAGTCGTTGCTCTGCATGTACATCAGCCATACAGAAGAAGAGGCACAGCATGTGCAACCGTGTTGAACAGTCTGTTTTCCTATAACGTGACAGTTGTGTTGCTGAAAAACACCACGCTATGGAAAAATCGGTTATAATATAGAGTAAAGCACAGTCCGCGATAACACGCGAGATACATAAGCAGGCTGAACAAAGGCTGAGACGCGTGGGTAGCATCTAGAAGACTCCAGAAGCATCCCACATTGTGCAATAATTAATACGCCGAGGCAGCCGTACAAACCCTTATTCCTACTCGTGCGATGCAGTTCTGTTCCCTCGATCGCGTTATAGCCAATTCTCATCCGCATTATAAAAAACGTGTTCCCTAAAACATGAATCGCGTTATATCCAATTTTAGTTATGAAAACAACACGCAGAATTATATGAGAACCGACTGTATGATGCTCTGCCTCGTTAAGTACAGTTTTGTGCCACCGCTTTGATCCTGGGCGATACCTTGTGGAGGGCTTCACCTCGTCATTACATGGTGATGCTTATAGATATCTGCAGTGTCACCTCGTTCGACTCTGGTGGGCACTAAGCAATGGTGAAAATCCTGTGTTCAGTGTCGTGTGATGCCTAGCTTTAGCTATGCCCAGAACTGTGTTCATAACCTCCAAGCTCTCGCCTGCCTTTCACCTTGTATCGCTTTGGCCCTGTTTGGTGAAGGCCCTGTGCATTAACAACTTCTGCTAGACTGTCCTGAATCTTGTGATTCCATCTTGTGAGCCAGTGGTAGCTTCAGCCTCTGATTTTCTAACCCGAAAGTGCGGTAAATCAGAACCCTTGGGCACCCCTGTATTAATCTTGAGACCGGATCCCTATGACTACGATGTTCTCCTTACTGTTGCCATCACGTCACGGAATTGTTAAGTTGCGTAGTTGCTGTGGCCTACTGTTCCCAGGTCCCTGAATCTGAAAACCTATCTCTGAGCCTATGACTTAGCACACAAGTGTAGCAAAGAGTGACTTGAACTTGAGCATTGAGAGTTGTCTGCCCTCCATGATTTCCTGGTATTGTATCTTGGATGCTTTATACCCTTTAATGCTTTAGACTAGTTTGGCACATTTACTCTGAGACTCTAGCCTGTGATTTTAGACTTTGATAGGTTCCTTCAAGCTGTAGTTTAACCCCAACTGTATTTTGTAATTGTATTTGTAATTTGTTTAAGGAACGCCACGGCGGTGTGATGCTATTTTCCTCGCCTGGTATCGTAATTGTATAGTGAATATACAGCAGTGTGATATACATTAGGGTGGGTAGAATAATACATAGTGTAATATTACAATGTATAAGGTTTAGGGTGGTTTATAGCAATACAGTATATAATGTAACGTTGGGATTGTCTATGGCAGTATATAGTACGGTGTAGACTCGTGTGATGTAAGAGAATAAAGTTTAGATGGAAGCATATTATATTTTTTACGACGTAGAATTGTAATGTATTACTTACTGTTAGTAACTCAGCTTATTGTAGAGTATATTTAGTATACTGATGATACTATGTAGTTTATACTTTAGTTGTTTACGTGGTGGTTTTAGTTACTGCAGCTACATACTATTAACACTCCTTCCCTTTATTAATGCTACCCCTATCCCCTCCTTTGATGCTGCTAATCCTGCATAATGCACGGGCATAAGTAGTACTAATCACATACCTGCATTTCCCATATCCCCTCCCTTTGATGCTGCTAATCTTGCATGATGCACGGGCATAAGTAGTACTAATCACATGCCTGCATTTCCCATATCCCCTCCCTTTGATGCTGCTAATCCTGAATAATGCACGGGCATAAGTAGTACTATTCACATACCTGCATTTCCCATAAATATGCTAAATTCCTATTGATATGCAAATTCCTTTGTCAAGGCGCTCTTCCCCCTCCGAACCAGCTTACATATACGCTGCCAAGCCTGGTGGTGTTCATTCAGACGCTGTCTTTCTGACAGACCTGTTCTTCACCTGAGGACGGCTGCTTGCGTTGTGGCCGAAACATCGTGATAATTATTTTATTATGTTTTATTTTTATTATTTTATTATTTCCATTCTACGTGACTTTACCGAAAGAACCAAGAAGATGAATCCCTGCAGTCACGAAAGCTTTAAATCGAAAAGAAACGGGATACTTGTGACTGCAATTAAACAATATTTAATTTAAAATATCCACTCAAACTCTTTAATCAGTTATATAGTGCTAAAAATTGTTTACATTAAAATGTACTTAAAAGAACTACCCTTTTACAAATCATCGTGAGACAATATTTGAAATGTTTTCATTTGTATGTTTCATTCATTTATTTTTCCATGGGTGAGTAAGGAAACAATTACCTGCATCATCATTTCCATTGTAAACTTCAGGAAAGATGTCTGTTTAAACAGCGCTTGTAGCCTCGAGTCTTCTGTATGTGGTTAATTAGTTCAAATCATTAGGCAGGTGATTGACTTTTTTCATGAAATAATTGAGTGATTAACTTGTGTGAATACAATATAAACGTATTCGTCTGGCATTGTTAAGGGTTGGAACAATAATTGTAGCTGAATAAATATTTATCACATGTGCAGTTTATTTGCAAATGTGAGGCAACAGCAGATTTTTCCCCCCATCTTTTCAATGCGAATAGAGGAAGCATTTCTTTTTCATATGGATACACAGCTTACTACCTGTCTTACCAATGTATGAACCATCACAATTTCCACAAGGAATTATATACACCACCCCAGTTTTTCCTTCCATTCAATAAGGTATTAAGGTTGACAATCCATTTTGCAGAAAATCGGTTGGTTTACATGTGTAATGACAGGGTAACACCTGTCGGACAGAAGTGGTAATTACGGTCATAGCTGCATTACATAATGCCTTATAAGGGGGGCGTTTCTGGGGTGAAGGTGAAAGGCGGAGTCAGTTGAGAAGCCCGGGAACCAGCTCGAAGGTTCTGGAAAGGGGGCATGCCAGAGGCGGAGCTTGGCTGAGCCGGGACATATATATGGGGGACCGAACTAGTGGTTCATGGCTGTTACGGGTCCTGGGTCCTGGCTGCGTCGCTGCTCGCCGTAATCTCTTCATCTCCGACCACGTGGCTGATCTTCTGAAGACTCTCTCCATTGCTGTCGCTGCGCTGGTCGAACAGCTTGCGTAGCGAAGTCGGAGATGGGGCTACGTGTTAGGATCACATATCTGTAGCTGCGTTACACAATCTATCACCAAGTGTGCTCTTAATAAATAAGAAGCCTTCTACTCGACGTGTCTCGGAAGTCGGTCACTACACATGTATGCATCTTTAATATTTTTAGCTCTTAATGATTTGCCAAATTGTTCAGATAATTCTGTAATACAAAAACGGGGTTGGCCAATGCCTTGATTATCATCTTGATTTAATAACAAATACCTTGATTAATTTAGTTAATCATGTAAAATGCATACACTAAAAAAAGTATGCGTGGTATAAAGTGTTACTAAACTGCCACATTTCTCAATTGGCATTACAAATATCAATCATCGTGAATGCCTGATTGCAGGCCAGGCGCTGAGTCACCTTCTACGCACAGGGTCAGCTGCCAATGGGGGTGACCTTTCAAATGTTTGAGATAATTTGCAATATAAAGCACTCAGACGTATAGGATACTATGCCAAAAATATTTGTATTCTTATTAATGAATTATACAGCCCAATGAAACCAAATATCTATCTCGACGGTTAAGGGATTAACCAGCAATGCAATTAAAATGTGGTCACAATTAACAGTATTGAAACCTCTTGGAAATGCTGTGGGTTCAATGTTGCAAAATCGTGGAGTTCAAATTGTTGCCAGACACTTACCCTCGTTTCTCTGGCATTATCGCCTGCAGCACTCAGTGGGAAGGCAACATCAGCAGGCATGGAGAGAATCTGCAGTTGATGGGTTCTTTAAATACCTTAAAATGTTGATTTTAACCTAATTTGGCCTATTCCAGCTTTGAGGCTTAAACATTTGCTTCTATTGACATGCGATGACCAAACTTCACATTGAATTAAAGGCGTGGTCTGAGTGTGGATACAGATACCCATTGAAGTGACTTCAGAAGTAGTTCTGCGATGTCATCTTCCAGGGCTGTGTTCTGACAGGGTGATTCACGGTACAGCCACCAGGGTTTGGAATGGATTTTTGGAGCTGCTCATTCAGTCTGAAATCAAATTAAAGGCAGTGGATGGATGTGCCTTTGCATCTGCAGCTCCCACAGTGTGCAATGCACTCCCGCTCCGTCTCCACTAAACGGAGTCTCTTCCACTCTTTATTGATTACTTAGGCCTTTAGTTAAGCTGACCCTGCCTGGTTGTAGTGTGCTATGTGCCTGGCGAGGTGCAATATGTTTTATTTGTTTCTTTTGTTTTATTTGCTATTTTATCATACAGTTTTTGAAATACAGTTGTGCGTGAACGATGCTATTATGGGTTTTTTTTGTCTCATAATGTGATGCTGGTTGGGAACATTGGATTGGGAAAAACATCCAACACAATGGATAAATCAAAACAAATTTTGAGCAGTAATACGTATATTTAAATATGCTGAAGCAGTAGAACAAAGCTAAGTTGCACCAAAGTTTAAACTGTTTAACAAGTAGGCTTTCACGACCAATCTCATCCATAATACAGTTTTTTTTAGTTAGATCGCGTAAATATATAAACCCACCACCACCCAACACAGCCAAATAGTAAGGTTTGTCACGTAAACAGAACATGAAAATTCCTTACTAGTGTAGTGACTTACTTCGGAGACAGGGTTCGTTAAGGCACCTTTATTCATGGAACTACAAACACCCTACATGCTTACACACTAGTCACACATCCGTCTCATTTGACGCCACTGTCTAGCTAGTACAGTTGGCAGGCTGTCTAGCTAGCGGCGTCTAAGGGTGGTCAAGACGGCAGCGACGAAGGTGATGAACAAGGACACAGCGAGGGGATCCACTTCCAGCAACAGCCCCGAGCTCTCCCCCCAGGCTCCCCTTTATCCTCCCGGTGTGGCCTCGCTCCGCCCTCACCACGCCCCTTTTTTGGAACAAACTAGCAGGTTTCCGGGCTTCCAGATTGACCTCTTCCTGAGCTTCTCTCTAGTTCCCTTCACCCCCATACTTATCTCTCTGCTGGCGTGTATACTGCCCTCTGCTGTCAGTACCGCTTTTCCCTCAGAAGCCAGCATTATTACACCACACAAGTACAACACATCAGTGTGTTGGAGAGCAAAGCAAACCATTTTATAGCTTTGCTCTCCAACACACTGGTGTGCTGTACTAGTGTAGTGTCGTCTGTGCATGCGGGTGGTGTGCGTTACATACACAGTCAGCCAGAGATGAGGTGGTCACAGGAGACACCACTCTGCCCTTTTATTGTTGTTGCCGAGCTCCCACCATCACTCGAGCCCCCTCTCTCTCCCATACATGACCCCGCTGCCACACACCCCGTCCCAGACACGACCCTGTCCGTGTTTTACCGACGGCGTCGACCGGGACAGCCAACTACTGTCTAGCCACGCAATGATCGGGCGAAGGCGGCAGCGACGAGGGCAGCGACGACGACAGCGACGACGAGATTAATCCAATTCCAGAACCGGCAGCCCGGAGCTCTTGCTCTCCGCTGCTTTTATTCTCCTCAGTGATGCTTGGCTTCGCCCGAGCCACGCCTCCCTTCTCAAACCCTCTAGAGGGTTCCAGGGGCTTGCACACGAGGTCTACCATGACCCTTGCCCCAGTTCCTCCACCCTGCTGGCACACCCGTGTATATGCTCAGCGGTGTGTGCGCTAAGTGCCCACCTGTAGTTGCTGCTGCTGTCCAACAGTCAGCGCTATGTCACTACACTAGTAACGAATTGGCATGTTCTGTTTACGTGACAACCCTTACTAATTGGCTGTGTCGGGTGGTGGCAGGTTTAACAACACATTGATATATTTACGCAATCTAAACCAAAAAACCTGTATTAATACTCTTTGAGTTTTTCAGTAAAGTCACGTATATAGAAAAATAATAGATCACGACATTTCGATAACAACACAGGCAATCGTCTTCAGGTGAAAGAGAGAAAGCTACTGAAACAAGGTCTTATATAGGCCTGAGATGAGAGTCCCCTCAGGGTAAGAGGGTGGGGATAGAGATGGTCTCCCTGAGGCTGTGGAAGTGGCCATTGTATTGTGAGAGATTAGCATGTCAATGATGCATCGGTGGCAGATCGAGTAGGACATCCAGCCTGTCAATACAAAGACATCCAACCGAGTAATGCAACTCAAAGAGTCAGCTAACATCGGCAGGAAGGATGGAAACATCACAGCAGGTTAAAACTTTACCTGGTTAATCACGTCCTTCCAATGATTGCTCAATTTGTACCCATCTTCTCAGTTGAAGTTGTGTCTGTATTTATATATCTGGATGGCTTCATGGACAAATCTTTGATGCTAGCCAGTGGGTTTGCATAGTATGTTCGTCTTGGTAAAATAAATTTAATGTGAGCCCACAGCGTTAAAACAATGATCAGCCACGGTGCAGGTATTGGTCCTACCGTGTTTCAGATCTGCCTTGTGTTCACGAACACGGTCCGAGACATGTCGTTTAGTTTCCCCAATGTAACTACTACCGCAGCCACAGCAACGTTTGTAGACACCGGGGTATTGCATGCCAGGGATCACATCCTCCACAGATGGGATCAGATCACGAATTTTATGTACTGTGTTGAATCGAATCTGGATCTTGTATTTGTTCATGATTTTGGAAAGGTTGAGGTGACAGCTTTGCGGATTGTGCAGTCCGAATATCCATTCATCTTGAGGGCTTGGTGTACGTGCTCCAGTTCACTGGCTAGGTCAGGGGTCGGCAACCTACGGCTCCGGAGCCGCATGCGGCTCTTTACGGGCTGCTTCTTGACGATATGTACGTATGTATAGTATGTACTCAGATGCATTGCGGCTCTTGAAATACTGAATTTTGTACCGAATTTGAAAGAAATGGCTCTTCTTGTTATTTTGGTTGCCGACCCCTGGGCTAGGTGGTACTGGTCAGAGATGCAACGGCCCTATGGTGTAGGGTTTTGATGACGGAATTCTTCTGGGCTGGATGGTGGTGGGAGTCAGGTTTTAGATAGGCATCCGTGTGGGTGGCCTTTCTGTAGACAGAGTGTCCCAATGAACCTTCTGGTCTCTTTTCGATTAAAACATCCAAGAATGGTAACTTTCCTTCCTTTTCCACTTCCATGGTGAATTTGATGGCTGGGTGTATGGGATTGATGTGGGTGAGAAATTGGTTCATTGCTAGCAGGCCATGTGGCCAGATTACGAACGTGTCATCTACGTATTTCTTCCACAAGGAAGGACGTAGGGTGGATGCCTGGATGGCATCTGTCTCAAACTTTTCCATGAAAAGATTGGCTACCACTGGCGATAATGGAGAACCCATTGGGGTACCTTCATCTTGTTTGTAGAATGTACCATTCCAGGTGAAGTAAGTGTTGGTAAGGCAGTGTCTTACTAGGGTTGGAACATCAGCATTCAGTCCTTGATGGACCAAATCTTCAATGATTGCAATGGTGTCAGGAACAGGAACTTTGGTGAACAGGGAGACCACATCGAAACTAACAAGCAAATCACCTGGAGATAGTGAGATGTCTTTAATTAGAGAAACCAAGTGAGCTGGATTAAGTACAGCTGAGGTGGTCTTGCCAGTGAATGGAAGCAAGGTCTCAGACCGAAATCGGGCCAGTTTGTAGGTGGGTGAGTCAATGGTGGAGACGATAGGACGGAGCGGTGTACCTTCTTTATGAATTTTTGGTAAGCTATACAATCTGGGTGGTCTAGCAGCAGAGGGTTTTAGAGCAAGCCGCTTGGTTGGTTCGATTAAAGATGTCGAATCAGTGATTATATTGTTGATTTTCGTGACCAGGCGGTTGGTAGGATCTCTATTGATTTTGGTATAGCTGCCATTATTAAGTAGGTCCTGAATTTTGTTATTGTATGTGGTTTTATCCATGATGACAGTGGCATTGCCCTTGTCAGCTGAGAGGATGACTATGTTATCTATCTTTTTCAGTTGAGCAAGCTCAAAACGCTCATCCTTGCTGTTGTTGCTAATGGGTTTCTTAGCGTTGAGGGATACATCTACCTGGGCAATGATATCATCAACTAGGATGTGTTTAGGGGTGACTGCGAAATTCAACCCTTTAGCTAGTACCGATTTTAGGCTATCGGAAATTAGGTTGTAACTCTGATTGATAACAATCTTGTTAACATCTAACTTTTTAATGTGTGGATTAGGCGTCTTCTTAGACAGGAGGCTGAATTTAGAAATCAGGTTAACTTTGCATTTGGCTGACATTGAGGCGGCTGACGAGGCTGTCATGTTATCTACATGGTCCCAATCAGATCTAGACCTTTTTGACATGCTAATCTCTCACAATACAATGGCCATCTCTAGCCCCACCCTCTTACCCTGAGGGGACTCCCATCTCAGGCCTATTAATGACCTTGTTTCAGTCGCTTTCTTTCTCTCACCTGAAGACGATTGCCGGTGTTGCGATCAAGACGTCGTGATCTATTATTTTTCTATATACGTGACTTTACCGAAAGACCCAAAGATTATGAATTCCTGCAGTCACGAAAGCTTTAAATCAATTTAACCTGTATTAAGGTGTAAACTGTTTATTCCAGGAGCATGAATGCCACTATAATAACACAATTTAAGCATCCTTACCATCAATTCTCCAGAATGTGAAGGAGCCACATTATGCGCTTTGACAATCAACCGCATTGTTGATAATTTTCAGATGATAATGGGGGTTTTTTCTCCTCTTTATTTACTTTGTAGCCTTAGTATAAATATTAAAAAGGGCGCAGGTATAGTATTTGTACTAATATTGGCAAGTCGGTGCAACTATCCATCTCATTCCTGCACACAAGCAGATTTAATCACTCCATTCTTTGGGTGCATTCCCTCCCTTGGATTCCACTCCGTCATGAGTCTCAACCACCGGCCTTCATCCCTTATTTGTCCTGCCCAAGCCCATGTTTCTTACGGTATCTTTAACATGCTAATTTTCTGCTCTCAGTTTCCATCCAATACTGAGATGTGTTTCCCAGTTGGAGCCCTCTCTGACGGATATCTTCATTTAATTGGCTAACTTGTGCATGATCTCTTAAGTTACTCATATTTGTATCGACCCCCACTCTGCAGGCTTCTTCATCAAGTTATTTTATTCATCAGCGAATGTGATTGCGAATGCTTTACCCATTTAAAGCAGTGTCATGATATCCATAAGCACTTCACTGACTCTGGTGCCAGCCAGCCTCCCACTGCCCTCCCACTCTCCACACCCCCACTCACTTCTTTGCAAGGGTGAGGGTTTTATGGTGGTGGTGTCACCACTCAACAATACCCTATGCCCCACTGTTGACCGGTACAGAAATTCGAGCTGTCCACAAGCTGCTGTGCAGAATGACTCACAGGGTGATTCTTTACACTACTCTGTCAACACATGCATCACAAGGCCCGCTGCATTCGTTATTCTCAAAATATGTTTAACATTTAAACGTATTGGCGGTACATCGGTGCGTAGTATAAAAAGCACATTTTCACAATAATTATTATTTATTTTAGTTATTTTCCCGCGATTCGCAACCCTGGTCAACAAAATATTGCGGTGTGGTGCATAAAATTAGTTATCATAATGTCGAAACAGTCAGAAGACAAATGTCATGAGCAGCTGAAGACAAAGCTTTAGTCTGTTGCTAAAAAGCACCCAGCCTGATGACGATTGGCCCTAGACAGATTTGATTCATGCCCTAAGCTTGGTCAAACGGTTATGGTTAGTCAGTTTAACAAGTAGGCTTTCGCGACCAATATCCATAAGAGGTTTTTTGGGTTAGATCGTGTAAATATAAATGTCGTTAAACCTGTCACCACCCAACGCAGCCAATTAGTAAGGTTAGTAATGATGCTCTTTGTAATTACTGGCGAAACATCATACTCGAATCGTAAATGTTGAGGATTACTCCCCAACACACCGGTATGCTGAACTAGTAACTAATTGGCATGTTTTGTTTACGTGGCAACATTACTAATTGGCTGTCAGGTGGTAGTAGGTTTAACGACATTTATATTTACACGATCTAACCCCAAAAAAATAAACCTCTATTAATTATCGTTCGGGTTAAGTTCGGGTGAGAGAAATACGAGCACTGACATTTCATAAACAATTCTGCAGTATGTTGGAAAACGTTGTCCTTAAATAGCATTTGGTTGTTCACGAGTATTGTAGTTTGACCTCATTTATTTTTGCCATTACAATAACCCTAAACCAATCCTAACGATCACAGCACTCTGCTTGCTATCCTATCCATCGGCGGTGCAAGATGATGACGAAGATGATGATGATGCTGCAGTCCTACCTAAGGATCGTAAGGCAACGCAAGAAAGCCGCTGCTGCTGTTGTTGTTCCAGTCGCTCGCGCTCCTTGTCGGCCCAAAAAATCGCGTAACCTGGACCCAAATCAACGGTCATTGTTGACCATTTTTTTTGCAAGTGTTATTAGACTGAATAAATTTTCGAATCGTGTGAAACTTGGCGATAGGGTCAATTAACGACTGAGAAACAGAGTTTCAGAGACACACAGAGAGAGACACACAACATAGACACACAGAGACCCAATGCCTCTGTGTCGTGGCCTTAAATAGAGAGGGGGTGCAGAGAGAGAGGTAGGTCTGCTGGAGCAGAGAAATTATCATGTCAATGAAAGAGCTGTGTGGAAATCCACCCCGCGGCAGCAGGGGGAGAGAAAGACCCAGCAAGTCTGGTAAATTGTAGAGAGAGTTATGTGGAAATCCACCCCGAAACGGCCAGGGGAGAGAAAGAGCGAAACTTTATCAGGCTTGCTGGGTTTTTCTCTCCCTCTGCCGCCGTGGGGTGGATTTCCACACAGCTCTAATTTAGCAATCTTTGGAGAATATAATCAACCAGGTTATGCGTTAACTGTGTGTTAGCCCACTCTCTGTGTTGCATTGCATTACATTTCCAAACATTTGCTACGTTTGTTTTCTAAAACTGCCTATTTCTCTCTCTAAAATTTACTAGGCTCTCATAGGTCCATTCGCTCTTTCTCTCTCCCCCGGCCGCTTTGAGGTGGATTTCCACACAACTCTCTCTAAAATTTACCAGACTTGCTGGGTTTTTCTCTCCCCCTGCCGCCGCAGGGTGTATTTCCACACAGCTCTTTCATTGACATGCTAATTTCTCTGCTCCAGCAGACCCACCTCCCCCCCTTCTCTCTCTATTTAAGGCCACGACACAGAGGCATTGGGTCTCTGTGTGTCTATGTTTGGGGATGGGCATATCAACAGCACCAGGAGCATGAGCGGTGCACGAGTGCCAATGCAGCAACAATACCAATGCAGCAACAATGGCAATGTAGCAGCAATGCCAATGCAGCAATAATGCCAATGCAGTGGGCGAGAGAGCTGCCGTCGCAAGAGGTTATATAGGTAAGAAAGGGGGGAGGAGCAAGGGGGGAGAGAGAGAGGGGGGAGGGGGTAGGGGATGGGGGGGGGGGGCTGCGCGAGCGCTCGGGGGAGAGAGGACGTGAAGCTGGGGGGGGGGGGAGTGGACGGGGCTGAAAATGGGAGACTGGGAAGGCTGGGGATGCGGGGGGGGAATTAACTCGTAAAAATAGACTAGTACCCGGCAGACATAATGGAACAACCATAAACAGTTAAGATTTTACCTGGTTAATAACATCTTTCCAATGATTGCTACATTTGTATCCATCTTCTTGGTTGAAGTTATGTCTATGTTTATATATCTGGATGGCTTCATGAACAAACCTTTGATAGTACCCCGAAGGTTTGCAGAGTAGCTTGGTCTCAGAAAACACAATATCATGCGAGCCCACAGCGTTATAACAATGGTCAGTTACGGCAGAGGTATTGGTTCTGCCGTATTTCAGATCTGCCTTGTGTGCACGAACACGGTCCGAGACATGTCGTTTCGTTTCCCTAATGTAACTGGTACCGCAGGTACAACTCAGTTTGTAAACTCCAGGATATTGCATGTCAGGAATTACATCCTTCACAGATGGGATTAGATCACGGATTTTGTGTACTGTATTGAATCGGACTTGGATCTTGTGTTTGTTTAAGATTTTGGAAATATTTTTGGTAACACCTGCTATGTATGCAGAGGCGTAGCTAGGATATTTTGCGCCCGGGGACGAATTATAAAATTGGCGCCCCCCCCCCCCCCCCGTTTAATCACATTTTCCTATTACATCGAATAAGGAATAACAATTTAAATTGTAATGAAATATTGTATTTAAAGAAGCAAATTTATAGAAATTATATTACATGGCTCACTCAGTCACTGTCGTAGACTGGTTGACATAGTCTACAAAAGAAACATTTTTCTTGATTTCACTGTCGCAAACTGGTCAATCACGTAATCAAAATCTGTTTTTTCCAATGTTTCTCTTTCAACGCTAAGAAGAGCAAGATCACTGAGACGATCTCGTCCCATTGAAGCACGCAAATACGACAAAATAAGTTTCAATTTGCTGAACCACCGCTCACAGCTTGCAATTGAAACTGCTATTGTTAATAAAATTTGCAGTGAAATTCGCAAATTCGGAAATATGTCGCCTCCATAAAACACAATAAAAACCAAGAAGATCCAAAGGAGTTTCTGGTAGAACTTCATTCTGGTTACTGAGCAGCATTTTGCAATCTCCAATTTCTGTGAAAAATTCGTGGCCATTGATGTCGGTGTCATAGAAATTTCCAAAATCTGTGCAATTTCGACGAATTGTATCGACATCTGTGTCGGATAGAAGAGTTTTGACGTCCAGCAGAAATCCAAATTTTATGTTCAGGTCTTTTAGTCGTAAAAACCGTGTTGACATCTCCTGTTGAAGTCGATAAAATACACTTCATAACGCGCACAATTTCTTCTTCTGCTGAAAGTCCTGCATCTCTTGCCAGTTCTCCTGGCATCTTCCGACGTCGCCTAATTCTTCTGTCCATATCGATCCCCCTGCTGTTAATCTTGTTTTGGCGTTTTCTACAGCAACTTGGCTCAAATCATCATGAAGCTTGACAAATTAATGCTCCAAAGATTTAAGATCAGTTGCTGCTTCCTTGAAATTCATAGTATGATCCTGTAAGCTATTCTGAACACGATCAATTTTTCCAAGAATGACATTACAGAAATGTAATAAAACTATGAAGTTAAAATTTAATACGCATGCTTGTGTAGTGAGTTACACCTGTAACTGTTCTGCATCACTTCTGGTTTCAGGCGTCATAGTTACGTCCTCCGATAATTTGTCTAGCAGCCCTACTAGTTCATCCAGTCCTTCATAGATAGCTTTACCAGCTTCTGATCGTGCACTCCAGCGTGTTTCAGATTCCCGCTTTACTGTGATGGGCACAGCTTTTTTTAACTCTTCCCAACGAATTGTTGAACGAGAGAAAAACAAATATATACTTTCAAATGTTCCAAAAAATGTGACGACAAGTGGTTCCTGTTTAGCTGAGTGTACTCCTGCTAAGTTTAAGCTGTGGTTGTCACAGTTGACAAACAATGCTCTGTGATTTTTGTCACATATTCGTTGTTGAAGGCCGGATATATGCCCAGTCATCACAGCAGCATTGTCATAACATTGTGCCCGACAGTCGGATAGAGGTATGTTGTCAGATTTCAGTCTCTCGACGATGACTCTTTCTAGGCTTGCTGCATCTTTTGCATGTATCTCGATATAACCTAAAAATTATTCTTTGATAGTTACTTTTTTAGTTTGAAAATCCACAAATCTTACGACCTGAGAAAGCTGTTCCCGATGTCCTAGATCAGGAGTTGAGTCAAGTAAGATACCGTAGTACTTGTTTTTCCCGATATCACTCAACAATTCGTTCTTTACAGTCGACGCAAGTATGTGGATAAATTCATTCTGGATTTCCGGTGACAAATAAGAAACTGATCCCGGAGTTTCTCCTGCGTGCTGTACGTGTTTTGCTAACAATGGGTCACACTGAGCAACGAGTTTGATCAGCGCGAGAAAGTTTCCAACATTTTTATCCTCATCCGTATTCAAATTTTCCACGTACCAAAATGTAATTACATGACATGTAGGCTGTGTGTGGCGGGATATATGAACTTTTAGGTTGAGGTGTAGATTTTTGCAGTAGTTTCAGGCTGCCGCGCCCGCCGCAATAAGTTATAATGTAAAGTTGTAATCCTCATTTTGGCGCCCCTTTACCTTGGCGCCCGGGGACATATGTACCCCCCTGCCCCCCCCTAGCTACGCCTCTGTATGTATGGTAACGTGATGGTTTTGATCAGCTTCTCCGGGGGTTGTTTCTCCGTGGTTGGAGAAAAAGCTTTGCGAATAAAACAATTTTGTTCCTGGTGCTGTTGATACACTTGGGCTACGCCCATCCCCAAACCTTTATAAACAGTTTGTCTTTAGAGGCTAACTCCTTTGCCTGATGACGACCGCTTGTATTGCGATCGAAACGTCGTGATTTGTTTTATTTTATTTATAATTACGTGACTTTACCGAAAGAACCAAAGAGTATGGATTCTTGCAGTCACGAAAGCTTCAACTCAAGACTTAAAATCACAGTTGTTTTGTTGTGATTTCTATATTGCCCATTGCTGAACTTAATTTTATTTGTTTTGCTTTTGTTATTTTGGAGATGCAGGTCACTTTTCCAAATAAGACTCCGTCGGTCTTGGAGTTCTCACCTGGCAATACAAAATAACCTGAAATCCCTTGGTACTCTTTGGATTCGTCTACAACTCATTTACAATGTCTATTCTCCACATGTAAAACGACCGAATGACAACAAAAGTGGGTCTCACCAACCTTGAACAGAACAATTGAGAATGTCTAAACTGCAGGGAGATTTGTCGTCATCATCAGTCCCCACTGTCGCGAAAAAAATATTTCTGTACCCCAACCGTCGCAGTTGCAGATTCATGTATGTGTATACTATGGCGGGTCCCTGCTTGTGGTCGTAAGAATTGAGATGTCCTATTTCCATACGTAAAAACCGTTACACAGACCTCTGTAAAGGTCTTTCCATGCAGCAACGTGCAAATTAAACCAAGGCATAGCACAATACATCACGAACATAACAAAGGTTAAATGACACAATTCCGAGCTGCCCATGAAAAGACACTTCGTAAAAAACAATATAAGGCTTTGAATGCGTCAGCGAGGGTGAGCAAGTTGGAGTAGTTACATATGTAAATATTTTTTAATCTTTGTACCAATAGCAGCAAATGTGTCCAAAATGAAATTGAACTACAGTATATATGCTTTCATTTTCTGCCATGGTGTTAATGGTCAGCACACTGGACATGCAATACAGAGGTCGCCTCGTTTGATTCAATCTCCCGGTGTGGCAATCAAAACAGTGGGGCAAGTTTCATAAAATTCCCCCAACCCTGTACACCTAGCAATATAAATGTGTAATGCCACAGTTGACCGGCAGGTCGCGTCCGTGGTGGGGAAAACTGTGGGTACTCCGAATATCTTTCAAAACATCTGGCCAGCCTGGAAGGATCGTTCAAATTCCCTCCTGCTCGCTGTCGCGAAGGCCCTTCTGCCAGAAGTGGCTTGAGCAAGAAATCACAGGGCTGCGCCTTTGGCTTTTACCTAACTCTTAGGCTATTATTTAATTATCCGTGAAGTTAAACTATGCAGTGGAAAATATTACTGGGACAACACAATTGCCCATATATATACCACATGAATTCTAACGAAAAACTGCAATGCTTTGTGGTTGTATAAAACATCCTATGGCATCACATTTGTTTAAAATGTTTAAAACATGCCATGAAATGTCGCTTACATGAGCCTGGTAATAAAAATGCATGACCCAGCGAATATGTAAAGTACATACAGTTCTTTAGAAGTTCATACAGTGCAACGCCACGTATCCGACTCACTGGGAACTAGGGTTGTATGATTAATCGATTTCAAATCGAAATTTGAAACAATGCGATTAGCAAATCGCAAAGTCTGCTATTTTTTGCCATTTGAAAAGTCCTATTACTTTATTATTGGAATGATTTTTTTTTATAACTGTATTTATTTAACTTAACAATTGTTCTATGTTTGATTGTTATATTTCAATGAAAATATTTTAATACATACATGTTGGAAGCAATTCATATATTTTAATTTCTCATCCTTGCATTAGAATTATATAGAGCAGTTCATATGTTGATGGTAACATGTGGTAATGCTCCATCACATTTAAAATCTATTACACAATGAATATTGAACTGAAGCTTGACTTAAAAAAAATAATCTCAAATCAAATCGCAATATCTGTAAGAAAAATCGTAATGAGATATTTTCCCCAAATCGTTCAGCCCTACAGGCGACTATGAGAAAAGGTCGGATGTGCGAATATTTCTTAAAATTATAGTTGAAGGATGCAGGATGCAGCACGAGATGTGGCGATTATTTGATCAATTGATAGTCGGATATGCGACACGGTACTGTAGTTTTAATGAAAACATTTGTTTTCATCTGATATCAAATAAACAAAATTGATATGCCTTCAATGTTTACAAGCATTCACTTTGGCTGATGCCTCTGCCGCCGCTTCTGCTGCGACAAAACAATGGGGACGTGGATCGTGGCGGCACTTGGAGTCATTTCTTCAGCATCACCTTGAAGGTGACCCAGTAAAGGATATTGAAGACCAAGAAGGAGAGTGGGAAGAAGAGACGAGAAAATGTATCTATTTGCTGAGCACGGGCAATGAACTTTTTCCGCGCACTGGCCTCTATTTCCTGGAGAGATGGCGGGTGGAGAGAGCACAGGCAGACGAGCATCCATTCAAAACATTGTTCGTGGGAATAAGCCATTTTATATTCGAATGTGTTAAATGCATTGTGAGTCTACCATTGCAATAACATGTCGACAATGCAGTATACATGTAAAAGGTCTTCAATGGCAAATCTTGACAGGAACCCCAGCATGATTGCACGCCGAGATGACACGACGTAAGGTTTATTGTGCACAAGCTAGTGGCGGCCACCAGCTCGAAAGAGCTGATATTGTGGCATTTTAAAAAAAAAACATCTAGGCAGCAGAAGAATAGCAAGTCGACAGCAATGTTTAGTAATTTCGTAATTGTTGAGACTCATCATGAGAGTATATCCAACATTGCCTTCTAACGTCATTTGCGCCTCCAGTGAAGAGAGACCTCCTCTACACTGTAGGGACGGACGAGTTCAGCCTAAAACCAAAATTCAACCGCAACGTCCAGCTGAAGAAGTGTAACGACTAACTTCCAGTCATCGAATCTGGTTAATTTGTGTTGGCACTATAGAAATGGGCACCCCTCAATTATGTATTTTTGTAAGAAATAGTGTACAGAATTCCTTCATTATTCAAGAATTTGCTATCCGAGATGTTGGCAATCTGCGAATCGCATCTGGAACTCTACACGACTGCATCGAGAGAGAGAGAGAGAGAAAGTAATGTGGTAACGTCATGAGAGAGAATATGATGCGAGAAAGTGATGAGATAAAGTAATGAAAGAGAAAGTGATGAGATAGATTGATGACTTCTCAAAGCTTTAGAAGCATCTGCAGATATTGCACACACGCGATAGGCAAATATTATCCACGAAATGTGCTATTTACACACAATTCCCATAACGTATCTCCTGCATAGTATGTTTTTAATTACACGTGTAAGTACCACGGGTGGTCAATTTGGATTCCAGCGAGTAGGTGGCTGGTCCGCTGTACAGTCCCCATCGTCGTCGTCGCTGTATAGTCAGCCAGCTATATAGTGAGACGCCGGCGATGTAGCTGTATGAGTGGGTAAGCTATACGTAGCCCAGTGTATATGTTACTCAGTGACTCTGCCTGTAAAGTGTAAGAAATAAAGAAGGAGCCCTCTACAAGTCGTGTCTCGGAAGTTGCTCACTACATTTGGAGTCAGAAGTGGTTATCCCCTGCTATAGCAAATTTGTACATGGAACATTTTGAAACAAGAGCACTTGCCTCGAGCACATTAAAACCATCCTTTTGGTTTAGATATGTGGATGACACTTTGGTTGTCTGGCCACATGGTAAAGATACACTTAACGATTTTCAAAATCATCTCATTGCACAAAACCCAGCCATCCAGTTCACCATGGAAATGGAGGTGAATATCACACTCCCGTTCCTGGATATTTTACTTGGACATGGCCTAAATGGTAAAATAACTCACAGCGTTTACAGAAAGCAAATGCACACTGATGCCTATCTGAATGCAGATTCGCATCATCACCCAGCTCAGAAATCCTCTCTTATCAAGACGCTCATACATCAGGCTAAAATAGTGTCAGATGGTGAAAGTCTAGTGAGAGAGATTAAACATGTTAAAGAAGCACTAAGACAGAATGGCTACAATAATGCTCAAATTAATAGAGCACTAAATGCCAAATCATGATCGCAAAGAAACACTGCTGAAAGTGATCAGATTGTTAAAACAATTAAATACCATATATATATCTCAGGAGTAACTGACAAATTAGCCCGTGTTTTGCAAAAGCAAAACATTACAGTAAGATTTGGTACAGTACACAAAATTCAAAAACTAGTAACTTGCACTAAAGACCAATTACCTAAATTATCAACAGAAGGTGTATATCGGATTAATTGTTTATGTGGCAGATGCTATATTGGACAGACGGGGCGTAACATTAGTGTAAGACTAAAAGAACACCAAAGAAATATTAAACTATCTCAAACACAACTGTCGGCAGTGGCAGAACATGCTTGCCAACAGGGACACTCAATTGATTTTGATAACGTTGAAGTGTTGTGTAAAAGATTTACAACTGGCAAAGACTAATTAGAGAATCCATTGAAATTGAGAGAAACAGAAATAACTTTAACAGCTCGGACAGCTACAGGCTTAGTGCGGCCTGGAAGCGTATTATTAAATAATACATATTACAATTCCTTATAGGGGAAACAAATACTAATTAACTGATTACTAACGTAGCATATAATTACAATAACACACATTACAACTGATTACTAATCTATAACTCACATCGTACAATTGCCTGATTACTAATCTAGTATATAATTACAATAACCCCCCCTCCGCCTCAAATCGTTGCACCTGATGAGTTAAATGATGACGTCACCCTGCTTCTGCTCTATTTAAGACCGGGAGCAAGAGCAGAGCCTGACCATTCTGGCGAATTGCCGGATGATGCTGGATGCAATTACCAGCGAAACGTCATACTCAAAAACTGTAAATGTTGTGGTTTCACGCTTCAACACACCGGTGGGCTAAAGCAGTGAACTATTTGTCTTTTGTCAACGTGACACTTTTTTGCTGATTGACCGTGTCGGGTGGTGGAGGGTTACGACACATTTATAAATAACGCGATCTAAACCCAAAAACGTTGATTATGGACTACATAGTGACAGAACAGTGAATGCTGGCCCATGTCCTTGACACCAGGACCTACTGTGCAGCTGATCTGCCCACTGACCATTGACTTGTCATCTGTAAGATGCGCCTGCCATTCTTCCACTCCGTTGGTGGGTGTACACCCAGGACCCTATTCACAACCATAGTGGCCTGGTCTCAGATAGCTGATGAAAGTTGCAAGCAACAATTTCATCATCGCTTGCGGCTGGGGTTGGCATGGTCCCCCACTCCTCCTGATGTCGAGGGGAAATGGGCGAGGTTTAGGACTGTGGCTCATGCAGCTGCAATGTCTGTGTTGGATGCACGATTCGGACCTCCCTAGAGATCCTGTTTGACAGAAGAGGTGTTCAGGCTGGCTGAGAAAAAGCAAAAGGCCCACTCTCATCGTCTACAACATCCCAAGTCAGAGAATGAGGAGGCTTACCGCAGCCTTTGCTCAGAGGTTCGGAGAGCCGTGAGGCACTGCAACGTTGATTATGAATAATATTGGTCGCGAAAGCCTACGTGTTAAACCAAAGAGGAAAAAGTCGAAATATCAGAAGAAACGGAACCCACCTATAGTGTCTTCCGACGAGGACAAGGATGATATGCGGAGCCCCCCAGCAGCTCACAGAACCATAGTCCTGGTTACAGACCCCGCGGCCGCAGGACTGATTGCGCCAGAGGCGGAGGAGACGGAGGCCATTTTCCAGCAGCCGCAGTCCAAAGATGGATGGCGGATGGTGTCGGCACAAACTCGAGCTGCTGCGGGCAACGGTCACGCAGCTTGTTACACTCATGAGCGTGACTGCAACGACGGGTCTGGCCGCACGAACCTCGCCGGAGAGAGCAGAGCAAGCACCGGCGACCAACGTCCAGGCAGAGAAGACCACGTGTTACGCAAAACGTGGGAGAATCGCGGCCAGGGGCCACCATTTTGTGACGTGAACGGGAATCACCAGAGGCGGCGTCGTCTCCAGCAACACATGGGAGAGGAGCCGATCGGCCTCGTCGGTTGCCTCAGGTACAGGAATTTGTCGCAACGGCTGGCGACTGGAGCGCTTTCACCCGGCACTTCAAAGTTTCGGTCAATGGACTGGACCGAGGAGGAAGCCTTGGGAGCTCTGCTGATGGCGCAAGATGACGACGCCCTTGCGGAATTCCAGGCCAATCCTGCCGAAAAAAGGCCACCTTTAAAAGTGCGTATAGCGAGATGGTGGCCGTGTACGATCTGCCTTCTAACACGTGCAATCAATTCCTGCAGCAGAGGCGAGGGGAGGCCGACACGCCTCTTGCCTACCGCAGCGCGCTGTTGGCATTGGGAGATGCGGCATACCCGGCGGTGGACCCGAAGGCCCTCGACTCTCTCGTTATGGAAAGGATGTTGGGGCTAGCACAGGAGATGGGGATTGTCCTGCCAGTAATCGACAAAGATGCGCAGATGTCTCGTTGGGCCACCAGATGCTTGCCGGCCCATGAGAGCCTGCACCAGTGGTCCCAGATAGTGGTGTGGACGGGGGAACCCGGATGAGAAGACGACCTGGCTGACTGGTCGCCGTGGGGCATTGGGGTACAGCCTGCCATGGACCCGCCGCCGGACAGGGAGGTCGCGGCCGCGGTTCTAGCATGGAGTCGGAGTCGTGGGGAGGCCCAGCGATGACCCAGGGGCTGGAGACCGAGGGCAGAGGGAGATCGCCTGCTGTGGAGGCCCGCTGTCAACTGCTTCCATTGCGGCCAGCTGGGACATTTGCGTAGGGGTGCCAGAACTACGCTCGATCCCCGACGACGACTCTGACGTCATCCGCCCTGCCGATGGCCGCATCCCAGCCCTGACATCTAGCTGATAGTGCCGCTGAGCGGCAGGAGTTAGCCGAAAAAGGGTGGCCTAGCTCAAACACACAGTGGAGGAAGTTGGTGCACCAGATGATTGCGGCCGCGGCTGGTTCCTCGTCGGTGATGGGTTCCATCCAGGGTATCGAAGATCGTGTCCTAGTGGACACAGGTGCTTCCGCCACGATTATCTCGGGTTATGATTTTTTATTTGTTGCCGTTGGTGAATGCATGCATCACGGCAAACGGAGGGAGAATGGGGATGGTAGGGCAGATAAAGGCCCACGTTGAGATTTGCGAGATTGCGGTGGGCCGGGCCTGTTTTGATCTTGAGGATGCTAGCGGTGCCCTGCCTCTTGGGTACTAATTTTTTTTAGTAGGATGCCCCTCAAGATCCTGATTGATCAAGGCTGCGTGGAGATGCCATCGGGCCATCGACTGTGTTTTTTGCAGTCTCCATATAAATGTACAATGGCGGGTGTCAGAGTCCAGGCCCTTGCCAGGGACTCGGTGCAAACCCCGCCGGACTCGCAAATATTGGTGCCATCACGTTGTTGCAAACAATTGCAAATTTCTGACCTGGAGGCGGGCGTCCTCTTGACTCCGTCTAATATGGCGACCCGTGGCCTGGCACTGGTCAGTGCGCAGACAATCCTTCACTTGAACCATTTTTGCAGGTGCTTAATGCGGGGCTGGGAACGGCTGTAGTCAGGCGGGGACGATGCTGGCTCACGCGATGGCTGTGTGTTTCGAGGGTGCTGGGCTTGCGCCCGCCGGGATTGTGGGTGCGGTGGACCAAGGTGTTGGTTTAGGCAGGATGTGGGCAGAGTCGTTGTGTCAGGAAAACGCACTGTTGTCCCCGGCACAGTGGGGAGAGTTACGGTCGCTAATGCGTGAGTTTTCGGATGTGTTCAGTAAGAGCAAGTTTGATATTGGCTGAACCTCCCTGTTGCAACACCACATTGATATGAGTGGGGCTGCCCTGATTCGTCAGAACTCGTATCGGTTGAGCCCATGGGTGAAAGAGCATGTGCAACAGGCAGTGGAGGAAATGTTAGCCGCCGATATCATTTCTCCTTCTACCAGTCCTTGGGGAGCATCTGTGGTGCTGGTTGAAAAGTACGATGGCAGTTTAAGGTTCTGTGTGTTTTGGCAAATTAAATAAGGTCTCGGTGGCTGATGCACACCCATTCCCGCAAATGGATGACTCCCTGGATGCGTTGTCCGGTGCGTGTTTTTTTCAACACTGGGATTTTGGCAACTTCCCCTCGAGGAGTCCTCTAAACCTAAAACTGCATTCCGAACGCCCCAGGGACTGTTCCAGTTCAATTGCCTCCCGATGGGTTTGCAATCGGCCCCGGCCACTTTCCAGCGGCTTATGGAATTAGTCCTAGCTGGCCTGCAGTCGGACTCCTGCCTCATCTATTTGGATGATATTATTGAGTTCAGTCGCACTTTCAAAGAGCATCTTCAGTGGTTGCGATCTGTGTTCTCTAGGATGCGCTCGGCAAATCTGAAATTTAAAACTGCTCAATGTCATGTGCTGCAAACCTCCGCGTGTTACGTGGGTCACATCGTTAGTTTGGATGGAATAGCCACGGACCCTGAGAAAATGGCGTGCGTGCGAGATTGGCCGACCCCAAGTCTGTGGGTGAGGAGCACAGTTTCGTTGGGTTCACGTCGTACTACTGTAGATTTGTGCCACAGTTCGCCACGGTGGCTAAACCTCTCCATGCCCTGACTGCCAAGAACCAGAAATTCAAGTGGGGGTAGAGGAGGAGGCTGTGTTCGTAGCCCTTCGTGATCGCCTTTCCAACACGCCCCCCCTTGGATATCTGGATTTCTCCCTGCCGTTTGTTCTGGATACAGACGCTAGCAACATAGGCATAAGAGCTGTCCTGTCCCAGGTTAAGAATGGAGTGGAGAAGGTACTTGCGTATGGCAGCCACGTCCTGTCCATCGCAGAACAGCGGTACTATGTCACCTGTAGGGAACACTTGGCCATGGTGTACTATGTACAACAGTACAGGCCTTATCGATAATGCAGGGATTTTGTTGGTCGCACGGATCACTCCGCCTTTCAGTACTCCCTGCGAGTGGACCAACCTTCTGGCCAGCTCTCACGGTGGCTGTAAATACTTCAGGAGTACTCATTCCGAGTGATATACCATAAAGGGGTGCGACATTGTAATGCTGATGTGTTGTCCCGCTTGCCCCCGGGGGTGTGTTGTGCATGTTTGTCAGGCACGGGCCGATGTAAACCTCCGGTGGCGGGGTCTCTGGCCGTCATAGCGGCGCTCAATGAGGGGGAACCCGCCAAGGTGGTCATGCCAGGGGACAGTACTTTGAATCTCACGAGTGCCGAGTGGGGGTGGTTGCAAATGGAGGATGTGTCCCTTGTGGCTTTGCAGCGTCGTGCTGAGTTGGGGCACAAAGAGTCTGCTCCTACAAATGCCCCGCGATCGGTTCTTCGGGACAGTCTTTTGATAGGGTGGAATGAGGGGCTGCACGGTCACCGTATTGTGGATCCCACCACCCTGCGGGGAAAATTAACGCGGGTTGTGCACGAGGATAAATTGTTACACCTCGGGGTGCGGAAGACGTTGTTGACGTTCATAATAGAGATTTTTGGGTTAGATCGCGTAAATATATAAATGTGTCGTTAAAACCCGCCACCACCCGACACAGCCAACTAGTCAGGGTTGTCACGTAAACAGAACATGCCAATTTGTCACTAGTACAGCAAGCTACAACATTTACAATATGAGTATAACGTTTCACCAGTAATTACAACTAGCTTCATCAGGCGAAAGCCAGATTTGTGGAGATGTCTAACTGTTTCGTTTCTTATATAGAGGCGTAGATGTGGTGACCATGCTTCTGCGCTCTTGCGCAAAGTGGGGGGGGGGCAGGATTACTGAGTCAACGTACATTATGCATGTGCATTATTGGAGCCATTTGATCTTGTCATTCCTGTCTATTGCGTGTATTAAAATAGCCATACCAACGGTAATCCCTATTGAAGTGTGGTGCCCTTTATAGGCATGCATAAAAAAATACATTATTTAAATGCATGCCAAAAAACAGACTTCTCCACAAATCTGTCTGTTGCCTAATGAATCTCGTAATTACTGGCGAAACGTCGTACTCAGATTGTAAATGTTGTGGCTTGGCTCTCCAATACACCGGTGTGCTGTACTAGTGACGAATTGGCACATTCTGTTTATGTGACAACCCTTACTAGTTGGCTGTGTCGGGTGGTGGCGGGTTTTAACGACACATTTATATATTTACGCGATCTAACCCAAAAAAACTCTATTATGGATGATATTGGTCACAAAAGCCTGCGTGTTAAATGTAGCATTTCGTCAAGGGCTGTACGGACTGCGCCTGCAGAAAGCCACTACTGAGGAAGTCCCAGCCTCCGTTGCAGTCCATCTCAGTGTCCCGGATTAACGAGTTGGTCGTGCTCGACATTCTGGGACCTTTCCCAGCCACACAACGAGGGAATACATTTCTCCTGGTAGGGGTGGAATATTTCTCTCGGTGGCCGATGGCCTGGCCATTGCCCGATCGCTTCCATTGCCGATGCGTTTTTGCACGGCTACGTAATGGATAAGAGAGACCCCCAGCAGCTTCTCACGGATCAGGGTCGGCATTTCTCATCGAAGCTGATGCGCGAAGTGTGTGACATGCTAGGCACTAAGAAAATAAGAATGTCACCATACCATCCCCAAACAAATTGTATGGTGGAACGCCTGCACAGAAACCTGACATTCATGCTCTTGTCAGGCGATTAGTGGGGCTCAAACCGATTGAGATCTAAATGTTCGGGGGGTCTTGGCAGCATACAGAATGGCTCCTCACGCTTCCATGGGATTTTCAGAGTTTTTTCTCATGTATTGGAGGGACAATTAACCCCCCATGGAGGTTCAATTGGGCCTGTCAGAGGGCAGTGGAAAAACGACCTTACCCACACCCCTGCAAGTTACACTAAATGGCATGTCGGTAGCACGCGAAGCGGCCAAAGTAAACACCGCCAGAGCGCAGGCGGCTAATTAAAAGAATGCGGGGCGGCATGACCATGTGCTGCTATGGGCCATAGGGGACCGGACACGGTTGCACTGCCCATAGGTGCCGCTGGGAACGTCCCTTAAATTGCATCGGCCATGGCAGGGTCCCATGGAGGGAGTGGAGGTCAAGCAGCCGCAGTGCGTATGCATACAGGTGGGCCGTGACCGTTGGTTTGTCCATCTGTCACGGTTGAAACCATATATTCCTCCCCAAACTGACACCTCATCTCCAAGCATTATACGGCCGGTGTCTGATGTGTCCGACAAGCTGGGGAAAGCGTGCGTCAAAAGGATTGTGTTGTAGTGCCCACAGTTTCTGAGCCCCTGAATGCGAGGGACCGCCGGCTAATACCCGGCCCACATCATCTAAGGAGTTGGGGGGGGAGTCGACCCCTTCCGGGCTTTTATGTGAGCCCACATCGCCTGGAAAGAAGATGAAGTTCGCCCCCAAGGATGGACTGGCATCAAGGACCCGGCTGAAATGTGCTATGTTCCGCTAATAGGAATCTCCCTGTGTGTGTGTGTGTGTGAGGGGGGCTTGGGGTCGGGGTGCGCGCGATACGCGTTGGGAATTTTTTTACCCTTATTTTTTCCCTCCTCTCCCTATCTTGCCGAGTTGTGGAAGTTGAAATTCTTTAGTATTATTTTTAACTGCCTTTTCGGTCGTGGATTGTTCTGCCCGAAGAAAAAAAAGAATGTTGTTATCTTGGGGTTTTTAGAATCTTCTCGGTTGCGGAATTCTTCTGCCTGACTTGTATTGGTTTTATTAGTATTAGCCAGGATGGCTATCTTTTAAACATGGGGAGGGGGGGGGTGATGTAGTGACAGGGTACCATCTGTTCACCATGAAGGATAACTACGGGTATGGGTGCGCTATATAGCAGGGATCAGCCGGGAAGCTCCTGAAACCTGCATGAGAGTTCTAGAAGGGGGCGTGTCCAGAGGCGGGGCTTGGCCACGCTGAGGAGTATATAAGAGGGAGGTAACCGGAGGTTCGGGGCTGTCGTGGGGATTCGGGTCCTGGCTGCCGCCGCTGTCTTCGCCGTCATCTCTTCATCATTGTCCGGCCATATAGCCAATCCGCTGTACGGTCCCCATCATCGTCATCGCTGGATAGTCAGCCAGCTATATAGTTAGACACCAGCGATGTGGCTGTATGAGTGGATCAGCTATACGTAGCCCAGTGTATATGTTACTCAGTGACTCTGCCTGTAAAGTATGAGAAATAAACAAGGAGCCCTCTACATGTCGTGTCTTGGAAGTCGCTCACTACACATGTAAACCTACTTATCAGTAAAATAATGTAAATGGATTCATTGTAAAATGTGAGTAAGAGTACACTGCATGCAAAGTTGCCAAGTGGATCAATGGATACTTGATGCAGCCCTGCTCATTGTGATACATCTTGTTACGTTTTACAGATATTCAAAACAAATGTTGCTGTCGATCTGGAGTCCCTCATTTCAAACATAGAGGTTATGCTCTATTTTCACATGCGTGTATATCACAATCGGCTCACAAATCTCTACCTGGAAATCAATGAGGCATCTATCCAAATGTGGGGTTGTGTGAAGAATTTGGTGTGAAAGAAACTAGTATAGCCTATGCCTTGTTGTCGCCTCTGCTGTCTCGTGTGAGTTTTCCTCTTTTTGCTCCATACATTATCCCCGCTCCTGCACCGCCGCTGTTTCTAATGCTACCCGTGCAACCTGCTCCTCACGCCGTGCCTCGCCCTTGCTAGCTAACTGGGGTGCCCCGGTGGCGAGATGTTAACTACCTCGCCTGGTATACAAGAGTTCGTGGGTTCGATCCCGATCCCGATCCCGACCCTGACGCCTGTTGTATATTTGGAGTTACATGCGCTTAGAGAATTTGGCTGCTATAAATTTCCAAATAATAAGCCACTTCGTTGAGCTATCAGTTTTGGCCAGGTTGCTTCTGAAAAAGAGCTATATAGCTCAGTGGGCCTTACCTGGTAAAAAACAGTTATTGTTTTTAGTTTAACTCTACTACCAGCTCAACTCCCAAATTTTCCAACTGCCTCTCTTGTTTATCTCCCTCCCTGAGCCATTCTTTCACTCGCCTCGACCACATCCCTAATGGCCCGATTGTTCACGCTATTGCGCTATTGCATTAGTGACTCTCTTTAATGGGCTCGTCTTTCCAGTTGCCAGACCTGATAACTGCCACCCTCCCCCACCCCTGACTCCACTATGACCCCCCCCCCCCATCTCCGCCTTCCTGCTCTCACGTCGATTCCTCCAGAAGGAAGCCACAAGTAACGTGGACACTAAGCCATATGTAGGTTTTCTATATATTGTATAGATATTCAACTTCAGCATTGCAATGGACAATGGAGAAGGTGGTAGATGTGGAAATTATAAATACCCGTTTCTTGTACTCTAATGCTAGTGCCTGGCGCCTACTCCAAGCCAGCCTAGTAGCATTCTGGAAAATATCGAGTGCGAAATTAACATCTGCTTATATTGCATCCATTAAGTTAATAATATCTATCATTTTGCCCGTGAATAAACTGGGCGAAAACCACAAAATAGCAACATGACCTGAAGAAAGTGAAAATAGCAGGCATCGATGTAAATGTCATAAATAGCATTCCCCTTCCTCGGCTGCAACCTGCAACATACTGGAAGTAGTGAGGCAGAAATGAAAAGATGAATCAGAATTATGCACGAATGAATGGAACAACTCGACAGATGCATCTGGCGCATCAGCATTACAATGACAACAAAGACCTGCCTCTACAATGCGTACATCCTCCCTGTACGCTGCTGTATGGCTCAGATACGTGGTCAATTACAGGCTCTCTGCGCAGAAAATAACGCATTTGACCAGTGGTGTCCATGACAGATATTCTGCATCCACTTCAGCAAGCAGATCACCATGCCGAGGTCGGTCATTGAACAGAATTTCCGGCGGAGACTAAAATTGTCAGGGTAAGTAGACTTCGCCTCTTTGGATACGTTGCCCGGGCAGACACATTGGCCGATCACACCACAATCAACAGCCCACCGCGGTACTCGGGCCAGACACATTTTGATGTGGACGTGCGCCACTGAGGTTTATGTCAAACACCCACGGTCTTGGCACTGCTGTGTTAGTGCTCAGGACAGAGTCGCCTGGCGGCATCTTGTGGTGACCGCTATACTCTGGCCAGGGACAAGCGACTGATGATGATGGTTAATGACACGGGCTATTTATTTCCTTTTATTGGCTTTATTGGCCCTGCAGTGTTAATGGGGAACCTGGCAAGTGTATATCTTCAGTTTGTGCACCACTGCAATTGTTCTGCCCTGGTGTGATTTAGACAGACGATTGGTACAGTCTAAGGAAGTACAACGCAATTGTACACGAGAGTCGCATGGAGGAACTCACCGGGTCTATGGGCATGCTCCTCTTTATGCTCTTCTTCATGAACCCCTGGCTCTGCCTGGATGTCACGTTCACTGCGGCGTACTCCAGCAGTGAGGCGAACACGAACAGCAAGCACGTCGCCATCCAAATATCCACCGCTTTGATGTAGGAGACCTGCAGCAGCAGTGGCACAAAAGTCATGAGTGCACATGTTCTTATCGTTAAGAGATAAAACACGGATCCACCTTACAATTATTAAATAAAATTGTACTGGTTATGCATGTGTAATGAGCGACTTCCGTGGCACGTCGTGTAGAGGGTACTTCTTCTTTATTACTCATACTGGGCACAACACAGGCCAACACTTGTTCTTCTTCAGACTGAGTACAACACTAGATATGAACGTCTCTAATAGCTACACACAGCTGATCACTCGGCGTGGTCCCATCGCCCTCACTCGGCTACACCACTGGCTGGTGGCGTGACGATGACGACGATGGAAACCACGCCGGAGAACTTCCACGTGGCCGGACAACGGAGGGAGATGTTGGCAAGCAGCGACACAGCCAGGACCCAAGACCCTACACACGAGCCCTGAGCTCTGGGTCCACTCCCCCTTATATCCCCCCAGGCTAGGCCCCGCCTCCGACCACGCCCTCTTGTGGAACCTTCGAGCAGGTTCCCGGAGTATCTCGGCTAACCCCACCTTTTAACTTTGTCCCAGATACACCTTCCCTGATTGGTTGTTACTTCTGTGCCCATACCCGGGATTCCCCTTCCAAGCCAGCAGGTGCCACCCTGTCATTACACATGTATGTTGAACTTCTTTTGCACTGTATGTAGCCAACCATGCTAAGTGGAGGTGCGGGAGAAGGACAACAAACTAAACACAAATCAGTCATTAAGAAATGTGCTTTGAATATTGATTATTTAAAAGTGCTTAGCTCTAGTGACTTCCTAATATCGGAAGGAAGAGCGTTCCAGACGGCTGCAGAAGCGCATCTGAAAGCGCGTGATGCGGTGACCATCTTTGTTCGATGGCGAGCCAAAAGCCGCCGCTGCGAGGATGACGCTTGATGGTGAAAGTTAGATCCGTGGGACCGTCGCTGTTGTGGGGTTTGGTGAGGTTTGTGCTACAGTGAGGGTCTCTCCGGTGACCTTAGGCAGTGACGCTCTTGCTCCCGTGCTCTGTGTGGTCATGGTGAGGACCGTGGTGATCCCCAGCGCCACACGGGCTGGGGCTGCCTCCATGTTTATCCAGAAGGAGACCCAGGAAATTATGACGATTAGCGCACTGGGCACATAGAGCTGGATCAGGTAGAAGCCCATCTCACGATGCAAAACGAATCTTGCTGAAATGCATGAAAAGTGACCTGTCGCAAAGGAGAGAGATTAGTGAGTACAGTATGTGTTTAACGGCTGTGGCATAATATATTAAAACTACACCAATAACGAATTTACACATGACTTGAATCATCATAGAGAAATATAACTAAACACGGTTTGTATCAACGATCAGCATCAGCCTTGATTGCTGGATGAAGGCCTCCCCAAGCTGTTGCCAATCCTCATAGCCTCACAATGCATCCAAATTCTGCACACACACAGGCAAATTTCATCTGTTTCTAATTTAGAAGGGAGGGGGGAGGCAGGCAGCGGGGGGCTTTCACCGAATTTGAGACATTTACGAGTACCCGTACAGTACAGTGTAAAGTTTCACCGGTGAGAATGCAACACTCCACACGGGTGGACACAAATTGCCTGTACCGCTGCTGTACAGCTTGTCGCAGGAGTCGGTGTCGATCTTGCTGCTCAGCACAAACTGTGGCAGGACAAGGTCCTTGGAGATGATCACGGGCTCCTCTTCATCCCAGTGGAAGCTCAGGTCCGTCATGGTGTAACCAACTGTGCACAAAATGGAGAGAGAAAACATTTCTGACAGCGCAAACCCAAATTGATGTGCCGTATGTTGAACTTATTTCGTATGGTATATAGCCAACCGTGCTAATCGGGCAAGGATAACAACAAGGTTCGAAGGGTTGAACATTTTAACGTAAATGCAAAGATGACCGATCAAAAGTCACAAATGATTCTCCAAACAATCATCTCAATCCTAAAGCTTTCTTACTAAATTCTTACAAAATTACAGTGTATAACGAATCACGTGTTTCCATTTGTTAAAGGAACAACCTATTGAATAATGCCCGAATATGCAATGCGGTAATTTTTTGGTACTTTAAAGATGTGTTGATGGTAAGCTAATGTTACGTACAGCTCTCCAGGAACATGTAGCACATCTGTGTGTCCATGGGGAAGTTGCGCAGATTCATGGGACAGGAAAGTGTCAATGTCAGCCTGCACGAACAAAACATGTATCATTAAAGGGTAGCATTTATCAATGCACCAATATACAACCTAGAACAATAGATGTGTATACACAAACAAAGACAAAGATCCCCGTATAGCCTTAATAATTGCTGGGGCAAGTGCTGTTAGCGAGCATCTATGAAGGCTGGAATAATACACTATGGGGTGGGTGGCCATCACCACACCCGGCCGCCTTTGTCTCCCCAGTGACAATGTTTACACACCGTACCAGGCACTAATTTGAGACTGAGTCGACCTAGGGGAGGCCCAGGACCGGTTCAGATAACCTTCACTGGTTTTGCCTGTGAGCGGAAATTGAACTTTGGTCGTAGGGTTCTTAGAGCAGGGCACGAACCACTACACTACCGCTCCCTACACATGTGCATACCTACATGTGTGATACCCATACATAAAACACACACGTTACATAATGTGTACTGGCCTGAAATTGACCTGGCCCAGGCATGAGGGGAGTGGGGAGGCACAAGTGGGGTGTTTTAAGAAATATCTGGAAAGGAGGTATAACTAACAGAGCAGTGAGGAGACAGGGAAAAGAATAAAATGTGAAAAATGGAAAGTGGAGGTCAGGATAAGGAATACAATGAGATGGTGGAGGTTCAGGATGGGAGGCTATAGAATAGAGGTCTGAGCGTGGAATGGTGCGCTTGCCCGTGAAGCTATAGTCAGTCTCAGCCCCATCGTGATGAATTTGAAATGTTGCCGTATGGCCCTAAATTGTACGAAAGGCCTGAACGCATTGACTTCAACGCAGGTTATGTTGATAAAGTTCTGTCCAGTCGTGCCTTAGGAGAGAGAGAACTTTTGGAGGTGGCTCCTTGATTTAGTAAAGTTACGCAAGTGGACACATTACTTGAAAAAATCGTATTGAGTCTCAATTATGCTTTGTTTACATTTTAATTACAAAGGTTTATTACATATAAGTTCATTCGAACGTTGCTCAAGTTTGTAACTGCTTAGGCTGAATAGTCATGCTTGACTCTCATTTCCATATGTCCTTGCCACTCAGGTCAAAGCTGACCTTGTGCACATTATTATATTCTGAGGTTTGTAATGAATGTTGATTGGTCAGCTGTAACCAACCTCACAGTAAAAAGAACCAAGCCATTTTTGAATATCCTCAACATCTTGTTGTCAGTCGTGACCTCGTGAAAATAGGCACTCTTCTCATTGTCAAAGAAGAGGTCAGGTCTCCAGATGTACTGAATGTTGGACTGGTCGAGGTCCAAGTAGGGCTCAGGGTAGTGGCTGTAAGTCAGCCGAGGGTCGATCCACTTCTGCCGCAGGAAGATTGTCACCTGGTAGTCCTGGTGAAAAGGCATCTAATTGTCATTCATCATCAAATCGAAACTGCGATATTTTTTAAATTATTCATAATCGATGTTTTGGTTAGGCTACGTAATGATCTGTCCAAATTTGCGCCATTAAGACCCTCCACCACCCGACGCAGCAAAACAAATTAAATTGACGAATTTATGAGCGTTAATGTGCCAATTATTATTGTTTCAGTTCATAGGTAAGGTAAAGAACAATTCTCACAAATGTAGTAAATATATACAATGCTTTTTTGAGACTACGTTAATCCAGGAAGTTAGAATGACTGGATGTTGATTATGACTTCCTGGATCTTGTGCTGATGATACTTGACGTAGTCTCAAGTAAAACGTCGTATCTAATTGCAGAATTTAGTTGTAAGAATTGTTCTGTAACTTACCATTGAGCTGCAACAATTATAATGAATGTATTCATGCTTGTAGATGTGAACATTTCATTTGGTGGCAGAGGATCTTAACACAAATTTGGTCAGATCATTACGTAGCCTAATCAAAAAATCAATTATGAACCATAACATTGGCTGCAAAAAGCTACACTTTAATTTAGTTTTTTAATGTATGCCTATCGACAGTCTTACCTCCAATGATCACATTTGGCTATGTAAGGTGCGAAAGAAGTTCAACATACATACACACAAAATACATTTACAATCAGTGCATAAAAATTGCTTGATTAACTTCCAGTGGCAGTCATCACGTTCTCTTGATGAGAACTCATCCAACCACGTCGGATGAGTTGAATGCTAAATCATGCTCATACTCCGTGGGGGCATGAGGCACATGCACACCTAGACCCTAACTTCACGACTGCCTGCAATGTTTGGGGGCCCTTTAAGTGTGTTCGTTTTAACCAGGTGAGAACGCAGGAAACCAGGATGCTGTAGTCTCATTTGTAGGATAAAGTGATCTGTTGCCCAGAAACATTGACAGTGTTGTATTTATATCGCTGGCAGGTCCCGTCATTTTGAACCTACAACTGTGACCAATATCCAAACGCACACCTAACATCCGTTGCAGTGACCTGGGTAGCCTACGGAAGAAGCCGCCACTCGGCCAGGCTCACGGGACCAGGCGCCCTCGCGTGCGCGCTAGCTCCCGCTTGGGTTGCGCAGCGACACGCTCCCTGTGAGCTGCTGCCGGCGAAGGAATGCGTAGAGCCCAGGGGCCTGAGTACAGAAACAAAACTGCGTAAATTTCTACCAGGCAGTGATTTGCGTACCCTCAAAAATCGCGTAGAGCAAAATGCGGAGTATATGTATATTGAACTTCTTTCGCACGGTGCATAGCCAACTGTACGTAGCCAACCATGCTAATATATGCATGTCGCAGCCGTTTTGCAAATATGGACATGCCATCAGTGGTTGCTAGAGGTTAAGTCATCACTCCCACTACACCAGCCAATCAGTTGCCATGAAAACAATCCTGATGCAAATGGCTACTATGGTTACATCAAGCCCCTGAATGACATGACCGCCATGATGTGGCTGAGGCAAGTTGTACTTTACAGCACGTGTTATTATTTGAAGTAATGTAAATGCATTATATATGCGAGTGTGTTAGAGTGCATGCATGTCAATGTTCGAGTGTGTTTTGTGTGTGTGTATATCGTATTCTGTCGGCCGTAATAGGTACTCATTGACAATGTTAAAAGATTATATGGGGGATATTTTTCGATTTGTGACAGTGCATATCTGTGTGTAATTGTGCACGCGTGTGTATTTATGATAATATGTGTTATATTTGTGATAGCATCTGTGTGGACATAATGGCATACAAAGGTGGTCCTGACTGCCCGTGAGATCTCGTGGAAGTGTACACTACCCGCTTGCATACATCCCATAGAGGATTGAAAGTGGGACAAATCTTTGCCTGTGCATTTCATAGAATTGGGCGTACCATTCGTTACTGAGGCCCCAGGGATCAGCTGTATGCATCGCATGGGAAGATGAATGAGACACGCATGGCAAGAGGGAGAGGAGTGTGTGGCTCAAGCGGTGGGTGACTCAAAGCAGTCGAAGGGCGGAGGTCAATATTACCATTTTTGTACAATTTTTTATTTTACCAGCTAAGGCCCACTGAGCCATGTAGCTCTTTTTCATAGGCGACCTGCCACAAATGATAGCTCAACGAAGTGGCTTATCATGTGGACATTTATCGCAGCCAAATACTCTAAATGCATGTTTCGAAATGTGGGTGGATAAAATATTAGGCACGTGACTGGGAATACAGTAATCCCTCAGTTAACACATTTTCGGTTTACTTTTCGCCTGCCATAGGACCCCATGGTTTCGACTAACGTGAAATTTTGACCAACGGTATGTTCAAGTTTTGCACACGGGCGCCAAAATTCGGCCAATCCGAGCGCTCGTAAGTGGGCTGAGCCATGCCCTCAGCCAACCTGCAATGCCCATTTATGAGTATTTAGACCTCAACTGGCTTTGTTTACATTACGTTTTCTGTTTTGGCAGCGGAAACAGCGCTCTTGCATCTATATTGATTGATTCATAATTGGCTTCTCTTTTGAGTTGGATTGTATTGTTATGTTTTTTAAACTATAACCTCCGCCACCCAAAAAAGCGAAACAAATCAAGTTGTCCAGACGGCAAATGTGCCAGCTTATTGAATACAAATAAATATGCATCATAACATTGGTCATGAAAGCCTACTTATCAAATTAACTTCTACATTAACAATTGGAACTTGGCCAAATGAATGTATTTAATTAATAATGGCACTCAAATCATGTGTACATGTCAATACCATGGTAGTTTCTTCAATCGATCCAAAGCTCTTGATGTAAACGCTGCAATTGACATTTACTGTAGGTCCTGGAATAAAAAAAATTACATTACTGTTATGAGTCAACATTCCTCCACGAAACCCAGCAATGCATTTTGATGCAACTGAAATCAATATACCCAATTCAAACGATGACATATATACGTATTAATAGTTTTGTAATACGTGAAATAAATTACCTATTTCATAACTCCACATGAGAGCCGTTTTTACTTCGTGGGATGTCCTGTTTCGGTTATAATTATGCGTTGTCTTGTGTATGCCTGTTTGGTTTGTCTTGGTCTGTTTCGTTTGTTGAAACCATGAGCCTAAAGCAATCCTCTATTATGGATTTGCATATAATTTGCAAATCATAAATTATCACACGTGATTTGATGTATGTGAATCTAAACATTAATTTGTAACTATGAATCCGACGCGCCATTTGGTGTGGCGCCCTGCCCAGGCAGTTCCTGCATCCTGTAATAAAGGTCGTTGAGGCGACTTCTGGAATCCGGTCCTTTTATTCAACTTGCATTACAGCTTTCCTTCACGCTGATGACAGGCAGCGTGAGAGGGATAGATAGAGAGAGACGCACCGCCACGTGGCAACCCGGAGCCCCGCTCACGATTGGCCCCCTTCCTCCGTTCGTTCCCGTTCTGACCACGTGTTGTTCGTCTCTACCCCTATTTAATACCCGGGTCACGTGGTACGTTTCCACCAATCCTGGTTAGCCTCCATGGAATATTCCAGGCTCCCTCGTAGGCTCCCGGGACCACGCCCCTGACTCATCTCCCCATTGGCTGTGGCCAAAGCCAGCAGAACCAATCCTCTACTTACAGCTGTCACCTTTCCATTACGTCAGGGCCACGCCCCTAGGCTTCCCCCCATTGGCTATAGACCAGGACCAGCAGAGCCAATCATCATAACGAGTTGTGATACGTCAGTGAGCCAGATATATCCTCACATTACAATCCCATGGCCCCAATGTCCAGAACTACAGGTGGGTGAGCCATCGCCTCCCAGATGTAGATTCCTTTGATAAAGTATCCCAATCTTCTGGAAGAGGCCATGAGGTGTCTGCTATGTTAGGAGAGGGGGACACCATCGTTATAGTAGGAGAGGCCATACGGAGCGAGAGGAGGAGGCTGGTGTGTTCGGAAAGGGCGCTATATAAATCCTAAATAAAATAGAATACATTTATGCCTGGGAACTAACCTGGGCAGTTGTTGGGAGAAGCCAGGAGACCTGCCTGGAGAAACTGTGACAACGTTTTAGCTGTGGGTGAACCTTTAGAGACTGTTGCTGCTAACTTTGACTGCTAAAGACTGCAAATTATGTGTGCCTCGTGGTCAGAACTGGCTGTTGGGCCTCTACCCAGATTCACCTTGGTTCGTGTTCAACCACCGAGTGCTACCATGACTTCAAATACAGTGAACACCCTCCTGTGTTTATTGCAGTGCCGTAGCCCAGAGTTTGAGAGGAAAAGAAAGTGTCATAGATTAGTGATCACATCGATGGTGATACAGTGCTTCGTCTCACGTGTTTTTAGTGATACAGTGTTTAGTCTAGCATTTAGTTAGTGATAGTGTCTATCTTCACATTTACTTGATGATACGTCTAGGCTAGCGTTTGCTTCGTGATGCAGTGTTTAGTATTTATCAGCACAGTCCCAGTGACTAAAGTCACTGAGAAAATAGCTCTCAGTACAGTGTTACAGTTCCAGTGACTACAAATGCCTGGGAATAGATCTAAGTATAGTGCACCAGTGACTCAAAATTCCTGGGAATAGATGTCAGTACAGTGTAACAGTGTCAGTGACTATAAATGCCTGAGAATAGATCAAAGTTCACAGAGTTGCAGTGCCAGAAACAGGAGACACCTGAGAGCCTATCATCAGTACCACTCAGTTTTGCAACCTTGCCACCTCTGCAACTCTATTGGGTTCGTGTTCAAGCTAACATCTACACGCATAACCCTACTCTGTTCATGTCGAATTCCTTTATGAGTTATGTGAGCTTGTGACCTCTGCACCTTGCTTGTCTGAGAACTGTGCAGCCCAACTCTACCTGCGTGTTGCGGCCTGTGAGCTTGCAACCTCGGCGGCCCCGTTTCGTGAGCTTAGGTGCACGCCCCTGCTTGCTTGGCTAATGCACTTGAGTCTGGACTTTCATCGCTAGCCATTACGACTTTGCTAGTCTTGTTATATCCACAATAGATAATGCTGATTGGAATTACCGGCGAAACGTCACGGTACTCGAATTGTGAATGTTGTTGTGGGTTTACTCTCCAACACACCGGTGTGCTGAACTAATAATGAATTGGAATGTTTTGTTTACGTGGCAAACCTTACTAATTGGCTGTGTCGGGTGGTGCCGGGTTTAACGACACATATATACACGTTCTAACCCCAAAAACCTCTATTATGGATAATATTGGTCGAAAAAGCCTAAGTGTTAAACTGAATCTAGTTATAACTTGACCGAGTGCTTTCTGCTGCTGTTAACGTTGGTCTTGTTAATATAACTTGCACCATTTATTGTTCTTAAAACCCCTAAAAATCCTTGCACATATCCGTATGGAATTAATTGCAAACACCATTGACTTTTGTTCTGTTTGCCTTGAGCCTGTCCCTGGAATTGTTATTTTGATAGGTCCATGGTTCGAGACAAATGCAACTGAGATTCCATTTGTGTAACTTGTATCAGCCGTTTATTTTACATTGGACCATAACTAAATCTGGAGGTGATGTTGACAATAAATGTTGGAGGAAACTAATTAGTGACTGGACTCCATATCACGTTCATAGGCGGCTGTTTGGGTTTGTCGACACTCGTGCATCCTCTTTAGAGGAAGTTTTGAGTTTCAGCAAATTCGGAGTTTGTCCAAATTCGCCTTTTGGAGGCGATAACCCCAAAACTCAACCCTTGCACGTTGTAGACATATCAGAAATGTCTCATCGTGCAGAAGGCTCTGACAAATTTATAAGATGAAACACTGGTTAAAGTTCATCTGATGATATGTTGGATTATGCTATGTGTAAAAGCAGAAGTGGTACAAACTTTCAGTAATTACCTTCTTCCAAATTGTCAATGTGGCTCAATTTGTGCTGTTTGGTAACTGGTATTTGTAGAATAAAACTAGACGTTTTATTCAATATAAAATAGATACCTCCAAAGTTGGGCCGGATCCTGTGATCATAACCAGATGTTGGGCCCAGCAGCTTGTCCAGGAACTCGGTAGGGGTGATGGTTGGGCCACTTGTTGGATCAATAGGAAATTCCAAACTGGATAAACAAACACGCATACATTTCAGTATACTCTATATAGGGTTCGACGTGAAGATAAACAAGATAAGGTCCAGAATCCTAATATACATTTACAGTATAGTTGTCTTGTGCCATTCAGTGACATTTGAGTCAGAAGTGTTTAGCTCTGGAACATCATCCACATTTCTGGACTATTCCAAATGTCTCAAGCTTCAGTAGAAAAACACATTCAGTGATGGCTGTGGTCACTCAATGTTGTTTTTTGTCAAAACACATGTAATCTGGTATGTAGGTATATTGATTTTACTGGTAATAGAATATGGATTTTGAAGTAAATTTCCCAGCCACTATTCAAGCCCAGGAGCTTTATAACTTAACAGGAAACATCTAAGTCTGTGTTCTTCATTGCAAGGCCCACGGGCCACTGACACCATCATGCTGTCAACCCACAATGGTTTCAAATGTGTGGTGGCCCTCACACCGATGTCATATCGGTGAAAGTGGCCCCCCTCTGAACATCTGAACAGTAGTGAAGAACACTGCTGTAAGCCATTTGTGGCACATTAGGAATGGATCACTCTTTTAATTATATCCTTGTGCAGCAAGCGAGTAAAGTGTGGTTCTGTGACGGTCTTGATGTGCTGTGCAGTGCATCAATGCATGGGTGTAGAGCAGCATGTGATGACTGAGTCGGGCCTATAGGTGGCTGGCAGGGTTCATGAATAACCGCACGTGTAAACCAGCCACATGGTTAATGGCGTCTCGGAAGAATTGCTGCGTGTAACTCGCGCTGTTACATTTTACAGGTAAAGGACCCAAAGGTTGTTTTTGATCGTTATATAAATGTTCTAGACTTGTTCTAGACTTGTTCTAGACTTTAAGCTTGGCTTTGAATTGTTTGTTTGTGATATATGCAATTATAGGCGTTTTAGCACTGTGCATTGTAAAGGGATAACGCACTGTAATTAGTTACTGTCATTGTAATTCTCTAACTATAATACTGTTTAGTCTATAACCATGCCCATGTACCCAGAGTATGACTACTTGCAATGCTATTGAGACTAGAACACATGTAAAGTAGTAAGCTGTACAATGGTGAGATACAGTACGTATACTGTACACATACAGTACATATAATGGGTGTAATATACCGATATAAGTGGATGGTATAGATAGAAATACAGCTTAGGATTAAAGTAATAGTCGAATAGTGATGTGCAAATGTGATTGTCAAAGACAAGGATGGTTTATAAGTAGTAGCATTGGGTTTAAGAGAAAGGGTTAATGAATAACCGCACGTGTAAACCAGCCACATGGTTAATGGCGTCTCGGAAGAATTGCTGCGTGTAGCTCGCGCTGTTGCATTTTACAGAGTGACGGTGCGGTTCTTCACAAGATTAATATTAACTACAATAAATAAATGTGCTTGCCCTCAATTTGGAGCACCTGCCTACGTCCTTCATTTCGAGTGTGCAACACATTGCACTGTAGTGGAAAAATACTGTAATATGCGATGTGTAATGAAATTCCTATAATCGCAACAACGTGAAATGACGTGTGAGTAGTTTTACTGCTATTGAGAATAAATGTCCATTCTCCACTGCTCTCATCAGCCACTTTTTTAGCAATTTGATATCGGTCTGTCTTGAATAACTGCTCTAGGTAAACATGTTATTACGTGTTTTTTATGCTTGCGTCTCTCTGACAGAAACATTTAATTATTTAGCGAGATCGTTGTACGAGACTTTTATTTTACTTATATTTATGTTTATCTCTCGTTGGCAGCCTTTTCATTTAATTTACATGAAAATTTATTTGATTAATTCAAAATCAATGCACTCTTTCAAGCTTTAAAAAAACAATGTTTAAATTAAAAACGATATTTTGAAAGATATTTGCAGAAGGTGGAACGGTTACACTGATATTACATGAAGCAAAGAACATATATTAGAAGGGGATACCTCGATGTTGCAAAACTTATTCACAACAACATTATAAGGTCATTTCAGAAAATTGGAATGGATAGACGGGGATAAAAATAAGTGAAGATGGACTTTGGTTCAGCAATCATTGGAAGGACGTGATAAACCGTTTCGGGTCTGAACTGATTGTGTTCACGTTTACGGTGACTTTCAGACCGCAGTCCATTCGCTGGCATTGGCTATATATCTTTTGTAGTCTCCTCACGGAATGGAGTCTTTGCTCTGCTGCAAGTCTCCTTATCTACCACTCTCCCATTGACATATTTCGTTGCTTCCTCTTAGTACCTTTCAAGCGACGGTCAATGGGATGGTGTATAGCAGATGGTATAATAAATAGTATAACAGTGTAATGTATAATATAATGTATAAGGTAAAATATAGTATCGTAATTGTATAGTGAATATACAGCAGTGTGGTATACAGTAGGGTGGGTGTGATGTCACCCGCATGTGGAAGCGTTACGTGGTGTACCTGCTGACGTCACGCATCCCCCCCAACCTCTGCGTAGGCTGTGTATTAATCCAAGACAAGAATCCAAGTCTCGGGCAAAGCCGATTAGTAATGCTAATATTTTATGTGTTTTACAATCCGCATCTAGGGACAAACCTCGAGCACTTTTGGTCATCTGTAGAAACACTCACAATAATTGTGACACAGTCTATATGCTATTTATTTACATTTAGTGGTTTCGTGGCGAACTGAGACATAACACAATTAGACGTAAGATACGAGATTGGATGATTGACTGGGATTAAACCCAGGCTTTCGGCTGAAATGGCTGAGACCACTGTGAATTTCGAGTGCAAAATGTATAGTAAACACAAACAGCAAAAGAAGGGGAAGGAATCATGTTTTCCCAATTCGAGCCTATGATGCCTCCTCTAAAAATATTTGTTGGTTGTAATAATTGCTTGATAAAAGTAGGCTTATACAGGCAGACCTCGCTGAGCGCAACCCCGCAGGAAACTGATTCGTTACAGAGCTCTTTGTCCTGGATAAAAAGAATAATAAAAAAATGTAAAAAGCACTTATGAGTGAGAACACGCAGCTGCGCTGGCTGAAGCAACGTGCCCACCACCATCATTCGCTCAGAACAATGAGAGCGACGACGTACGCTCGGAGCCAACCAGACCTGACCCCTCGCAATTCGATTATCACGATTCGTAGGCATGATTACATTGCAAAACAAAAATGTGTTTATCCAGGTGAGAACTCACGAGACCAGGCACCACCTTAAATAAAGCTCGGAACAGAACATTTTAATTAGGACATCAATCACTTAGATCACGGGGGTCCTGGAGCTCTTCTCTGAGACTGACCCAGATTGGGAGTGCAGCAGGTTCCACACCACTGCCTTTTAAGAGGAGTACAGGGAGTTCTCGACTTACGAATGCCCATACTTATGAACCAGCTTCCATGAAATATATATTTATTTTGACTTAAAACGAGAACTCGAAATTTCAAACTGAGCCACGAAACTATTTTATTCAGAGGCAATGTAATGAGTCGGTCTCACGCTGAGAGTGAATGTTTGTGTTGGTGCCGGACGGTCACGCTGTGGTGAGCAGTGCCATGGGGGGAGGGCAAATTTCGATTGGCCATTCCCCTCATGGCATTTGTATCCACCACAGCAGTGAAACGGGGCTCTGGACGGGTGTGAGGGGCTGCTAACCCTTCCACCTTCAATCCAAGTACCACTAAACCATGGAACAAACATCTAATTAAGCTTGTGCCATTTGGCAGAGTCAGGAGATGTAATCTTTACCCTCGGGGTTCCTCCAGAAACAGAAAAAAGCCACTGCGAGTGGCCACGTTGAATGTTTGAATGCTCACTGCGGAGGAGAGGCTGCCACTCCTCTGTCGGGAGCTGAACCGGTACCACTTGGATCTCTGTGGCATTCAGGAGGTCCCGTGGACCGGCTCTGGCTCTTGCCACCACGAGGGGTGGACAGTCCTCTACTTGGGACAGGAGACTGCCAAACAATAGGGAGTGGCTCTTCTTCTATACAAACTAATGAAGGGGGTGTGGGAACGTGGTGGTGAGGTGTGGGAAGCTGTAAGCCCCAGGCTACTTTTGGCTCGCATGCCCATCAACCAGAGGTGAGGAGAAGTGGTCATGATTACTTCTGCCCCCACCGAAGACGAACATCCGTGGAGGGATGCAGGCAAGGCCAATGAGTCAGATGCCTTCTATGACCTTCTGTCACAGGTGCTAGCTAAAGTGGCCCCTCGGGATAGAGTCATTTTGTTGGGTGACTTTAATGCCCAAGTTGGTCATGATGCTGGCACCTGGTCTGGGGTGATTGGAAGGCATGGGCCAGATCAGCTCAATAACAATTGTAGGAGGCTGCTAGATTTTTTTGCAGCCCAAAGGCTTGTAAATTTCAACACGCTGTTTTGGCATCAGCGCATCCACACAACAGCGTGGATGCATGCCGGGTCCAATCAAGAACATCTGCTGGACTACATAGTCAGTTTAACACGTAGGCTTTCGCGACCAATATTATTCATAATCAACGTTTTTGGGTTTAGATCGCGTTATTTATAAATGTGTCGTAACCCTCCACCACCCGACACGGCCAATCAGTAAAAAAGTGTCACCTTGACAAAAGACAATTAGTTCACTGCTTTAGCCCACCGGTGTGTTGAAGCGTGAAACCACAACAATTTACAATTTGAGTACGACGTTTCGCTGGTAATTGCATCCAGCATCATCGGGCAATTCGCCAGAATGGTGAGGCTTTGCTGTGTCTCCCGTTCTTATATAGATCAGCAGCAGGATGACGTCATCATTAACTCATCAGGTGCAAAGATTTGAGGGGGGGGGCTATTGTAATTATATACTAGATTAGTAATCAGGCTATTGTTACGATGCGAGTTGTAGATTAGTAATCATTTGGAATGTTTTATTGTGATCATGCAACATTAGTAATCAGTTAGTGTTTGTTTCCCTTATAAGGAATTGTAATATATCTTATTTAATAATACGCTTCCAGGCTGCACTAAGCCTGTAGCTGTCTGAGCGATTAAAGTTATTTCTGTTTCTCTCAATTTCAATGGATTCTCTAATTAGTCTTTTCCAGTAGTAACTAGTTTTACACAACACTTCAACGTTGTCAAAATCAATTGAGTGTCCCTGTTGGCATGCATGTTCTGCCACTGCCGACAGTTGTGTTTGCGATAGTTTAATATTTCTCTGGTGTTCTTTTAGTCTTACACTAACGTTACGCCCTGTCTGTCCAATATAGCATCTGCCACATACACAATTAATCCGATATACACCTTCTGTTGATAATTTAGGTAATTCGTCTTTAGTGCACGTTACTAGTTGTTGAATTTTGTGTACTGTACCAAATCTTACTGTAATGTTTTGCTTTTGCAAAACACGGGCTAGTTTGTCAGTTACTCCTGAGATAAATGGTATTTTTATTGTTTTAATAATCTGATCGCTTTCAGCAGTGTTGCTTTGCGATCATGATTTGGCATTTAGTGCTCTGTTAATTTGAGCATTATTGTAGCCATTCTGTCTTAGTGCTTCTTTAACATGTTTAATCTCTCTCACTAGACTTTCACCATCTGACACTGTTTTAGCCCGATGTATGAGCGTCTTTATAAGAGAGGATTTCTGAGCTGGGTGATGATGCGAATCTGCATTCAGATAGGCATCAGTGTGCGCTTGCTTTCTGTAAACGCTGTGTGTTATTTTACCATTTAGGCCATGCCCAAGTAAAATATCTAGGAACGGGAGTGTGTTATTCACCTCCATTTCCATGGTGAACTGAATGGCCGGGTTTTGTGCATTGAGATGGTTTAGAAAATCGTTCAGTGTATCTTTACCATGTGGCCAGACAACCAAAGTGTCATCCACATATCTAAACCAAAAGGATGGTTTTAATGTGCTCGAGGCAAGTGCTCTGGTTTCAAAGTTTTCCATGTACAAATTTGCTATAGCAGGAGATAAAGGAGAGCCCATTGCTGCTTCCTCCCTTTGTTTAAAGAATTCGCCTCTCCATAAGAAGTAAGTGTTATTTAAACAATGGTCAGCGAGTTTCGGAATATCTTTTGGTAAACCTGTATTCTTTACCAGTGTATCAAGTAATTTAAGCGACTCGCTCACTGGAACCTTAGTGAATAGCGAAATCACATCAAAACTCACCAAAATATCATTAGGGTTAAGTTTAATATCTTTGATCATATTCACAAGATGTTCTGAATTTCTTATGAATGATGATGTCCTACCGATGTAGGGCTGTATTTGTTTAGTTACATATTTTGCCAATTTATATGTGGCAGAGCCAATTGTACTGACTATGGGTCGTAAAGGGATGCCGATTTTATGGATCTTTGGTAGCCCATACAGTCTAGGTGGTTTTGAAGCCCTTGGCTTAATTAAGAATTGCTCATTTTTTGGGATTAATGAATTTTCAATGATTGCAGTAGTCTTAAGTTCCAAAGTATTAGTTGGATCTCGTTTAATTTTAATGTAGGTACTTTCCTCTAATAAATCTTTAATTTTATTATCATAATCGGCTCGTGACATCACTACAGTAGTGTGGCCCTTATCAGCTGCTAGGATTTGAATATCTTTGTTTAGACGAAGCTCTCTTAAGGCTTTTGCCTCGTTCGAGCTAATATTTACTTTTGGTACTTTACTATTCTCAATTATTTTGGCAACCTCGTGTCTAGTCATCTCTGCCTCATTATGTGGAAGGAGTCTTACTGCCGATTCTACCTCAGCAATTATCTCATCCACTGGAATTGTGCGTGGGGTAACGGCAAAGTTGATGCCTTAAGAAAGGACAGAAATCATGTCAGTGGTTAAATCAGTGTTAGTCAAGTTTATTACGGTTTTGTTTTTAAATTGTTCGTTTTTAATAGGGATTTGTTTATTGTAAAGTCTAGAAAATTTGTTAATTTGGTTAGCATTTGTTAGATTAAACACATTATCAGCCGATTGTTGTGTTATAGTATCGATTATATTCCAATCATGCATGGACACACTATTGCTTATATTTAAATGTAAATGCTTTAGCGATTCAGAAATGTTGGATAATTCACTCCTGTTGTGTTGTATTCTCTCTATTAATAATAATTCGCTAGCTTTGTGTAGTATTTTGTTAGCTTTAGAAGACTTTATGTGATGTGTTATTTTAACTGCGTTTGGTATTACCTTCGAATCTCTGCACCTTTTGAGGAACGCCAATGAAGATATCAATTTCATCCACTTAATGCGGAGCTTCTCCAATTTTCTGGTTTTAAGAAAAGTATCCTCTCCATAGAGGCCAAAATAATTGAGAATAGTAAAGTACCAAAAGTAAATATTAGCTCGAACGATGCAAAAGCCTTAAGAGAGCTTTGTCTAAATAAAGATATTCAAATCCTAGCAGCTGATAAGGGCCGCACTACTGTAGTGATGTCACGAGCCGATTATGATAATAAAATTAAAGATTTATTAGAGGAAAGTACCTACATTAAAATTAAACGAGATCCAACTAATACTTTGGAACGTAAGACTACTGCAATCATTGCAAATTCATTAATCCCAAAAAATGAGCAATTCCTAATTAAGCCAAGGGCTTCAAAACCACCTAGACTGTATGGGCTACCAAAGATCCATAAAATCGGCATCCCTTTACGACCCATAGTCAGTACAATTGGCTCTGCCACATATAAATTGGCAAAATATGTAACTAAACAAATACAGCCCTACATCGGTAGGACATCATCATTCATAAGAAATTCAGAACATCTTGTGAATATGATCAAAGATATTAAACTTAACCCTAATGATATTTTGGTGAGTTTTGATATGATTTCGCTATTCACTAAGGTTCCAGTGAGCGAGTCGCTTAAATTACTTGATACACTGGTAAAGAATACAGGTTTACCAAAAGATATTCCGAAACTCGCTGACAATTGTTTAAATAACACTTCTTATGGAGAGGCGAATTCTTTAAACAAAGAGAGGGAGCAGCAATGGGCTCTCCTTTATCTCCTGCTATAGCAAATTTGTACATGGAAAACTTTGAAACCAGAGCACTTGCCTCGAGCACATTAAAACCATCCTTTTGGTTTAGATATGTGGATGACACTTTGGTTGTCTGGCCACATGGTAAAGATACACTGAACGATTTTCTAAACCATCTCAATGCACAAAACCCGGCCATTCAGTTCACCATCGAAATGGAGGTGAATAACACACTCTCGTTCCTGGATATTTTACTTGGGCATGGCCTAAATGGTAAAATAACACACAGCGTTTACAGAAAGCAAACGCACACTGATGCCTATCTGAATGCAGATTCGCATCATCACCCAGCTCAGAAATCCTCTCTTATCAAGACGCTCATACATCGGGCTAAAACAGTGTCAGATGGTGAAAGTCTAGTGAGAGAGATTAAACATGTTAAAGAAGCACTAAGACAGAATGGCTACAATAATGCTCAAATTAACAGAGCACTAAATGCCAAATCACGGTCGCAAAGCAACACTGCTGAAAGCGATCAGATTATTAAAACAATAAAAATACCATTTATCTCAGGAGTAACTGACAAACTAGCCCGTGTTTTGCAAAAGCAAACATTACAGTAAAATTTGGTACAGTACACAAAATTCAACAACTAGTAACGTGCACTAAAGACGAATTACCTAAATTATCAACAGAAGGTGTATATCGGATTAATTGTGTATGTGGCAGATGCTATATTGGACAGACAGGGCGTAACGTTAGTGTAAGACTAAAAGAACACCAGAGAAATGTTAAACTATCGCAAACACAACTGTCGGCAGTGGCAGAACATGCATGCCAACAGGGACACTCAATTGATTTTGACAACGTTGAAGTGTTGTGTAAAACTAGTTACTACTGGCAAAGGCTAATTAGAGAATCCATTGAAATTGAGAGAAACAGAAATAACTTTAATCGCTCAGACAGCTACAGGCTTAGTGCAGCCTGGAAGCGTATTATTAAATAAGATATATTACAATTCCTTATAAGAGAAACAAACACTAACTGATTACTAATGTTGCATAATCACAATAAAACACATTCCAAATGATTACTAATCTACAACTCGCATCGTAACAATAGCCTGATTACTAATCTAGTATATAATTACAATAACCCCCCCCCCTCAAATCTTTGCATCTGATGAGTTAATGAGTTAATGATGACGTCACCCTGTTGCTGCTCTATATAAGAACGGGAGACACAGCAGAGCCTCACCATTCTGGCGAATTGCCCGATGAGGGGGAAACTGCCCTGGCTTGCCAGGGGAGACACCAGGAGCATCGAGGTGATCCTTCCAGCCCGTCCGGATCTCAAGTGAGACCTAGCCACCAGCCCCGAGGCCTGCGAGGGCCCTGACCGTGTGGCCAGGGATGACCACGCTGCCAAGAAGCGGGGACTGCTGGAGAATGGAGACGGAAATCGCAACAGACGAAGAGGGGAAACGGCAAGAGTCAAGGACCACGAGGGCCACCCGAGTTGCTGAAGGAGACCGGGATGACCGAGCCGCCCAGCTTATGCTCGCAGCAGATGAAAAGGAAGCAGGGAGTGCGTCAAGAGAAATGAATGCCACCTGCACTGCTGAGGGAGCCTGGGACGACAGAGTCGGCCAGACGGTGACTGCAGGAGATAAGAAGACGCGGCGAAAGCAGAGGGCCACCGACACCACCTACGCTGCCGGAGGGGACTGGGGCAACCAGACCGACCCGCTGGCAGAAGGGGGATGCGTGGAGGAGGCATGGAGACGGATGGAGGGGAACGTGGCGGAGGCACGGCAGAAGGAGAGGATGGAGGAACTGGATGGGAGGGCGGGAGCTGATGGAGTGGGTGAGGGAGGCCGAGGAGAAAAAGGTACGGCGTCCGGACGCAGAGATGCGGGTGCCCCCGAGCGGAGGGTGGGGAACGAAGCCAGAGAGACGCCAGCAACCCTGGGGCAGGGGGAGGCCCGGAGGGAGAACGCGACAGTGGACGCTGGACCGGTGGGAGCTGGGAGGCCCCGGGAACGAGACGGGAAATGGCGAGGCGGGGCAGGGGTGAGTCTGACACGACCTCATGTCAAACGACATAATTGCGTCAGAGTAATGATGAAGGACGAGGTAGCAGAAGAAGTGACCATCGACCGAGCGACCTTTGTACGGTCAATAATGATGGGCTTGCTACAAATAGAGCCGACAGACTTGTACTGTTTGATAACTCTGCCGGGAGGGAGGGCGTTTGATGTAAGCTTCAACTCAAGCCCCCTGCTACAAAGATTTATGACCCGCTTCGAGGAAAAGGCGGAGGAAAAGCCATTGATATCAATGAAGCTACAACTGTTATCAGAGCTGGACACGAAGGTGGTGACTATTTTCCTATACAATGAAGCCCTACATGACCACGACGTGGAGGTCTGGCTAAGACAGCACTGCTCGGTACTGTCGGGCTGTAAAAAGGTGAGGGACTCAGTGGGGATATGGACAGGGGCAAGACAATGGAGGGTGCGGCTGAAAACAGAGGGAGGGACCTTGAGACACATCCCGAGTGCCCTGAACATAGGAGGCAACCGGGGATATGTTGTGTATGCCGGACAACCTAAACTGTGTAGGAGGTGTGGGGGCAGCGGTCACCTGGCTGCAGTGTGCAAGACAAAAGTCTGCTATAGATGCAAGGCACTGGACCACGAGGTAGAAGAATGCAGTGTTCCGGCACAATGTAACCTCTGCGGTAGCCGAGAACATCTGTACAAAAATTGTCCGGAGTCGTACGCCAACAAGGTTAGGGCGTATAGGGTAGGAGGAGTGAGGGATGAGGAAGGGGGTGGAACCAAACTGGACCCGGATAAGGAACTGGTGAGGGAAGGACGTGGGGAGGTGGCTGAGCAGCAGCCACCAGCGACGGATGGAGGGGGAGAAAGGGAGAGGCATGCAAAAAGAGCAGAATCGACATCGAGCGAGCAGGAAGGGGGGCTGGCGGGGGAGGGGAGCGACGGCATGGGCAGCATTCTCCGAGACGACCTGTGGAAGACTGGGCGGAGGCGGTGGAGGAGGAGGAAGGAAAAGGGGAACGACAGCAGGAGGAAGGCAGTAGCGAGACATGGGAGGGACCAATCGGAAGGAAAAGGAGGATACGGAGAGCCCCAAAAAGAGGCGCCCCTTTAGGCAGCACGGAATCCTCGGACTCCTCGCTGGACACAGAGGCCTCGAGGGAGCGGATGGAGGAAAGGGTGGAGAGCCGGCGCAGGGGGACACTCTTGAGAACAAGGGGCAAAATAAAATTGCGGGAACTGGCGAATGAAGACGGTTACGGAGGGCGAGCGGAGAAGGCCACTTCGGACTGAGACACATCCCAACATGGAACTTTCCGTGGCGTCCGTAAATGTGAGGAGCTTGAAGGGAAAGGGGAGGAGAGGAGCAATAATACAACTGCTACAGGCTACCAAGTGGGAGGTGGTCTTCCTCCAGGAATGCCACCTACCATACACCCTGGGCCGGGAGGAGCTGTTGGAGAGCTGGGATGGCTACTACTTTTCAAGTTCAAGTTCAAGTTCAAGTTCATTTATTAGGTATAGCCCTGTGAGCCATTCAGCTCTTGAATCGGGTGCAACCGCAACAAACAAAAAACAAAAACATGAACAAAAAAACATCTTAAAGTGAATATGTGACTAAGTGCAAACAGAAAATCCAAGAAAAGACAGCAAAAATATTGCAGAAAAAACACCGTACACCAACGCTGTGTGCAAAAATCCCAGTGGGATGCAAGTCAAACAACAACAACAACCACAAGACAACTTAGATTAAGGCCATCAGTCTAACTCTGTACTACAACAACACAAACATGGCTAAACCAATACACTTTTCGAAATCACCAAAATAAAGCCATGAAGGCAATGAAAAAGCAATCATAGGAACTGACGGAATTTTCACAATAAATGGCATAAACAACATGTACTACCAAAACCCTGCAGCCATAGCTGGCTGCATGAGTCACTCCACAACAGCAGGAGCATCAATCGGAGTATTGTAATTTTTCAATGCACCTTTAAGATCAGCACACTAAATCAAAACACAGGTCATACTTTGTAGCGATCATCCGGAGCGAAACATTTTATTTTAGGTCACTGAATAGCACTGGCAGCTAGGGGTGTACAACTCCTCTAAAGCAGTTTTGAGTGAAGATCTCATAGGTAGTGACTCAAGTTTCAATTTATTTGCAACAGCATTCCAGACCCTGGGGGCATCAATAGCAAAGGCCCTTCCTCCAGTATATGTACGGCAATAGGGAATATTAAGCTGGTAAATGAGTGTAGACCTTAGGTCAAATTTGTTCTTTGAAACAGAGACGAGATCCAGCAGGTAATCTGCAGATTTTTTTGCAAGTACATCATGAATAAATAAGATCTGGTGCACAAGCCGTCGAACATTCAGAGATGTTAAGTTTGACCCAATGTAGAGATCACAGTGGTGAGTCCTATATGGGCAGTTCAATGCAAATCTTAAGGCCGAGTGATACATTGAGTCAAGCTTCTTAAGTACAGTACTTGGGGCTGATTTATACACAATGTCACAGTAATCAAGTAGAGGCAGTATGGTAGCTTTAATCAATTCCAAACGGAACATAGGAGGGAAGCAGTGCTTGTGTCGATATAGAAAACCAATTTTAATTTTTGTCTTTTTCCCAATATAATCAATGTGATCTTCAAAATTCAGTTTTGAATCCAGGATGACCCCAAGATACTTATAGATCTTGACTTGCTCTATTTGATCATTATTTAAGGTATGTAATTGGGGAAAAATAACTTCCCGCTTTAGTCCTGGTGAGAAGCATAGCACCTTGGTTTTGGCAGGATTTAGGACTAGTTTAAGAGCAACTAGCTGATGTTGTAGTTTGTTGAAATCACTCTGGAGCTTAGCAATCACGTCATCCGGAGAGCGGCCAGCAGTAATTAGTACCGTGTCATCTGCAAAAAGATTTACCCTGGAATAATCCAGTTCAGTGCCCAAGTCATTTACATAAAGAGAAAACAAGAGGGGGCCGAGAATGGAACCCTGTGGAACCCCTTTTGTTATCTTAACACTGTTTGACCTCCAACCATCTGTGAATACAGTTTGGGTGCGAGAAAAGAGGTAATTTTTTAACCATTTTACTGTGTTTTCGGAAAAACCGAGGCAACTTATTTTACTAAGCAGGATGTTGTGGTCTACTGTATCAAAAGCTTTGGACAAGTCAAGAAAAAGACAGGCGCAGTACTGCTTATTATCAAGGCTACTGTAAATGTGATTCAGAGAGTCTAATGCAGCAGATGTGGTGCTGTATTTTTTTCGGAACCCAGATTGTTTTAGATGTAATAGATTGTTGGCGGACAGGAAACTGCTAATTTGGTAGGTCAATAATTTTTCAAAAATTTTCATCAACGGGGACAAAATTGAGATAGGTCGGTAGTTATTTGGATCATCTTTAGGGCCCCCTTTGTGAAGTGGACGAACATAGGAATGTTTCCATTCTAGAGGAACTGATGCTTCTTTGATGGACAGGTTGAAAATATGGGCTATAGGTTTGTATATTAGGTGACCAACAGTTAGTAGAGCAAAGACGGGAATACTATCTGCTCCGGTAGAGGAGGACCCTTTGAGGTAGGACAGTTGTTTCAGAACATTACTTTCGTGGATTGGCTGAAAACTAAATTCGCTTAATGTTTGGACAGGAGTGTAGGAATTTGCATGAGCAGGGGTGACTCCCAATACATTATCAAATAGGGTACCAGCTTCAGAAAAATGAAGGTTAAAATTGTCAACTATTTTTTGGGGATCTGAAAAATATTCCCCATTTCGGTTAAGCTGAACGGGCAGATGATCTGTTTTGGATGCCTTTTCGATACATTTGATTGTTTTCCAGAAAATCCTGGCATTTCCATGAGATTCAAGGAGAGTGGAAGAGAAGTAGTTATTTTTTGCATGCCGTATTTTTTTGACGCATCTATTCCTTAAAATCCTGTATTCTAGCCAGTCATTGACCAAATTACTTTTCTGAGCACATGCCCAAGCCTTGTCCCTAGTTTTCATGAGCTTTGTAATCACAGGATCAAACCATGGTGGACGGTTGCCTTTAGTTTTAAATTTAACCAACGGAGCATGTTTGTTAAGAATTTGGAGAAACGTGTACCTGAAGGTCTCCCAAGCCGTAGTCAGGTTTGGAATATCACAGACCTTGTCAATATCCGAGTGAAGCACATCATTAGTAAATGCCTGAGTGCTGAAGTGTCTCATGGAGTGCTTCTCAACCAATTTAGGGGGGGCTTTGGGTCTGGCTGATGATCTCACCCCAAAAATGAAGGAGTGATCACTAAGGTTATTACCTAGAACACCAGTCAGTGCGAAATTGTGAGGGGCATTTGTCAATAGGACGTCAAGCAGAGATGACTGTCCCGGATTTTTTAGGTTGGGTCTTGTGGGGACATTTATTAATTGAAACAGGTTAAATTCATCTGCAAAATTTGTGGCCACGGCCGGCGGGTTTAGCCAATTCCAATTTAGATCACCCACTAAAACTATTTCACCTTTAGGGAGGCCCCCAAGAAGCTCTCTCAGTGCAGATGCAGCTTCAACATCCTTCCCACTAGGCGGTCTATAGCAGCACACTACCAATATGTGTTGATTATTAGGGAGAGTTATTCTGAGAGCCAGACCTTCAAAGCAACATTTTTTAAACAAGGAGTGAGCTGGTGAACATGCAATAGTATTACGAACATAGATGGCAATTCCACCTCCTTTAGATCCTCGGTCAAGCCGAAAAAGATTGTAGTTGTCAATCGTAATCTGCAAGTCATTGACGGCAGGAGTGAGAAATGTTTCTGTTAGGCAAAATATGTCCGGGTCAAGATTTGCTACTTCTAGTTTTAGTTGACTTAATTTAATCAAAAGCCCTCTGATGTTGATATGTAGAACACCAACACCTTTTCTGCCAGAAAAATCTACAGAATTATATGAGTTCTTTACATTTGGTCCAGGATGAAGCTCAATACCACCCAGAAATAAGAAAAGTAGAATTAATAGTTTGCACAGGTATTTTCTGTGAAAGGATGAAGAGCGACGAACCTTGGACGAATAGCAGCAGCTCGCAGATGGTGTTATTTTTAAGAGCAGAATGAAGTTTGGAAGGAGTGCTGGTGAAGTAATGGGACAAAGATAGGGTTTAAAAGGATATAATGATGGAGTGTAGAAGTGTCTATAAGTTGTTTCATTAGCAGGTGTAGTTGCAAATTTAGCAATAAGTATTGACGCGAAGTAACGCGGGTAGCCATTTGTAGAGTTGAGTGTGGCACTAGATATGGCCGGGAGGGACAGTAGTAAGATACACAGCAGGTGAATTGACATCTTTAAAACACTAAATTTAAACACACACACAGCTCACTCACACGCAGCTCACCCTCACCCACTCTCACGCACAGCCCACACCCATGCAGCACAACGCACACGTGGCCGCACACGCCGCCGCCATCTTGCTGCTGTTGTTGTTGCAGCTGCTGTTGTTGTTGCAGCTGCTGTTGTTGCTGCAGCTGCTGCTGCTGTTGTTGTTGCAGCTGCTGCTGTTGCTGCTGCAGCTGCTGCTGTTGTTGCTGCAGCTGCTGCTGTTGCTGCAGCTGCTGCTGTTGTTGCTGCAGCTGCTGCTGTTGTTGATGCAGCTGCTGTTGTTGCTGCAGCTGCTGCTGTTGTTGCTGCAGCTGCTGCTGTTGTTGCTGCAGCTGCTGCTGCTGCAGCTGCTGCTGTTGTTGCTGCAGCTGCTGCTGTTGCTGCAGCTGCTGCTGTTGCTGCTGCAGCTGCTGCTGTTGCTGCTGCAGCTGCTGCTGCTGTTGCTGCTGCAGCTGCTGCTGTTGTTGCTGCAGCTGCTGTTGTTGCTGCTGCTGCTGCTGTTGTTGCTGCAGCTGCTGCTGTTGTTGCTGCAGCTGCTGCTGTTGTTGCTGCAGCTGCTGCTGTTGTTGCTGCAGCTGCTGCTGTTGCTGCAGCTGCTGCTGTTGTTGCTGCAGCTGCTGTTGTTGCTGCAGCTGCTGCTGTTGTTGCTGCAGCTGCTGCTGCTGTTGCTGCAGCTGCTGCTGTTGCTGCTGCTGCCGCTGCTGTTGTTGCTGCAGCTGCTGCAGCTGCTGCTGTTGTTGCAGCTGCTGCTGTTGCTGCAGCTGCTGTTGCTGCAGCTGCTGCTGCTGTTGCTGCAGCTGCTGTTGTTGCTGCAGCTGCTGCTGTTGCTGCTGCAGCTGCTGCTGTTGCTGCAGTAATGAAAATCGATGCACGGGGGTGGTTACCCTCCTAGGCAGGAGGGGTATACAGATAGTCGGGTCCCAAGAGGTGATCCCGGGCCGCCTCCATTATGTGGACGTGTCTTATGGAGAGGCAGACCTGAGACTAATAAATGTGTACGCCCCCACGACGTGCACAGAAAGAGTGGACCTATGGAATAATGTAGCGACCCTACTCGTGACGAGACGGCAAGTCATAATGGGGGGTGATTTTAACTGCCCGTTGTGCCTGGCAGACCTATTATCGGTGGCTGGGAGGAGGAGGCTCGATCCTTCCTCTAGGAAGTTGAAGGAGCTGATAGAGGATTTTAAAATGACTGACACCTTCAGAAAGGTACACCCGGTGAGACCGGGATACACGTGGTCGGATAAGGGTGGTAGAAGGCAATCACGAATAGATTTCATCTTTGTGTCTGCCAATGTGAAGGTGGATGGAGCAGACCTGGAACCCTTCCCCTTGTCAGATCACAATTTGGTGAAGGCAAAGCTCGGTATTCCAGGTGGCCTGAAGATGGGGAAGGGAACCTGGAAAATGAATGTGAGCCTGTTGGAAGACAGAAGGGTTGTGGAAGACTTTGTAAGAAAGTACGAAGACTGGACGACCCTGCAGGAATGCTTTGCCACGAGGGTGGAGTGGTGGAGCATGGTGAAGGGACGGATAAAGGCCCTCTTCCAGACACATAGTAGAAGGAGGAGTGTAAACAGGGAACTGCAGCTGTGGAACGCTAGAATCGAGAAGAAGCACAGGTTACTTGAGCTGGGATTCCCGGTGGGTGAGGATATACGGAGATTGAAGGGAAGGTTATCCTCGGTATTGGAGAAAAGAGTCAAACAAATGGCACACAGGGCAAGGGTCGGGGAAACGGAACAGGGAGAGAAATGTACGAGTTTCTTCTTTAAGAAATGCAAGGCAGGAGACAACACACTTAGGGAATTGGTGAGTCCGGTCAGAGGCAGGCAGGCAACGACAGAGGGTATGATAGAGATAGCGGAGGAGTACTATGGGGAGTTGTATGGGAGGAAGGGAACGGATAAGGGAATAAGGGAGGCACTACTAGGGGAGCTAAGACATGAGGTTAAGAACCCAGAGGTACTGGGAGGGAGGATCCAGATGGAGGAAGTGGAGGAGGCAGTGAGGAGGCAGAATAAGAATAGGACGCCAGGACTGGATGGAATTCCAGCAGAATTCTATATTACATTCTGGGATTTAATGAAAGGGGACATGCTGCAGATGTATAGGGAAATGCTGGAGGGTGGACTGGTGCCAGAAGAAATGTGTGAGGGGCTCATCATACTGATGTATAAGAAGGGGGACCGGAGAGAGTTGGGAAACTGGCGTCCAGTTACGCTCCTGAACTCGGACTACAAGATTATGGCAAAAATAGCTGCGACGCGACTGGGGAAGGTGGTGGAGGGAGTAATCGAACCCGACCAGACGTGTGCGGTGCCAGGAAGAAGGATTTCGGACTCCCTGATTTTATTAAGGGAGGCAATAGAGGTAGAAGGAGAGAGGGGATGCCCCCTAGGGCTTCTTAGCCTGGATCTTGAGAAGGCTTTCGACCGCCTCTCGCACGAGTATATGTTCGCAGTGTTGGAAAAAATAGGAGTGAGGGGACCCTTGGTCGATTGGGTGAGGCGTCTTTACCAAGGGCTCAAGACCAGACTACTGATAAATGGGGAGCTCTCGGGGACAATTCCAGTAGAGTCAGGGGTGAGACAGGGGTGCCCGATGTCCGCGGTTCTATTTGTAATGTGTATGGAACCCCTTGCACAGGCAATAAGAAACAATGAGGAGATTAAGGGAGTGACCATCTCCGGGAATAAGGAACAGGGGAAGGTGGCGCTATATATGGATGACGTAGTCGTGCTCTGTAGGGACGTGGCATCAGTGTGGGGGGCCATGAAGGAGACAAACCGCTTCGGCCTGGCCTCCGGCTTGAAGGTGAATGCGAGGAAGAGCGAATTGATGGCCTTCGGGGACCCGAGACTATTTGAGGGTCGGCCGCCTGAGTTGGGGATAAAGACGGAGGAAGTCAAGGTCTTGGGAGTGTCCTTTTGCCGAGAAAGGTCGGCGGAACGAAACTGGGACGGGAGGATAAAGCAGGTAAAGGGACAGTTAGGCAAGTGGGCCGGGAGACGCTCACGATGGAAGGGAGGATTCTGGTAGTGAGGGTGGTGGTTTTACCAACACTCAACTACCTCGCATATGTGTACCCGCCAGGTAGGAGGGAGGCAAGAATCCTGGAATCGATGTTGTTTAAATTCATTTGGGGAGGCGGGATGGATAGAGTGAAGAGAGTGGTGATGTGTAAACGCGTCGAGAACGGGGGGAAGGGTGCCCCAAATATTGCACGTGTGCTGTCCTCAATTTTTGTGTGCAACACTTTGAGGTTATTCTTTTCCGAAGAGCCCCGGGGGAAGGCCGCGTGTTATTTAAGGTATCGCCTGATGTGGCTCCTGAGGGGGCTTGGGATGACCCAATTACCGGCGGGCACGCCCTTGGCCTGGCCACAAGGATGGCTGAATGCGGCGGTGGGTGACTACATAAAAGAGTACAATTTGAGTCAGAGAGGGGGATCGTGGAACTCCAAGGAGGTATTGGCCAAAGTAAACGAAGGGGAGGCCTGCGAGGGGGTGATGGGCGCGAAGAGGACTATGTACCGTCAAGTGTGGAGGAACACTTCATCAACGGCGCTCACAAAAGAACAGAGAGATCTGTCCTGGTTGGCGGTGTGGGATAGATTGGAGACGAGGGGCTTCATGTTTTCTCGCCGAATGGCACGTTCGCCCAAATGCCCGAGGGGCTGCAACACAGATGAGGACGCGGTGCACGTCATGGTGAGGTGTCCCTTCGCACAGGAGGTGTGGAGACTGAGCAGTCCGCTGTTGTCCTGGTTTTACCCGTCGCAGGTGATAAGTCGGGACATTATGTGGGGAGTCTTAAGGGAGGTGCGGGGAGATGACAGAGATCGAACGTGGGCTATAATAGGCGCGACAAAGGAGGCCTTGTGGGGAGCTCGCAGAAAAGAGTTGGATGGGTCCCCTATATCACCGTTGGAGGTGTGCTACTGGGCGAGGAGGTTACTAGAAAGGGTGATGGAAGTAGACCGGGTTAGGCTGGGATACAAGGCCGCAGGTGTGAAGTGGAAGTGGCCCCTACCCGGGGTGGGGTAGCGAGGGGACCGGCGGGTATAGGGAAGGGATAGTGAAGGATGGCCACGCACATTTTAGCCGGCCTGCTAAATCATGTGGGCGAGGAATGTACGTGTTCGATCGGGGGAAGGCGATGTGATGGAGCAAGCGCATGGGTGAATGGTGGTGATGAATGTGAATAAGGGGAACGGGGCGGTGTGCGTTATGGCGGCGAGCTTTGTTTTGTTGCATTGTATGTGGGTGGAGCCCGCGGATGTGACGGAGACTCGAAGGGGCCAACCGGGGCGCCCGGGAAGGAGTGGTTTTCAGTACTCTCTTTGGTTTTCCTTGTACCCGTTGAGAAGTTAATAAAAACCTTTAAATCGCAATTACCAGTGAAACGTCGTTCTCAAATTGTAAATTGTTGTGGTTTCACGCTTCAACACACCGGTGGGCTAAAGCAGTGAACTAATTGTCTTTTGTCAACGTGACACTTTTTTACTGATTGGCCGTGTCGGGTGGTGGAGGGTTACGACACATTTATAAATAACGCGATCTAAACCCAAAAACGTTGATTATGGACTACATAGTGACAGAACAGTGAATGCTGGCCCATGTCCTTGACACCAGGACCTACTGTGCAGCTGATCTGCCCACTGACCATCGACTTGTCATCTGTAAGATGCGCCTACCATTCTTCCACTCCGTTGGTGGGTGTACACCCAGGACCCTATTCACAACCATAGTGGCCTGGTCTCAGATAGCTGATGAAAGTTGCAAGCAACAATTTCATCATCGCTTGCGGCTGGGGTTGGCATGGTCCCCCACTCCTCCTGATGTCGAGGGGAAATGGGCGAGGTTTAGGACTGTGGCTCATGCAGCTGCAATGTCTGTGTTGGATACACGATTCAGACCTCCCTAGAGATCCTGTTTGACAGAGGAGGTGTTCAGGCTGGCTGAGAAAAAGCAAAAGGCCCACTCTCATCGTCTACAACATCCCAAGTCAGAGAATGAGGAGGCTTACCGCAGCCTTTGCTCAGAGGTTCGGAGAGCCGTGAGGCACTGCAAGGATGGGTGGTGGTCGCGGGTTGCTGAGGAAATAGAATCTGCCTCAGTGGCCCGCGATCAGAAATCCTTCTTTAATTACATAAAAAAGTAACTTGCAGCGCCACACCTATTACCATGATTATGGAATAGAACGGTGATCCAATCTCCGACCCCCAGGAACAGGTTTGCAGATTTTCTGAGCATTTCTGTGAGGTCCTGGGGGAGGGGAAATACCTCAGCCTGGAAAACATTGTGGGACAAAGTGGAGATGACCCTGCTGAGGCTGCTGTGCCTCAAATATTGGAAGAAGAAGTCACCTCCTGTGAGTGACTGGCTGAGGTGCCATCTGTTGAGGAAGTACTGAAGGCGATCTAGAGTGTGAGACCAGGAAGGCACCGGGCAGAAACGATCTCCCAAGCAAAATGCTGAGGGAGGGTGGCGTTTGTGCACATATTGCCCTACATGACATCATAATAAAAGTCTGGATCACTGGACGTGTTCTGCAGAATTGAAAGGATGCCCTGGTGGTCCTGCTCTTCAAGAAGGGGGCCAGCACAAACTGTAATAATTATAGAGGCATCTCTCTCCTCAATGTGTCAGGAAAGGTCATGACAATAATTATTCAAAATCGCCTTGCCAGGCACGCTGAGGAGAAGCTTGTGGAGTCCCATTGTGGTTTGCACAGATGCCATATTTTCTGTCCGTCTGCTACAGCAAAGGTGTAGGGAATTCCAACAGGACCTACATCTCTTGTTTATTGACCTAGTCAAGGCCTATGATACCATCAGTAGGCCTGGTCTCTGGGTTGTTCTTCATACTTTCAGAGTCCCTGACTCTCTGCTCACAATCATTAAGGACCTTCACGATGGTGGGCAGGCTCTGGTAAAGCTACGTGTCTGGGAGTCGGAGGAACCATTCCCTGTTCACCTTGGGGTTGCGACAGGAATATCCTCTGGCTCCCCCATTATTTAACATATTTTTCAACCACGTAGTTTGTGAAGTCTTCGATGGCTGTAGCATAATAATTTCCATCTGGTACAGATACAATGGGAGGCTGATCACATTTTTCACATATTTTTCAACCACATAGTTTGTGAAGCCTTTGATGACTCTATCGGAATAATAACCATCTGGTACAGATACAATGGGAGGCTGATCGACACCCGGGTGCGGTGCAGGGATGACTCCCTATTGGTCAACCATGTTATGTATGCTGATGATCTGGTGATGACTGCTCACTCAGAGGAGGGGTTGGAGGCGCTGCTACTGAACTTGGAGTGTGCCACAAAGAGGTGGGGCCTTGCCATCAGCCCTACCAAAACTAAGCACCTACCTGGGTATTTTTTGACATAAAACACTTCACCTCCTTAACTCCCAATTGGTGATGGGGAAGTTTTAGGGAGAGTGCGGAGTTTTACATATCTGGGCAGTGCGCTCATGACCAGCTGTGGTTTGACAGCAGAGATCTCACTCCGAATCAGTTTAGCGGCATTATCTTTTCATTGGCTGCGTAATGCTGTGTGGAAGCTACCTGGTCTGTCACTCCACACGAAGCTTTGGGTCTTCTAGGCAATGGCTATGCCTTCCCTTATCTATGCTTGCGAAACGTGGATGCCCCTATTGGAACATCTTGACTGGTTAGAAACATTTAGGCTGGCCTGCGATCCATCCTGGGTTTAACCAGGCTGGATTGTGTGAGGAGCTCACAAATCCTTGAAAGATCTGGGCAAAGTCCCATCAGTGAGCTCCTCCGGCAGGCAAGGCTGCGTTGGCTGGGTCATGTAGCCCGCATGCCCAGCCACCGCATGCCTAAACAGCTTTTGTTCGGCCGGATCGAGGGGGCTAGACGGGCGCGGCACGGGCTGGAGAAGAGATGGAGTGATGTGGTACAGGAGGACGTGGAGCTGAGTGGACTTGCCGATGACTGGTACCAGCGGTGTCAAGATCGGCCTCAGTGGAGGAGGCTCGTGAAGGACGCTACTGGGCAGTTGGAGGCAGTCGCCCTCCAACAACAACGGAGGGCGGAGGAGCGACGCTCACAACAACGAGCGGAGCGCCGGGTGGCTAAAGCACAGCAAGTTGGCACAGTAGGGGGCACAGGTGGTGCATCAGCCAGTCATCTCGGTCATCTCGGTCAGTCGACCCGTGGCACCTGCTGGGTCTGCCCCGTGACCTCCTGCCAGCGGGCTTTCGACACTTCACGTGGCCTCAAGGTGCACTTGGCCTGGCACAAGCATCGTGGTGACGTCACCGCCACTTAGTGGCGAATGGCGGTTGTTGTTGTTGTTGTGTGGCTGTGTGTGGCTGTCTTTGTGCGTGTGTGGTTGTGTGCGTGTGTGGCTGTGTGTGTGGCTGTGTGTTTGTGGCTGTGTGTGTGTGGGTGGCCGTGTGTGTGGGTGGCCGTGTGTGTGGCCGTTTGTGTGTGTGGCTGTGTGTGTGTACGTCTTTGCTTTTCAAAGGATTTCCATTTCATAACCGGAGCGGCGGCGGTAGCAGCGGCATCAGCATCAGCAGCAGCGCTAATGCGGTTATAATGCAGTGGCGGTCACAGTCCGGCCTGCTGCACAACCCACTGCGTTTCAAACGGTGGCCCCCCTCTCTAAACATTCATGGCGTCGTGATCTCGAGTTGCGATTCGACTTCGGAAATAATTTTGCTTTAACCGCTGTGGTGGAGACATCACGCCTCTGCTCGCCCACGTGCCCGGACCAGGGATATTCCCATCGATGGTACCGCCTGCGGTGGCATTCCATAAGTAGATGCAATTTATTTATGTATCCATTTGTAATAAGAGCCCTGCACCGCGCACTTCCCAGCTTTGAAAGAGGTCATTGACAGTTTCCCACAGGACAACATCGGTGCGCAAATGAAGAGTTATGCAACAGCTAACGCATCTCTTCCTGTGGAATTTAACAAACGTTTTCGGGACTTTGCAGTCATTGAAAAGGACATGTTGGTTTTCTCTTCTCCGTGGACCCTGATTGTGCTCCTCCACAGTTGCAGCTGTAGCTCATTGAGCTGCAGTGTGATGATGAGTGCCGCGGAAAACACCAGCAGTGTTCTCTTGTTGACTTTTAATGGCAGCTGGACAAAAGCAGGTTTCCAGAAATGCGGTGATTCGCTAAGAAAATGCTGAGCTTATTCGGCTCCACATATTTGTGTGAGCAAACATTCTCAGTCATGAACTTAAACAAGAATCGATTGAGGTCAAGGATGAGTGACTCCCACTTGCGTGACATTTTACGCATCTCAACCACTGTCCTCAAGCCAGACCTGGTCTCTTTACTGAAATCTAGATCTCAGTATCACCCTTCTCATTAGTGTCAGCAAGTTATCTGTTCCTTGATCAATCTGAAATTGAGTATTTTGAACGGTAACATCTTTCAATATTAACAGTGAAAAGCCTAAAGCACACTAATGCACTTGGACTTATGGCACTTGTTTTATTAAACTCTTGAATATAATTTGGTTATAACTGTTGATGTTATGTACCTGTAGATGTGACAAACTATTGCTTTCTGAAAGATCTTGTAAAAGACAAGGGCAAAATTCACTTGTTTTAAAGTTGAATGATAACAGACCACTTTGCATTACTTATAACTCCTATTTAAAATGTTCATGAGGCACAGATATTTAACTCATGGAAATTTAAGGTATTCTATACAGTTTGTTCAATGTTACCTGACTGAATGAAAGGCAGAATTGTGTTTTTAGAGTTGTTCACATCTGCCTGAGTGGCTTATATTTGGTTACATTGTCATTTGAAAAATAAAGGTAATTGTGACAATGAAATTTTTTTATAACAGTGTGTATTTTTACGTAACTTTTGTGGTTAAAAAAATGTCAGAAGGAACTATTGGCCCCTGGGCATCTTCACTTCATCAAATTTGGCCCTCTTTGCAAAAGGTTTGGACACCCCTGACTTAAGCGAACGCAACACATAAGCCAAGGCGGGCAGGCGGCTGGGAACAGACAACAGAGGCACTTTGTTGTCGTCCCGCCAAAGAGACTCCACCCACGTATACAGATGCAGACTGCCGTCTGTTGACATTAGCAGACCACCGTTACGGCTGTAACCTCGCTACTAAGCTGCTGCTGCTGAGGTGTGTGTGTTTGCAGCGTATCGCATAGGATTGCCTAGCGCCGACTAACCAGCCGATAGGCAGAGAGATAGACGTAGCACTAGCGTTATATCCTAAAAATAGATCTTCGGTTGACGACCGAAAGTCAATATCAGTTTCGGCTGAAACCGAAACCAGACCAAAAGTTACAAATTTACTTTCGGCTGAAACCAACAGTATGCCGAAAGTGGCCATTTGCCAACTTTCGGCACCAAAACCGAAACCGAATTTCGGTCGCCCTCTACTCAGAGAGTCGAGAGAAGCTGCTTATATAGGCGGGCAGGAAGGGGAAATCACAGCCAGTTATGACCTAAACTGGTTAATAACGTCCTTCAAATGATTTCTCAGTTTGTACCCATCTTCTAGGTTGAAAATGTGTCTGTGTTTATATATCTGGATGGCTTCATTGACAAATCTTTGATGGTAGCCCGAAGGTTTGCAGAGTAACTTGGTCTCGGAAAAAACTATATCGTGTGAACCCACCGCGTTAAAACAGTGATCAGCCACGGCAGAGGTATTGGTTCTGCCGTGTTTCAAACCTGCCTTGTGTTCGCGAATACGATCCGAGACATGTAACTGCAGACACAACTTAGTTTGTAGACACCAGGGTATTGCATGTCAGGAATCACATCCCTCACAGATGGGATCAAATCACAGATTTTGTGTACTGTGTTGAATCGAACCTGGATCTTGTGTTTGTTCAAGATTTGGAAAATATTTTTGCTAATACCTGCTATGTATGGCAAGGTGATGGTTTTGATTGGGTCCTCAGACGGTCCTCTCCCCATGGTTGGGGATATAGCTTTGTGGATTGTTCGATTTGAATAGCCATTCATCTTGAGGGCTTGGTGTACATGCTCAAGCTCACTGGCTAGGTGGTGCTGGTCGGAGATGCAACGGGCCCTATAGTATAGTGTTTTGATGAGGGAGTTCTTCTGGGGTGGATGGTGGTGGGAATCAGGCTTTGGATAGGAATCCGTGTGGGTGGCTTTCCTGTAGACAGAATGTCCCAACGAGCCATCAGGTCTCTTCTCAAATCAAGACTAAATTTCGATTTAAAGCTTTCGTGACTGCAGGGATTCATCTTCTTCGTTCTTTCGGTAAAGTCACATAGAAGGGAAATAATAAAATAATAAAATAAAACATAATAAAATAAAATTATCACGACGTTTCGGCCACAACGCAAGCAGCCGCCCTCAGGTCAAGAACAGGGCTGTTGGAAAGACAGCGTCCGAATGAACACCACCAAGCTTGGCAGCGTATATTTAAGCTGGGTTAGAGGGGGAGAGCGCCTTGACAAATGAATTTACATATCAACAGAGGAATTTAGCATATTTATGGAAAATGCAGATATGGGATTAGTCACTACTTGTGGAATGTGTAGGTGGTGGGGGGGGGTCTAAAAGTCATATTATGCTCGTGTATTATGTAGGATTAGCAGTAATAAAGGGAGGAAGTAGGATTAGCAGTAATAAAGGGAGGGAAATTTTAATAGTAAGGAGCTGCAGCAGCCAAACCACCACGTAAAAAAAATAAACTACATCAATATAATCAATATGCTCAATATCCCTTCTACGTGACTTTACCAAAAGAACCAAGAAGATGAATCAAGACTCATTAGTAGTGATGTTGGCATTATACTCTGAAACGTTTAAGCTTGTGAAATGCTGTGGTTTGCACAAAATGTGAAATAAAAACTACAATACTGAGATGTGCGAGTACACACAAATTAAAAAAAACCTTATATTAAATAATGAGACGTAAATATATATGACGACATTATGCTCCTGTGTGAACAATCTATTGAAGTTTTTCTGCCACAATATGAGTTTTCTGAATGCAAAATTGCCAAAGGAAATCGCACGTAACCCGTTAGACACCTGTGTAAAGGGAATTAAACAGAGACCCAGTCGACCAGAGAGAGAAGCCTACGCTTGTGGACGGGCCCATTGCGATAACATGAACAGTTAAAAATGTATTTACAATGTTTTTCTTTACTTATTATCAAGAGCCACGTCTCATATTTTTACGTGAATAAGAGGGGTCCTGTGACACATGGAGTTCACTGCAGGGTTTTGCTGTCACTGCATCGAACATGTCATAGGCAGCCACACTGTTGGACACTCGCATCCCAGAGTCATTTACACCTGACAGGAGCCAAGTTTGTGTCTTTTATTAAAGTTCAAAAATATCGCGTCAGAAACAAATATATCATGAACATTTTATCATAATTGGTCAACCGTAATTTTGGAATCGTTCAAACTGTCTACAAAATAGACATCTATTGAAAAATAATATCTTTCTCTGCGAATTAAATGCAATGTCTCTTTTAACGTTAAATAAATGTGAAATGTACGTTGCATGAGCAGTACAGGATGACTGTATTTTATATAGATTCATGTTGTATCAAGTAATCAACATTACCTTGTAGACAGCCTCGTTGCAATCCAGAAGAAAGTCACAATGTTGAAAATCCAGAGACCCATATTCTGCCCCGTGCTTTCTGTACGCGCTGCCAGTTAGAGGCAAATTACATCAGCAATAAAGAGATAGTCCCGCCTTGTTTTCTTTCTGATATCACTTTAATCGTATCAATCAAATCTATACGTGTTTGGAAAATTCTACTTTTTATGCTTTAAAAGGAGAGCACCTGTTTGGGTGTGCAACTTCAGCGAGTTATGCAGGATATGAATTGTCAGTCACGCCTGGCAAGCCCAGTTTGCCGCCTCAGTATATTTATACCCTGCGAGCGGAATGTGTGAGGGAGTGGAGCAGCAGTCAATCTTGGGTGCTAAAACGGAGCTCCCTGCTGGATAAAGTTAATAGTCATTGGGTGCTGCTCAAGTTATAGGACATGACAAACACCGGCTACTGATCCTCATCGTGACTGATTAGGCATAATGACTCAATGCATTTATAGTCTCTCGAAAGTGAACACGTAGCTGCACTCTCATTTGAGCAGCAGGGTGCATGCAGTGGAAGCGCTCCCTTCTCACAGCAAAAAACTCCTGAGTTCGATTCCTGACTGGAGCCTTTTTTCATGGAGCTTGTACAGTGAGGGAAAAAAGTATTTGATCCCCTGTTTATTTTGTACGTTTGCCCACTGACAAAGAAATGATCATACTATAATTTAATGGCAGGTGTATTTGAACAGTGAGAGACAGAAAAAGAACAAAAAATCCAGAAAAACGCATGTCAAAAATGTTATACATTGATTTGCATTTTAACGAGGGAAATAAGTATTTGACCCCTCTGCAAAACATGACTTAGTACTTGGTGGCAAAACCCTTGTTGGCAATCACAGAGGTCAGACGTTTCTTGTAGTTGGCCACCAGGTTTGCATACATCTCATGAGGAATTTTGTCCCACTCCTCTTTGCAGATCTTCTCCAAGTCATTAAGGGTTCGAGGCTGACGTTTGGCAACTCGAACCTTCAGCTCCCTCCACAGATTTTCTATGGGATTAAGGTCTGGAGACTGGCTAGGCCACTCCAGGGCCTTAATATGCTTCTTCTTGAGCCACTCCTTTGTTGACTTGGCCGTGTGTTTTGGGTCATTGTCATGCTGGAATACCCATCCACGACCCATTTTCAATGCCCTGGCTGAGGGAAGGAGGTTCTCACCCAAGATTTGACGGTACATGGCCCCGTCCATCGTCCCTTTGATGCGGTGAAGTTGTCCTGTCCCTTAGCAGAAAAACACCCCAAAAGCATAATGTTTCCACCTCCATGTTTGACGGTGGGGATGGTGTTCTTGGGGTCATAGGCAGCATTCCTCCTCCTCCAAACACGGCGAGTTGAGTTGATGCCAAAGAGCTCCATTTTGGTCTCATCTGACCACAACACTTTCACCCAGTTGTCCTCTGAATCATTCAGATGTTCATTGGCAAACTTCAGACGGGCATGTATATGTGCTTTCTTGAGCAGGGGGGGCTTGCGGGCGCTGCAGCATTTCAGTCCTTCACGGCACGGTGTGTTACCAACTGTTTTCTTGGTGACTATGGTCCCAGCTGCCTTAAGATCAATGACAAAACCCTCCCGTGTAGTTCTGGGCTGATTCCTCACCGTTCTCATGATCATTGCAACTCCACGAGGTGAGATCTTGCATGGAGCCCCAGGCCGAGGGAGATTTACGGTTCTTTTGTGTTTCTTCCATTTGCGAATAATCGCACCAACTGTTGTCACCTTCTCACCGAGCTGCTTGGCGATGGTCTTGTTGCCCATTCCAGCCTTGTGTAGGTCTACAATCTTGTCCCTGACATCCTTGGAGTGCTCTTTGGTCTTGGCCACGGTGGAGAGTTTGGAATCTGATTGATTGCTTCTGTGAACAGGTGTCTTTAATACAGGTAACAAAGCACTCCCTTTAAGAGTTGTGCTCCTAATCTCAGCTCGTTACCTATATAAAAGACACCTGGGAGCCAGAAATCTTTCGGATTGAGAGGGGGTCAAGTACTTATTTCCCTCATTAAAATGCAAATCAATTTATAACATTTTTGACATGCGTTTTTCTGGCTTTTTTTGTTATTCTGTCTCTCACTGTTCAAATAAAGCTACCATTAAATTATAGACTGATCATTTCTTTGTCAGTGGGCAAACGTACAAAACCAGCAGGGGATCAAATAATTTTTTCCCTCACTGTATATATCTCCCCCTCGGGTCTGTATGGGTTTCTCCGTGTTCTCAGTTTTTTTTCCTCTCATAGCTAACTGATATGGGCAGAAAAATCCCAATGCTGAAAAATTATTGGAAAATGCTCAATTGGGATTCCACACAGCAGCATTACCCCCCCCCCCCCCCCCACACTGAGAAAAACTTTGCAGGACCTCCTGAACAAGAGTCTTGGGACTCGGATAAACTTTCCCAGGGTTAAAAAAAGCATAATATGTAAATCTACGAAGAGATGTACTGATATATTCTTTAAATAGGGTCTTAATGAAAAAATTGTATTATGGCCCAATACATGACAAACGTAAGTGTGCACTAAACACATGGAGGAAATAATTTTCTTTTTACATCTGCCATCATTGATGGTAGCAATGGTATCTGTATGTCACGTACAGTTAATATAATACTTTTTTTCAACGTACGACAAGATTTCCCAACACAAGTGTGCTGCTCACAAACAGCAGGAAGGCACGACTTGCATCATCCCGTGCGTGCACATCGTCTAATAAACACAGCGCATGTACAATTCTCTCAGCCATTTCGAGACCACCAGCTCAATAACTGAATGAATGTGGTCGTATTGTAGTGTCATCGCATGACATGTATGCAAGGTATGTTGGGAGGTGTTCTGCTGTTTGTAAGCAGCACAGTTTTGTGTGATATTAAATATATTTATTTTCAGCCTGCACGACGCATTTATTTTCCGAACATGCAAACAAACATTCTCTGATAACACTGGTCTAAAATTTCTTAGACGTCGTCTGCTTCAGAGATGAAATGTGCTGTTTATTATGGATTTTGACGTGCTGAATTCAAATATGACAACGGAAACAACTGATTGGCTACTGTTCCCAATATATTTACGTTTTTAAATTTTACGTCTATGTATATTGTGTAGATAGTAGAGTTTTACTCATAAATTGTAAACCTAGGTCTTTTTATGTGTTTATGGTTGCTTTACATGATAATGTCACCTGTCCTGTTCATGTAACACTTTAAAAAAATCAGCAAAAGGGTTATATAAATAACATGTATTATTAAAGAAAAGACAAACAACAATTATGTATAAATAAGTACATAGTTTAGTCCTTATTCAGTGTCTTCTCGGCGCTTCTTGGCTTGTCTCTTGTATGTGTAGTGACATTGAATGAGTCACTGTAGCGCGTGGCGCTGGGAGATTGGTAGACAATGGAATTATGGGTAGAAGCCCGTTCTACCAGTTGGGCCCGTGGGCCAAGCTCGGATCCTTCTGGGGGATCCAGAAGGGTGCGTGGCCGAGGGCTGAGCCTGGCCATGCTGGGGAGAATAAAAGGCGAGCTCCAACTCATAGTAGGGGCTGCTGCCGTCGGGAGTGGAACTTGTCGTGCTGCTGTTGACGTGGTCCCGACCCAGTATGGAGTTATCACCTATGGCTGTGAGAGCCAGAATAAACAATAGGGATAATGCCTCCTACTAGTGTATCTGAATTAGTACACTACATATGCATTAAATGGAGCATCTCTTGTCACTGTCCAGCAATAGTCTGCAAGCATTGATGGGCTCCATTTGCCCTGAAAGCGTTTCTTCATTGTTGCAATATCCTGATGAAAGTCTGCAAGCATTGATGGGCTCCATTTGCCCTGAAAGCGTTTCTTCATTGTTGCAATATCCTGATGAAAGTCTGCAAGCATTGATGGGCTCCATTTGCCCTGAAAGCGTTTCTTCATTGTTGCAATATCCTGATGAAAGTCTGCAAGCATTGATGGGCTCCATTTGCCCTGAAAGCGTTTCTTCATTGTTGCAATATCCTGATGAAATCGCTCGCCATGCTCGTCGCTCACTGCTCCGCAGTTCGGTGGGAAAAAATCGAGATGAGAGTGCAAAAAATGTATCTTTAGTGGCATGTTGCAACCAAAGCTTTTGTATGCCTTGACGGAGTTTTCCACCAACTCCTTGCATTTGTCTGCCTTGTTGTTTTCAAGAAAAACTGTTGCCACTAACTGGAAGGCTTTTCCATGCTGCCTTTTCCTTGTCACACAGTGCACTGTCAAATGCTTAATCTCGAAGAAGTTCACGAATCTGAAGACCAACAAAGACACCTTACTTTATCTTAGCTTCACTTAACCTTAGACATTTCCACAGAGATACTTGAAAGCTGCTTGTGTATTGTCAATGGCTTTGACAAATTTCTTCATCAGACCCAGCTTGATGTGTAAGGGTGGTAACAAAATCTTCCTTGATTCAACAAGTGGTGGATGCTGAACACTTTTCCTCCCAGGCTCCAAAGACTGTTGGAGTGGCTAATCTATCTTGATGTAGTGGGAATCTCTCGCATGACTATCCCATTCACAGAGAAAACAGCAGTCCTTTGTGTATCCAGTCTGCAGACCAAGCAAGAGAGCAACAACCTTCAAATCGGCACAAAGCTGCCACTGATGTTGGTCATAGTTTATGCACCTCAAAATTTGTTTCATGTTGTCATATGTTTGCTTCATATGGACTGCATGACCAACTGGAATTGATGGCAAAACATTGCCATTATGCAGCAAAACAGCTTTAAGACTCATATTCGATTAATCAATTAACAGTCTCCACTGATGTGGATCATGAACGATGTTGAGGGCTGCCATCACACCGTTGATGTTGTTGCAGGCTACAAGATCACCTTCCATGAAGAATAATGGGATAAGATTATTTTGACAGTCATGGAACATGGAAACCCAAACATCACCTGCCAGGAGATGCCACTGCTGCAGTCTGGAGCCCAACAGCTCTGCCTTACACTTGGGTAGTTCCAAATCCCTGGCAAGGTCTTTCAGTAAAGTCACGTAGTTAAAAAATTAAATTAAAATTAATAAATATAAAGCAATAAAAATCACGCCGTTTCGGAGGCAACACAAGCTTCCGTCTTCAGGTGAAACCGTCACAGCAAAATATCTGTACCTTATATAGTGGTTAAGGGGGGAGGAGCCAGGAAGGGCAGCGGGGGAGGAGGAGTTGTGAAGTGGTCAATTACTGCTTTTGTTATACTGCTGGGTGGGTAAATGAATTAGATACGATTAAGCCGCTCTTTGTTATGCTGTTTGTGGGCAAGTAACACATAGTGTTAACATCCCTAACGTTTAACAGTACTCTTTATTGTCAGCCAACACTGGTATAAACATGGGCATTTCCGCTCCTTTTCTATTATGTACATCCACAGTTACTTGCGCAACACGTCACTGACCACGAGTCCATTCATCCCACAGTGACTTGCACACAAACAGCATAACAAAGAGCGGCTTAATCGTATCTAATTCATTTACCCACCCAGCAGTATAACAAAAGCAGTAATTGACCACTTCACAACTCCTCCTCCCCCGCTGCCCTTCCTGGCTCCTCCCCCCTTAACCACTATATAAGGTACAGATATTTTGCTGTGACGGTTTCACCTGAAGACGGAAGCTTGTGTTGCCTCCGAAACGTCGTGATTTTTATTGTTTTATTTTTATTAATGTTAATTTCATTTTTTACCTACGTGACTTTACCGAAAGAACTAAGAGTATGAATCCTTGCAGTCACGAAAGCTTCAAATCTAGAATTAAGGTCTTTCAGTTCAGCATGTGTTATGAGGTGTGGTTCAGAGGAGGAGGATGGGAGAAAATCGGGGGCATGTGACCTTGATGGTTCAAGACCAGAAGTTTCATCCTCTTCCTCGTCTGACTCAAGTGAGAATGATTCTGGTGCATTAGGAACCGGCAGTCCTTCTCGGTGGGGTACTGGGCGTATAGCTGATGGCATTTTTGGATAATGCACAGTCCACTTTTTCTTCTTTGACATACCTATCCCAATTGGAGGCACCATGCAGAAGTATCAATTGCTGATATGATCTGTTGGCTCTCTCCAAATCATTGGCACTGCAAAAGGCATAGATTTACTTTTCATGTTCAACCACTGGTGAATATTTGTTGCACAAGTGTTGCAGAATATGCGTGGGGCCCACATCTTGTCCTGATCTCCAAATTTGCAGCCAATAAAGGTGATAGGCTTTCTTAACCATAGTGGTTATACTGTACTTTTGAGATGCAAAAGTCACTTAACCACAAACATAGCAGAAGTTATCTGCTTTGTTCACACCAGTACGAGGCATCTCTGCTCACTTTGGCTCAACAGAAATGTGTTCCTTTTACAAAATCAAACACTGATACATAAGAGAGCACGTCACTGCATGATTTCTAGAGCTGATATAGGGCAATTTATTCAGCAGAGGGAAGTAAGCCTAGTAATGATTGCATCATCCATAACTTCTAGAAATCCATAATGTATGATGCAATAGCAGGTTCAGATTGCATCCTTCGTTGTTTTGCTTAAAAAGCAAGTACTGTCCAAACCCAGCCATAGATGTATTCATAGATCCAGTGAAATATGTATTTTTGTCATCTCTTGTTTAAACTGAGATCCCTTCCTTTTAGAATTCACTTATCCTCCACCATTCCCAAGTCAAGGGTCGTATATACGGACCCAGCAGCATATCTTGAAAACTAGAGCCAATAACTAATTTTAAGCATCATTTTCATTCTCAGTGACCCAGAATTAGTAAAGTTGGACTACATTTATTTCGGAAGAATTTTGGCTGTCGACCAGTGTAACATATGCTTTGGTCTTTGAAACTAATTGGCTTACACCAGAGATAGACAGCCTTTTGAGACTGGCAAAAAAGTCCCATATATATACAAAGAGTGTTGGATTTTAAATAAATGTACTGCGATTTTAGATACACACAAGATACAAAACCTGTCCAACCTGAAACTAATACTCGTTAAGGACTCTGAAAAAAAGATGAAATCGTTGTAATGATTTGCATACATTTTTCAAAGTTTGAATACAAATGCTTAAACAATTTTTTTAAAGTCCACAGCATTTGAGGGAAAGTTATTTCATTTCTATAGGCATATGCTATTGTTCATAATCAGAAGCACAGCAAGTAAGCTGATTACCTATGTCCACTTGGATTTTTTGAAATATTTCTTCTCATATATGTTTTTTTTCTCAGGAACTTCAGTTTCATCCGGCAACCTATGGTCGGAACTTTGCGTGCCACCTATACATATGTAATAACACAGCGCTAACTGCTGTCCAGCAGAAGCAACTGCGGTGGACAGTGATTGCAGAACGTTTAAAAAAATCAGTCCAAAGACAAGCAGCATTTTTTTATTCTTCATATCCTTGTGGCAGTGATTGCCAGTGAATTCCAATTCGTATTTTTGATGGTGAGATTGGTTTCATCGGCCTCTTTCTCAGCTCGTGATTGTTCCAGCTGCATCAGATCCTCATTTGAGAGGTCCTCACCATGGCACTCAAGCGACTCCACCGCGTTGTTGAGTCCAGTTTCCCTCCGCCACGTGGAGGGATTTCCCTGCAAAAAAATGGCTCAAGGACGTCAATAGTGGTGAATAATATTATCCCATTGTTTGTTTGAATACGGAGACAGTTGGAATTTTCTTGTTAATACATATTTATTTTTGGATGCCATGCTACTCTTGCAATTTTCTTCAGCAGATATTAATTCCACTGGAACAAAATAATATTGGTATTTACCATTACCTGCGTTAAGTGGCAGCAAATCTGTTTTTGGCAGGGACACCAAATCCCTCCAGGAGTGTTGAAACAGCCGGGAAATTCAAGAAATTATTTATAGTAAGAATAAATTGCCCTAAAGGCATGTTTTACCTGCTGCTTTTTCTCAGATGGTGTCTAATGCAGGATTTTTTTGAAGGCACCATCGAGAGGAGACTTGAGGAAGAAATAAACACAAACGTTCATCAAATTATTTGATTGCTGGGAAGAGCTTTTAGATGTCATCAGCATCGGTTGCGTCACGCTGGGTGTAGCTTATAGAGGGTTTCCCACCTTGAGGCAGAATGTCGGGGCAGTCTCTATTTTAAAAGGGACTGAGTAATTGGGCCATTTAATCCGATAAATGACCACGTTTTCCTCATTATTATATACCTTTATTTGTTCATAAATGGGCAATGGTTAATTAAGATAATCATGCTAGCTATCTAACTTTTTACTTTCGGGGCAGGTTCAGACAAGGAACCTTTCAGTGGGTAGTGATACTATAGTGAAGGGGAGAGGCAGACTTCATCAAGCGGCTCGGCAGACAGTGGTGTAGTGGATACGCGGGGAGCCAATGATGAGGAGCCAGAGTGGAAACTGGCCAAGCGGCCGGCGAGATACCAACAGGTGGCCGAGTAAGTGGTGGCTTAGGTTTGGCAACTGCTCCTAAATTCATGGTTTGCTTATACAAATATTTTTACTACTTTAGTGTCAAGGTCAACTGCACAATTTTATCTCAAACGAAAACACTTCATCCTGTGGTCATTATAAACACATGTTTTTTCGAATAAGAAAAAAAGTAAAGTTATAAGCCCTGCTGGTAATTGCTTGCTCACTCCACTGCTGGTGGAAGGACCTTCACTCGAGGGGTTTAGACTCTTACAGGGGGCATTTTGACCTCAAATTCAATGTCGATCACACATTCTGGGAAGAGGTGCGTGTACCCATGCTTTACTCATCTACACGCGGTATCTGCCAATCGACTGTGGTATACCCGTTTATATTGCTGGTTGGACAGAGGTGGATATATTGAATACACATTCCCATTGTTTCAACTGCCACGCCATTAAATAATCTGGAAACCTTTGGGTCGCAAGTCGTGAGGGCTCGGTTATTACACTCCTCAGATAATTGAGTTTCACCCACACACCAGCCCTAACAGAGATGCCCCCAGACAAAACATACATAAATAAGTCAGCACAAGGATTTTGAAAATGTACTCAATTACATTTTCGCCCGTGAAAAATGCTGAAGTTTAAAAAGGCGAGACGATAGAAAATAAGAAATGTAACTAGATACCTTTTGTAACAACTGAACAATACATTTAATTTAACCAGGACCAGACTAGCCCGTATTGGAGGAGTACTTTTATTCTAGATAAAGAAAAAAGACAACATGGTCCTGTATGACACACGCTTCACGTACGTAGAGTCCCAAAACCACCAGGCACAATGTGGGAGGCCCCCACAAGTCTTTCCAGTGCTTTCCAGAATATCAATGCACATGTTGGATACTCCAACAGGGGCTCAGCACAAGATCATCGGACCCGTGCAAAGTCTCATCCTCAGCACTTCCAAGAATGCAGCTTGGGGTAAGTAGATCACGTGGACAGGGCTGAGCTCTGGCTGATCAGACCCTGAAAAAAGACAGTGCTTTTCACATCACTCACGGGTCATACATGTGGGACTCCACACAAGCTGATCAGACTGCCAGGGCAGCTCTCCTCCAGTTTTCCTGTGCCTTGATCAAGATAAACTGGAAACACAAGTTGAAAGAAGATCCAGGAACACTCCAAATGGAACCACCGATCAAGGAGTGGGCAGGGGTATTATAAGACAACTAGAAGCGAGCCATCCTTACCCCAGGTCCCCTCCCATTTGTCACCGTCCTGTGCCTGTTTCAGTTGAGCTGCAACGCAGTCCCAGAGACTCAAGAAACAAAGTCTCCACTGGAGTGAATAATAAAGTGATAGGACTCAAACTTGGCCCTGTTTAAATGCTAAATGTGTCAAATCCTGCTACACCAATGAAAACTGCATGAGCCGAGTTAATATGGAACACATTCAATATTGGCCTGATTACTCTGAGCCAAGGCCTTGCTCTGAACCAAAGGAAAATGTACAAAGATCCTAAAACAGAATATAATCTAGGTATCTACCTGATACAAAGTGTATTAACAAGAAAGTATTCTTGCTGTCTACCTGATTCTCTGAATAAGGGAAATGTTACAGGGTAAGTCAATACAAACTATTCTCCAGGGCTGCCTAACACCCTAAACCGTGAATTAATACAAGTTGAGTTCTCATGGACTATTGTCCAGAGCTGCCTGACACTGATCCGGGATTTAATACAACACGAGTCCACACCGGACTATTCTCCAGGTCTGCCTGATAGTTTGAACTGGAAATTAATACAAGGTGAGTCCACACGTACTATTCCGTGGTGGTAAGATGTTAACTACCTCGTCTGGTATACAGGAGGTCGCGGGTTCAATACCAACCCTGACGCCTGTATATTTAAAGTTTCCAAGTTCTCCCTGTGGTTGTGTAGACTTTCTTCCGGGTCCTCCCGTTTTTCCCTCCACATTTAGATTCAGCGACTTTGTTGAGCTATCATTTTAGACCAGGAAAATACATTTGACTCAGTAAACACTGATGCACTCATTCAAGCTTTGACAAACCAAGGACTGATCCAAACCATTTATAATCTTGGAACTGCATCATACGCTTGATATGGAACTGACTCACCAGAGTTGGTAAATTAAGCACCAACTTTTTGGGAAGTCAAAATTGCATGAACCATGCCATAGGAAGGATAAAATTTTCCACCACTCTGCTCTTTCGAGCAGACGATGTCCCCAATTTTCGTCCAGGTGATATATTTTTCCCCCAAAAAATGTGTCGCATCAAACATCTTGTAGCCTTTCAGTTTTTTTTTTAATATTTTGTCAAGATATAATTTTGGCCCTCTGACTTTTGGCAATTGATACTCCGGTACACCGTTTCCAGATACTGTACCGAATTAACGTTCTTTGAAGTTTATGACAGCAGTGCCCCCACGTGGTGAAACCTTTGCACTACATAATCCCGGACAATAATGTGAAACGAAACCAATCGTTGGTTATTCCTCGTTGACAGTGGAGCACAGGAACAGTAAAAATAAGTATAACCCGTAAAAACAAAGTTTTTCACTATAAATCCTTTATATGCGTGGCAGCGAACTTAATATAAAGGATTTAAAAATATATTCGCCTGTGTAGGACGCGGGGATCGATCCCGCAACCTTTGGCATGGGAAGCGAGGGCGCTACCAACTTCGCTACTCCGCCACGGCCTGTGGAGGGGTTACGCTCTGGGCTCTTACACTGTGACGTTCCGTTCAGCCAAAGCCAAGAATGAGTTCTATTTGAATATATGTAAAATAAAATTTTTTGCCTAAAAAGTGTAAAATTTTGGGATTTTTTTTTCACGAACATTAATTGTCTGGCACAACGAGTCTGTGTGGAAAATGTCAGCTCGATTGGATCACGGGAAGTGGGTTAAAACACGACCGAAAGATTTGCACGGTCGTAAGCAAGCAAGCACGCAAGCAAGCAAGCATGCGAACTTAATATAAAGATTTAAAAACACTCCAATAACACTGCCTTAAAATTAAATATAATATGCAACGTTTTGGGCAATTAACATTCCTTTCTCTTTAGTTGTGCAACACTCCTGAAGGACCCTGTCGTCGCTCTGCCTGCTGCATTTTGTTGTTGATGCGCTCACGCAGTATGCATCCTCCCGTGTAAAATAGTCGAGCAACTGGCGAAACGGGAGCATCCGTGTAACAAAAAAAGTAACTTGAAATCTACGTGACATGTCCGTTCTCAAAGATGCCGGTGACCATGAACTTACATTTAGCCCTGCCCATGATATTATTCCAGAACTTAATAAGCTGTCTTCAGATTTTTGTATCGTTCATTTTCCCAGTCTAAACAACAAATTCAGTCTTGTTTTCTCATTACATGTCCAAGAAATCGAACTTGACTTATTTTTTTTGGTTCTTTCGGTAAAGTCACGTGGAAAGAAATAAAATAATAATAGAATACGAAGTTTCGATTGCAACACAAGCAACCACCAGGTACAAATGAATGAGAAAACAAACATAGTAAACTTGGAAATATAATACAATACAACACAGAGAGTCGTCCAACAAAACAGTCAATACCCCACCTGGTTGATTACGTTCTTCTAAACTCTAAAGATTGCTAAATTTGAGAGAGAGACAAAACATAAACACGGAGACACACATACAGACACAAGCCGAGAGAGACTCACAAGAGACAGAGACACATGCATAGGCACACGGAAAGACAACTTCTCTGTGTCGAGGTCTTAAATAAAGCAAAGCATTGAAATAAAAATGATGAACGAAGCAAAGTGCCGACGACACCGACCATCTTCTTGTTTCCTCTGATCGTAAAAAAAAGACAGAGGGGGAAGGGCAGAGGGGGAGTTAACAGAAAACGTTCGGTACCCTGCCGACCATGGTGCACCCCGCAAGGCAGCGCTCACAGGCTCCACGCCTGGGTAGGCCTCATGGGCGTTCGGGAAGCTGTGAACGATGGTAGACTGTATCATGGGACCTCCTTTTCCAGTACCCAAATATGAGAATAGGTTTTCCCCATTTTTCTGGCAACAAAACAGGTGTTGAGATGTTAAAACACCAAACTGAAAACTTTTACAAGGAATCATGTCTGCATTAACCACAAAACTTGTGGTCAGAATGCAAACAAAAAACATACTCTGATAATATATGCATTGTCTTTGAAACTGATTGGTCCACACCAGAGACAGCTTTTTTTTTGCCTAGTCCCAAACGGTGTTAGACCAGAGGACACCAAAAAGGTGCCTTTGTTGTAATTACTGGCGAAACGTCGTACTCAAATTGTAAAGTTGTGGCTTGGCTCCCCAACACACCGGTATACTGTACTCGTGACGAATTGGCATGTTTTGTTTACGTGACAACTAGCTTACTAGTTGGCTGTGTCGGGTGGTGGCGGGTTTAATGACACATTTATATATTTACGCGATCTAACCCAAAAAAAATATTATTGGTAGAATGTTTTAGTTAATAAAATGACGGATATCTAAACAAAAATACACAACTCAGTACATAAAAAGAGATGTAAACATGTTTTATTAGCAAAAGAAAGCCAAAGAGAAAAGACACTATCCTCAGCAGAACCATCAACCAAATGCACCAGGATCTCTCCATTGGTAAAGTTAGAACAAATCCTGCAGACTGAGCAGCTTCTGCCCCTGTGCCTCCCCTTTCTGGTTTACGCCCACTCTGGGCCCTAACTCCCTGATTTGTTTCCGATAGGGGAGCGGTCGTACGGGGTTCTCCAGCGCCATTTACGTGACCCCGACTTTCCCGTTTCACCCCTCCCCACCTCCCTCACACGCCCGCTGTCAACTTTTGAGTGACTCCCAGCGTGAAGCGGTCGTTCACACGGGCTTGGGCACTGCCATTTCCATACTTCTGCTGGGGACCGCCACCTAATCGATCACATTGAACCTCGTACATTAGGAAAACACATAGTCAGGCCTCCAACTTGGAGTGAATTGACCAAAAAACCTTTGAACGGCGGTCCTAGTGAAGTGACATCAGGGATGTCACTGTATGGTGCCGGCCTGTGAGGGCCACGGCACGTGATGCACTGTCATTACGTACACCCCGTAGGAGGGGTGTAATACCAGCCCTAGCGGGGCTTGGCATGCGCTGGGATAGCGCGGGCACCATGCATAGCGTGTAGTGTGGGTTTCCACAGGGGGGAGTAGGAGAGGGTCAGCCCAGGGGCAGGGTTGCCCTGGGCCATGGCACTCTGGTTGACCCCGCAGACACGTGATCTGAAGTTTCCACAGAGAGGCCCCCAGGTGGGGGAACGTGTCCGGAGAGAACTCTCAAGAGGGATTGAGAGGGAACTAGAAGGCCCCAGAAGGCAGGCGGGGCCAAGGGCGTAACAGCCCCCACCCGTGGGGGGATATAAGGCGGGTCCCTGAGAGGGACCAGGGTCGCTGCATTCTACAAGCTGAAGCTCTACGTCCTACAAGCTGGCAGCTCTACAGGCATCAACACGTGGTCGGGACCCGAGTGAGGGTCAGACTCTTCGTAGCTGTAACTCCACCGTATAGGCTAGTTAGCTGGGTGGCCACCACCCTAGGTTGTATCTGGTGAAGGGGTAGTTACCCCTTTGTGTTACGTGTTGATGCTAAAATAAATGTGTTGCCTCTAAAGAACAACGTCTGCGACTCAGTTTAACTCACTACACTAGCATTGACACACAGAGGGAGAGAAAGAGTGAGATAGAAAGCGACCTATAAACAACATATCTCCCATATTCCACTTATCCCTCCGTAGTCTGAGGTTCCTTTGTCCCCTGCCATACCGTGTAACCATTTACATTTGTGTGGCTGCGATAGCAGCTATGGGTGTGCACATAACCTCTTATGGCTTATGTTAATATTCTATCGCTGCCACCCCCTGGGTGCCTGCCCCACCCATATCAGCAAGTAACGTGCAGGGTTTAGCACAAGGCTTCACGCATGTCGGCTTTGGGGGTGCTGGCAAAGCATCATGACATACGTTATGACCTGCTGGTGCAAACATCACATTTCCATTTGGAGTACAGTGTTGGCAGGGATAATACATGTTTCAGTGAATAGTAACGTAATATCCCTATATCTGTGACCATCACGAGAATAATTGGCAGTAAATAACAATACAGGCTTTATATAATGTACCGTAGCACCAAATGGACACCATTCATCGTTCAACAACGAAATTTGAACCAGTTTGTGAAACATTTTATGTAATTATGTATCTCTGTAGCTGATTACATGTAGTCATACACATGCAACTACTGGGGGGGGGGGGGGTGTGGAAGTTACTGTACAGTACTGTACTTCGAAACAGCATTGTTTTTTATATGTTTCTAATAAACGACATTTGTGCATTTTGGGGCCAACTTAAGTGTCAAGGCAGCAGAAGCATCAGCAGGGCCAGGAGGAATTGTGAAAGCACACAGGTCAATGTCGACTCTCGTAGCACAGCTGACCAGGAACAACTTCCACTCGACTCTTTCCTGACCAGTTCATTTTCCCCACTTGATTTTACAAAATAATAACTTATCCTGACACATTTCCAGGTAATCGGATCCATTATGAGAAACCAATAGCTTTCTAGCAGACCAGGTTCCGATTCTCATTGCGATCACCATTAATTAATTATCACAATTTAAATGAATTGTCACAATTCAGAGTTGCAATTCGATTCGTTATTTTAGTATTGCCACCCTGTAAGATAATGAATCGAATTGCAACTCTGAATTGTGAAAATTCATTTAAATTGTGAAAATTAATTCATGGTGATCATACATTTTAAAATGCAAAATTCAACTAAACTATTTTATTTTACCAGATATGCTGGTAAAATGATAGCTCAATGAAGTGATAGCTCAACGAAGTGGCTCATCATGTGGACATTTCTAGCAGCAAAATACTCTTAAATGTAATTCCACATGGCTTCTTATGCAAGACCAATAGTGACATTGCATATGGTCATCCATATGGAGTGAACAGCATATTGATTATACTGTGTAACACAAAAAAAATGTGTTCCTGGGTAGTAAGTGTTATTTCTTAATTGCTTATGCCTCAAAAGTACAGAAAATGGCTATTATTCGCCACAAACTTTGCTTTTGTGACTAGGATAGATATATTTTTAAATGTACCTATGTTCCAGAACATTGCAGATTCAGTGCTGAGTAAACTAGTAACTTCTAGAACATTCTAGAACTTTCCAGTAATATAAATAGTTCAGTTTAGTTCCAACTGCCTAATTGGATACACATCTGCATTTTTTCTGAGATGGCATCAAGAGACTGCAAGCATCCAACAGACGCATTTTGCTATGTCTGCGGCCAATTTATCGAGACAAGAGCGAAAAAGTACTCTGTGGAAGCATCTGCTAGATGTGTGAGGCCTACAAGGCATATTTCGGCATGTCTGTCGGGGATCAAGACAAACTCTGGGCACCTCATTTCACCTGCGAGCAATGCAAACAAACTCTGGAAGGTAAGATGGACAATTGTTGCTTGGAATTTTACGTTATAAAATTTGTTAATATATTTCAAATTGAAAAGTTTCTAATTTTAAAATGTTTTACAATTTTCAATGTTATTGAAAAAATATATCATGTTGTGAGAATCTCTTACACATTAGTCATGGGTGAAATACAGTTATTTTTGTAGGATGGTACAGAGGGGAAAAGAGAGCCATGAAGTTTGCGATCTCAAGAATTTGCACTGACCACACAAGCAACTGCTACTTCTGCATGGTGCACCCTTCAGGCAAGAATGTACCTGGTATCACGTATCCGGACCTTCCTTCATCCATCGCTCCGGTGCCACACTGCCATGAGCTCCCCGTACCCACTCCTTCGGAGAGAGAACAGCCGTCTTTAGAAGAGAAGCAGCAACTCAGGAGAGCGAGGAAGACGTCGATCCAGATGACAATTTTAGAGGTGGAGCTGAAGAGAGAAACCCATACTACCCCAACAAAAAAGACCTCAAGGACTTGATCAGAGATCTTGGTCTCACCAAGTCCAATGCCGAGCTGTTGATGTCTAGGTTCAAGCAGTGGAACTTGTTGGATGAAAGTGTGCAAGTCGCAGATCAGAGGAAGCGGCACCAACCTTTTTGCAGCTTCTTCACCCGTCAAGATGGGCTCTGCTTCTGCCACAATGTAATCAGTCTCTTCAAGGCAATAGGGATCGCCTGTAACCAGAATGAGTGGCGCCACTTCATTGACAGTTCATCCAGGAGCCTCAAAGTCGTGCTGCTCCATAATGGTAACAAGTACCCATCTCTTCCCCTGGCTCACTCGGTGCACCTCAAAGAGGATTACAATAGCATCAAGACCTTTCTGGATGCCTTGAAATATGATGAGTACGGCTGGGAGGTCATCGGATACTTCAAAATGGTGGCATTCGTGATGTGTCTCCAAGGCGGTTTTACCAAGTTTCCCTGCTATCTTTGCCTTTGGGACAGCAGGGACACCAATGCGCACTACCACAGGCGGGACTGGCCACAGCGGACCGAAGTTTTCTGTGTGGGATGAACAACATGAAGTGGGAGCCACTGGTGGACCCCGGAAGGTGCTGATGCCACCACTGCACATCAAATTGGGCCTTATGAAACAATTTGTCAGAGCTGTAGATAAGGAGTCGGCAGCCTTCAAGTACCTTCAAGACTTCTTCCCTAAGCTGTCTGAGGCAAAGGTCAAAGCTGGTGTCTTCGTCGGACCACAGATAAAGAAGATCCTGGAGAGCTAATGAATTCCCCAAGAAGCTCACTAGTAAGGAGAAAGCGATTGGAACAGCTTTGTCGCAGTGGTTCGTGGCTTCCTGGGCAATCACAAGGTCGAAAACTATGTAGAGCTGTATTATTTGGGTCTTTCGGTAAAGTCACGTATATAGGTTAAAAAAAAAACTCTTCCCGATGATGAACGCTTGTGTTGCAATCGAAACGTCGTAGTTTTTTGTTATTTTCTTTGAACCTATCTACGTGACTTTACCGAAAGACCCAAAGAATATGAATTCCTGCAGTCACAAAAGCTTTAAGTCAAGATTCATGTGACGCTGGTTGAGACTCTGGTGAAGAACTACGGCACAAAGGGCTGTAGGATATCCCTTAAAGTCCATATCCTTGATGCTCATTTTGATCAATTCAAGAACATGGGAGCGTACTCGGAGGAGCACGGCAAGCGCTTCCACCAGGATATACTGGACTTTAAACGCCGCTACCTAGGACAGTATAACGAGAACATGATGGGAGACGACATTTGGAGGCTGATTCGTGAAAGTGATTTACAGTATAATCGTTAATCTCGAATAACTACTTCTAAATCTTTTGTAGTAATTTTTTATTACTTTACTATAAATACATGTTAATTTTGATTCATATGTTATTTTCTGACTTTATGTGAACGAAAAAACACGCAGAGCACAGTATAAAATGGCCATTGTACTGCACTTCTATGCCCCCATGTCTGCAATTCCCATCTTCAATCTGCACTGACCAGCATGGTGATGGATAGGAATGGCATGTGTGGCATGGGGATCTAGGTCTGGTTAATTTGGGCTATTTAGGGGTTTATCAAAGACCTTTTTTTCCAAAACCATAATACACAATATATGGACACCAAAACCACTATCAGGCAACCAGGTAATGTCTTTCATCTAAATATTTTATTACATGAGAATATCAATACGAATTAGTGCTGCAGATCATTACTTGGTAGCAAACTTTTTACAACAGAAACGTTAAGCAAAAGGCATCCGACCAACGCAAAGAAAACACTGCACCCACAGAGGAGGCGAAGGTTACGTAAGCATTCACTTGGTAATGTGCATCAAATGTGCTTTCTTCATTAAAAGTTCTAAGCTTCATTCTCATCATGTAATATGAGCTACTGGGACAATATACTTAGCGCAGTTCGTGCACCGATTCCACATCCGCGATGTTTATGATGCAGGTTATGCAGCCAAATTGCACATTGCAGCTTTTCATCTCTCTCTTGATGTGCTGGCTTTATTCGCCAAGGTGCGGCCCCAAGACCCCCCGGCACGCGGTCGAGCAGAGGACTCCTCTTTGGCGCAGATGGTCTGCTCGTCGCACGAATCTTCACCTTCAGATATCTTGCCGTTGTCGTTCTCGGTGCCTCGCACAAAGATGACTTCATTGCACGAGAACTATTGCCATGTCACCCCTCTTCATGTTAGTATGTACGTTTACGATACATTTGTTAAGCATACGTCTGCCATTTACTTCAAAATTGCTTTGTAAAAAAGTTACCATGACGATAATTAAGGTCGCATGGTCCAAAAACAATATAAAGCAATATCAAAACGAAAAGCTAGCCAATCTAAATAAATTTAAAAACATACAGGTTAACAAATATCCAGGATCCTTATTTATTTCACAAACGAACTTATATCTCTAAGCACATTCTTAAATTACTTAAAGCAGACATGGTACTTTCAAAACTGCTTTCAACTCTTAAAGCAGTACTCATTTCACAAACCACCATGTGTCTGGAACACACTAATAATCAATGCTTTTACGACTTAATGAGGCAGAAGTTGCAACATATGTGGTTTAGCTATATTAGGATATCAAATGTCTGATAAATGATCTTGCCTTAGTACAAAGCAAGGCCGTAATTATAATACATTGGAGGGGACACATCCACCCAATATTCAAATATATCGCTATAGAAAATATTAAAAATAATAATTGCTATGCTATGTAAATAAAAACAACAATTTGCTAAACCTTGCCCACAATATCTGGACTTGTCTACATGTAACAATGCATAGATTTCTGTGTTTTTTATTATTGTGGTTATGGTTGTAATCTCTTCATCCCTAATCTCTGCCATCCCATACAATGAAACAAGAAAAGGTAAAAAAAGAATAATACAGAGCAATGTAATACAATACACTATTAGACATTGTAAAAAAATAACAAAAAGTTCATCCTATGTGTTAGTGAATTTTTAAATATTTTAGGCACGAAATGGGTGGAAATTAGTTTTCAAATTTAGATTATTTTTTTTTCTGGGGGGGGAGGACCCCCAGATCCCCTGAAAGATTTGGTCCCCCCCAATGTTGACTCCATGGCTACGGCCTTGGTACAAAGGACTGTTGTGCCCACTGAGACTGCAGTATTATTGGCAATATATGTTGCACGTTGAATCCTCCTTCATTCTATTGACTACTTATAAACCATTATTGAAGCTCACAAAACATTCAGATTATCTGAGTCTTAGCTTAATTTCATTACACTTAAGAGATTTTCTTCCATCTACCAAAAAAGTCGACAATTTATGACCTTGATGACGATACCGAGGCCTGGGAGGAAACTCAACTCGTGTTACAAGGAATGCAAACGATTGTTTTGAATGCGCCTGTTTTCCCGAGAGTATTTTTTCCACAAGTAACATTTTTATTAAGACATCACTTATTGCACTTTTTAACTGTATACACCATCTTGAATGTATTCTTGACGTATATGCTTAACTGGACTCACTTAACTCCAACTAAATTACAGCATTAAATGAATGAACAAGCACCCATATTACAGCGAGGCCATCACCCAGCAGTGGATTGACAAAAGGACTGTACATGTACATGCTTTTTCTTTTTTATGGATTCATAACAGCAGATTAGAGATGTCTCGCATAGACGAACCAAGGGGCCGATGGATCGGCTCGCCTGGCCCTGATGAGGACCTTTGTTGCCAGGCTTGTTATTTCTGCTGTAACCCGGAGGTCAACTGGCGACGTACGGTTTCCTTAGCGATGTCATTCGTTATGAACTTCGTTGTAAACTTCGTTCGTCCACCCCATGTACATGCTGTTTAGAGTGCACTGTTGATCATATTACTTAATCACACTCTTTGTTTTGGTGACCACCCATCCCCAATGACAGTGCGGCCCTTGAGCGGGACCTCTACCCCCATAGTTTCCCAACTCCACATAACACATTTATACATTTCCATGTGGGACTGGGTTCGAGGGCACCCTGCGGGCAACTCTACATTTAAAATGAGAGGTGTCACTAAAGTACTTAATTAGCTGTACGGTGCGAAACATTCATTTTCCCATTTAGAATATCCAGGCAAACTCACATTCCCCAACTTGCTTTTTTGAATGAGCACCCTGCTGTTAGTGTTGATGCTTCTTCTCTTTCACAGCATTCATTCTTTAATTTACTAAATAAACATCACCACGATGAAGTTGGTGCATCCCATCGTGGACCCCCCGGTAACCCCGTTTCGCCGTCCTAGATTGCGATTTCTGTTCGCCGCGCTGCGGCGCTCGAACAATGGTCGAGATGATTCACCACAGTGGCGAGATGTTGTTGCCCTCGGCTGGTACGCAGGAGCGCGTCTGTTCGATCCCGACCCTGACGCTTGCTGGATATTACTTTGGAGTGCGGGGAGCGCCATGCGCTACGAACCTGGCGACCCAAGTTCGACTCCCGCTCACGGCCAACACCGGTGACGATCTGAACCGATCCTGGGCCTCCCCTAGGTCGACTCAACCTCTTTGGAATTTTCACACTTAAATTCTAACTTAGCAATCTTTGAAATACGTAATCAACCAGGCTATGCGTTAATTGTGTGTTGACCGACCCTCTGTGTTGTATTACATTACATTTCGATATTTTACTAGGTTATTTAATTTTAGTGTGTCCTTCTCCTGATTTTCAGGCTTGCTTGCCGTGTCATCGCACTTGCAGCATCACGTTTTTTGTCCACTCATTTATATGCTATTTTTTTCTCTAACCCCCTCCCTCTCTCTGCCTCCGCCCCCTCTGTCTATTTAAGGCCACCCCACAGAGACGATCACCCCCTCTCTGTACGTGTGTTGCTCTCTCTATGTATCTTGGTGATACCTGTCTGCTTATATGTCTGTCTATAGTTTTCTGGTTAGATTTTATGTCGCTATTTCATTATACCTGATGATGAATGCTTGTGTTGCAATCGAAACGTCGTAATATGCAATTATTTAATTTATTATTTTATCTTTAGACGTGACTTAACCGAAAGAACCAAATAATAATTCCTGCAGTCACGAAAGTTCTAAAATTAAGATTAAGACTCAAATAAGTACCTGGTGCGATGTGTGAGCATCGGCACTTGGGAGTCAAAGGCGGCCGGCCGTGGTGCTGGCCACCCACCCACTCGTGTGCCGTGCATGCCTTCATAATAGGTGCTCGCTAACAGCACTTGCCCCAATAGTTTGTTAATACTATACGGGGACCTTTGTCTCTCTCCCAGTGGTCGTGTGGATTTTTCTCCGGGTCCTCCGAGTTTTCCCCTCCACAATCATAAACATTCGACTCCAGTGTTTGAGAGTTAGAAACATACGTTTAGAACATTTCAGTTATAAACATTTCAGTAATAAAGACGCGTTTAGAGTCTTTGGCTCCTGTAAATGCCCACGTGATAAGCCACTTCGGTGAGCAATCGTGTGTGGCCAGATCGCTTCTAAAACAAAAAGGAGAGCTATATAACTCAGTGGGCCTCAACCAGGTAAGATAAAAACATCGCTTTGGTTTATTTATGATTCGCGTGTCCCCTGGGAGGCGACGAGTACGACAGAGACGCGGCCACCCAAAGCCGTCGTGAACCAGGGGCGGGTACACGACCGCCACTGGCCATTGGACACGCGTCTGGCAGTGGGCAAGGGCAGTGGGCAATGACAAAGAGAGCAAGGGCATTGTATAAGGGCAGCACCACGGGCCGGATGACGGGGATGAGCGGCGCTGTGAAAACAAAGAGCGAGTGTAAGAGCTTGTATGTACGTCGAACTTCTTTCGCACCATACGTAGCCAACCGCGCTTAATCAGAGGTGCGGGGTAAGGACAACACAACCGGCTTGGTGGACACGTCTCGGGGTTGTGGATCGTGTGGAGTAAGACTGGTTGAGCGTGCTCAGAGTGTCATTGAAGACTGTTAAGGTGGCGCACCTCACCCGGCCACAACAGCCTCCTCCACCCCGAGCATCATCCCCCGCCACCCTCAACCACCCTCGCCCGACTCCTCGCCGAGCCACGGAGTCGAGTTCGAGCCGCGCGCCTCCCACTCGCCAGCCCCGAGCCAAGCCCCCCGCAGCCGCCTATCGCGGCCGAGTGCCGCCGCCGCCTCCTCCCGACCCTCCCACGGGGAGCTGGGTCCCCGCCCCACGCCCCCAGCCCCACGCTCCCAGCTGCGCGGGGCCACGGCGAGGGAGAGGAGGAGGAGGAGAGAACGAGGGAGCCGAGGAGGAGCCGAGGGGGTTCCAGCGTGGCCGATCTCGCGCGGTGAGGATGGAGCCGCGTGGCTGTCCGTGGTTCGGGTTGGTGGGACGGGCGCAGCTCCTGTGCAGGAGGAGTGAGGACGTCTTCGGTGTGGCTGTGGTGTCAACATCGGGGGGAGGGGGGTTGTTTTTGCATTACCGGTAACCGAATGGGAGCAAAGAAAACTGATTACGGCGAACTCGCATGTCGTGAGCTGTGCCTGCGAGGGGAATCTGTGTGAACATTGTGTGCCGAGAGCGAATCTGTAAGTGCTTTATTTGTTTCATTTAGAATGTTCCATAGAGAATCCTGTGAGATGGGGGTCGCGGTCTCGTGAGATGAGGCTCTCGTGAGATGGGGGGGGGGGGTCCCATGAGATTGGGGGTCCCATGAGATTGGGGGTCCCATGAGATTGGGGGTCCCGTGAGATGGGACACTTCGCTCGCCAGGCAAGGGGTGCAGGGACGAGGCGCCTGGTTCGGGGTCCCCTGTGTGAGCCGTGTGGAGCAATCGGCAGCAGCAGCAGCAGCGCCTGGTTGCCAATCCACTGCCGCTCGTGCGCGCAGAGTACAGTGATAGCGGGGACCGTTCATAGACAAACGCCTTCTAGGCCGGCAGTACATCGGCTGAGACTCGTTCTCGCACTCGACGCACGTGCGCCTTGACATTCTCTGCACGGGGGCTGCTGGGGCTATATTTAGCCTCCACAGTGCGTGTGGAGGCACCGCGGGGCGAGTGTGACGATGTGTGGAGGAGGAGATACATATGTTGAGTATGTGACGATGTGCGGGAGTGTGATGATGTGTGGAGTGCGCTGTGTGGAGTGCGATTCGTGTGATGTTGAGCGTCATTGGTGAACCGTGCTGTGCTCTTCTCGCCTCCTCTGCCGTTCCACCCTTGTCATCTCTCCACAGGTTGAGAGCTGTGTGCGTTCCCTGATCCTTTAAACAGAGGTAGGGGAACACTGCCCTCACCAGTAGCTAGCACACGCACACACAGCAGCCACTTAAGCCGCAGCAAAAGGAGGGGGACCTCCTTGCATTGACGGAGGTGACTGAGCGCACACAAACATGTAAAAAACGCCGATTTTCCCGGTCAAAACTATTGCCCTGTAGTTCCCGATAAGTGCCGCTCAGGTGCTTGTTGGTGGAGGAGAAAATATCGTTTGTGGGACGCTTTGAAGTGGTGGGTCTCGTGTGCCAAATAAATGAATGTCGGGTTCGTTTCCCATTGATTGCCTTTCGATACGTTTGGTGTGTGATGAGTGATTACATGAAACCGGCGGGACAGCATTCCTACGGGGTGTTGTATGTACGTGAAATTCCACCGTAGACACCGCGCAATGTGCACGGTGTACATGAGCGAGCAACGGACCATTTTTGCCAGTATCAGAATATAAGAATTGGTTTTACTCTTTCTGAAGAGAAAACAGCGAATGGTAAGTCGACTTATCACTTGCTGTTTTCTCTTCTCTTAGTGTTTCATTCACGTTATGTCAGTGTCTTGTTCAGCTTTAACTACAGCATGTTTAACATCAACTTCCACTATCAAACGATTCGTACATGTCCACCGAGAATGCTTCGTTTCACAATTCTCGTGGGTAATTTGCCTGATCCCACATATATTTCGACCTCGGTCAGCTGGCAACCATTGCATACATGCCTAGTTAACCATCAAACATTGAATAAGTAACTATGTATTAAAAGGGTTAAATCACGATGTGCCCCTCTGCAAGGACCATGTGTATTGCACCCTGCTCGACATGGATTTGCGGAACAAATCAGCTGGCAAACATGGCACATATGCCAAATGTTATTGGTATTTAAAAAAAAGAAATATATAATTTTTGTAGTTAAGGGGTTATATCTCTTTGAGCCCTCTGATTTCCTATGAGTTGGTCATAAATGTAAGCAGATCGCGTACACAAGTCAACTCTCCATCTGCCCGCTGCTTGCTGCACATTTTCACTTTACAACCTCTCACCTCACCTCTCAGACCTCCACCCAGGTTTCAGTGAAAGAAGCCCAATTGATTGCTATTGATGTGTAACCTTCGAATAAGCAATCAAATACCTTGTGCAACTTTCTAATCGCTCCTTTACTGCATATCAAGATGTATCATGCATACATATTCACAATTCGTACTCTTATTCAGTTTGAATTTTCCCATTATAGGGACTCAAATTTAAAACGTTTCCCTTGACCTCTGTTATTTATACTAATTTGTATATCCAACTGCACATTTTATATGATTTGTTTTGGGTACAATATATGTAAGCAGGTCGTGAGCAATAAACCATGTAACATGACTACAATTTACTGCACAATTATTATTTTTAACTGCCTTAAAATGATTTGATTTAACCAACTGAAACTGTATTGGCCCTTGTGTTGAATTCATAGCTATTTACATATTAACCAATAAATGCAGAAAGAGCTCAACAGGACGTGGACATTTGAGAACATGAGTAACACCGGAGTTATTGTGTCTGTGTGTGTCTTCGTGTATGTATATGTCTTCTGTCTCTGTGTATGTCTCTCCGTGTCTTCTCCGTGTCGTGCACCACCATGTATGTGTGTCGTGTCTCCGTGTCCATACATATGTGTCTTTGTGTGTCAAATATCGGAGGAAGAAGCCACCCCCTGTGAGTGGGTGGCTGATGTGCCATCTGTTGAGGAACACGAAGATTAGTCCAGAGTCTGAGACCAGGAAAGTTCCAGGCAGAGTTGATCTCCCAAGTGAATTGCTGAGGGAGGGGAGGCTATTCTGCACATCCTGCTCTAAATGACAGTTACAACTGTCTGGACCACAGGATGGATTCTGCAGGATTGGAAGGGTTCCCTGGTGGTCCCCCTCTTGAAGATGGGGGCTGCACTGATTACAACAACTACCAGATCATCCCCCTCCTCAGTGTGCCGGGAAAGGTCCTGGCAATAATATGTTATTCAACATTGTCTTGACAAGCACGCTGAGGATAGATGTGTGGAGCCCCAATGTGGTTCCAAATCTTGGGCTGTCCTACAATGATGTCATATTCTCCGTTCGTCTGCTACAGCAGGGGTGTATGGAATTTTAACAGTACTTACATCTCTGCTTTATTGACCTGGTCACTGCCTATAATTCTATCAATAAGAAAGGGCTCTGGGTTATTCATGCTGTTGGGGTCACGGATTCCCTACTCACGATCATTAAGGATCTTCATGGTGGTGGTCAGGTCCAGATCACTTCCTATTCACCATACCCCTACGCTATTTAACATATTATTTGATCAAATATTTCAAAACTCTTTCCATGGCTCTACCGGACAAATTACCATCTGCGCGGTTTCAATGGAAGATTGTGATTGATGCCCAGGTGCGATCACGGAATGGCAAAATATACACATCCCTTATAGATGGCTACCCTGTTTAGATATGTTCAGAGAAGTGGCCCAATGCAAATGAATACTTTCAAATGCAACGCTCGTTGTTAAAATTACATTGATACGTTGGCACGTGTAGCATCTTTGCCAGTTGCTTTGACTTCCAAATCCACGTTGGACTGTACAAAATACACGTGGACCTTGTAGAAGAAACGTCCCTGGTTTTCACATGTACAGAGAAATAAGTGGCCAATGTGATTTAAACCCTTTAATTACAAAGTTACTTGTGCAACTTTTAATCAATAGAATGGCATTTGCGCCATGTTTGCCAGTTGATGTCACCCTCAAATGTCTGTTGTCAGGCAAATTATGCATGTAACCTGTAGAGTGAATCATTCTCTATGGGTATGTAGGATTCATTCCTAACCACCGTTATGAGCGGAGTGTTAGCAAAGCTTATGGTAACACGCCAGTGTCCAGCTTACGTGCCAAGAACTGCTCGAGGTTGCAATGCTACAGCTTTTAGTGAACACAGCCCAGTGTGACGTTGCACCCACCAAGTAGGTGACGAATCATGTCACTTTCCTTCCATGGCACCATGGCACCATATCCACAGCTTAGTGAATTCGAACAATGTGTAAAGGACACAGTTCAACCAAACAGCCAGAGACAGGGTTGTGTACTGTGACATTATACTCACCTGAATAACAACAACTATATTATGTATCTCTGAGGCAGGTACTGTACTCAAAGGTTAAGTCAAATACGGGAGCTATTAATGCAATTGTGGGTATTTATATATTTTGTTCAGGCTCCTTGAAGAAGAAGGGTCACATCCAAAACGTTGAGATTTATTTTCTCTCAGCGACAGTGAAGACTTCGTTATTGTGTTCATACTGGTAGGAACGAAGTGAACCAGCCTACAATAGATTATATCGTCCGTCCGTCCGATGTCCGATTAGGTGTAGCAACATCGCCCCCTACTGCAAACACTTGGCATGACCCTACAAAAACCTTTAGACTCAGTGAGGCTTTCCTGGCTAAACAAGTGTAATTCCCTGAGATAGCTTTTAATTAAAACATTTAAATAAAAAATTAACTCACAGCAACCTAAAGGCTACAGCTCGGCCTAAAGCCTAGAACTAGGCCTCAAACTCTCCCTTCGTATCGTACCCCCGCGTGTGTGAAAGGGAGTTAATGTTTAACAATGTTACATTCCCTGATGTTTTTAAATAGAAACATTTAATAAAGCTTTTACATTAATAATTAAAACATTAAAATAAAAAAATAACTCACAGCGGCCTAAAGCCTACAGCTAGGCCTAAAGCCTAAAACTAGGCCTCAAACTCTCCCTTTGTATCGTCCGATTAGGTGTAGCAACATCGCCCCCTACTGCAAACAATTGGCAGGACCCTACAAAAACCTTTAGACTCAGTGAGGCTTTCCTGGCTAAACAAGTGTAATAATACATTATGTTTATATTCTTTGGTTATTCGTTCCTACCAGCCCACCCCGCAGGGACCTGTTTTATTTATTTTGATATGAACCCAACCGGACAGTCTTTACAGGGGTACCGTATTTTCCCGCATATAACCCGTGGGGTATACCACTTTGTACAAACAAAACAAGACCCTGTGGGGTATATGGAGGTGTGGGCTATCCCTTAAATATTTTACACGTGTGACATGTCATAACTCGTTTAATGTTTTCATGGTAGGACTATCCATTATGCAATACTTACCTTTGACTAAAGCACTGCTGAATAAACCACTCGCACTAAAATTGCATATGTTATTACGTTTTAAATGATTCGAATTGTTTGTACAATGAAACGACAATGTTTGATGTGGGCACACTTTGTTTACCGTAATACTTTCAGTGGCTGTAGGGGGGTGCGAAAGTTTCAGCTGAGGCTATGGATTGCACAATGGGAAGGGCCTTAGTAACCGCCTACCAGACGTGGAATCATAATTGCTGAGTCCCTTAGACCGCTGCTATAAGCTGAGCACTATACAGTCGCGACCATAAGCTTTGTTCCAAACTTCCAATGGCCTTGTTGCCAGGAGGCAATGGCGTTACTGTAGTGCCGCTGTTGTCTGCGCAGTGCGCAATCTACCAGTGCTAAAACTGTACAGGGGTAACTACCGGTCCAGTAGCTGTAATATGGTGAGGTCAAATGCTGGTAAGCCTAAAAGTATGCTTACTTACGGTACTTATCTACCAGTTATGTGTTACTTATTTATGGGATATTTACTTTTGTTACTTATTTACTAGTTTTAAGTTCACTCGTATCCGGTTAATTTTGTTTTCTTTGTGCACGTTATGATTTTAATGTTAACAATTGATAGTGGAATGTATTACATATGTAAACTTCGTATTAATATGATGGAATTAAGCTGCGGTAACGACGTTAAAGATATGAATGCATGTGGGGTATATGGAGGTGCGGGCTATCTGAAATTTGTTTTACACAAAACTCTATTTTTGCGGGGTATATGCGTCTGCGGGTTATATGCGTATACGGGCTATATGCGGGAAAATACGGCATATGTGAGAAGCAAACGCGCAACGAACCAAAGTATTGCGTGTTTGGGTATGATACCTTTAGGGGGAGGTTTGATCCACCATCCCGCCCCCGTGGGGGTGGCAATCGTGTGTCGCGGATTTATCAGAATTAGAATATTTATTTATACTGGAGGAATAATAGATCACGACGTTGCGATCACAACACAAGCAATCGTCATCAGGTGGGACAACCACAGCAAGACAAAACTGCTGAAGTAGGCAGTAGGCAGTTTTGGCCTACTTCACCAGTTTTGTCTTGCTGTGGTTGTCCCACCTGATGACGATTGCTTGTGTAGCGATCGAAACGTCGTGATCTATTATTTTTATACCTACGTGACTTTGCCGAAAGAACCAAAGAGTATGGATTCCTGAAGTCACGAAAGCTTCAAATCAAGAGTATACTGGAGGAATCCGATGAGCTATAAAGCTCTTTTTCACAAATGTTCTGTAGGGGCGAGTCAGAACGTTACATGTAAAAGGAGGAAGAGGGAAGAAAGGGAGGGGGGTGGGGGAGATAATATAATCCAACAAAATCGAAAAATAGAGGAACAAACGCGATGTCTCGGTCTACCAACTTGTTTTCCCTTGGGAGCAACGATCATTATGCATTTGCGTGAATATGGTTGGGTATGAAGTCCGTCCCCCACCCCGTTTGTCTGGCTATTCATTGAACCTTGAAAACTCGTTATTGATCAACTGTATATTGATTGTCATTTATTTAGACATAACGTACATGTGCAATTTGAACGTTCAGCAGATGAATTTGGGGTATTAATTTAGAATTGTGCGGCACGGATTATTTCAGTTCGTAGATGATTAATATAACTTTGCAAGATGGTTTTTGGATTTACATTGACTGCATCTCCACACACTCCTGATTCGCCTTTGCAGCAGAAACCAGCGGTGAAGATGTGGCGCAGTCTCCAGTTTGTCAATGGCACTGGTGGCCGGCGCCTTCTCTCCCAGCAAACGCGGCACCAGCCCGTGTTGGCGATTCGCCGGGAAGATGTCAACGTGTGGGAGAGGCGAGCGCCCCTGGCTCCCAATCACGTGGAAATGTTGACTGCCGCTGGCTATACAGTGTTGGTACAACCTTCTAACCGCCGGGCCATACATGCCAATGTGAGTTTACGTGATTTTCCTCTGTGAGTTTGAACGTGTGGAGTGTTGTCATCGAAGAGATGGAACATCGCCACTTACATCGTCACTCCAATATATTGCTAATTGTTATGCCCGGTAAATATGTTTTTGTGTCCACGTATCCTAGGACGCATCATAATCTTTTACACTGTTCGTTACGAAACTCGCCACACAGCTCACAAATAAGCGTGCCCAGATCTGTGTAGCTGTAGTGCAAGATTCGAAATGATTTTTTTTAGGTTTAATTGAAAAATAAGCTGAGCTCAATAGACATTACCAAAAATAAACTTACTAAGAATAAAGAAATGTTAATGTGTCCCTGCATACTACTACAATGAGTGTCCTTGAATTCGATTAAATGAGTACCACTTTGTGAGGAAGGCAAAGGAGTGGTTGTCCCTTTGAGAGTCTTCGTTCCTCAACTGTCGCGTGATATGATTTGTTGGTGGGTGTTCTCAGCAGTGACGTCTATAAATATAACTTTGGTGTGGTGCCAAACCAGCTCTCTAAACTGCTGTCATATTTTGAGGTGGTCAGGTGGCTCAGAGGTCAGAATTCAAAGCTGATAGCACCGAGATTCTGTGTTAGAATTAGGCCTCGGCAAGGTAAGGTAATTTACCCTTTTTACCGGGTAAAAGGGTAAAGGTAAAGGTGTCGACATGCCAAGGGGTAAGGTAAAGGGTAGGGTAAAGGTAGCTTGGAAGAATTACCCGGTAGGGTAAAGGTAGCGCAAAGTATTACCCGGTAAATACGGTACCTTGTTTACCGCTAAAAGCTCCGTGGTGCAGTCCGTGGCCTCCATTTAATAAGTAATATTTTGAAAAACTTTTTTTTAAACACGCTTTTATGAAATGTACGAGTAATGGCAGAACTCCACGACTCCAGGAAGTGGCCCCGAAACTTGCCATAACGTAAGGGACCGTGGTGATTTACAGCCAACGTTAGTTGAGCGTGGACAATTAGACCCAAGCCGAAAAATAACATATAAAAAATAATGTTTAAAAATATAGATATGAATTTTTAATGATATAATATAGTATTGTCATCAGTATGACATAATTATACCAAGTTTGCAGTCGATACCACATTAAGAAGTGAGTTAAAATTGAGTTACAAGATTTGAGGATACGACGATGACGACAACAACGACAACAATGACAACAACAACAACGACAAGCGTGTAAAATTGGAATCATTGAGAGTATTTTATATGAATAAAGCGCTCTACCTGGCATTTACCGTTATAAACCTTTTTCATGTGTAGTAGTACCCTAGTAATTACCCTGTAATTGGGTAATTTGTATGGGGTAAGGGTAAAAGGTAGGGTAAAGGTAAGCTCGTTGATTTTTACCTTTTACCTTACCTGCTAAAGGGTAAAAGGTAGGGTAGAGTGATTGTATTGCGGTAAGGTAAAAGGTAGGGTAAAGGTAGGCTCGTTGTTTTTACCTTTTAACTTTTACCTTACCTTACCAAGGCCTAGTTCGAATTCAGGCAGCCAAGCAATGTTTTAAGTACCCTGAGAGTGCCCTCTAATCTGAGAACTCATGGCTCGGCATAAGAATTTTGGGAGAGAAAATTCTGGTGAGAGGTCGAATCATCCCTCCTGGATCGATAACATTTGTAACATTTTATGGGAAGTCCACAGTGCGAGTCACACCCCTTCAATAGACATGTCGACGACTGGCTCATGGATTTAAATAGTAGATGCAAACCGCCCCAGTTTGTCTTTTTCCCTTAATTTCAGCTTGTTGCGTTTGAATCCTCACCCGATGCTCCTTATATTTCACAGTCAGCCCCTGTGCATCTCTCTCCGTCTCTCATCGACGGCTCTTTTAAAATGTTCCCATAGTGCTTCTGGTTCTGCTTGAGCTTCGCTAAGGTTTACAATAGGTGAAACCCTTCCCCCAATGTTGACGTAAAGATTCCAAAGAACACAGGATGAGATGTTACTATCCTTTGTGCAAGCAGTTCCAAGAGTTCATGAACAGTGAGCCTGGTGAAATTTCGGGAGCGCATCGTCAGTAGTGACCCTTTGGTTCCTAGGGTGTTTCGGCCTTTCATCCTATACACCCTCCCCAAAGGCGGCCAGCGACAGGGTGATCAATCCTACGCTTGCGTCCCATTCCCAATTAGTCATAGGAGTTGCCTTGTTGTTGGTAGCCAACATCCCATGGGACTATGCATGGCAGGGGCGTCCTCCTCCCTGAGTCAAGCATTGTTGACTGCATACCTCCTGGCCCTCTCACTTTGGGGCCCAGCTGGGGTCTTTCCTCTTCATCCAGAGCCACTGACTGCTGCCTTCTGCCGCCTCCGATACAGCTTTGATTGCCGAACGCTGGCTCTGGCCCTTAATTCCCAGGTCTCTAAGCAGTCTGGTTGTAGATGTTGCCACAAAACCTCTGCAGCCCACCTCCACTGGTCGGACTTCTGTGTTCCAGCCATGATGCCGTGCTTCGGCAGCTAGATCGGCATAGCGCAGATGTTTTCGCTCATAAGTCTCATCTACTGAGTCCTCCCAGGGTACTGTGAGCTCAATGATGAAGACCTTCTTGAGCGAACGGGACCAGAGCACCACGTCAGGTCTTAGGGTGGTGGTTGCGATCTCCGGAGGAAACACAAGTTGCCGGCCAATGTCAGCTAGCATTTTCCAGTCGCGGGCCAAGTGCAGCTGGTCTCGCTCTATTGGTGTAGAGCCGCTCTTCGGTGGTTTAGCCCCTTCGCGGACAAAGGTCGTCCGTAAGGGGTGTGATACTGCTGGGGGTGGTAGGGAGTTGGTGGCAGCTCGCTTGTCCTCCAGGGCGGACGCAAGGTTTTTAAGGACTTGGTTGTGACGCCAAGTGTAGCGTCCTTGGGTGAGGCTTGTTTTACACCCTGTGAGAATGTGCCTGAGGTTGGCTGGCATGGAACAGAGGGCACAGTCCGGATCTTCACCATACCATTGGTGAAGATTAACTGGTGTTGGAAGGATGTCATATGTTGCTCTGATGGAGAAGCTCAACCGCCTCGCTTCCGTGGCCCACAGATCCTTCCAGCTGATCTTCCTCTTCTCCCCACTGTCCCATCGAGTCCACTGTCCTTGTTTGGCAAGCGAGACTGCCTTGGCCCACCTTACAGCCTCCTCCTGATGGCGTACTTCCTGCACTACCATCTTCCGCTGCTCTGGTGCAGTGGCCTTACTCCAAGCAGCACGGCTAGTTAGCCCAAGGCTTCCTCTCCCTTGCTGAACATGACCCACAATGTCAGCATGTCTGAGGGCTGCTGTTGCCTCCTGGACTGCTTTTCCTGGCCTCCATTTGCGCCCAGTTGCCAAGGTCGGCGCGTTGTTGCTCACCACTGGGTCTCGAGATTCATTCAGTGTCATCTGGAGCCTGGTTTTTGCACACTTGAATTCCTCGGTTAGACTGGTGAGGGGCAGCTTGAGGACACCACCTCCATAGAGGCATATGGTGGTAAGGCATCGTGGAACTCCGAGCCACTTCTTTAAGTAGCTCGTGGCTCCTCTTTCCATCTTCTCCACTGTTGAGATTGGAACCTCATACACTGCTAGGGGCCACAACACCCGGGGTAGGAGACCAAACTGCAGACACCAGGCCTTTAACTTTCAGGTAGCTGGGTGTTGTCGATGGACTGTAGGCTACTACTGATGTCTTTGCGCAGCTGTTGCACCTGGTCTTTGTCCTTCAGGCTTGCATCATACCACCTTCCAAGGCTTTTTACCGGCTGCTCAGACACTGTTGGGATTTGGTCATCTCCGATGAAGAATTTCAGGTCACAAAGTACTCCCTTCACAATCGAGATGCTGCGTGACTTGGATGGTTTAATCTTCATACGGGCCCAGCTGATGTTCTCCTCGAGTTTTCTGAGCAGTCTCCTGGTGCATGGGACAGTGGTGGTCAATGTTGTAATGTCGTCCATGTAGGCTCTGAGTGGAGGGAGGCGAAAACCAGAGTCGACTCGCTGTCCACCAGCAACCCATTTTGAGGATCTGATGATAACCTCCATTGCCATTATGAATGCCAATGGAGAAATGGTACATCCCGCCATTATACCTACATTCAGGCATTGCCATGAGGTGGTGAACTCTGAGGTGGTGAAGCAGAACTGCAGATCCTGAAAGTACGACTTCACCAGGGTTGTGATGGTGTCCGGTATGTGGAAAAATCTGAAGGCAGATCACAGGAGTTCATGGGGCACAGAGCCAAATGCATTGGCGAGGTCGAGGAAGACTACATGGAGGTCCCTTTTCTCCACCTTGGCCATTTGGATCTGGTGCCAGATCATGCTGGAATGTTCCAAGCAGCCAGAGAACCCTGATATTCCTGCCTTCTGTACAGATGTATCGACGTACGCATTCCTTTGCAGGTACTCGGCCATCCTCTGGGCAATGATCCTAAAGAAGATTTTACCCTCGACATTCAGTAAGGAGATTGGGCGGAATTGGCTGATGTTCACTGCATCCTTCTCCTTAGGGATCAGGACCCCGCCTGCCCTACGCCACACTTTGGGTATTTATCTTACTTTTAAGTCCTCAAATTTGTTTTCAGTGTTCACTTCCATCTCTAATTTTGTTTTACTTCGCAGCTTTTCTCTCCATTTTCGAACATATGCTCTGGACTCTTCTGTATTTAAATAATCCAAGTCCCAGTCTTAGAATTTGACAACCATGTCATTTTTTATCAAGTTTTCTGTTGGAACTGGACATTAACATGCGTAAAAAGAACACGTTTTTTGTGCAGATGGGGAGTCTCGCAATCGTTGGTCATTGTAACTGTCTCCACATATCTCTGTCCCTCCAGGATTATGTGAAGGCTGGAGCCATTCTGCAGGAGGACATCTCGGACGCGACCTTGATCCTGGGAGTAAAGAGGCCCCCGGATGGCAAGCTGATCCCTCACAAGACCTACGCTTTTTTCTCCCACACAATCAAGGCGCAGGAGGCCAACATGGGACTGCTGGAGGAGGTGGTTGCAAAGGTAAGAAACGATCAATTCACAAAGGGAGGAAAAGGTGCAGGCCTGAAATAGCTTGCACATGCACCTGCTGCCAGAAGGGCCTCCAGCTCTATAAACCACCTCTAGAGGGTATTTTGCCTACATTTTCACGCTGGCCAGATGTCTTGGAAGAGGCAAGGTGTACCCACACTTCACCCCACCACACGCCTTGGCTGTACCCATTGAACATATTGGCAGTACACCGGCATAAAAAAAAATCAAATTTTGGCAATAATTATTTTCCTGCGATTTGCAACCCTGGTCAGAAAATTTTGCGGGGTGCGTCAAAATCAGTTCTCGTGATGTAGAAGCAGTCGAAAGATAAATGTTACGAGTGGCTGAACACAAAGCTTCACAGTCTGTTGCCGTGTAGCACCGAGCCTGATGACAATTGGCTGCTCCGTGTTCCAAAGGCGAGATTTGACTCGTGCCCTAGACATGGCCGGACTTGTTCCTCGATTCATTTCCGAAATAATTTCTGGGTGGCATCAAAAGATTACGACTCCTGGTGCCACACGTTCAAATGGGAAAGCAGCTGCAACTTCTGATGGAGAGTCTGCAGCTCACTCAAGGGCAACAGCGACATCGTCGGACTATTTTACGAGGACCGGTCTGTTGTTATGCTGCAACGATGTACCGCCAATATGTCCAATTACACTGCTGGGTAAATACAGGCGGTGGGGGGGGCATTAAAGAAGCTTCCCCCCCCCCCTTGTTTCAACTGCAACGTCAGGAAAACGAACCGGCGACCTCTGGATGGCAAGTCCGGTGTGCTCACTGTTCGTTACACCAGAGTAGAACCTCGAAAAGGCGCTTTGCACAAAATTAGGGACGTTGAATTTTATCTTAAATTTCCAAACACTTGCTCTTGGGGCACATCTGTTTTCCTGTGGTGAACACCGACAGAGTATTGGGAAGTGATGTCTGTGAGACACATACCAGGTAGGAGTGATACAAATTATGGAAGTTTCGAGCGACGTGCCCACCACCATCTCTTCTAGCGATGTGCCCACCACCATCTCTTCTTGCGACGTGCCCTACTCAGACCATAATATAATGATGTGGTTTCGCTTTGCAGGGCATCCGCTTGATTGATTACGAGAAGATGGTGGACACCAAAGGAGTGCGTGTTGTGGCCTTCGGCAAGTGGGCTGGATTCACAGGTAACGGCCATTGCGGAGATTTTTTTATGCACACCCATCTCATTTACCTTGAGGACTTTACAAAACGGATTTCAGTCTTTTCATGCTCAGCGTGTCTCGACAGGGTGAACATGATTGTTTTTTATTGTATCTGCATCTTTTCTTTGTCGGATTGGATTGGGGGACTTGGAATGACTGCAGATCTAAATCATCAGATCGTGGCCCAAATCAGATTGATTTGCTGCAAGGAATTTTAATTCATATTGGAGAGTAAAGAATGTAATGTTTGTTTGGGAAGATGATATTTAATTTGAAAAATTATTTTTTTACCCTTTCGGGCAATAAAACAGGTGTCAAAATTCTTACTCTTTGTCTAGATGTTCAAACACCAAATAGATACATTTTGCAAGGAATCAAGACTGTATTAACTGCACGTGCTTATGGTGAACATGCAAATAAGCATGCTCTGAAAATATATGCATTGTCTTGAAACGGTCTGGCCTACACCAGAGACAGCCTTCTTTATGGCCTAGTCTCGCCAGTATCAGACCAGAGAACACCAAAATGCGAACATTTAGAAGACAATACACGTATCAGAGCATTTATATCATGAGTTGAGTAGTTATATCATGGGATACTGTGTCATTAGGGTGATTTGAAATTTACTGTGGTTTTCTGTATTGTGAAGCTGCCTATGATGTAATCGCCAACCGACTAAATCTGCTGTTTTGCTTTTATGATCAAAAATTATAATGTCAAAATGTGTCCCGTGTGCGTGCCACCTGGGCATGTGACAACTGGGTATGTGCCACCAGCACGCCATCGTGCCTAAACCCCTCCCACCAGCCTCCCCACCCGCAACTCTGCTCCACCACCACGCCTTCCCCTCCTAATAACTCTCCAATTACCTGCCCCCCCCCCTCATTGTTCTTCCCCACCTGGCATCACTCTATTAATTAGCGACATATCTCCATGCAGCTTCTGTCCCATCGCCCTGCCGTTCAACAATTGTACGCTCGAGATTTCCTTACTTTATTCTGCACACACTTCTATTTTCCTTGCGCCCCAACTCTCTTCATAATTTTCTTCGCCTGCCTATTATCCCAATTACTCATACCCCTCGCTGCAATGTGGTGAAACGCTTGCATTGTTATGTGTATATATTTTATTATTGTACAGAATTTTCTATTGTGACCCACCCCTACAGGGCATCTATGAAAAATAGCTTCATAGCTAATCGGATTCCTCCAGGATAAATAAAGATTCTGATTCAATGTTTAAGTTTAAGTAGTAATGTGATGGTGCTTTGAGTGGCAGATTTGTGCCAGAAAGCCGTAACGTGTGTAAGCAGAAATAAAATTGACTTGACTTGTTGTTTGTGCACCAGGCATGATCAACATCCTGCATGGCCTGGGCCTGCGCCTGCTTGCTCTGGGACACCACACGCCCTTCATCGTGAGAATGTTGCACACGCACACACTGCTCAGTAATCTGGGTACAGGAGAGGGGATTTTGAATATTGGCATACACATGTGGTCATGGAACAGATCAGCACCAGTGCTTTCACTTGTCGATCCTGGATGGAGCAGTTAAAATATACCCACAAATATACCCACAACCTGAGGATCATATATAGGAAGAGCGGGTTGATTTAATCTATAAACAAATAGTGCCAGGCATCAATAAAACGAAATCATTATTGGTGAGGTCAAGAAGGACATTCTTGGGAATTTGTTTCCGAATTATGAATGAGTAGGTACAACTTAAAAAAAAATCTAAATTCCACTATTAACTTGTAATAAAGAGAACTTTATTGTGGTTGAGCTCACTCGGTTTAGAATCAATGAAATGCATTATTTGGTCATACTGCTGCATTCGTAGTGGTGCACAAGCAACCAAAGACTCAACACATAGTTCCTAACTTAAAACATATATAACATGCAACGTTTCTAGCAATGACCCTTCTTCATAGCACATAAACGGAAATGCAGGTTTTCTTGCATCAAGAATCGCACAATATTGATGTCACGACAACAGTAATGTCACATGCGGAGCGATCGTACTTGTGTGCTGGGGGAATGCATGTTGTTTTAGCGCAAGCCCCTGCATTGATGTCGATGTCATGTGTCGCCTTGTGTCTGAGACAGCACATTGGCATGGCGCACAACTACAGGAACAGCAACCAGGCCATCCAGGCAGTGCGCGACGCCGGTTACGAGATCGCGCTGGGGCTCATGCCCAAATCAATCGGCCCCATCACGTTCGTGTTCACCGGCACCGGCAACGTCTCTCGGGTGCGACGCACATCCCAGCATCTCGTTCCTCTTTGTTTCAAGTGGCTTTGATGGGTGGTCACATATTTATATATATACAGTTGATCATCGATTAATTATTCGGCGTGCAATTATCCGGCTTACAACATTATCTGGCGGTCCCGGGCCGATCTGGCGAAAACGGCAAAACCGCTCCAAAGGCTGTAACCAGTCCGGCGATCGGCACCATGCGCGTGACAAATAAAGTATCTATGATTGATTTCGTTGTCCAATATTACATGCAGTTCATTTTACACACTACATACAACAACTTAAACAATGAAAATACTGCACTATGTAAATTTTTCATGAATATTAACTACAGTAATAAAAACAGAAAATATATACAGCGCGATCCGCGCCGTGCATTCATTGGTTGGTGCTGGCATCGGTTCCGTTTTGCAGGGAGCCCAGGAGATCTTTAACGAGCTGCCGTTCGAGTACGTGGAGCCCTACGACCTGAAGCACGTGTCTCTCAAAGGAGGTGCGAGGCGGATGGGCGATGATAGGGATGTCGCTGCTTTCCGTTGCACTTGACGATGTGTGATGCCGCCCTTCCTGTTCTGTGACTGCGAACCTTCGATTATCTCACTTGCAAAAGACATGACGCGGGAGAGTAACAGCGGTAGTGTGGGGGAGTAACAGAAAGATGCTGTAAATGTTTGTGTATCCACCGCAATGTGAACACTTGGTGCTGAAGATCGTAACTCGGCAAGACTTGTTATAGACAGAACGTGTCTCCGTCTTGGGTGTCGGATCGCAATCGTCTCTTTTGATAGTTTTAAGCCAGTTGAGGAAATTCCACATTGCTTATAGAGGGAATCATTCTTTCCCAACGATAGCCACTGTTCACCTCGAACAAAATGGTACTTATTTTATTAACCTTGAGTCGACTGCTCAACTGGGATGTAAACTCACAACCCTGCAAGTCACATGTTCCCATTCCCCCCCCCCCTCCCCAGGGGGAAAGGGAACCTTTCCCCTTACACGGGTCCCCCTTCCTGCGCTCCGTCTTCCGTGCCACAGTTAACTCGAGAATAAAGAACCCCACCGCACCTCCTTCACATCTTCTGTGCTGCCGCATAAATTTTGTTACTCTGCAACGAGGTGTAAATTAGTATTACTTTATTATTATTGTAGTACAAAAAGCAATAGCGCAACATACAAGTGTTTTAAAATGTAATTATTTTCTAAATATGACGGACTTTGGTTCCTAATGGCACATACCTCCTAAGGGCATATTTACTACGTGTGCACGGGCATATGTGAGAACCTGCTTGACAATTGTTTTCTAGGACTCGCACTCGTTGACATTGTTATGCAAATTATATCACGGTGGCTTTAATGTGCATTATATAATACATTAGTGCTTTACTAAAGCCTCAACGTCTAACCAAGCCTTATGGTGTATAAAACAAGAACTCGGGATGAGGTTCGCATGCTGGAATGAGAGGTGTGATGGCCACTCGGAATTGTGGGAATCCCATGCTGCCCTGCGACTGTTACTGATGTTGTACGTGCAGAGTGGCCTGCTCTAACTGGCCGCCGTTAATGAATCAAAGAACGGCCTTTACAGATTTCATGGCAGTGATGCAACATTGCAAAGTAATGGATTTTACCCTCATCAGAGGTCATCAGCTCGGTGTCGCTGTGCTATCCCGCTGCTCCAAGTTGTGCAGACACCTGTTGCGCAGTGTACCCAATTGGAATTGCATTTGCAAATGGATTGCTGTTAGCAGATGATGCTGCTCACTGAAGGGTCCACACATTTGGCCTCGGTTGGGAAAAAAAATTCATTTTACAGCATTTCAAAATATAGGTATCGCTGACGCAGTGCAGTAAGTGATGTCCACGTTGTTTCAACAAGGAACTTCTACATGTGGCCAATTTCTGCTCGTTTGTGCACGTGGCAGATTCACGCAAGGTGTATGGAACAGTGCTGAGCCGACACCACCACCTGGTGCGCAAGACGGACGACATCTACGATGCCCAGGAGTACGACATCTACCCAAAGCGCTACACCTCCCGCTTCAACCAGCAGGTATGGGCACCGCAGTGGCAAGATGTTAACTACCTCGGGAGGTCGTCGGTTTGATCCCGACCCTGATGCCTGCTGTATATTTGGAGTTTGCATGTTCTCCCCATGGTCACGTGACTATTTCTTCAGGTCTTCCGGTTTTTCCATCCATATTTATAAAAATGCGTATTAGAGTATTTGGCTGCTATATATTTCAACGTGATAAACCACTTCGTTGGGCTATCATTTGTGGCCAGGTTGCTTCCGAAAAAGAGCTATATAGCTCAGTGAGCATTGCCTGGTAAAATAAAAAAATAGTTTAGTTCAAAAATGCCCACAACCTAGATTATACATGAGAACGCCTCCACCAAGACTTGGACATGTGAAGACCTGCAACCTGGACACAAATGATAGCTCAATGTAGTGGCTTATCATGTGGAAATTTATAGCAGCCAGATACTCTAAACGCATGATGATTCTAAATGTGGAGGGAAAAAACAGAGGACCCGGAGGAAAATTCATGCGACCATGGGGAGAACATGAAAACTCCAAATATACAGGCATCAGGGTTGGGATCGAACCAACGACATTCTGTGTATACAAGGCGAGGTAGTAAATATCTCGCTACCGTGTGGCACCCTTGCTGGGGTTAGGGTTGCTTTCGCATTGAGTCTGAGGGTAAGGAGCTCTTCTTGTGTTTCACTCAAGTTTTCAAGGATATATCTTGGCAGAGGTAGTGGTGGATCACACCACGAGCATGGCTACCCGAGTTTAATTCCCAGCCACAGCTAACAAATGGCGCTTGATACCTGAACTGGTCCTGGGTTTCCTCTCCACCAAACCACAGAGACCAACAGGCCTTGATCCAACAGTGGATTGACAAAGTTTATTATTATTACGATTATTATTACCTTGGCAATTCGGGGCCAAGATGGTGGGGAGAACACATCACAAGGCGAGGGCGCTCGGAGCTTTGGTGAAGCAGTTTGCAACAACAGGCGTGGAAGAAAGAGAGGCACTTTCAGTGAGCTCAGGAGGTGGATGACCAGATGGGAACTGGGATCGATGGATTGAGATGAGCGTGCAAAAGGACACCGCGGGAGAAGGGGAGTCGTGGTTGCTGTAGCGTCACTGGGGAAGAGTTGTCCTTGTCGACGTCACCACTGTGGGTTGACCTTCCCAGATTGCCCCGTACACGACGTGCCTGGTGAATGGGATCTACTGGGACCCGGACACCCCTCGGCTGCTCAGCAAGGAGGATGCCCAGCGCCTCATGACCCCCATGCACCTGGCAGAGGGCTCCGAGGCGGACACCTTTGTCAAGGGCTGCCCCTACCTCCCGCACAGGCACGGACGCGGCAGCACATCCGCACGCGGCATGAGTGCCGAGCGGCGCGGTGACTTCGAGGCACCCCAGGGGTGGATGGATGGAGCCACGGCACTGGTGTTTTTACTGTCAGGTTTTGCGTTGACCTGCAATTCGCGACGTCTGTTCGCCCCTAACTCAGCGATCAACCGCCACAGAACCTGGCAGCTAGACGTGGCCGATTCATCGATTTAAAATACAGGTAGTCCCCGACTTACGATGGAGATGCGTTACGACGACCCCATCGTAAGTCGAAAATATCGTAAGTCGAAAATGGCCTAGGCTACCCAGGAGTCTTAAAGAATGGTGATAATTTAGCAAAACAGAGCAATTTACAGTACCGTACTGTATAAACTAAGCACTGTATGTATTTATGAATTACAATACTGTATTGTACAGTAAATTTTAAAGTAAAAAACAAGGTAAATTCTTAGCCTACCTATATGAACTGCAATTTCATAGAAAGTTTTTTCAGGAAACAATCTTATCTGCTATAAAAACTTTTAACATGCATTGAACACCGAGACAACTTTACTCCGTCGACCACTGGTGAGAGTGAGGCATCACACAAGGCGGGAGATGCGTACAGTACATCCCGGCAGCGTCCCAACGTACAGTGTCGTACCTCATACGCTGCTGCGTTTGCCTGCCGCGTGAAATGTAAAATATGTTACAATTTTGTCATATCGCCATCGTAAGATCGAAATATCGTAAGTCGGACCATCATAAGTCGGGGACTACCTGTATATAATTTACACTTACGATGCATGCGTCATAATCACGCCCGTGATAAATGTTCGTTTCTCTCTCCAAAAAGAAGCCAGGGCCCATGTCGCCATATTGAGAATCCTCTGCAGAAGGTGGGAGAGCCTCTGCGAGTGAGACCAAAGGAACCTAAAGGGGGGCGCACAACCAGAGCGTGGGGTAGTGACGCTGGGAGTAATTGTGATCTTCTTCCCTGGCACTAGTTCCTATAATGATGAGATGCTCTCTGTGTGACGAGGTACAGTGAGGATTTCTCTTTGCCTCATTCTTTGGGCAAAGGTAACAGTCTGAATGGTTTATACCAACAGTCATCCATGACTTAGGTAAGGAAGCCTCAACAATTGTTCTCGAGTCCTACATTTCCATTTTTGGTAATTTTTGGCATTTTTATTAGTGTTTTTGCACGTACAAGGACAGTGGATTTACCAGAGAAAATCCATGCATGGGGGAAGTGATGCTAAAAATGCACAATTTTGGACCTGTCATCTGAGAGGGCAGTGATATAGTATTCTATTGATTTAGATATTTCTGTCCGAGGCATTGTCTGAGGGTGCTATGAGGCAGTGACCGAGTGTCCTGTCGGCCGGCAGGTTCCTGGCCATCTGTGACATCTCAGCGGACCCCGGCGGCTCCATTGAGTTCATGACCGAGTGCACCACCATCGACGCGCCCTTCTGCATGTACGACGCTAACCAGAATTTCCACCACAACAGGTCAGTGCTTATTTTTTTGATTACTATCATGCTTGCTTAATTCCAGCAAAGCCTCACCGAGTCTCAACACTGCTTCAGGATGGTCGTGCCAAGTTTTTCTTATAGGGATGCGATGTTTCTGTGTGTAGTCCTAATTGAGTAATTTGCAGGTAATATTTCAGCATTGGGATTTTTGGCCAACACCAGTTACAGTGTACTTTTTTTTTAGCTATGGGAGGAAACCGGAGAACCCGGAGGAAAACCATACAAAGGCAGGGAAACAACATACAGACTTCACACACAAAAGGCACCCGAGTTAGGATTCAATACCTTGCTGGTTTTGTCAAGGAACATGAACCATCACGTGTACTCCGGTAATCCTTGCAGCGGGTTTTGGCTAGCCATCGAACAAAGACGGTCACCGCATCGCGCGCTTTCGGGTGCGCTTCTGCTGGCATCTGGAAAGCTCTTCCTTCTGATATTAGAAAGCCACTGGGAGCTATGCGCTTTTAAATCTAGATTAAAAACTCATTTTTTTATAACTGCTTTTTGAGTTTAGTGTGTTGTCCTTCCCCTGCACCTCCGATTAACACGGTTGGCTGCGTACGGTGCGAAAGAAGTTCAACATACATGGGTGGCAGCAACCAGCGCTCGGGCATGGAAGGAGTTTCGTACAATCCTGAGAGATAACGGCCTCAGTTCTTGGTCTTTGCATTGATTTCAGGCCTCACATTTTCCTGCCCATGGCATTGTGGTTTCCAGTTGAATTGGCCCTCCTGGCCACACCTTGCTGATAAAATGCAGTCAAAGTGTAAACCAGTCCAAGCAAGTGTTACACTAGGAGGGCATTAATCTTGACTGCCCACCAACCAATATATTCAATGTTACTCGCTTTTAATGGTGCAAGAGTGATTGATAAAATTATTTAATGCAAACAACAAATCAAGTTCCTAGCTCTATATGATATGTATTGTAGCAGACTGCAAAAAAGTGGAGCATGTCATTCCTTGGGAACTTAATTATTTGTCCTCAGGGCTTTTAACGATGCGTGGTTTAATGTGACTTGCTCTGGAAAAAAACACAGTCAACATTTTCTGTCATGATCTCTCTACGCCTAGCAGAATATCCACAGCTGGGATGAGAACTTACATGCACGAATTATTTCCACCACAAATAATATGTTGCCTATGGCCATGAGTGGAATGTTTAGCGTAGGCGTGTCATGATAACAGCAGAGCTCATTAGTCACACGGATGAGGAGTAATGCCGTGAGTGCTTAATTGAAATCCATACTTCCATATAGGTTAGAGAAAGGCTGATAGTCTGTTCGCCCACTACTAGATGAAGGCATCCCCACACGATGCCATTCATGCGGATTGTTTGACCATACTTTTCACAGTAGGCGGAGATGTTGCTTTGTGTTATCCAAATTGAGTACATTTTGTATGATTTTTACAATTTAGCAAATTTTCACAATGACGTCGCACAAGGACGGCCTCTTCGTTCATATATGACCTCACGGGATCTTTAACACCATCAAGCGGACGGCGCGTACTGCTTATGGTTAACAAGATGCAGTAAAAACCAGGGGCATTCTGTCGCATTGGAACCACGAACTCTGCAACAAACGGCGAACGCGACACCGCTGGCCCACACCACCGCTGGCGCCCCACGAGCCATGCACCACCACTGAGTGCTGAATGTTACGACTTGACATCAGATCACACTGCGTGTGCTGCGCGTGCCGGGTACTGAACGGTATGACTCGACGTGAGATCACGCTGTGCTGTGCGTGTTGGGTGCAGTGTGAATGAGGATGGAATCCTCATCTGCTCCATCGATCAGCTGCCTGCACAGATGCCCGTGGAGGCGACGGAGTACTTCGGAGACCGGCTATATCCGTACATTTTCCAGATGGTAATTATTTTTTTTCACACAAGTGCTGAGCACAGGGCCAAAAACGTCAAGCGTTCAGCAACAAACCGCCAGATCAAAGTTGTAAACAGATAAGAGTGTAACACGTTTCTTGAATTGAGCAAGGTTATTGTTATAAAAGCTTGGAAAAATTGACGACGGGAGGAGGCAATTCCAAAGTGGAGCAGTGCGAGGGAAGAAGCAGAATGAGAAGTTTTGTGATGTGCAGTGTGGTGAGTGAGTGAGTGTGTAGGTGAATGTGTAGGTGAGTGAGTGTGTTCTCAACATGGGTGGAAGAATCGATTAGTGAAGTTCACGGGAATGGTAACCATGGTAGTAGCAACATAAGAGTGATAAGGTGGTAACTGATCACCGGTGAGAGTGTGGCTGAAGTGAATTGGTGAGTACTGGATCATCAGTCACCTTTGACTGCTGATTTGCTGAGTGCAGCGAGGTAGGAGCTGGGTGCTCCATCCCAGGCAAGGTGCAATGCCACCCTTACATAACAGCATTGCAGCAACTCTCACCAAGAACCTATTTGCTTGGTATGGCGTTCACAAGCAGAGGCACCAGTGGACATGTAACGTGTGCACTGATGCCTCTTAATTGTCACTTTGCGAGGTAATGATTTGATTCATCAATCGATCCATTCTCATCTCTTTTGTATCGTTGCTCATGTTTTCTGTATCGTGTTCATTGTTTTGTCTGATTCATTAGCCTAGATATAATGTTACCGTAAAATTTGCATCAATTTCAAACAATTATCAATTTTAATAGATGGATGGACGAATGGTTACATTCCTGGTCCTCACAATAATGTTGATATCGTTGTCTACATATCTAGTGAGTCCAACTGAGTCGCAGACGGTGTCTTGGGAACTGCACGTTTTATTAAACTCTTAGCACAACATACTCCAGGCTATAAACACAACATACTCCAGGGCTATTAACACAACACACTTTTGGGTGGTGACCACCCAACTAACCACGCTACGGCAGAACTAGACACGGTTCCACTATCCCGGTCCGGACCACAAGCTGGGTTCCGGACCGCTGGGCTGGAGGCTTCTTCAAGCTTGACGTGGATCTCCTGCCTCTCCAACAGTAAGAACCCAGAGCCCCTCTCAGGGCCCCCCTTATATCAGGCCAGGCTGGGGCTGGCTCTGCCTCTCGCCCCGCCCACCTTCTCGATCTCTCTCGCCCTTACCCGAGGGCTCTCGAGAGTTCTTCTTGGATCATGTGACCACCCATTGGCCCCCTCCACCGGTGCCCCCCCTCCAGTATCATCCAGTCACATATCCTCAGATCAGCCAGAGTATCATGCCCCCAACATAACCCTAGCTGACACTCTGTCGCTCAACGGGAGCCCGCACCGCACGCTGTGCGTGGTGCCACCGCACTTAACCAGCGCTCACCCAAGCCCCCACTAGGGCTGGTACTACACCTCGTGTCCGGGGTGTACACACAACAGTATACAGTAGACATCCCGCCGTGGCCTCGCAAGCCCGCCACCACACAGTGACATTCCCAGTCACTACACCTACACATTAAGATATATAACCAGACAAGCGTTCATTGCAACCAGAAGTCTTTTTCAGAGGAGCCCTCCAGTTAAATAAGTACAACAAATAGTCTGCAAGCTCCATCTCGTAAACAAAATTCTAAAATTGCCATTTAACATAAATGTAAAGCACAATTAAGAATAGATATAAAAAATTGTAATTAGATACAATTCGTACATTATATGGGTGTCTACATTTTTTTAGGCAATGTTCCCATTCGTAATCACCAAATGATATCTCAGACTGGGGTGGTAATGTTTTTCAAGTTTCAAGTTACATTTTTTGTAACCCAGGTGACAGCTCATGAAACAGGCATCTATAGACTCATTTGCAAGAGTGGTGACCTCAGTCGCCAACATGACAAGAGCAGTAACGTTAGAACCAAGTACAACAACAAAGGAAGCAAATAGAAATCGAAGCAAAAACCGCCCGCTTTACAGAAGAACTCAGAAAAAGGGTGCACAAACATAACACTAGATCAAATGTATTTGTAGTGACAAACGTTGGCTCGGACAAATTACTTGAAACAAAACCTTTCATAGTCAAATTAATTTGCAGTAACATTCAAATATTGCTTGCGGTAATTATTGCATGAGTAGGTAAACACGCAGGAATTTGTGACTTTGTGAATATCTTTATTAAACATTTAAAACATTTCAGGCTCTCTTTTTTTGATCAAAAAGGAAAAGAAAGCCAGACGTTAAAAGTTCACATTCAGGGACAGAGTCGTTTTTGGTCAGGAATGAAAAGAGCTGTGTACGCTATGTTGTGTGAATACATTCTAAACTGTATATATCGTTGGGAGTCTGGGCGGTAGCCAACTGCAATGCTTGCTGTGCCAGCTCTGAGCAAAAGGCATTTCCTCCCTTGGCATTTACCCAAGGACCAGGAGGAATGAAGCATCAAATAAATATCTGGAATGCGTTATATTTTAACACCGTGTATTTTACCTTAAGTGGTTTATATAGCAGCAGACTTTGCAAGCTCGGTTAAACTTGTTTTGTGCGAAACGGAAGGGTGTGCGCAGGCTGGTGGCCGCGTTCTTGTGCCAGGATCTACTGCGGGTACCCGGCCTGCCTGTCCTCTTACCCCAAGAAGCAAAGTTTGAGCATTAATGGGCTCTTTGCACGGGGTGAATATATGGCCTGGACCATGCGCCGAGGCAGGAATGGAGCAGAATTCCCCCAAATACTGCTCTCCAAGGCGGCACCGAGCAATCTGCCAACCCTCAATGCTACTTCCTGATTTCTGAAAAAGAAATAACTGCTAGGAAAGCAGCCAAAATTCCAGCAAGATGAGTGGTACTAGTTAAAGAGCCGGGCTTGTTTAGAAAAATATATATAATTTAATATAAGGGAGTTTCATATTTATTTTTTGTCTAATCACATTACTGTTACACTTTTGCATCAGTTAGTTTCACAGTAAAGTAATCCGCCTTTCAGTAATGTCACGTATGTATGTATTTGAACTTCTTTCGCACCTTACGCAGCCGACCGTGCTAATCGGACGTGCGGGGAAAGGACAACAAACTAAACACAAAAAGCAGTTTTAAGGAAATGAGTTTTCAATCGGAATTAATGTTCTTGTGAGTTACATTACTGTTTCATGGTACATGTACATTCTTAAACCTGTTAATGGAGATTTCTCATTGGGCATATGTTGTAATTTGTCCTTATTACCGTTTTACAAATAAGAAGACGATGACGATTATGTTTGATTTAGTGGCGAAGGTTTTAAGCTTATTGTGTGCAGACAGGTGAGAGATCAAGAGGCCATTCATGAGTCTCATTTGCGAGAATGACCCAGGTCTCCAAAATGATAAAAGGCAAAAAAACTAAATAAAATACACCAACAGTGCAAACATAAAAATCAGAACAGAAAACACAAACGTGTCTCATGATGAATCACAAACACTGTACACTGGTTTTTCCAGTGGTCTGTCTTTTACAAACAAAGGTATTGGCTGTCAAGGTGGAGCGTGAGTGCGGTAGGCTGCTACTATGTGCTCGCTGATCCTGGTGCCGTGCCTCTATTGTCTTCGACAGCTGGCTTCGGACGCTAACAAGCCCCTGGAAAACCAGACGGAATTCTCTCCTGCAGTGCGAGATGTGAGTAGCTTCTCATGCCATGACATGCTGATGAGCCGGAATGAGTGAGAAGACTATGTTGTCTCCATTTCCAAAAGGCCCGTTGCCTTAATAAAAAAAACAACTCCCCAATATTTGTCATTGATTGAAGCCAGCGGTTCTCAATTTGTGGCGCGCGCCTCCTCGGGGGCACACAGGCTGCAGCATGGATACCGTGCAGGAGTGATTTAAAATATAAACTTATTTTATCAGGTAAGGCCCACTGAGCTACATAGCTATTTTTCAGGAGCGACCTGGCCACAAATTATAGCTCAACGAAGTGGCTCATCACGTGGACATTTATAACAGCCAGATACTCTAAACGCACGTTTCTAAATGTGGAGGAAAAAACCAGAGAACCTGGAGAAAAATCCACGTGACCACAGGGAGAACATGCAAACTCCAAATAAACATGCGTCGGAGTCGGGATCCAACCCTCAACCTGTATACCAGGTAAGGTGGTTAACATCTCGCCACCGTGCACAGGGGACTTTAGCACCACATTGTGGCAACAAAAGACACCCTGATATACAACATGAAACACATACCATTTGAACAGCACATTGACGTGTCATCTATCTGTGTATTGTGACCTTAGCTACTTGGGGAAAGGGGGGGGCGTGGGGGCATGGGACCACAACCTGCTTCCGTTCCTCCCTTAAAACCAATCTCTTCTACCTAGCCCGAGGGGTTGGGAACTTGCGGCTCCGGAGCCCCATGCGGCGCTCTAATGACTGCTTCATGACGTTAGTCACACGCACACATGGGTTACCGGATGTTGCCATTAACACTCCACGAACCTTGTCTTTCTCTTCCAGGTTAAAACAAAGAGCACGCAGCTTAACCTTGAATCATTGTGGAATAATTACACTTGAGCTACAAGGCCGTTTTGGCCTGACTTGTTTTGTCTCATTTCCAGGCTGTCATTGCGTCAAACAACAAGCTGACACCTAAATTTGAATACATAGAGAAGCTACGAGACAGCAGGTGAGCGTTGGGTCACCACCCATCCGTCCCAACATCGGTGCCCAAATTGTGGGAACTGGTTCTGGCAAATTTCCCTGCTTGTCTGTGGTTTTCTGTGCCCTCCGTGCAGAAACTGCCAGCATTGCAAACTCCACAGAATGTTCAGATGTGATTTGCGTGGCTGGCACTATTTAAAAATAAGACGATCATTATCGTGGTTATCACCTCCTTTCTAGAATGCACTTTCCTGTTTGTTGATTGTTCTGACACAGAGCAGGCTCCATTAAGTGCCAATTGGTTTTCCTCATTTAAGTGACGCGTCACATTTTCACACATTGCTGTTCTGTTGGTGAAGTCGTGACAAAGCAAAGCTGGAGAGAGGAAGATGCACAGCTGGGTGGTCGTCACACTTAATTATTTTTGCAATGACTTCCTGTAGCAGTGACTGTGTAAAGTTAACACTGATTTCATGTGGATGAACTGGTTCCTGCATTGAAATGTCAGATTTACACCAGTGGGTCAAACTGCCAACTGACATGAGCACTGCCCATTGCTCGCTTTGGGTATGGCAACAACTTGACTTGTTTACCTTTATGGGAGTAATACTGTTAGTGGATACTTGTGTTCATATGACCTTAGGCTTGCTCACGTGTGCATGATGTGTGTGCGTTCGTGCACAAGTAATTCCTTGTTGCGAGAATCTTGTACATGCGTGTGTGGGGAGTAGTGCTGTGGTTAGTGCACCGCACTACGAACCGGGTGACCTGAGTCTATTCCCACTTGCGAACAACACCTGTAACAAATATCTGGACCTCCCTTAAGGCGATTCAGGCTTCAATGAGTACTGTACCTGATGCGGTCTGTAAACATCAACATTGGGGAGACAAAGTAGGCCGGGCTTGGCACTTGTGTCCCTCCCCTTCGTGTGCCATTCCTGCCTTAATAGGTGCTCACAAACAGCGCTTGTCCCAACAACCTGTAATATTCGAGGGAGACCTTTGTTGTGCGTGTGTGTCTTGCTGGATCATGTGCGCATGTAGAGCGAGGGCGCGCATCCTGAGCGTGGCTGCTAGCAAGCGCGTGCTGGTGCTGGGCTCAGGCTACGTGTCTGGCCCCGTCATCGATTACCTGACCCGAGACCCAGACATCGCCGTCACTATCGGTACCAACTCTCTCTCCACCCTCCGTGCTCGCTGCCACGCTCATAAACCTCGCCGCACGCTCACCATGTTACAATTCCCACACTCAATGGGAATTGTTGTCCTTCACTTGCACCCCCGATTAGTACGGTTGTCTACGTACGGTGTGAAATAAGTTCAACATGCATACATCCATACATACGAATAGAACATTGCCTTCCACGTCACTCTGTGCTTGGTAAGTATGAGGGACAGGACCGGCACTAGGGGGCCGCTGGGCTGGGTGGCCCCTGCACCACCAAACGTCCTTGTGGCACCACCCACGCTTACTGCCCAGTTTAGGGCGCTTACTTCAATCGCATAACATACTAAATCATTACGTGTCACTTTTATGTTTTACAGAAAGGGTGAAACGAGTATATTACTGTCAGGGTTAATGTTATTGCTGCTTCCGGAGAGGGGATCCTGGGCTGGAGTGGGGATCTGAGGGGTCCTCCAAGATTGTCGATTTGGACACCTGTGTGGTCAATCCCTGGTCTCTCTCTCATGTTGGGGGCCTCTCGTGTTTACTGTCGCCCAGCCTAGTGCATGTTGTGTTTACCTGGGGACCATGGATCATATTTATGTTGTGTCTCTATGGTGTTCTCGCTGGTTCGTGTTGTGTCTGTGTGGTGTTTTTTTCTGGTTTGTGTTGTGTTTACCTGGGGTACCCTGGATCGTATTCATGTTGCGTCTCTGTGAATTTCTCGTCCCATTTTGGTGTTAAGACGTGGCTCGCATACAAATAAATGATAATTAGTATTATTATATTCCACAAGTGTGGCTTACAATGCAAAATGCTTTGCGGCTTTGTGTTCAGCGCCACGTAGTCTAATGCTGGGCTGTGTGCCCGTGCGCGCGTGTGTTCCTGTGTGCACAGCGTCCAGCCCCGCGTGGCAGGTGAGGGAGATCTCCGAGCGCTACCAAAACACCACGCCGGTAACCATCGACGTCGGCAAGGAGCAGGAGAAGCTCTCTAGTCTCATCAAAGACCATCACCTCATCATCAGGTGCCGTCATTTCTCTGACCCCATATCCCATCAGGACCACTTGTCCCCCGCACGACCCCCCTCCAGGTTACCAAGGCCACAATGCCAATCAAAGTGCTGTTGTTTGTAAATGTTGTGATGAGTGTGTGGTGTAAGGCATTTGCTTCATGTTGTGTATCCGCGAATGTCGTGTTAGTAAGGTGTTTCACGTTGTGTATCCGTGTGTTTCATCACCACAACATGGAGCTGACATTCCCCACGTGCATTCTAGATTTCTCCTGCACGGTATCCATGCTGCAGCCTGCGGCACCCACTGTGTTGGTGAACTGCTGTGGTGTGCTGTGCTGCGTACGTTTCTTTTTTAATGTGTCCGTGGAGCATTGTGCACTTTTTGTGCTGCAGTGGCTGCATTCTGATTATTTATGGGACCTTTTTGTTGCCAGTATCCAGTTTTACCACAAGCATGTTTGTGCGTATGTAATAAAGGACTCGACCACGATGTCTGGCTTGGTGTCCTTTATTCGGTTCTTCTCTCTTAACCCGCACGGCTGTCCTTCTATAAGACTCTATACTGACACTGATACTGCTCTCCTGCAGTTTCTCCCCTCGTCGTTCTCTCAGCCTCTCTCTCCTCTCGTCGCTCTCGTAGCCTCTCCCTCACACACAGCCTCGCCGGCTGTGTTCCCCGCAGCTCCTCGTCCGCCTTCTCTCCAGCCGCCCCACCGCTGTCTTCTCTCGCAGCTCCGCTGGCTGCTCCCTTAGCTGGCCACCGCTGGCCGCCGCTGCCACCCCTTGGCTTTGCCCACGTGGCCTTACTCTGGTCCAGTCCCACTCGTTCTGCCTTCCTCTTCCGGTCTCCTCCCTTAAGAACCTTAACCTTTCCTCCCACGTCACCTAACTCCACCTCTCCGTGACGTCACATCCGGGAGGTCGCCCGCGCCCGCATTACACCACCCTCCCCCGTGGAGAAAAACCCAGCCGACCTCGGCTGAACAACACCAACAGTAATGCGGGCGAACCCGAGCGTAACACACCAAAGGACACCAAGCATGCAATATAACAGTAAGAACAATCAACACAACTCAACAATCAATAACGTAGCAGAAGCAGGCAATAAATACACAGTAAGAACAATACAACATAACAATCAACGAAACACAAGGGATTTAGAGCGTGTGCGGGTCGCCGGCCCGTCCCGGACGGTCGGCGGCCCATCCGCGGAACGGGAACGTGATTGAGTTTGAGGAGCGACAGGGTGAAATCCCCCTGTCGCTGTTGGAAGTCCACCAACGTCCCGTGTCCTTGAAGGATCAGTCTTGGGCTTGTCCCGCGGATGCGTCTGCAGCGGGGTCGGAAGGGCTGCAGGGCTCGAAGGACCCGCAGATCTGGCAGGCACCCTCCGAGCAGAGCGCCTCGTCCCCTCCGGTGTCAAGGCCGGCCTGCCTGTTTCGGTGGATCCTTGGGCGGCTTGGCCGGTAATGAGGCCTCCTGTTGTGGCGGACCCGGGATGCGGGCCCAGCAGTCCTTCGCGTAGTGGCCCTTCCGTCCGCAGCGGAAGCAATCGGCGTCGTTGCGCCGAAGCGCAGGCCTTGCATCGCGCCGCCCGCGTATCGGCGGTGCAGCACGAGAGGCCGGTCCACCGCGGCCTGACCATGGCACCGAGGCGGCCGTCAGCTCCTGAGGGCCCCGCTCATCCGGCACGTATACCGACTTCGTAGGGTCCCAACCCAGAGCGCCACCCTCCGCGACGGGCCCCCCTGTCCACGCCGTGACCTGTTTCCATCGTCGTAGGTTGAATTGTGCATCCAGACATTTCGCCGCCGCCCGGGAGGTGAGCTTCTCATGCCCGCACACCGGCATGGGAATCCCAAGATCCCGCGACAGCTCGAGCATCTTGCCCAAGATGAGAGGCTCGAGCAGGTCAGGTGTTGTATCTGGATACGCGGCCATAGCCAAATCAAGCACTGCACCCCTGTACGCCACAGGCGACTCCTCGGGCGCTCGTTGTCGTTGAGCGAATCGCCGATGCGCGTCGTCAGGTGGCTCGTAGGCGTCGGCCATTTCTTGAAAAACTCCATATAATGTCCTCTTCTTCTCGGCCTTAATGGAGCGAAAAAAACGAACAGATTCGTCGTCCAGAAGAGTCGGCAACACTTCCAAGGCCTCAGCATCGGTCCATCTCGCAGAACGGACCGCCGCCAAAAATCTGCAGGCGAAAGCGCTCCAGTCGCCCCCAATGGCGAATTCCTTGACCGTGGTGAGATGGCGACTCCGACTTCGCTTCACTCCGCCCTCCGCCGATGGTTCCTCCGGAGGCAAATTCAAAATGGCGTCGAATCGCGGCGTGGTCAAGATGGCGGATTCCCGCCGCGGCACGCGCAAGATGGCGGCCTCCTGCCGCGTGGCCCATGGCGCCGGGAGTGAAGAACCCGTGGCGGCCTGTGGAGCACTCTCCGCTCTCTCCGTCGCCGTGCTTGGGGTGACGAGATGACACAATTGGCCCAGGGCGTCCTTGAGAGTCTCCAGTTGCTCAGCCACCTGCAGCCATCGCCGATCAGCGTCTGATGGTGTCGGCGGCCCTGACACTGTGGCTACATCTTCCACTCCCGTCCCCGCACTCGTTTCAGCAGGGCTCTCCTCCACCACCCTGGCAGGATCCATGTTTGGAGGGAAGTCTTCGTCTTCGGACGAAGAAGCCGATGCCGGCGCTGGAACATTTTTCTTTCTCACTTGTTTCGACATGCCGTTGCACTTCCGACACCAATGTAATAAAGGACTCGACCACGATGTCTGGCTTGGTGTCCTTTATTTGGTTCTTCTCTCTTAACCCGCACGGCTGTCCTTCTATAAGACTCTATACTGACACTGATACTGCTCTCCTGCAGTTTCTCCCCTCGTCGTTCTCTCAGCCTCTCTCTCCTCTCGTCGCTCTCGTAGCCTCTCCCTCACACACAGCCTCGCCGGCTGTGTTCCCCGCAGCTCCTCGTCCGCCTTCTCTCCAGCCGCCCCACCGCTGTCTTCTCTCGCAGCTCCGCTGGCTGCTCCCTTAGCTGGCCACCGCTGGCCGCCGCTGCCACCCCTTGGCTTTGCCCACGTGGCCTTACTCTGGTCCAGTCCCACTCGTTCTGCCTTCCTCTTCCGGTCTCCTCCCTTAAGAACCTTAACCTTTCCTCCCACGTCACCTAACTCCACCTCTCCGTGACGTCACATCCGGGAGGTCGCCCGCGCCCGCATTACACGTATGTTGAACTTCCGTGCTTAGCAGAGGTGCGGGTGAAGGACAACAAACTAAACAGAAAAAGCACTTTTAAAGAAATGAGTTTTCAATGAAGATTTTAAAGTGCATAGCTCCAGTGGCTTTCAAATGTGTGGTTAATGCAGACTTGATGCCTTGTGATAAGTGTCTGTTTGTTATTCTTGCCTGAAAGGGTAAAGACTGTTCTTTTTTCGTCACCTTTATTATTATTATTTCACGAGTCATGAGTAAATATGAGGCTTCAATGGCCGTTGGCTCCGACCGGTCTTGCAATCGCGTGGGGGACCTTGTTTTGTTTGTCGCCGCAGCCTCCTACCATACACCATGCACCCCATGGTGGCTACGCACTGCATCGAGCACTCGGTGAACATGGTGACGGCCAGCTACACGTCTCCCGCCATGAGGGACCTGGAGAGCAGGTGTGCAACCGATGCCCTGCGCCCGTTCACTCACTCGCTCCTCGCTCATTTTCACCGCACGAGCACTCGGGAGGCCGCGATAGTCTCCCAAGCGAGAGTGACTACCCGGTTTATAAATAAATGTGATTCTTTCACCTGTGTCGTGGGCCCCACCACCACACTTGCAGGTCACAATGCTGTTGGTTCCTTGATCTTTCCCCCACGCTGCTCCACCTTGGAATTGTCTCCCACTGTCTCTTTTCCAAAGCTTTTATTACCTTGCTCAATTATAGAAACGTGTGAACGCTATATACATGTTACAACGCTGATGACGCTGTTTAAAAAAATCTAAACATAACACTAACAATTATACAAATATTAACGTCCAACTTTTGGATGATCCACTGCTGGATGAAGGTCTCCCCATGTCATGACAGTCATGAAGGTTTTCCATTTAACTTCTAAGGTTGTGGACATTTTTTCTTAGAGGACCCTCGCCCAGTGCCAGGGTTAATGGTTTTGTTTAACGAATGTACACAGGGAAGATAACACTGAAACTAATCTTGGTATCTACCTGATACTTTTGAGAAAGAAACATATTACAAAGTGAATTGACAATAAAGTATTCTAGCTGTCTAGCTCTGAACAAGGGAAATGTTACAAGGTGAGTCCACACAAACTATTCTCCTGGGCTGTTTGACACTCTAAACTGGGATTTAAAACAAGGCTAGTCCATACAGGACTATTCTCTTGGTCTGCCTGATTGTTTGAACTGGGATTTAATACAAGGTGAGTCCACATGTACTATTCTCTAAGGGTGCCACGGTGGCAAGGTATTTACTACCTCGCCTGTATAGCCGGTGTGGGCTTACCTGTGATGAATCGCAGCGTAGGGCTTTCGCGACCAATATTATCCATAATAGAGGATTTTTTTGGGGTTATTTTGCGTCAATATAAATCTGTCGGTAACGCCACCACCACCAGACACAGCCAATTTGTAAGGTTTATCACTTAAACAAAACGTGCCAATGTGTTGGAGAGTCAACATGCAAAATTTACAATTTGAGTACCATAAAGTTTCGCCGGTCATTACAACTAGCATTATTAGACACCTGCCAGAATTTAGGAGAAATCTTCCTCTAGTTTCGGTCTTAAATAGAGGGATAATACGATGTCATCACCTATGAGCCAATCAAGGGCGAAGACCAGAGGAGGGGGGGTTAATGTTTTCAGATAAGTAATAAGTATAACCCGTAAAAACAAAGTTTTTCACTATAAATTCTTTATATGCGTGGCAGCGAACTTAATATAAAGGATTCAAAAATATATTCGCCTGTGGAGGACACGGGGATCGATCCCGCGACCTTTGGCATGGGAAGCGAGGGCGCTACCAACTGCGCTACTCCGCCACGGCCTGTGGAGGGGTTACGCTCTGGGCTCCTATACTGTGACGTTCAGCCAAAGCCAAGAATGAGTTCTATTTGAATATATGTAAAATATTTTTTTTTGCCTAAAAAGTGTAAAATTTTGGGAATTTTTTTTCACGAACATTAATTGTCTGGCACAACGAGTCTGTGTGGAAAATGTCAGCTCGATTGGATCACGGGAAGTGGGTTAAAAAACGACCGAAAGATTTGCACGGTCGTAAGCAAGCAAGCACGCAAGCAAGCACGCGAACTTAATATAAAGGATTTAAAAATAGATATCATCATGAGACTTCCTTTGCCAGTACCAAAATATGATAATAGGTTTTCCCCAGGTGTTAAGATGTTAAACACCAAACTGAAACCTTTTACAATGAATCATGTCTGCATTAACCACAATGCTTGTGGTCAGAATCCAAACAAAAAACATACTCTGATAATATATGCATTGTCCTTGAAACTGATATGTCCACACCAGAGACAGCTTTCTTTTGAGCCTTGTCTCAAACGGTGTTAGACCAGAGGCGTCCTCTGGTTTGACCAGAGGCTCAAAAGAAAGCTGTCTCTGGTGTGGACTAATCAGTTTCAAGGTTTCAAGGACAATGCATATATTATCAGAGTATGTTTCTTGTTTTCATTCTGACCACAAGCATTGTGGTTAATGCAGACCTGATTCCTTGTTAAAGGTTTCAATTTTGTGTTTTAACATCTTAACACCTGTTTTGTTGCCAGAAAAAAGGGGAAAACCTGTTATCATAAAATAAATATATATGATTGGTTTGGTTATTCACAGTTAATTAACATGCATAACGTATGTGCATTAATTTATGTACTTTATATATGTATATTAATAATGTACATTCTTGACTTAAAGCTTTCTTGACTGCAGGAATTCATATTCTTCGGGTCTTTCGGTAAAGTCACATAGATGTATGTGCATTAATGTATGTCACGTAGATAGGTTCGTTACCGAAAGACCCAAAGAAAAATGTACATTCTGCCGTGAGTCTGATGACAAGGTGGATTTTTCAAAAACCTATCTCCAATATTTCGACCACACCAATGGCAGCATCCCTATGGCATAACGTTGAGTCCCGTTCACTTTATTCCCGTGGTCTTGTGCGCCAGTAGCTGACGGGGAACGTGGGATGCGTGTCGTCTCTCTCAGTGCCCAGAATGCAGGCATCACGGTCGTCAATGAGGTGGGGCTGGACCCTGGCATCGACCACATGCTGGCCATGAAGTGCTTTGATCAAGCCCGGGAGATGGATGGCCAGGTATGGGCAATGCTGAGTGGTTGCCAATAACCCTGGTGAGAATAGACGTCTAACAGTAGATGTGTGGGTGGTTTCAAAGAATGGGTTGAGAATACAGAATGGATTACCAGGTGAGAAGTGGGTATTGTACACAGTGGAAATGTATATATTCGGTGTTTGGGTCTTCATGTATATTTAGTGTGTCCTAATAATTATAGACAATGATAAAAAAGCAGCGAATCATGTGCTACAGTTGTATGAATGGATGTGGATGTATGAGAGCTACAGTGTGGAAAAAAAGTATTTGATCCCCTGCTGATTTTGTACATTTGCCCACTGACAAAGAAATGATCAGTCTATAATTTTTATGGTAGGTTTATTTGAACAGTGAGAGACAGAATAACAATAGAATCCAGAAAAACGCATGTCAAAAATGTTATAAATTTATTTGCATTTTAATGAGGGAAATAAGTATTTGACCCCTCTGCAAAACATGACTTAGTACTTGTTGGCAATCACAGAGGTCAGACGTTTCTTGTAGTTGGCCACCAGGTTTGCACACATCTCAGGAGGGATTTTGCCCCACTCCTCTTTGCAGATCTTCTCCAAGTCATTAAGGTTTCGAGGCTGACGTTTGGCAACTCAAACCTTCAGCTCCCTCCACAGATTTTCTATGGGATTAAGGTCTGGAGACTGGCTAGGCCACTCCAGGACCTTAATGTGCTTCTTCTTGAGCCACTCCTTTGTTGCCTCGGCCATGTGTTTTGGGTCATTGTCATGCGGGAATACCCATCCATGACCCATTTTCAATGCTCTGGCTGAGAGAAGGAGGTTCTTACCCAAGATTTGACGGTACATGGCCCCGTCCATCGTCCCTTTGATGCGGTGAAGTTGTCCTGTCCCTTTAGCAGAAAAACGCCCCCAAAGCATAATGTTTCCACCTCCATGTTTGATGGTGGGGATGGTGTTCTTGGGGTCATAGGCAGCATTCCTCCTCCTCCAAACACATGGCGAGTTGAGTTGATGCTAAAGAGCTCCATTTTGGTCTCATCTGACCACAACACTTTCACCCAGTTGTCCTCTGAATCATTCCGATGTTCATTGGCAAACTTCAGAAGGGCATGTATATGTGCTTTCTTGAGCAGGGGGACCTTGCGGGCACTGCAGGATTTCAGTCCTTCACAGCGTAGTGTGTTACCAACTGTTTTCTTGGTGACTATGGTCCCAGCTGCCTTGAGATCATTGACAAGATCCTCCCGTGTAGTTCTGGGCTGATTCCTCACCGTTCTCATGATCATTGCAACTCCACGAGGTGAGATCTTGCAAGGAGCCCCAGGCCGAGGGAGATTGACAGTTCTTTTGAGTTTCATCTATTTGTGAATAATCGCACCAACTGTTGTCACCTTAAATTTCGATTTAAAGCTTTCGTGACTGCAGGGATTCATCTTCTTGGTTCTTTCGGTAAAGTCACGTAGAAGGGAAGTAATAAAATAATAAAAATAATAAAACATAATAAAACAATTCTCACGACGTTTCGGCCACAACGCAAGCAGCAGTCCTCAGGTGAAAACCAGGTCTGTCGAGGTGACAGTGTCAGACGCTGTTTTATTATTTTTATTATTTTATTACTTCCTTTCTACGTGACTTTACCGAAAGAACCAAGAAGATGTTGTCACCTTCTCACCAAGCTGCTTGGTGATGGTCTTGTAGCCCATTCCAGCCTTGTGTAGATCTACAATCTTGTCCCTGACATCCTTGGAGAGCTCTTTGGTCTTGGCCATGGTGGAGAGTTTGGAATCTGATTGATTGATTGCTTCTGTGAACATGTGTCTTTTATACAGGTAACAAGCTGAGATTAGGAGCACTCCCTTTGAGAGTGTGCTTTTATACAGGTAACAAGCTGAGATTAGGAGCACTCCCTTTGAGAGTGTGCTCCTAATCTCAGCTCGTTACCTGTATAAAAGACACCTGGGAGCCAGAAATCTTTCTGATTGAGAGGGGGTCAAATACTTATTTCCCTCATTCAAATGCAAATCAATTTATAACATTTTTGACATGCGTTTTTCTGGATTTTGTTGTTGTTATTCTGTCTCTCACTGTTCAAATAAACCTACTATTAAAATTATAGACTGATAATTTCTTTGTCAGTGGGCAAACGTACAAAATCAGCAGGGGATCAAATACTTTTTTCCCTCACTGTATGTGGGTATGTGTATAAGTGTGAATAAAAGTTAGCACAATACAGGACACAGTCCATCTGCCAGTCATCTCAGTCCATTAACCCATGGAACCTTGGTCTGTCTCGTGACCTCCTGTCAGCAAGCCTTAAACACTTCACATGGCCTCGGAGTGCACCTAGCCTGGCAGAAGCGCCGTGGGAACATCACCACATATCAGTGTCGAATGGCCGTTGTTGTTGTGTGGGGAGCAATAAGTGTAGTGGTTAGCGCACTGTGCTACTAACCCATCTCCTCAAGATGGATTCTCACTCACGACCAATAAGTGGCGAATATTTGAACTTGTCCTGAGCCTCCCCTACGTCGACTCTGCATTAAATAAGTACCTGGTGCTGTGTGTTAACATCAGCATTGGGGAGACAAAGGCGGCTAGGCTTGGTGTTGGCTACCCTTCCCCTCGTGTGCCGTGCCAGCCTTCATAGGCACTCGCTAACAGCACTGTTAAGGCTGTACGGGGGATCCTTGTCTTTGTTGTGATGTGCAGCATGTGTGTGAATGTGAAGGGGTGTGTGTTAATCTGTATTGATCCTCATAGATGCTCGCTATAACAACACTTACCCCAACAGTCTGGTAAAGGCTATATGGGTAGTCTTTGTAAATCTATATCTGTGTGTGTGTTAATGCGTGTCTTTGTAGGTGGAGTCATACGTGTCATTCTGTGGGGGCCTCTCGGCACCAGAGTTCTCGGACAACCCTCTCCGCTATAAGTTCAGCTGGAGCCCACGCGGGGTGCTGCTCACCTCCATCAACCCCGCTCGCTTCCAAAGACACGGACAGGTGACAGCACGGAGCGTAGCGCAGGGATCGATTGAAATTCAGGGTGCTTCGAAAATCAACTTTGCATAATACCGGCTGAATTTTTTTTCTTTTAGTTGGCCCAATTACATCGAGGAAAAAAAATGTACATCCGAATATTTTGAGAAATGCAGGCCGCCATAGTCATGTGATCACTGCTGCCCATGACAGGGGTGGAGTTGGAAGAGAAGAGGTAGGGGGTGCAATGGTGGGGGGGGCACTGGAGGGGGGGAGCTGTGGCAACAGGAATCCCTTCCCAAGAGCACATGGTGAGGGAGAGAGACAGACAGGGGGCGAAACGGACACACACACAGAGACCAAGGATGGCGGTGCCAAGCAACGCACGTCATGTGCGCTGTGCCCCCACAGGTGGTGGAGATTCCAGCTGGAGGTTCGGTGCTGGATGCGGTGGAGCCAATCGACTTCATGCCTGGCTTCAACCTCGAGGGAGTGCCCAACAGGGACAGCCTGAGCTACGTGAAGGACTACGGGGTGCACGACACTACCACGTTCTTCCGAGGCACCCTCCGCTACAAGGTGCGCTACGTAGACGCGAGTCCGTTACGATTCACATCACGAGCATCACATCCATGTATCGCACGTTATGAGACGGTGCACAAGAGGCTGGTGGCTGTTGCTCATCCTAACATATCACGTCTGACTCGCATGGAAATATTTCCACCTCATCCACTCCCTCCAGCCTTTCCCCTCACATACGTGGGTATCCTCCACGAACTCCACTTTCCTCCCGCAGACAAATACAGGAATTGGTCAAATATCCCAATGCAAGATCCCCTTGAAGGGAAAATATTGAGACTCGGTGAGGTTTTTTTGGATGAATATAAATGACATCACGGTTAGTGTAATGGTGATCTATTTTGCGTATCTTGATAGGCAGAGAGTACGTTCCACGTTTGTAAATTGTACGAATACGTTGTGTGAATGCAGGTCCGCATCGTTAAACTTGTTTTCCTTAACACACTTGCTGAGCACAGACCCAAATGCCCAAAACGTCATGTGGGCCAGCAACATCAGAGTTGTAACAGATAAGCGTGAACACTGTTTAATTGAATTGAGAAGGGTTATACGAGCTTGGGTAAAGCGATGATGGGAAAGAGAGCTGATACGTTGCTGTGTGTTTGTGTGGATGTTTTTGCTTGTGCTGTGGACGAGTGCAGGGCTATTGCAGAGTGGCCAAGGCGTTTGTGCAGCTGGGGCTGATCAGCACGGAGCCACATGCGGCCCTGCAGCCCGGGGCTCCCGCTGTCACTTGGGTGCGTAGCACAAACACTTTACCCTCTTTAAAATCATAACTATAATAATAATTACATTCGTATGGTGCTTAACGCTTTCCCTTTCCGAGATGTTTGCAAGTTGCAGGAAAGGGGATGTCCTGTTCACCTCTGTATTTCGGAACACGCAAGCGGTTAACGTTAATTTTATTTAAGAGAGGCATGGCGCCGCTGTTTTTAAAGACATTGTACTCACCGCATAGAACTGTAGTGACACAACCGCACTCTGATAGCTGGTGCCAAACTGTGCCACACGCCCTCCCGAATGGTCTTTTAATTTGGATTCCATTCAGCATCGATTCCGTTCCAATGACGTACACATACGTAATCAGAACGTAAAGTCACGTAGAAGGGAAGTAATAAAATAATAAAAATAAAACATAATAAAATAAAATAATTCTCACGACGTTTCGGCTACAACGCAAGCAGCCGTCTTCAGGTGAAGAATGAGACACTACCAAGCTAGGAGCTTATATATAAGCTGGGTTGGAGGTGGAAGAGCGCCTTAACAAAAAGAATGTGCATATGAAGAGGAATTTAGCATATTCATGGGAAATGCGTAGGAGGTGGGTGGGGGGGGGGTTCATAGTCATATTATGTCCATGCATTATGCAGGATCAACAGCACCAAGGGGGGGTGCAGGGAGTAGCATTAACAAAGGAAAGGAATGTTAATAGTATGTAGCTGCAGTTACTAAACAACCACGTAGAAAACTAAAGTATAAACTACATAAAAAACTAAAGTATAAACTGCATAGCACCATCAGTATACTTACTATACTCTACAATAAGCTGAGTTACTAACAGCAAGTAATACATTACAATTCTACGTCGTAAAAAATATATAATATGCTTCCATCTAAACTTTATTCTCTTACATCACACGAGCATACACCGTACTATATACTGCCATAGATAAACCCAACATTAAATTATATACTGTATTGCTATAAACCACCCTATACCTTATACATTTTAATATAACACTATGTATTATTCTACTCACCCTAATGTGTATCACACTGCTATATGTTTACTATACAATTACGATACTATATATTACTTTGTACATTGTATTAAGCATATAAATGTTATACTATTTGTTATTATACGCTGTACCATTGACCGTCGTGTCAATGGGTGAGCCGTGGGGGGAAACTTGCAGCGGAGCAAAGAATCCATTCCCTGCGGAGAATACAATGCCAGTGAGTGGAACGCGGTCTGAAAGTCACCGTAAACGTGAACACAATCAGTTAAGATCCGAAATGGTTTATTACGTCCTTCCAATGATTGCTAAGCCAGAATCCATCTTCTCGGTTAAAATTGTCTCTGTGTTTGTATATGTGGATCGCCTCATGAACGAATCTCTCATGATAGCCAGATGGCTTGCAGAGAACCTCTGTCTTGGAGAAGTCAATGTCATGTGAGCCCACTGAGTTGTAACAGTGATCTGCCACGGCTGAGGTGTTTGTCCTACCGTGTTTCAGGTCTGCTTTATGTTCACGGATGCGGTCCGAGACATGTCGTTTGGTTTCCCCAATGTAACTGCTACCACAGAGGCAACTTAGTTTGTAGACGCCAGGGTACTGTATGTCTGGAACCACATCTTTTACAGACGGTACCAGATCACGGATTTTATGTACTGTGTTGAATCGGACCTGGATCTTGTGTTTAATCAGGATTTTGGAGATCTTTTTTGTGACCCCAGCAATGTAGGGTAAGGTGATGGTCTTGAAAGGCTCCTCAACAGGATCCTTCTTGATGGTTGGAGTGATGGCTTTGCGGATTGTGTAGTCGGAGTAACCATTAGCCTTAAGAGCTTGGCGTACGTGTTTGAGTTTACTGGCAATGTGTTTCTGGTCGGAGATGCATTGGGCTCTATGATATAGAGTCTTGATGAGGGAATTCTTCAAGCTCTTCGACTTGGTTTATAGCAATACAGTATATAATTTAATGTTGGGTTTATCTATGGCAGTATATAGTACGGTGTATGCTCGTGTGATGTAAGAGAATAAAGTTTAGATGGAGGCATATTATATAATGTTTACGACGTAGAATTGTAATGTATTACTTGCTGTTAGTAACTCAGCTTATTGTAGAGTATAGTAAGTATACTGATGGTGCTATGCAGTTTATACTTTAGTTTTTTATGTAGTTTATACTTTAGTTTTCTACGTGGTTGTTTAGTAACTGCAGCTACATACTATTAACATTGCTTTCCTTTGTTAATGCTACTCCCTGCACCCCCCCCCCCCCCTTGGTGCTGTTGATCCTGCATAATGCATGGGCATAATATGACTATGAACCCCCCCCACCCACCTCCTACGCATTTCCCATGAATATGCTAAATTCCTTTTCATATGCACATTCTTTTTGTTAAGGCGCTCTTCCACCTCTAACCCAGCTTATATATAAGCTCCTAGCTTGGTAGTGTCTCATTCTTCACCTGAAGACGGCTGCTTGCGTTGTAGCCGAAACGTCGTGAGAATTATTTTATCTTATTATGTTTTATTTTTATTATTTTATTACTTCCCTTCTACGTGACTTTACCGAAAGAACCAAGAAGATGAATCCCTGCAGTCACGAAAGCTTTAAATCGAAATCAGAACGTAATCGGAAGAAACACTGGAATGGGTTAAAGGCCTCAGAAACTCAAAGCACTTTAAAACACATCTCATCTCAAACATTCAAACAGCATCCCCCTGCATTGGCAGCTGTCCCGGGGTGGCACAAAGTGGCTATTGGCACCTGGACTGTAAATAGGCAGTACCCTACCATTAGGGGTGATGATTGCTGCTATGTGTAATCCCAATTGAGAAATTAGGTTTTTTTTATATTTGGCAAATTTGGACCCCGATAGAAGGCCATGGCACACATGGCCTACTCGTCTTGAATTATATCAGGGGGTCTTTATTGACTATTGTAAAGCATCAGGGTGCATATTTTATGCTTAACACAAAGCGGTCGCCGCTTCAATGCATCATGTTCCTCCGCTCTGCTCCTGCTCCCCCGCCACCCCGTTATCTTTTATCTCGTTATGTGTTGTTGTGAAGCATTATGGATAAAGGCATATAATACATAGGACTACGTTCATTGTCTTCACTTATAAATATATATATTTAGTCCCATTGGCCTAGTGTAGGGGTCAGCCATTTTTTTGAATTCTGTAAAAAAACCTCTTTCAAAAGCTGTAATGCGTGTGAACACTAGACAGTGGCCTGTAATAAATAAGGTCACGAAGCAGTCTTTAATGAGCTGCATGCGGCTCCGGAGCCACAGGTTGCCGACACCTGGCTTTTTAGGCCAATGTCGTCCAGCAGCAAACTGGACCGGTCTCGACTTCCTGGGTGTCATCAGCAGTCAGGCTTATTAAGCAAATGCTGCTGGGTAACATTATGCTGGAAAACCAATCGCATTAAAAATATATATATATGGGTGTGTAAATAGAGGAAGGAGTTCTGCCCAATATATTCTCTCTCATAATCAACGTTTTTGGCTTAGATCGCGTTATTTATAAATGTGTTGTAACCCTCCACCACCTGACGCGGCCAATCAGTAAAAAAAGTGTCACGTTGACAAAAGACAAATAGTTCACTACTTTAGCCCACCGGTGTTGAAGCATGAAACCACAACATTTACAATCTTTGAGTACGACGTTTCGTTGGTAATTGCATCTCCCTATTGTACAGGACAGCAGGGTGACGCAGTGGTAACACTCATGCCTCGCAGGAAGGGGCTGGATTCGATTCCCGACTCGATTGCCATTGTGTATGAGTTTGTATGTTCTCCCCCTGTTCTGCATGGGTTTCCTCCAGATTTCTGTGGTTTCCAAAGCAAAAAAAAAACTACAATGAGAATAGATTTTTCCCTTTTTTCTGGCAACAAAACAGGTGTTAAGATGTTAAAACACCAAACTGAAACCTTTTACAAGGAATCATGTCTGCATTAACCACAATACTTGTGGTCAGAATGCAAACAGAAAACATACTCTGATAATATATGCATTGTTTTTGAAACTGATTGGTCCACACCAGAGACAGCTTTCTTTGGAGCCTAGTCTCAAAAGGTGTTAGACCAGAGGACGCCAAAAGGCGTACAGCCCAAAGACAATGCACTATCAGAGTAATGAGAGCTCTGTGTGAGCAGCTACATCATGGGACCTCCTTTGCCAAGTACCAAAATATGAGTATAGGTGTTCCCCTTTTTTCTGGCAACAAAATGTAACTGGCATTAGCCAATATATACGAATGCTGAAAAAATACCTCAAAATCACTCAATTGGGATCGCACAAGGCAATGTCGCTCCCTACCATGAACCTGGCAGGACCCTCCTGAAAAAGAGTCTTGATGCTCTGCAAATCTTTCCTGGGTAGACGAACATCATAGCGACACATGCCCGCGTGTGCTGTGTCTGTGTCGCGCAGAGGCAATTGATGTGCTCCGTGCTGGGCGTGGACGAGGGAGGGGCGGCCCTGGAGGAAGCTGTGCTGGCTCGCCTGAGCGGCAACGAGCAGAGTCTGCGTGCCCTGCAGCAGTGAGATCAGGGCCCTCGCGTCCAAACACGCACGCAGAGGCCTCACGAAGCCGCTCCACAGCACGGCACCATACCTGTCAACCCATATGGTTTACCTGTATTCTTGTACAGGGAAATTGAGTTTCAGGTCCATACGGCATACAGCCGCTTCAATACGGGCAAAAGAATGTGTCTATTTGTGTTTGTCCCTTTTGATGGGACTTTCTAAGATGAACGTTAATATTTATATGGGCATGGGTGACCAATAAGGTCTGAATTTGTCTGTAATAAGGTAGTCACTAATAAGGGCTTGACAGGTATGCGGCGACGATGCACGCCAAGGGGTTATGCTGAGGGAGAGTTCAACGCATGTGATCAGAGAACAATCGCAAATCACGGTTACCAAAATGACTGCCTGAGAAAGGCAAGTGGGCATGGGTAGGACACATGATGGCCATTGGACAAGAGTGGTAACGGAATGCCTATAACTACACTTATCACAGTGCTTCGTGGATTTCCTATAGACATGAACAGTTATTCTTCCCCAATTAAAAACAGTGACGAGTGTAATTGGTCAAACAGCCCTGTAGAGTACCCTGCTGAAAACGTCTTGAGGTTCAGTGAGGCCTTCCCAAGTAAATAAAGTAAACATTGTTACTATCAATGACTATTCGACTTAAAATTACACTGGCCAAACTTTGAAATCTGGTTTAATGCATATTACTGTGTCTTTACAGTACCATATGTCTGCTAATGTGAAGTAAACCCAACTGCATTGTGTTGCCAAGTCAAAGCAAAGTATCTTCATGCTCAGTAACAGTACTGGGGTCTTGCTCACCTCTACTGGCAGCCTGAGCAAGAGGTGACATAATTCCATATTGAGCTGGCAGGAGCTTTTACAGTTATAGTCTTCTGGAACATCTCAAAATGAGAAGAGAAGTAGTGCTTACCTGAGTGATATCACCTCCAATTAGCACGGTCGGTTACGTATGGTACGAAGGAAGAACAAACATACATACATACAGAGAAGCAAAGACTGAGATGGTCCAGGTATGCGGTGAGGAATGGGCTCAGTTTATGTTGTGAAGTCTTTGATAGAGGGAGAAAGCGGGCAGAATCGGGGAGACGACGAAAGAAAAAGCCTGTCAGGGAAGGAGTTGTGAGAACGGAACAAGGCGTGGCGTTTATGGGAGCGAGCAACAGAATGGAACAAGCTGGCAAGGAATCCAGACCTCAGGTGCTCGGAGTAAACAGGCATAGGGAGGGAAGACCAGGACAGGAGCCATAAACGGATTGTGCTTGGTGCTGTTTCAGGTTGGGGCTGCTGGGAGCGCAGCAAGTGAGAGAGGCCCCCAGCCTCGTCGACGCCTTGGCCGCCCACCTGGAGGAGCGGCTTTCCTTTGGTAGGGCAGTTTGGGGCGCTGCTGTGACGAGATGTTAACTGCCTCGCCATGGTATGCAGGAGGTCGTGGGTTTGATCCCGGTCCTGGCACCTGCTGTATATTTGTAATTTGTATGCGTCTCCCTGTGGTAGTGTGGATTTTTCTCTGGGTCCACCGGTTTTACAACCACTTTTGGCTGCTAAAAATTTCCACGTGATAAGCCACTTCGTTCCTCAAAAAGATCTACATATCTCAGTGAGCCTTACCTGGCAAGATAAAATAAAACATAGTTTAATAGTTTACAGCTGAATTTCATTTGTATATATTCCACTCGGGATGCCATTCCCTCTGGGGGGTGAAAGCTGCCCGTTCTATTGCCGTGTAGCACTCGGTGAGTGGGGAGCAGACAGCCGAGTGAGCAGCGCGGGGAAGGTGAGGTAAAGATCGAATGCGATCCCCAGTGTGCGACGAGCAGTCCCTGCCTCTACCCTCCTGGAGTGTGGCCTCTAGTGGCATTACAACATTGTCCAGAAATATTCCAAAGATTATCACTTGTGCACATGCGCTAATTGCATGCATGTAACATATAAATATAGAGCAAGCCAGAGGGGTAGTCTTATGTAAGAGCAGATTGTGGAGGTCTGGTGTCAACTCTGAAACAGTTGCAGGATTTGGCATAAGCAAAAGTGCAATGGCATTGGCCATGATTACATATTTGCTATAAAGTAAAATTTAGCTCCAAAATTGAAATATGTCGCACAAAATAGAATCAAAATTACGTTTGCTGACTTTGGAAAGCGCAGGGATTTGTTCAGTTATCAAGTCGATGCTGGTAACACCGTCCGATAGAGGTCGTGCAGTGGTGCTGAGCAGTGGCGGTGCGTATGGCGTGCGCAGGTCCTGATGAGCGTGACCTGGTCATCCTGAGGAACGAGGTGGTCGTGCGCCTGCCCACCGGCGTGCGCGAGAAGACGGTGGTGAACCTGGTGTCCTACGGAGACCGCGGCGGCTACTCGGCCATGGCCAAGACCGTGGGCTACCCCTGCGCTATCGCTGCCAAGATGGTGCTCAGCGGTACAAGGCCCAAAGCTTGCTCTTGCGCACGCATGCATGCAGGGTCCCATGCACACAATGGCGAATGTCCCTCCTGGTGCCAGTGTTCAGAAAATCGTGCCACTGCCTCCGATAGCAAGGAGGCGATTTTGGTTAATTTCATCAGGATGTGAATCCAGCGCTTAATGCTGTAAATTCGTTTGACGGCTATTCAATACTCAGTGCTGTCGCTATTCCTAGTCCGGGATATATCGAACAAGGTGCGATACCGGAAGTAAGCATAGCTCTAGGTAGAGTGGCAGGTTATATATATTTTTAAAAATGAGGGAGTATTGGATGAGTCAGCAGAAAATTCAGTATGAGCTGGCACATTGGCTGAATTGCTCAACTCCTTGCCCTGCTCAGATGATAAAATAACTTTGAGATATAAAAACACAACGATTTCCACATTGGCAGCTCTATAAAGACAACACCAGTTGGTCAGACCTGTGGTGGGAGAGAAAAAATGCATTGCTTTGAGACATAAAGGCACACTAACACCTCGGCCTATGCCATTAGAATAACTAACAATTGGCATTGTGTCAGTGGTAAGAACGTTTCCAATTAAATTGACTAGGAGTTTCTTCATAATGTCACACGTTTCATATGAAGCCTTACAGCTCCAATGGATGGAGGACCAATGCCATACCCAATGTTTGAATGTAGTGAGACAACTTACAGTTGTACAACTAATGTGTGCAGCGGCGATTGGCAAACTCCGAGCTTTTTAAGGACACGCAGGGCCCAATACGTGTTTTAGTCCTCTGCATTCACATGTAACTTTGCGCACATCCGTTGATTTGTTCACATGGAGAGACAAAGCCACCGAGGTGGAAAGCCTGGATTTACCCAACCCTGATTTACATTTAGACTAATTTTGCAATCAACAGATCTCTCACAAAACATGCGTTGTGTACAACATTGTTTCCCAACATATGCTATAGGGACTACAGTGACATGGAAGTAAACTAATAATGGAATTCCAGGCCACCCTGGACACCCATAAGCATTCGTTTCACACACACAGCTTGGTGCTGAGACACAAGTCAAGACTAGCCAAAAATGGCTCTTAACCCTAGCAACCATCAATATATAATTACTGTAGGCTGACGGATGAGATGTTGTTTACCGGTAAAGATATGTGAGTGTGTGATGTTCTGACACGTAGCCCCCTGTGTGACTTCAGGAGAGATCTGGGAGAAGGGCATGGTGATACCTCTAAAGCCTCACATCTACCAACCCCTGCTGGAAAGAATCCGTGCCGAGGGCATCATCTACTCTGACAGCACCACTGTCCAGTAGCGCCACCGAAATCCCTCGCGTCACCACTCCCCCAGCGCCACCGTTCCCCCAGCGCCACCACTCCTAGCGCCACCGCACTCCGCCAGCACCATTTCGCTTTTTCAACTATTCATTTTCCGAGTGTCAGCAACTCTTCCCAGTTATGAGTTGTCTCTGCTGTGAATGTTCTGCTCATTTAATGTTTTGTTTTTATGACTTTACAGTCATTTTGTAAACGCTAAATAACGTTTTATTTCTTCTCAAACAATGGGACAGAGCTTAAATCTATTGATGGCCCTGAGTCAGTTGAGGAAATTCCATATCTCTCCCTGTGGTAGCATGGATTTTTCTCCGGGTCCACCGGTTTTCCCTCCACTTTTAGAATCGATGTATTTGGCTGCTCGAAATTTCCACATTATAAGCCACTTCGTTGAGCTATCATTTTGGCCAGGTCGCGCCTGAAAAAGATCTACATAGCTCAGTGGGCCTTACCTGGCAAGATAAAATAAAACATAGTTTAATAGTTTACAGCTTAGTTTCATTTGTATGTATTATTCCACTCGGGATGCCATTCCTTCTGGGAGATGAAAGCTGCCTGTTATGTTGCCGTGTAGCACTCGGTGAGTGGGGAGCAGACAGCCGAGCGAGCAGCGCGGGGAAGGTGAGGCAAGGATCGAATGCGAACCCCAGTGTGCGACGGGCGCATTCATAAAACTACCACTCTTGACTTTTAGTGGTAATAATTTTACTACTCCAGTGCAGTGATAAGCTGAGTCGACCCCTAACTGGGATTTCAACGTGCAGCCTTCCAATCGCGAGTTATACATGCTAACCTAAGTATGGGATTAATATTGCACTAAGTTAAATCCACAGGTCCACAGGAAGTAATGCATACATTTCTGTACGATGGACACACAAAGTCGAATCAAAGGAAGCTCGCTCAATTTAAAATAGGTTCCTTCGGTGAAGTGCTTTTAAAGTTCTACACCAACACCCATGCAATGGGACCAATACCCATGCAATGGGACCAATAATACACTTTCATACCTTACCCTTCGAACAGCTTCATGAATTTGTGAACATTTGGCCTTGTGGTTTTGCGGTAATGTTAGTACAAATATGCATACGTTTTCTTTGCATTTAGTTTTTAATACACATTGCATCGAGCGTCGTTACCATATCTTTTGGTCTTCAGAAGCAATGGCAAACGTGCCATGGTGCCTTTTTCCACCGGGGAGCAGTTTGTGTTTTGTCCACCGGTTGGACCAATGAAGCCTGCCTGAGTAGGAAACGGTTTCGAAATGCTGTATTAACGCATTGTTACAATGGGCAGGAATATGCACGACTTCCTGGATGACTGAAAAGGTCAGCCGTAGTCGTATAACTGAATGTGTGGAAAGTTGGCGCTATATAATGAGCAGTATAATGCTTTGTAAACTTCACTGTCGTGCGGTTTCCCATTACACATGGAAGCAACAGCAAGCATACCAATATTATTCATAATAAAGGTTTGATTAGATCGCAGAAATATGAATGTGTCGAAACCCTCCACCACCCGACACAGCCAATTAGAGATTTGTCACGTAAACAAAACAAATAGTTACTACTTCAGCCCACCGGTGTATTGGATTTGTTGTGGATTTACTCTCCAACACACCGGTGGGCTGAAGTAACTATTTGGCGTCTTGTTTACATGACAAATCCCTTACTAATTGACTATTGGGTGGTGGAGGCTTTCAACATATTTATACTTATGCAATCTAACCCAAAAACCTTTATTATTTATAGTTTAATAGCATTTACATGTGAATAACTTAGCATTTCCAACACTTTGAAATCTGTATCATGTACGTATTTCATACATATAACCACGGACACGAGTGCTGTTTATTTTCTAATGCTTGAAGTGCAATTTAACGCTTTGTGTAACCTGTTTTCTATTGCTGTAACAAATCACATGTGAGCAGCACTATTGGTTGTAAACTATAGAAGCCAAAGTGTGATACAAACACTGCGTGTACATACAGGCCGTAACTGTCCAGTCGGGGATCCTGTTAATGTGGTGGGTACGAAATCCAGTCCAGTACTCTCTTTATCGGTCACACGTCTCCCCATATGCCGCATGATGACTGCATCGATGCAACAGAATTACACATTTACAAAAATAAAATATAAATTTGTCTGCCATCGTTTCAGGTGTCTCAATTTGAGGCACAACAAATGCTGCCCGACTTGTCTTGCTGAAATGCGGAACATGTTAATACCTGGAATCGTTTCTTCAGAACAGTTTTAATTACACAGATTTGGGAAATTCCCAGTGTGTGGTTTTTCATTCACATTCTCCCGCCTGGCAATGGTGTTGACTGTCCTGCGCACAGGCGAACTGGAAGGCTCCATGAACAGGGCAGAGCAACCCTGCAAACACTCCCAACATTATAATGCCTTTCATGGGAGTGTTTGAGTTGGAATCTCGCCAAAAATTTGTAAGCATCTTTGGCAGAATAAGACACGAATCCAAAAGGCGTTTCCTTCATGGTGTTATATTTATACACGTGTAGTGTCGTCTCTTCCTTCCTCCTTCCTCGAGGCGTGTGTGTGTGCGTGTGGCGTGCGGCACACACACTCCGTTGGAGACGAGGTAATCGCAGGAGGCACCGTCTCTCTTTTTATTAGTTCACACCACAAACTCCGGCCTCCTCTCTCTCGGCCACGCTGCTACACGGCCTGGCCCAGACACCACCCTGTCCACATTGCACTGACGGCGTCGACCGAGACAGTCAACTACTGTCCGGCCCCGCAATGATCGGGTGAAGGCGGCGACGACGACGAGACGAGTCCACTCCCAGAACCGAGAGCCCGGAGCTCTCGCTCTCCGCTGCTTATATGAACCTCATGGCAGGACCCCGGGGTCGCGAATAAATGGAAGTAAAAATCGTAATTAATTTTTAAAAAATTTGGCAACTCCGTCCCACCGCGCACAGAAACGCCACGACCCACCTGGCACGGATCATTCTGTTGTCATGTCGTCCAAGCGCAACGAGGACGAATGCCGTAGTCATAAACAAAACTTTGAAACTTTGATTATTGCATCGTATAGAGCTCGTCGAGAGGAATAGATTGCCATATTGTTAGCCTTCAACGGACATAAAATGACGTCGCAATGCAGTTTATACGAGAGCCAGGGGCTTATGGGACCCCGGGGTCCCGCCATAAAGTTTCTATTCCCTTTGGCGCGGCTTGGCTCCACCCTAGCTGCACTTCCCTTCTCGAACCCACTAGAGGGTTCCAGGGGCCTCCCTCTGAGGTCTACCGTGACCCTTGCCCCAGTTCCTCCGCCCTGCTGGCTCAACGGCATGTGCGCTAAGTGTCCACTGCAGTTACTGCTGATGTACAGGAGTCGGCGCTGTGTCACTACACACGTGTATTCATTCATGCGGACAACTTCGTCTTTTTCTCCTGTGTAACTTAACTCGTAGCCTCCCACATGGAGGCTCCTCACGTTCAACACCACGTACTCCCATCGCGAACTCTCCCTCTTTTGCTCCACGAGCCTGTCACGGATGCTCTCTGGCTCCACGAGCCTGGTTTCCGCTGGCCTCTTACTGGAAACTCCGCTAGCTTCTCACTCCGCTAGCCTCACACTGATATCCCGCTCGCCTATTGTCCACTAGCCTATCACACTCACACTAAGGATTCCGCTACCCTCTCCTCCGCTAGCCTGTTACTACAACTACACCTCCAATCCAACCTCGCCCGTGCCCCCAGGTGTGGAGGGCGAGGTCCCGGACTTCTCTGGTCTTGACTTCTTCACTTCTTCCTCTCCAACCAACTCCCCTCCATTGTACTCTTTGGTTTTTTCCGTAAAGTCACGTAAAAAATAAAATAAAATAAATGAAAACAACTAAATTAAATCACGACGTTTCGGGCGCAACACAAGCAGGGGGGGGGGGAGGGCATGGTGAGTGTGTGGGCGAACTGTGGACTGGAAGGCCACGATGTGAGGAACGGGGTGGGCGCAACGTACGGAGTTCAAACTGAAGCTTTGTAATGCTGGGGGCGGAAGTAGATAAGGAAGCTAAAATTAAGCAGCCTTTTGTTATGCTGCCCGGGGGTTAAATTGCGCAAGCTGAAAACAACGTGTGGTAATGGTGATGGTAGTGTGTGAAGCTGGGGGTAACAGACTGGGAATATGGATATGATTATGAAAATAAATCTAAACTGGCTGTCTAGCAGTAAACTGCACGGCAGCTAAAGTTTTAACTTGGTTAATTACATCCTTCCAATGATTGCTCAATTTTAATCTATCATCTCGGTTGAAGTTATGTCTACGTTTGTATATCTGGAAAATTAGAAAGGCGCATGTTAAACTTCCATTGCTTCACACATCCCCTTATATTCCCCTCCTCATTACGAGTCCTCGGGTGACCCTCGTAAGCCAGTGTCCTCCCGGTGTCTCATGCACGTGCTCCCCCTCTTATCGCTTCTATCTCTTGCCTTCTTGGCACCGACTCCGTGTTTGCATTTGCAGCCAGCCAATCACTGCCTCTTTCGATAATTGCTGGCGTCTCTGTCTGCTGTCTCCCAGGCCTCACGCTTGCACATGCTCGTCCTGACCTGACCTCACTTTGCAACCCCGTACATGAATGCAACTGCTGTTTGCAAACCCTGCGCACATTACGCCACTACACACACACACATGTATAATGCAGTTGCATATGGTGATGCCGCTCATCCCTCAAGCCTCCATTTACCCGTGCTCTGCTGTCGTGTCTCTACCAGCCGCCTCCGTCAGATAACCTGATCACTCCATCTTGCTGCCAGACTCCCCAAGTCGTTGTTAATACATCGTTTAAAAAAAATCAGTTTGAACTCGGGGAGAATTGAAAACTTTCGGCTCCCCACACTTCACCTCTCATCTCACAAATAAAAAATCCCCGTGATTCCGATTCTTCAGTGGTTTGAGTGAAGCTGTAATCAACAAGAGCAAAAACCCACGTCTTAAACCACCCACACGGTACGGCTCCTGTCTTGTACCAGGAGTTAATGAAATGTTCTGGCAAAGCGGTGCTGTGGCCGCACTCACTCCATGCCCTCTAGACTGGTCATGCGAGCACGAGTTCGCACCCCCCCCACCCCTCTCTGTTTCCCTCCCCAGGCCCGTGGGCTGAGAGGGTGGGCGGGGACCTCTCTCCTCTCCAGGGCATGTGGGGCAGAACTGGGGTGGGGGAGTTTCAGAGTAAGCGAGCTTGGTGCTCCTGGGAGCGTGTGAAGATTAAATGAACAGGTCGTCCATAAAGTCCCTGTCAATTTTATTGACAATGAGAAAAATGTAGGGTAAATTATATAACTAGCGGGAAGTAGCCGGCGTTGCCCGGGCGAAAAATATATTTCAAAACTTCTCTTAAAAACCTTACATATATATACACAGATACTAAGCAATTGTGAAAGCCCAATGGGGCGTTTGTCCATTTCTCCACCAACAAAATTATAAGAGGCTTGCAGAAGTCCAAAAAGTTAGAGAAAGTGGGGGGTAAATAGTTGATCTAAAAGGTTTGCGAAAATTGTCGACCCCCCCCCCCTCAGAAAATATATTTACCCCCGCGTAGGTATATATACCTACACACCCTACATACAACAGAGTAAATAGTATCTATTGACTCTGTAGTTGCATCTATTGACTGTACAGTAGTATCGACTGAGCCAGTCGTAGCTACTGACTGTATAGTAGTATTTACTGATTGTAGCAGTATTTACTGACTGTAGTGGTATATACTGACTGTTTTAGTATCTACTAACTCTATATAGCAGTATCTACCAACTCGATAGCAGTATCTACAATCACTACAGCAGTGCATACTGACTGTGGTGGTACCTGCTATGATTACAGCAGTAAATGCTGACTGTGGTTGTACCTGCTCTGATAACAGCAATGCATACTAACTGTGGTGGTACCTGCTATGCTTACAGCAGTGCATACCGACTGTGGTGGTACCTGCTTTCACTATAGCAATGCATACCGACTGTGGTGCGACCTGCTTTCATTACAGCAGTGTATACTCACTGTGGTGGTACCTGCGATGCTTACAGCAGTGCATACTGCTGTGGTGGTACCTGCTTTCACTACAGCAATGCATACTGACTGGGGTGGTACCTGCTTTCACTACAGAAGGGCATATCTACTGTGGGGGTGCCTGCTATCACTACAGCAGTGCATAGCGACTGTGGTGGTTACCTGCTATCACTGCAGCAGCGCATACTGACTGTGGTGGTATCCTGATATTGCTACAGCAGTGCATACCGACTGTGGTAGGGTACCTGCTTTCACTACAGCATTGCATATTGACTGTGGTGGTTCTTGCTTTCACTACAGCAGTGCATACTGGCTGTGGTGGTACCTGCTTTAACTACAGCAGTGCATACTGATTGTGGTGGTATCCTGCTATGACTACAGCAGTGCATACTGACTGTGGTGGTAGCTGCTATGGTTACAGCAGTGCATACTGAAGTGGCACCGGGTTTCACTACAGCAGTGCATACTTACTGTGGTGGTACCTGCTATTACCACAGCAGTGCATACCAACTGTGGTGGTACCTGCTTTCACTACAGCAGTGCATACTGACTGTGGTGGTACCTGCTATGACTACAGCAGTGCATATCGACTGTGGTCGTACCTGCTTTCATTCCAGCAGTGCATACCGACAGTGGTGGGACCTGCTATAACTACAGCAGTGCATACCGACTGTGGTGGCACCTGCTTTCATTACAGCAGTGCATACTGACTGTGGTGGTAGCTGGTTTCAATACAGCAGTGCATAGTGACTGGTGGAACCTGCTTTCACTACAGCAGTGCATACCGACTGTGGTGATCACCTGCTATGATGACAGCAGTGCATACTGACCGTGGTGGTGCCTGCTGTGATTACAGCAGTGCATACTGACTGTGGTGGGACCTGCTATGATTACAGCAGTGCATACTGTGGTGGTACCTGCTTTCACTACAGCAGTACATACTGACTGTGATGTACCTGTATTATTACAGCAGTACATACTGACTGTGGTGTGACCTGCTATCACTACAGTCATACATGCTGACTCTATAGTAGTATATATCGACTCTATAGCACAAACTACGAGCCTGACAGAGTGCCATGGTAAGGCCTAGTCCCTAGATTGCCCAACCGGCCGAGGCTAGGGGCTGGGCCGCGACCTCCGCGCTAGAATAATACTATCTAAGCGCTATAATATGAGTATCTACCGACCCTATAGTAGTAAATGCACACATTGGGGTGGGGGGGGGGGGAGAGAAGAGGACATGACACTTTCATGAATTTACCTCTGCGTTGTGTGTATTTTTTTAGCAATTTGAACGCGAAGGAGAAATCCCCCCCACCCTCCACCCATAACTCGTGTGCGTTGCTAGGGGCAATTCCAGGGCAGCTTTAGCGGCGCGAGGAAATAATAAAATAATGCTAAATAGCACTTAATTGCCAATTTAACTACTTTAAAGTTGATGGATGGGAAAACGGAATAGCGCTGGCTCGCCACGGGGCTTACGGTGTGGTACCCGGATACCTTTTTTAAACATAAACCCCACGGTTCGCGAGCCAAATCCTTCGCAAGTTGCGTGCACAGATGGACAGACAGATGGACAGACAAAAAATGACGTTCATAGGTAAGATCTAATCGGAGGTAAATTTATTAATGATGCTTAAGCCTTGGATTCTACGTGAGCACCGTCAATATATCTATGCACAGTTCAAATCTGTCAGTTGCATAGCGTAACACATTTTACATCCAGCGAATTGGAAAACGTTAATTAAGGTTCTCACGTAATCACTACCATCACACGTTCGTGTCCATTCATATTCATAGGATCTTCCAAATAAACATATAGACGTACAAACTAGCCCGCTGTCTATCAGATACTCTGCTCCCCTTCACAGGCAAGACCTCTTCGGCAGTACTCAACTCAACCCAATTAGTCTCTATGGTTAAGGACATGATACTATCTCCTGATGACGTCCTCGTCAGCTTTGATGTAGTATCTTTGTTTACCAAAGTCCCAGTACCGGACACCCTAACAATAATTGAGGACTTAGTCCAACATGGATTGAATTCTGATGTACCTGTGCTGGTTAGGCATTGCCTCACCAACACCTATTTTACCTGGAATGGCACCTTCTACAAACAGAATGAGGGTACCCCTATGGGCTCCCCCTTGTCACCAGTTATAGCCAACATGTTCATGGAAAAGTTTGAATCAGACGCCATCCAGACATCCACCCTGCGTCCTTCCCTGTGGAAGAGGTATGTGGATCACACTTTTGTCATCTGGCCACATGGCCTCCCAGCATTGAACCACTTCTTGGACCACATCAATTTTAGACACCCATCCATCAGATTCACCATGGAAGTGGAGAAAGACAGTAAACTACCATTCTTGGATATACAGGAAAGCCACCCACACAGATTCCTACTTGAAACCAGATTCCCACCACCACCCATCTCAAAAGAATCCTCTCATCAAAACGCTATACCACAGAGCCCATGGCATTTCTGACCAACACCACCTGGCCGGTGAGTTAAGACATGTGCATCGGGCCCGCAGGATGAACGGATACTCTGACCGCACTATCCGCCAAGCTGTTTCTCCCACCACACAGAAACAGCCACATGAAACTCCGACCAAAACTATCACGTTACCATACATAGCAGGCGTGACCAAAAAGATCTCCAAAATTCTAAACAAACATAAGATCCAAGTCCGATTCAGTACAGTGCATAAAATCCGTGATCTGATTCCATCTGTGAAGGATGTCGTTCCTGACTTACAGTATCCTGGAGTCTACAAATTGAGTTGTATTTGTGGTGATTGCTACATTGGAGAAACGAAACGTTATGTTTCTGATCGTGTCCGTGAGCACAAGTCAGATCTGAAACACGGCAGAACTGATTCTTCGGCCGTTGCCGATCATTGCTACAACTCGGTGGGCTCTCATGAAATTGTCTTTTCCGAGACCAAGGTTCTCTGCAAACCTCCTGGCTACCATCAAAGGTTTGTACACGAAGCCATACAAATATACAAACACAGACATAATTTCAACCGTGATGATGGTTACAAACTGAGTAATCATTGGAAAGATGTGATTAACCATGCAAAAAAAGATTTAATTACACTTATTTGGCCAATCTTACTTGACAGACAACTATTGCAGGTTTACCATGTTCAGTTGTTTTCTCCTTGTCACAGGTTGAGTCACAAACCATACCTCTCCATAACAAAGGCTCACCCTCTTAAGCCTCACCTTACCATATGAATAAAAAGTGTGCTGTACTTGCCGCTTCCCCCCCCCCCCTCTCCAACCATTATATAAACGGAGTGGTAGCTCCTACAATCTCTCATTTACTTGATACAGCTGTCGTGGCTGTGACGGTTCCACCTGAAGACGGAAGCTTGTGTTGCCTCCGAAACGTTGTGATTTTTATTTTACTTTTATTAATTTTAATGTTTTACCTACGTGACTTTACCGAAAAAAACAAAGAATATGGTCTTTCTTTTTTATGGGCCAATTTTTTGTGGTCACTTTTTTTTAATGGCCATTGATTTTTAACTGGTCACTTTTTTTATGGCCACTCTTTTTTAACTAGTCACTTTTTTTGATGGCCATTCATCATCTTTTTCTGGCCAATTTTTTTCACTTTTTTTATGACCACTTTTTTTTTAATCAGTCAATTTTTTCTTTAATGGCCACTCTTTTTTTAACCAGTCACTTTTTTGGATGACCCCTTATTTTTAAACGGTAATTATTTTTTGATGGCCACGTTCTTTTGCTGGCCAATTTTTATGACTGGTCTTTCTTTTTTATGGGCCAATTTTTTGTGGTCACTTTTTTTAATGGCCATTCTTTTTTAACCTGTCACTTTTTTTATGGCCACTCTTTTTTAACCAGTCACTTTTTTTGATAGCCACTTTTTTTTAACCAGTAATTTTTTTTGATGGCCACATTCTTTTCCTAAGCCAATTTTTTTGACTGGTCTTTCTTTTTTATGGGCCAATTTTTGTGGTCACTCTTTTTTTAATGGCCATTCTTTTTTAACCGGTCATGTTTTTTTATGGCCTTATCTTTTTTACTGGCGAATTTTTTTGACTGGTCTTTTTTAATGGGCCAATTCTTTTTCAGGTCGGCGACTTCTTTTTTAATGGTCACTCTTTTTTAACCGGGCAATTTTTTATATGGCCATTCATCTTTTTTACCGGCCATTTTTGTTTTAATGCCACATCTTTTTTAACGGTCACTTTTTTTGATGGCCATTCATCTTTTTTACCGGCCCATTTTTTCACTCTTTTTTTATGACCACTTTTTTATGCCAATCAATTTTTTCTTTAATGGCCACTCTTTTTTAACCAGTAACTTTTTTAATGGCCACATTTTTAATGGCCACTTTTTTTTACCGGTTATTTTTTTTTGTTGGCCACATTCTTTTACTGGCCAAATTTTTTTGACCGTTCTTTTTTATGGGCCAAATTTTTTGTGGTCACATTTTTTAATGGCCATTCTTTTTTAACCAGTCACTTTTTTTTATGCCACATCATTTTTACTGGCCATTTGTTTGGACTGGTCTTTTTTATGGCCCAATTCTTTTTTGGTCTGCCACTTCTTTTTTAATGGCCATTCTTTTTTAACCAGTTATGTTTTTTTATGGCCACATCTTTTTTACTGGCCAATTTTTAAAATTCTTTTTACGACTTTTTTTTTTACCAGTCAATTTTATTTTTACTGGTCTCTTTTTTTACGGGCCACCTACCTCCTCCGCCGCCGCCTCCACCGCCGCCTTCGCCGCCGCCTCCACCGCCTCCGCCGCCGCCTCTGCCACCTCCGCCTCCACCGCTGCCTCTGCCACCGCCTCTGCCGCCGCCACCTCCTCACTTTGTGTGATGGCCAATTATTTTTTTATTGACCAATTTTTTCTTGACTGGTCTATCTTTTTTTACGGGCCAATTTTTTGTGGTCACTCTTTTTTTTAATGGCCATTCTTTTTTAACTGGTCACTTTTTTATGGCCACTCTTTTTTAACTAGTCACTTTTTTTGATGGCCATTCATCATCTTTTTCCGGCCAATTTTTTTCACTTTTTTTTATGACCACTTTTTTTTATGTCAATTTTTTTTAATGGCCACTCTTTTTTTAACCAGTCACTTTTTTGGATGGCCACTTATTTTTAAACGGTAATTATTTTTTGATGGGCACGTTCTTTTCCTGGCCAATTTTTTTTGACTGGTCTTTCTTTTTTATGGGCCAATTTTTTGTGGTCACTTTTTTTAATAGCTATTCTTTTTTAACCTGTCACTTTTTTTATGGCCACTCTTTTTTAACCAGTCACTTTTTTTGATAGCAACTTTTTTTTAACCAGTAATTTTTTTTGATGGCCACATTCTTTTCCTAAGCCAATTTTTTTGACTGGTCTTTCTTTTTTATGGGCCAATTTTTGTGGTCACTCTTTTTTTAATGGCCATTCTTTTTTAACCGGTCATGTTTTTTTATGGCCTTATCTTTTTTACTGGCGAATTTTTTTGACTGGTCTTTTTTAATGGGCCAATTCTTTTTCTGGTCGGCGACTTATTTTTTAATGGTCACTCTTTTTTAACCGGGCAATTTTTTATATGGCCATTCATCTTTTTTACCGGCCATTTTTGTTTTAATGCCACATCTTTTTTAACGGTCACTTTTTTTGATGGCCATTCATCTTTTTTACCGGCCCATTTTTTCACTCTTTTTTTATGACCACTTTTTTATGCCAGTCAATTTTTTCTTTAATGGCCACTCTTTTTTAACCAGTAACTTTTTTTAATGGCCACATTTTTAATGGCCACTTTTTTTTTACCGGTTATTTTTTTTTGTTGGCCACATTCTTTTACTGGCCAAATTTTTTTGACCGTTCTTTTTTATGGGCCAAATTTTTTGTGGTCACATTTTTTAATGGCCATTCTTTTTTAACCAGTCACTTTTTTTTATGCCACATCATTTTTACTGGCCATTTGTTGGGACTGGTCTTTTTTATGGCCCAATTCTTTTTTGGTCTGCCACTTCTTTTTTAATGGCCATTCTTTTTTAACCAGTTATGTTTTTTTATGGCCACATCTTTTTTACTGGCCAATTTTTAAAATTCTTTTTACGACTTTTTTTTTTACCAGTCAATTTTATTTTTACTGGTCTCTTTTTTTACGGGCCACCTACCTCCTCCGCCGCCGCCTCCACCGCCGCCTTCGCCGCCGCCTCCACCGCCTCCGCCGCCCCTCTGCCACCTCCGCCTCCACCGCTGCCTCTGCCACCGCCTCTGCCGCTGCCACCTCCTCACTTTGTGTGATGGCCAATTATTTTTTTATTGACCAATTTTTTCTTGACTGGTCTATCTTTTTTTACGGGCCAATTTTTTGTGGTCACTCTTTTTTTTTAATGGCCATTCTTTTTTAACTGGTCACTTTTTTATGGCCACTCTTTTTTAACTAGTCACTTTTTTTGATGGCCATTCATCATCTTTTTCCGGCCAATTTTTTTCACTTTTTTTTATGACCACTTTTTTTTATGTCAATTTTTTTTAATGGCCACTCTTTTTTTAACCAGTCACTTTTTTGGATGACCCCTTATTTTTAAACGGTAATTATTTTTTGATGGCCACGTTCTTTTGCTGGCCAATTTTTATGACTGGTCTTTCTTTTTTATGGGCCAATTTTTTGTGGTCACTTTTTTTAATGGCCATTCTTTTTTAACCTGTCACTTTTTTTATGGCCACTCTTTTTTAACCAGTCACTTTTTTTGATAGCAACTTTTTTTTAACCAGTAATTTTTTTTGATGGCCACATTCTTTTCCTAAGCCAATTTTTTTGACCGGTCTTTCTTTTTTATGGGCCAATTTTTTGTGGTTACTCTTTTTTTATGGCCATTCTTTTATAACCGGGCAATTTTTTTTATGGCCATTCATCTTTTTTACCGGCCATTTTTTTTTAATGCCACATCTTTTTTAACGGTCACTTTTTTTGATGGCCATTCATCTTTTTTACCGGCCCATTTTTTCACTCTTTTTTTATGACAACTTTTTTATACCAGTCAATTTTTTCTTTAATGGCCACTCTTTTTTAACCAGTAACTTTTTTTTAATGGCCACATATTTTTAATGGCCACTTTTTATACCGGTTATTTTTTTTGTTGGCCACATTCTTTTACTGGCCAAATTTTTTTGACCGTTTCTTTTTTATGGGCCAATTTTTTGTGGTCACATTTTTTAATGGCCATTCTTTTTTAACCAGTCACTTTTTTTGATAGCCACTCTTTTTTAACCAGTCACTTTTTTTGATGGCCATTCATCATCTTTTTTCCGGCCAATTTTTTTCACTTTTTTTTATGACCACTTTTTTTTACCAGTCATTTTTTTCTTTAATGGCCACTCTTTTTTTAACCAGTCACTTTTTTGGATGGCCACTTTTTTTTGAACGGTAATTTTTTTTGATGGCCACGTTCTTTTCCTGGCCAATTTTTTTTGACTGGTCTTTCTTTTTTATGGGCCAATTTTTTGTGGTCACTTTTTTAATGGCCATTCTTTTTTAACCTGTCACTTTTTTGATAGCCACTCTTTTTTAACCAGTCACTTTTTTTGATGGCCACGTATCTTTCTTAATGGCCCCTTTTTTTAAACCGGTATTTTTTTTTGATGGCCAACTATATTTTTTTACTGACCAATTTTTTTTGACTGGTCTTTCTTTTTTTACGAGCCAATTCTTTTCTGGTCAGCCACTTTTTTTAATGGTCACTCTTTTTTAACAGTCACTTTTTTATGGCCATTTATCTTTTTTACGGGCCAATTTTAAAACTTTTTTTTATGACCACTTTTTTTTACCAGTCAATTTTTTCTTTAATTGCCACTCTTTTTTAACCAATCACTTTTTTTAATGGCACATCTTTTTTTTAACGGTCACTTTTTTTTACTGGTTATTTTTTTGATGGCCACATTCTTTTACTGGCCAATTTTTTTGACTGGTCTTTCTTTTTTATGGGCCAATTTTTTGTGGTCACTCTTTTTAATGGCCATTATTTTTTAACCGGTTATGTTTTTTATGGCTACATCTTTTTTACTGGCCAATTTTTTTTGACTGGTCTTTTTTTATGGACCAATTCTTTTCTGGTCGGCCACTCTTTTTTTAATGGCCACTCTTTTTTAACCGGTCACTTTTTTTGATGGCCACGTATCTTTTTTTAATGGCCCCTTTTTTTAACCAGTATTTTTTTTTGATGGCCAATTATTTTTTTATTGATCAATTTTTTTTGACTGATCTTTCTTTTTTTACGGGCCAATTTCTTGTGGTCACTCTTTTTTAATGGGCATTCTTTTTTAACCGGTCACTTTTTTTGATGGCCACATCTTTTTTACCGGCCATTTTTTTTCACGTTTTATGACCAATTTTTTTACCAGTCAAATTTATCTTTGATGGCCACTCTTTTTTAACCAGTAACTTTTTTTTGATGGCCACGTATCTTTCTTAATAGCCCCTTTTTTTAAACCGGTATTTTTTTTGATGGCCAACTATATTTTTTTGCTGACCAATTTTTTTTGACTGCTCTTCCTTTTTTTACGGGCCAATTTCTTGTGGTCACTCTTTTTTTTATGTCCATTTATTTTTTACCGGCCAATTTTTTTCATCTTTTTTTATGACCACTTTTTTTTTTACCAGTCAAATTTTTCTTTAATGGCCACTCTTTTTTAACCAGTCACTTTTTTTGATGGCCACGTATCTTTCTTAATGGCCCCTTTTTTTAAACCGGTATTTTTTTTTGATGGCCAACTATATTTTTTTACTGACCAATTTTATTTGACTGGTCTTTCTTTTTTTACGAGCCAATTCTTTTCTGGTCAGCCACTTTTTTTAATGGTCACTCTTTTTTAACAGTCACTTTTTTATGGCCATTTATCTTTTTTACGGGCCAATTTTAAAACTTTTTTTTATGACCACTTTTTTTTACCAGTCAATTTTTTCTTTAATTGCCACTCTTTTTTAACCAATCACTTTTTTTAATGGCACATCTTTTTTTTAATGGCCACTCTTTTTTAACCGGTCACTTTTTTTGATGGCCACGTATCTTTTTTTATTGATCAATTTTTTTTGACTGGTCTTTCTTTTTTTACGGGCCAATTTTTTGTGGTCACTATTTTGTTAATGGCCATTATTTTTTAACCGGTAATTTTTTTTGATGCCCATTTATCTTTTTTACCTGCCAATTTTTAAACTTTTTCTTACGACTTTTATTTTTACCAGTCAATTAAATTTTTACTGGTCTCTTTATTTTTTTTACAGGCCACCGACCTCCTCCGCCGCCTCCTCCTCCGCCTACGCCGCCGCCTCCGCCTCCTCCGCCGCCTCCGCCACTGCCTCACTTTGTGTGATGGCCAATTATTTTTTTATTGACCAATTTTTATTTGACTGATCTTTCTTTTTTTACGGGCCAATTTCTTGTGGTCACTCTTTTTTTAATGGCCATTCTTTTTTAACTGGTCACTTTTTTATGGCCACTCTTTTTTTAACCCATCACTTTTTTTGATCACCATTCATCTTTTCTACCGGCCAATTTTTAAACTTTTTTTATGACCACTTTTTTTTTACCAGCAAATTTTTTGTTTAATGGCCACTTTTTTTAACCCATCACTTTTTTGATGGCAATTTATCTTTTTTACCTGCTAATTTTTAAACTTTTTTTTACGACTTTTTTTTTTACCAGTCAATTTAATTTTAACTGGTCTCTATTTTTATGGGCCACCTACCACCTCTGCCGCCACCGCCTCACTTTGTGTGATGGCCAATTATTTTTTTATTGATCAATTTTTTTTGACTGGTCTTTCTTTTTTTACGGGCCAATTTTTTGTGGTCACTCTTTTTTTAATGGCCATTCTTTTTTAATTGGTCACTTTTTTATGGCCACTTATCTTTTTTACTGGCCAATCTTTTTTTGACTGGTCTGTTTTTATGGCCCAATTCTTTTTTGGACAGCCACTTTGTTTTAATGGCCACTCTTTTTTAACTGGTCACTTTTTTGTTGGCCATTCATCATCTTTTTTACCGGCCATTTTTTTTTTCATTTTTTTATGAGCACTTTTTTTTAACCAGTCAATTTTTTCTTTAATGGCCACTCTTTTTTAACCAGTCATTTTTTAATGGCCACTTCTTTTTTTACCGGTTATTTTTTTTGATGGCCACATTCTTTTATTGACCAATTTTTTTGACTGGTCTTTCTTTTTTTACGGGCCAATTTTGTGTGGTCACTCTTTTTTTAATGGCCATTCTTTTTTAACCGGTCACTTTTTTTATGGCCACTCTTTTTTTAACCGGTCACTTTTTTTTGATCGCCATTCATCTTTTTTACCAGCCAATTTTTTTCACTTTTTTTATGACCACTTTTTTTTTTACCAGCAAATTTTTTGTTTAATGGCCACTTTTTTTAACCCGTCACTTTTTTTGATGGCAATTTATCTTTTTTACCTGCCAATTTTTAAACTTTTTTTAAGACTTTTTTTTTTACCAGTCAATTTAATTTTAACTGGTCTCTTTTTTTATGGGCCACCTACCACCTCCGCCGCCACCGCCTCACTTTGTGTGATGGCCAATTATATTTTTTACTGATCAATTTTTTTTGACTGGTCTTTCTTTTTTTACGGGCCAATTTTTTGTGGTCACTCTTTTTTTAATGGCCATTCTTTTTTAATTGGTCACTTTTTTATGGCCACTTATCTTTTTTACTGGCCAATCTTTTTTTGACTGGTCTGTTTTTATGGCCCAATTCTTTTTTGGACAGCCACTTTGTTTTAATGGCCACTCTTTTTTAACCGGTCACTTTTTTTGTTGGCCTTTCATCATCTTTTTTACCGGCCAATTTTTTTCATTTTTTTTATGAGCACTTTTTTTTACCAGCAAATTTTTTGTTTAATGGCCACTTTTTTTTAACCCGTCACTTTTTTTGTTGGCAATTTATCTTTTTTACCTGCCAATTTTTAAACTTTTTACGACTTTTTTTTTTTACCAGTCAATTAAATTTTTTTACCGGTCTCTTTTTTTTTATGGGCCACCTACCACCTCCGCCGCCACCGCCTCACTTTGTGTGATGGCCAATTATTTTTTCATTGATCAATTTTTTTGACTGGTCTTTCTTTTTTACGGGCCAATTTTTTGTGGTCACTCTTTTTTTAATGGCCATTCTTTTTTAACCGGTCACTTTTTTTATGGCCACTCTTTTTAACCGGTCACTTTTTTTGATCGCCATTCATCTTTTTTACCAGCCAATTTTTTTCACTTTTTTATGACCACTTTTTTTTTTACAGTAAATTTTTTGTTTAATGGTCACTTTTTTTTAACCCGTCACTTTTTTTGATGGCAATTTATCTTTTTTACCGGCCAATTTTGTAACTTTTTTTCACGACTTTTTTTTTTACCAGTCAATTAAATTTTTTTACTGGTCTCTTTTTTTTATGGGCCACCTACCACCTCCGCCGCCACCGCCTCACTTTGTGTGATGGCCAATTATTTTTTTATTGATCAATTTTTTTTGACTGGTCTTTCTTTTTTTACGGGCCAATTTTTTGTGGTCACTCTTTTTTTAATGGCCATTCTTTTTTAACCGGTCACTTTTTTTACGGCCACTCTTTTTTTAACCGGTCACTTTTTTTAATCGCCATTCATCTTTTTTACCAGCCAATTTTTTTTCACTTTTTTTTATGACCCCTTTTTTTTTTACCAGCAAATTTTTTGTTTAATGGACACTTTTTTTAACCCGTCACTTTTTTTGATGGCAATTTATCTTTTTTACCGGCCAATTTTTGTACTTTTTTTTACGACTTTTTTTTTACCAGTCAATTAATTTTTTTTACTGGTCTCTTTTTTTTTATGGGCCACCTACCACCTCCACCGCCACCGCCTCACTTAGTGTGATGGCCAATTATTTTTTCATTGATCAATTTTTTTTGACTGGTCTTTCTTTTTTTACGGGCCAATTTTTTGTGGTCATTCTTTTTTTAATGGCCATTCTTTTTTAACCGGTCACTTTTTTATGGCCACTCTTTTTTTAACCGGTAACTTTTTTTGATCGCCATTCATCTTTTTTACCAGCCAATTTTTTTTCACTTTTTTTATGACC